>NW_028274812.1:75527028-76189171 GCF_037043125.1 Eumetopias jubatus | reverse complement strand
CACACACATTTTTTTTTCCTAAGAGCTTTGATGTAAAATATTTATCAGCACACCACTGCCTTCAGATTTTCTTACCAACCGAAGGATAAAAAAAGAGAAAAAAATAGTTTTACTAAGCTGGGATTCATAGTGAAAGGAGACGATGAAAAGGAAAACTTGGTATCGCCACAAGTAAACCATGGAATCATTCAAACGAGAATATTTGTAATTAGTTACTGTTAAGTAAGAAACTACCCCAAACTCAGAAACTTAAAATGAGATTTTTTATAAATTGCTCATGAGCCTACAGTTCAGCTGTGTAGTTCTGCTCATCTGATCCAGGTTTGACTGGGCTTACTCATGCATCCGCAATCAGCTGGAGTGTCACCGGGACCTAGCTGATCTAGGATGTCTTCGCTCACGTGTCTGGCTGTTGGCTAGGGTGATAGGAGCAAGAGGGCTATATGACTCTGCCTACCAGCAGTATAGCCTCAGCTTATGTTCATAGCATCTGGGCAGTATTAATTGAAGGCCTCTTCAAGCCTAGACTCAAAAGTGGGATAAGCTCACTTCCTCCTCATTCTGTTAGCTAATGCAAGTCACAAATCCAGCTCAGATTCAGGCAGTGGGGAAATAAATTCACCTCTTAATGGGAGTTTGTGAAGTACATTTCGAAGGGTGTGGATATTAGAGAGGCATGAACAGTTAGGGTCATCAATCTAGTAGTGTTTTCTATATCTACATATATTTATCCCAGGATAGAGCTGGGATATGAAATATTGTTTGCCTTGGTTAAGCAAACTGCCTGTGAATGGAATCAGGCCAGCTCTAAACAAACAAACAAAAATCCTTCATCTCTGAATTGTGGTCCTACTATCCTCCCCCATTTTCTGATATTAGCAATTTAGTAGACCTATTCTAGAAAAGGGTAAAATAGCTGGAATTTATAGTCATTGTTTCTCCTTCTCACAGAAAGAAGTCCATGTAATGCAAATAAGGAAACAGAATCAAGTTATAGAAGAAAAATTTAAAAGAGATTTAGTATAATTAAGGAAGCTGAATAAAATTTAACATCCCAAATGCCAAGAAAAATATACTCAGAATACTGTGAATTTACAAAGGGGAGAGACAGACACTCAAAACAAACATGCAAAGGGAAAAAAGAAGAAAGGGGGAAAATGAATTGCTTTGCTTTCAGATACAAAGCCTAAGATTAGGAAGAAACTATATTGTCATAAAATCCCTTTCTCTTTCTTGAATTGGATGGCTGTTTTGTTGACTCCTGTATTTTTGGCATCTAACACAACATCTGGCCCTGTAAATACTTAGATATTGAATTATTGCCTGAAAGAATGAGATGAGAATTATATTCATAGAAAAATCAAAATCATGTATGCATTTCAGTAACATTTTCCTTTTTAGAATCACTTTCTCCATAGTCTTCAAAAGTAAGTAGAAAGGAAGGGCCTCTCTTAAATATTGGAAAGTACTTGAAGATGGCATGGTTCTGTCTTTTTGGAGGCTGCAGAGGAATTCTAGAATCATACTAACTTTCACATTTATTCAAACTAATCAGCCCTGTTCCCCCAGCATATCAGCGTAATCTGCACAAATAATACTCATGCATCTGTTTATAATGCTGCTACGTGCAGATCACATTCACCTATTTGGTTTTCAATCACAGTAGTGACCGTCTCTCAGGTTATTTAGTCAATCATAAAATAATCCTGCCCACTGATTCAGAATAGAATTAGGGAAGAAAGGAGAAAAGAGATATTTAATATTCATTGAGTAAGTACCAGGACCTATCCTAGAGACTGTAAATACATCATCTCATTTGATTATCTAAAACAATTCTTCAAGGTAAGCATTATAATTCCCATTTTACAGGCGAGAAATCTGAGGGTCAGAGAGGTCAAGCAATTTGATCATCTTTATGAGAGATGTGGGATTTGAACTCTAGTATGTCTGACTGTATAGCTTTTATTCTTTCTACCCTATAACTATATTATCCCATCAGCTCTGTCCTCAATCAAGATGAGTCAATTTTCTTTATTTGAATTTTGACTGGGAAGAAATTTTAAAATGTATTAATAAAAGTGTAGTAGAAAAGAAAAAAAATAATTCCTAAGCATCTCCTTCCACTAGTGGTGCTTCTGGAAAGCACCATAGGCCAAGTATGCCATGTTTCAGCCCTCAGAAATGAATATTCTCACCAGTTACAGTTCATGCTGAAACAGAATTCTGCATTACCCATGACTAAAATATGCCCCTCCTTCTGCTAATGAAGATCCCTAGTACTGCTTTACCCCGGTATTATTCATCCAACTCTGATTGGCACTGATCCATGGCTGCACTCCCAGAATCCGTACATTCCCAAGCCAAACCATTCTTCTATTTCATATTATGTCTGCTTTTATGGAGGGAGTCTCAGAGAAAAAGAAACAGATATAGGCTGTGTAAATAGAGCATATTGTAGGGTTGGGAGTGAAGTAATTTTAGAGGAAGTTTGAAATTTTGCTAAGTAATAGCAATTATAAAGTTTAAGCACAATTACATGTAACCACCATACATAATATGAAAGAGAATGATACCATAAACAAGTGGTAAGAGAAGACAGAGGCAGACATCAGTGCACACACAGGGATAAGAAAAGAGCCTTTGGAGGATTAATATAATTTCTTTTGGAGGCAAGCACAAGGTATTTTAATTCCACTCACTCTATTTGACTAACTTATTTTTACGACCTATGCTATTCCTAGCCAAGTATTCTCTAATCTAGTACTTCTCAAACTTCGATGTGCATGAAAATCACCCAGAGAGCTTGTTAAAATGCAGATTCTGATCTAGTAACCTTGGGGTGGGGTCTGAGATTCTTCATTTCTATCAGGCTCGCAGGTGATATCCATGCTGCTGACTCAAAACCTCACTTTGAGCAGCAAGGCTTTTATCTGTAAGACACTCTACTGGGGAGTGAGTGTGGATGAGGAGAGTAAGAAGATCCAGTACTTTAGCAAATGAAATAAAAAAGAACATTTATACACTTTACATTTTTAAAACTTTTTCACTTTGGACTATAAGTATTGACATTCCATTTAAGACTGATTTCAGAAGTCTGTTATGTTTATCTTTTAAAAATAAACAATATTTACTTATTTTGCTGACTTCTGGGATTTGAGACCAGTTAGTTTCTCAAATGTTAAAACTATGTTTATGTAACTGAAAATGAATCTAGTCTTTTACTTTCAAGAACCCAATAAGATTATTTTTTTTCTTATACAGATGAATTTGTGAAGCCACAAAAATAAGCATTAATTTCATTCATTTTCTATGGACGTATATATGTCATCTAAATCAAAATTATCACCCTTAAGATAAAAATACATACAACACAATTTTGGGCTTTCTTTTTGACAAACAGTAATAAGTTTCAGTCTAGCCAGGGATAACCTAGTCTAAGAAAAGGCTCCATTAATGTATGAGGGACACAAATTTGCTCACTGTCTTACAGAAGCTTCAGACTAGAAAAAAAGGAATGCTGAAATAAGATTTTTATTTATAAAATGAAGCAACATCTTTATCAGTGATGTAGTCACTTCTGAAGCTTCTCATTTCCCAGTTTGGAAAAGCAAGGCACAAGGAGGTTAGGCAACTTGCTCAAGATGACACAGTCATCAGCTTCAGAGGAGACAGGAGGATGAAATTCAGCCTACCGACAGAGATGGCAGAGTTCCAGCCTCAATCCACGCTGCAGGTGCACTTAGTCTGTCCAACTTGGCTTTCCAGTCCCCTCAACTTCTTGCCCTAATAACATGCCATTGGCCCCTTGGAGAGTCTTTTATCACTGATATGCTGGAAGTTTTCCAGGCAGGTTCTAACTCAGTTTGTCAATGAGATGTTAAGTTCTGGGTCTCAGGAAGAATGACTATCTTACTTTTCATGAATATTTTTGCCCTGATCCGTAGTAGAGTTCACTAGCTGCTTCTACAGCTCCTGCCATCCATAATGGGGGTTTGAGAAATCTCTAATCTTCCTCTCCCACTCCAACTTTCTCCCACACCTTTCCCATGGCTCTTCCTACCCCAACTAATGGAAGCATGTGATTCTGCCACTCACCCAGTTCAGTTGTTCAGAGAGTCAAGAAGGAAAGAAAAAGTGAACTGTCTTATTTTGGAGGAACTTTTCCCTTCACAACACAAACACTTGCTCTTTCTCTCATAGCTAGGATGATAAGGTAACTTATAGTCTAAATCAAGACATTTTTGAAAATGGAAGGGATGAGATTAAAATTAGGCCCATGTTATAAGCAAAAATTGGAACTGTCCTGGGTATACAACATATGGCTTGTATGGGTCCTGTACACAGACACCTCTTAGATACCACTGGAAAAGGTCTGAATGCCGGGATGTTTGTGAACCCTGAGCAATTCTCAATGAGTGAAATGTGGCGTTGCATCTCTAGAATTTCCAGTACATTCTAACTTTCAGGTATCAACTGGTTTAATAACTTCAAAGAACTTATAATGAATACATGCAGAGATATGCACAAAGCAACGGATTAAAGGAACAGCTAAGACTTATTTTAATCTTAATGTTTTTGTTCTTGCTTCCAGCTGATTTAAAACCTCTTACTGTTGGATGTAAAATATTTTTAAGTTTTCTGAACACATATCAGACACCAGTGTTGGTCAAGAGAAGAAAACCAGAAAAGTTTATATTTAATTACCTTTGGCTTTCTCCACTCTCATTCCTTATTTAAAAGCCAAGCTTGTGTTTAATTTAAAAAGGTAATAGGGTTCAGAATGATTAAATTATGCTAAGTAGGTGTTATAATGCTTTTATATTATAACATATTTTAAAATACAAAGGTTCCCCTGTGGAGTGACATCTAGTCGCCTCCTGGACAAATGCAACAATGCAGAGGAATGACAGTTATATCGTTTTAAGCTGCTTTATGGATTCCACTTCTAAAATATTTTCCCATCTACTCCTCGGCTCTAGTCTTTCTCTCCAATAATCTCCTAACTCTGAGTCCTCTTCAGTTCATCTGCAGCCCCTGTTATCTTTTCCAAATGCTATTCTGAACCTGTAACTCTCCAGTGTAAATCCTTTCAAGGGTACCCCATAAAGGAATTCCAAGATCTTTAATCCAGTTTACAAATCCCTTTTATCATCTCCACCAGCAGCCTTATCACTAAGCAAGTAATTTGCTCTCATTTGTTGAATGTTTATAGCGAAGATAAAAAAGACATGCCAAGGCCTCTCCCTCAAAGGGCTAGCAGGTAATTACCCTACTGATATTGAGATGGATGGAGACTCCCCAAAGGTTAGTTTGAGCACAGTTTTTATTTTTGTTTTGCTGAATGTGTTGGTAATTGGGGAAGCAAATAGGAGGAACTGAAGGGACTGAAAGTGTTTTGGTCTAGAAAGCAGGTCAGGGAACTAGGTCCTAAACTGTGGAGAAGAGAGAAGGGAGAAGAGAGACCAAGAATGGAGAGGAACTTTTTGAACTACTTTTAAATCTTTTTCAGGTTGTTAGAGCTCATTCAAACAAGGGTAAGTTTATGTTTGTGCCATAGATGTGGACCATCTGGCTCAGTGATTCCCAGTCTTGGCTGTACATTAAAATCACAAGAGGCTCTTTAAAATGCTAACTCCTAGGATTCATCTCCAGATGTTCTGATGTAGCTGGTCTCAGGTGGGGATGAGAAATGTAGTGTCTAAAAGCCCCTAGGTGATTCTTTTGAGGATTAAATGAAATTACGTATGTGAATGCACTTTGCACAGAGCTCTCTAAAGGTTAGCTCTTATCGATGGGATTACTAAATCAATAGCCACTGAATTTCAAAGCAAAGGGGGAGAAATAGCACAGTTATGGATTCTGCTAGGGCACAAACTCAATTCAGAGTAAGTTGTGTACTGAATCTTGAAGCCCAAATTAGGTGATAAAGGGAGTCTTTAGCCCAGGAGAAGAAAGAGCATATGCAAAGGAAGAAAGGTGAGAAATAACATATTCTGTGCAGGATAAAAGTTTCATTTTCTGATTGATTCAACAACTATTTATTGCATACTTAATTCATGCTTTCCACTGTCCTGTTCATTAGGGACATAAAGGGAACTCACAGACCAAGGCTGTCTTCCCCTCCAGGGTGCTTAAAAGGATAGGTTGGTCAAATTGAACTTTAAAGACACCTTTAGGAATAAGCAGGGGATAGGAAAGGCTTCCTACAGTGAAATTCTCATTCATCAGCTAATCCTGAGTCAAAGAGATGGATGTTAGGAAGCAAGAACTGAAAAGTTCCAGTGTAATTAGGCCTCACAGTACTAAAGTGGGTGATGGAGTTTCACATATATCCTCTTCTTGGCACACTGCCAAGTACTCTTCAAATCTAAAATTGCATTATCATTATTATCATTATTATTATTATTAACTCTTCAAAATGAATGTTAATAAATTATTGAAGAAAAGCTTTTTTAAAATGCCTAGTAAATACCTATAGAATGCATCTAATATTTAATACATTAAAATGGAAACATTTATTCAGATCTTTAGATGTGAAGTAACCCAGTTCTCTCAGATTTTAGTAGTTGCCTCAAACTCTTTGTGGAAAGATACATAAATTCACAAATATATATACAGAATTACTGAGATTGCAACTATTCATAGATGCCCCCTCCCCCAGAATTTCCATTTTCCTAAGGAGATACATGTATGAATCAAGGTCAGCTGACTTGGTCAACCCAAGGGAATCAAGGACTAGGGAAACCCTGGGTACTGAAGTTGTCAGTAAAACAATCAAGAGTTGACGGGGGAAGCTGGAGACTCAAGGAAGACCAACTGTGACACAAATTAGTGCACTGGTTTGTGAATATTGTCCTAGGACTAGTTGCATTAGTATCATCTAGAAATTTGATAGAAATGCAGATTCTTAGACCCCACTCAGGAGATGCTGAATCAGAAATGCTAAGGCTTAGATTCAGTAACCTGTGTTTTAACAACCTCTCTAGTTGATTAGATGTATGTTAAAACTTCAGAACCAGATTAGTGTTTCCCACTCCTGACTACTTGTTGAATCTATTTAAGGACTGTGTTAGTTTTCTAGGACTGCCATAACAAATATGACAGACTGAGTGGCTTAAACAACAAAAATTATTTTCTCACAGTTCTGGAGGTTCAGAGTTTGAGATCAAGAAGTCAGCAGTTTGTTTCTTCTGAAGTCTTTCTCTTTGATTTGTAGATGGCCTTCTCCCTGTGTCTTCACATGGTCTTCTCTCTGTACATGCCTGTGTCCTAATTTCCTCTTCTTATAAGGATACCAGTCATATTAGATTCCAACTCACCCTAATGACCTCATTTTAATTTAGTTACCTATTTAAAGACCCTATCTCCAAATGCAGTCACATTTGAGGTCCTGGGGGTTAGGCCCTCAACATATGAATTAAGGGGGGCATAATTTAGTCCATAACAAAGGCCTTTAAAAAAATTATCAGTGTCCCACAAAGACCAACTAACTCCAGGTTTTTAGGGGTGAGGACCAGACATAAATATTTCCTAAAAGTTCACTTGTGTTTCAGATATGTAGCCAGGACTGAAAGTCAGGTGGCTATAATAGGTGAAAAGCCAAACAAGTGGACACACATCAGGGGATCTGGTTATCAGTGGTCACATGTTGCACAGTCAGGCAAGCAGACCCTAGCAAGGAAGAGTGTTACAAGGTAGCAGGAACTCAACTGTGGGAAGTATGTTTTAGGGCGGCATGTTAAGCCAAGCCTTGAGGCAAGAGTGAACAGGTTAAGAATTCAACTGAGGGCCAGTTCATTAGAAAGCAATATCAGAATGGGTGCAAAAGATGAGAACTCAGCTGTGACCTACACAGCTGATGTGACTCTGGGAGCACAGGTTTCTGACTGGAGCTCCTGGCCAAGAAGTTATTCCCAGGTCTGGAGGATATAGCTGTAAGAACCCAAGAGATCGCAGTGAAGGAAGTTGGATGGAGTCTGAAGCTTCTATAAGACATCCTGACTTTCAGTATCTCCAAAGCATCCCTTTAGAGGGTTTGTAGAAAGAAAAAACCAGACAAATGGCAACAACAACCAAACCACTGACCTGAAGATAAAATGTTTGCCTGGACTTCTGATGCTGTATGAAAAGCTATACAATTCTAGTGAGTTCCTGGACTTTATTTCATGTGGATGATGGAGTATCTCAGAGTGGCTGATTAAGCTTCTCATCACTTTTGTGAAAGCCAAAAATCTCTGCTTTGTTCTCCCTCACAGAGAGGAAGACAATCTTGTTCAAATTGTCATTATTAGCTCCATTTCTAACACCACAAAATTAAAGGACTGTTGCAAAGACATAAATAGGATCCAGGAAGAACATACAATCTCTTTGAAAGAGTTCACCTCCTCACCCTCATCCACCCACCTGGCCCAGAAATGGAAGAATTACAGGGAATCCAGCTGAGTAATAATGTTATTGATTCCCTGCTAATCGGATTTTTCTCAAGTTCGGCAATAGTCAAGTGTTTACAAGACTTCTCTTTTCAAAACAACTCAAAAGTCATTCCCAGCAGAGAAGCTAGAAACCATAAAATCAATAATACAGGAACTGCTACTAAGGATTTTCATCTACCCAGTGAGGATATTTATTTATAGAAAAACTGGCCACTCCAGTTTAGTGTGGTAATAACATGGTACGGCTAGTTCAAAGAGTGCCATGGTTGAACACAGCCTTGTATTATGCCCACTGTAAATGGTCTCTATGAGGAAAAGCCTATAATTTAGAGAGATTTGCCATGAATGGTAAAGCCCAGGTCATTGTAACAGATACTTTTTACCAGCTCTATTTGTGGAGATAACATGTAAAAAGGAAGGAAAAGGGTTAGCTTCAGGAAACTTGGAAGGGGAAAGTGAGCCTCATTTGGTTTTACCTACATGAGAGCTATACGACACCCAACCTGAGCCCTTGATGGTTGAAAACTTATTTATTACAAAAATCTAGAATTTTTAAAAATGGAATATATATGTTTTACACCCTAAAGAACCATTTCCCCCACTGTCCTACTTATACTTTATCTCTCTTTACATGCTCCTTGAACTCTGGGGAAAACTATGTACTCTTTTCAATTGCATTTTTATAATGTTTATCATTGGGTAGAAGTCAGGAAACACTGACTCAAAATGTCAGGCTATTTTCCAGGGAACTCCTTGGCGTATGGTCTGTTGACCTTCTGTAATGCCATCAGTCTTTGTAGTTGCTGCTGGAAAAGCAGAAGGTGCAAATTGTAGGTGTGGATTCTCAAAAGCCAGTTTCAGAAGATCCATGCAGCAATCTTGTAGACTTAATTTTAAGAATAATCATCAAGGAAATAATTCTTTTAAAAATTAGGGAATAGTGGGTCTGAACTTTAATCTCTACATGCCTGTCTACCATTGCCATTTCCAGTTTCTATCAGCTGTGATGAATTCCCAAGGATGACATTTGCACTGTGGTATGCTAATAAAGATTTTAAACTGGCTTTCCAGGGAAAATAGCCCTTATTTGTATTGTTTGACAATTTCCGGTATAAATATTCGCATGTGGCCCATTTAAAGCTACTGACATGAAGTCACAGAAAGCCAAGTGAGGACAAAAATACACAACTATGTAGTATTTCTAGAATACAGATACAGTTGAAGTTTAAAAAACCCTCAGAATGGGACGCCTGGGTGGCTCAGTCGTTAGGTTGCTGCCTTCAGCTCAGGGCATGATCCCAGGGTCCTGGGATCAAGCCCCACATCGGGCTCCCTGCTCCGTGGGAAGCCTGCTTCTCCCTCTCCCACTCCCCCTGCCTGTGTTCCCTCTCTCGCTGTGTCTCTCTCTGTCAAATAAATAAAATCTTAAAAAAAAAAACCTCAGAAGTACACATAATAATAAAATGTAGTAAAATAATTAGGAACTGATGAGTTTTGACTATTGATGTACTTGTTTTTAATAGAATTTACATAAGTTTATGTAATTTAATTTTAATAATGACTGTGTTTATTATCTAGCTTACAAAATTCCAGCCAAATATAAAATTGGTTTTCATAAGGCAGTAGAAATTAGTACCAGCATACCACTGGTCCTACAGGAGGTGAAGCCTGGATTTATAAATTAAAGGAAAAGCCAGGCCCACAATGTCAAGCAGTAGGTACTATGCAAAATCTGTGCTTGTGAGCAGAGATGAGACTAACCAAATTGTATGATAGGGTTGAGGAATAAACCCAGAACCAAATTTTTAGATTCCTGCCTATAAGGCAGAGGTTACCAACTAGTTATCTAGAGATATATTTTTGGGGGGAGTTCTGATGCCAATTGGCCAGCTTGTCCATTTTTCATGGAAGAAATGAGCTAGATCGGAGAGGTGGCTGCCAGCTTTGGGCAAGATTGGTGAACTCCCAATTACCACTGTCCAAACCATTTTTTGTTGTCTCTTCCCCATGGCTTATTTCACTCATGTACATACCTCTGAAATTTGGAGCACTTCAAAATCAACACTTCACTAAATACACCATCTGAAAAGGCAGCTGCTTCATGGCCTTAAGTAACATCTGCATGCTAATGACTCCTGCTTGGAGTCATTATATCTCCAGATTGGACTTCTCTCCTGAACTACAGACTCTCATATCTCACTGTGCACTCACCATATCTACTTGGATGTTAATGGGCATCCCAAACCTAATGTGTTCAAAACTGAACTGCTCTTGCCACTGTCTTCACCAGCTCAGATTAATGGCTACTCCATTCTTTCAGCTTCTTGGCCAAAACTCATTGCCTCATCTTGACTCTTGTTTCTCTCTCTCCCACATCCTATTCATCAGTAAATCTGTTCAGCTCTACTTTCCAAATCCACCAGTAACTGCCTTTTTTCTTTTTAATTACATCCAACAGTTACATCCAGTTAATCTCTCCCCAAGTTATTACAATAGTCTTCTACTTCTGCCCTCATCCACCTACAACCCATTACCAGAGCAGCCAGTGTGAACTTTTTACAATATGATTGGAGTCATGTATTTTCTCTGCTGGGAAACTTCAGTGTCTTCCATTATACTTCGAGTAATTTAAGTCTTCAAACCTTTGCTTCCTCTTTTCTCTATCTGGGTGTTCTTTCCCAGATGCTCCTACAGCTCTTTTTCCTATCCTGTAGGCATCCCAAATGTGATCTCCTGATCTCGCTATTGGAAATTGCAACCCCCAAAAAAATTTCCCATTTTAACTTTTTTCTCCATCATCAGCTGAAAGATAATAAATTTTTCTTGTTTTCTCCCTGCTAAAATTTAACCTTCCTGATGGCAGAGATTTTTCTCTATTTTGCTCACTGCCAAATCCCCAGCACCTAGAAACAATGCCTGTTGTAGTAGGGACTCAGTAAATAACAGTTGAGGGAATGGATATCCTGCTAGTAGGCACAGAGATATTTCAGCACAATTAGGGAAGAGTGGTAGGATGGGAGTGAAGAAAGGTCAAGAAAAAGGAGTTGAGGGAGGAGTAGGACAACAGGTCATTCCATTGGGCATCTGAACCTAACCTCTTCAGGTTGCCTGCTGAGAGTCAAAGAAGGTCATGGAATTCTAGAAAACTCTAACTCCCTTGGTGTGGAATAAGGGAGTATATAAAGACAGGCTGCGTGCTATCCTAGAAAGATTGTTACTTTTGAAGTCAAGTAAATGCTGTTGCTGCTCTTAACTGTTATTTTCTTGGTTAGGTGACTTAATCCCTCTACGCCTCTCCTAGTTCTTTTCTTTGAATTTTCCTCTCCCTTTCAAGCAGTTGGCTTCTCTGGCATCTTTTAACCCCTTGATCTCTTGAATGCTATCTCCTGTACCCTCTCCAGCACCCTCTTCTCTAGCCTGATCAGACCACTCTTTTCATCTCCATGATCTTGCTCATGATACTTCCTCAGCCTGATGAAAACAGACAGTACAAACTCAGCCCCACTCTCTTTTCAGGTCAAACTGCCTTTGTGTTCCCATGGTCCTTTCTTACCCATCTCTCTCATAGCTCGAAGATGACACTGAAAAGTGTGAGACTTAGAACTGAGTTCATCACGGGATCACTATTTCATAGCCAAGTTGACTTGAATCAATCCCTTAAACTTTCTAAGCTTCAGTTTTCTCATGTAGGCATTAGTAGACATTAGAGATGGGCAGGTAGATAGACCTAGTGGTTCCGGTGACAGATTCCTAGGGTTGTATTGCAACCGTACTACTTTAACTGAGTAAAGGAGCAAATGAATATCTCCAAGCCTCAGTGTCTTCTTCAACAAAAGCGAATAATAGTACCCACCTCATAGGGTTGTTGTGAGGATTTGTTAAGGTATACAGCACCAATACACTGTCTGATACATGGTAAGCACTCAGTCCAGGTTAATTATTACCGTTATTATTATGAGGCTGTTGTAAAGACTCATGAACTATGTATGTGTGCTGGACATCTATTTGCCTCTCTGGATCTACCCCCCAACTTTCTGTATCCTACTTTATGCTGGCTCTAGGCCGAGTTCAAAGGCCTCTATCAGAGGCATCTTTGTTCTCTGACTCCAGTCAGGCCAGTGGAGACATAAGCAGGAGATGGGCTGTCTCTCTGGGAAGGCTCCACTTGTCATCTCTCTACTGAAGGCCACAGCTCCTGTCAGATGGCTCTCTCCACAGAGCTCTGTATTCTCTCTCTGAGAAATGGTAACTACTCTCTCCTTTTGATAAAGACTTCCTGCTATTATGAGCGCTGGGGTACTACACTATCTTGGTTCTCCTTTACCCTATCTGCTTCCTTGTTTGTAAATAGTCCCTTTGTTAAACTCTGCACCATTTGATCATGTGAACTGCTTCCTGCCTGAAACCCAGTTGATATAGTGTACATCAAAGTAATTTGTGAAGTTATAGCATACATGCCGTTAGCCTTCATGTTTATTTTTCTCTGCATCCCGAGCAACTAGCAGTGTTAAGCACTTGCAAGAATAATTTTTAAAAAATCCATTGTTCCAGATTAAAAAAAAAAAAAATCTGTCTACAAAACATCTCCTAGATATCCTTTAGGAACCTCCACCTCAACATGTCTATTATTGACTCATCATGTGCCACCTCATCAACCTGTTCTCCTTTTGTATTCCTAAACACTGTTGTTAAGATATCACCACCATTCTGACTACCCGTGTGAAAACCTCAAGTCATGTCCTAGAGAGAACTCATGTCCAATATATATAAGGGAAAGGCAAATATCAAGAAAGCTGGATAGAGAAAGTAGCATTGATCTGGGTACCATTTACTCCTTCTTCACAGCTACTTCCTCTGTTACACTTCCCAACACCCTCCATAGCTCTGGTCACAAATTGCTATCATCTGATAAATACCTTACAACTCTGTTTTATCCCCACAGACAATAAAAGGGTAAAAATATCCCCACTAGATGGTAAAGATTTTTGAGGGTACAAGTGTGTCTTATTCATTGTTTATTCTGAGCACAATTCTGAGCACCTGGCACATGGTAGATATTCAACAAATGAATAAATGAGATGTAGAAAGAATTAACTTTTTATGAAAAAAAATGACACTTCTTATTAGGTGTTCTTGACTGAACCTTTTGTAAGAAGTTTAACATTTCTCATCAGAACCAATGGACAAAAACTATTACCAGGTGCTAAGTGCCTTTGCAAAGTGGACACTTTAGAGCCATTGGAGAACTGGGGATGTCTATGTTGCTCCATAAGACTTGGTCTCTATGACTTCCCTCCAACACCCTCATTCTCTGGCCTCTTTCTCTAAGCTTCCAGATTAAAGTCCTTTTGCTATTGTCATTTGTTTGCTTGAACCATAGTTGTTTCCAGCTGTTAGCTGTAGTGCAGTAACCATTTAAAGGCCTATCACACTTCCTCCTAGAGGTAGTTGATGCTAATGAGGCATGAAAGAATCCATTGGAATAACTGGTAGACAGGTTTCAGTTTCTTTTCCTGGAAAATAAAACCCTCAAATTTGATCATGTGTGAAAGTAAACCATTTCAATGAAAGGAACTGATTTTAAAAAATCATCTTTTGTCATTAAACTATCTGAACAGAGAGGGTGGTTGGGCCAAGACAATGTAATTGAGATTCATGTTTATTATTCCTTTGGTCCTGCCCTAATGGGTTCATGAGAATTGACTATAATGAACAAACAATGGTTCTGATGAATGAGTTTATTGGTTAATTCATAAAACATATGGCAGGCTTCCTCTGCCAGAAGTATTTGGGCAAAGAAAAAGCAAATGAAAATCAAGAATAAATAAGTGACATGACATAAAAACAATGTTTTGAAGCAGACCAGAAAGGTCAACTAATTAGGGTTTTATTGATCTAGAAAAAAGGAAATCCCAGGTCGATTCTAAGCACATTTGCGTAAAGCTCAGCTTAAATTGGATATAAAGACTATTTCATTAAAACCCAATGGATTCTGCCCCAATTCTCGCATTCCTCTCTCTGTTATCACAGTTTTGCTCTATAAAATTCATGCTACAAAATTAATGAATGCTATACACAAGGAGCAGTTAGCATCCTCATATTAGCCTGAATAGGTATGTCTATGCTGTTCTATTTAAAAAAAAAAAAACTCAGTGGATTAACAACAAAAATTTATTGCTGTCTCATACAAAATGTACTGCTAGTCTAGGAATTCTTTGATTTTGTTTTACTTCCATTTTAATATGTACTTTCAAGACGACTGATCACTTTTTCAGAGAAGAGGGTGCTAAAGCGTCTCCTACCAACAATTAAATACGCTGGCCAGAATATGTCACATAATACCTGATGTCAAAGACTCAGAACCACTACCATAATACAGAAGTCCCATATAACTGCAATGAGTACTGCCTCAATTCCCTCCAAGTGTGGACCATAGTCAAGACTCCTCTTGGCTTGTGTCTTTTTCTGCCTTAAAGGATGCTACCTCTTTGCCAGATTATAGTATGAGGGGCCTCAATTTGACTTCTGACTGCACCATTTCCAAGATGAGTAAGCCTGGACAAATTATTGAACTTCTCCAAGTCTCATTTTTCTCATTTGTTAATGGGAATAATAGTATCTGTTATATAGGATTGTGAGATTAAAAGGAATGATATATGAAAAGTGGTTAGCACTGAATAAGAATGAGTTAATGCTAGGTACTTACCCCAACGATACAAAAGTAGTGATCTGAAGGGGCACCTGCACCCCAGTGTTTATAGCAGCAATGTCCACAATAACCAAACTATGGAAAAAGCCCAGATGTCCATCAACAGATGAATGGATAAAGAAGATGTGGGATGTATATACAATGGACTACTACTCAGCTATCAAAAAAAATGAAATCTTGCCATTTGCAACTACATGGATCAAATTAGGGGGTGTTATGCTAAGTGAAATAAGTCAATCAGAGAAAGACAATTATTATATGATCTCACTAATATGTGGAATTTAAGAAACAAAACAGGATCGTAGGGGAAAAGAGGAAAAAAATAAAACAAGACAAAATCAGAGAGGGAGACAAACCATAAGAGACTCTTAATCATAGGAAATAGACTGAGGGTTGCTGGAGGGGAGGAGGATGAAGGGATAGGGTAACTAGGTGATGGACATTAAGGAGGGCACATGAAGTAATGAGCACTGGGTATTGTATAAGACTGATGAATCACTGAACTCTACCTCTGAAAATAATAATACATTATATATTAATTAATTGAGTTTAAATTTAAAAAAATAATATGGTAAAAAAGAAAAGAACTGAATAAATGCTTGGCCATCCCAGAAAATGCAATCAGACCCAAATATGCACTTGCTACCCATGTCGTCATACCTTTCCCATCCACGGAGAAATGCCTCTGAGAGAAAGAAATTAAGCAGCACTGGCCAGAGAAAACTGAACTGGGGGACATGCAAATGTTTGGATCTAAAATCTCAGTGTAGACCATGAAATGTCTGTGTTACTAGAATGAGAGTTGTCTCTGATCCCTGTAAATGCTATACTATAAATGAACTTCAGTGAGAGCTTTGCAAGTTCTTTGAAAATGATGGTGATAGACAAGAGGCAACCTAATTCTCTGGAACCAATTCAAAGCTGATTTAAGTTTACTTTGAAATATAAACAATGGTCTATATTAGCCTTGTAGATAAAGCCTACACAAGACTTTACTCAAAAGTACACTTTGCTTTTTAAACTTGCTTTCAGGAAGAGGTATAGATGTAACTATGTAAACAAAGCCTATCATATGAAAAATATGAATATATGTAAAATAATTGAAGGTAAAATTCCTTACTCTCCAACAAGATTCAGGATAGAATCTAAATATCAATATTTGCCTGCACTTTAAAGTGTTTTGATTTGCCAACAAAATTTTCAGACTACAGTTCTAACTGTATAGGTGTCTGTGAAGGCTGTGAATCATGACTAGGAGACATCATTTCCCTTTTTCCTTTCTGCAGCTTTCCAAAAGAATCATGTCAGTATCCAAGTAAGCATAATCATAGGAATTTAAATTATGATTTCCAACCCCCAGAGAAAAAGATTATTTCTGGAATGACTATATTATATTATTGAAAATGTCTTATTTTCAACAACAAGAAAAAATGTGAGGCATGCAAAGAAATGAGTATGGCCCATACTTAGGGGGAAAAAAAAACAGTCTCTAGAAGCTGTTCTTAAGGAAGCCCTGATGTCAGACTTTCTAGACAAAGACTTTAAAATCAGTTAATTTAGATATGTTGAAAGTACTAAAGGAAACCATGTCTGAAGAACTAAAGGAAAGTTTGAGAACAAAATCACCAAATATGTCAATAAAGACATAGAAAGTATAAAAAGACACTCAGAAAGTCTGGAGTTGAAAAGTACAGTAGCTGAAATGAAAAATTCTGTAGAAATGTTCAACAGCAGATCTGAACTGACAAAATAGAGAAGCAGTGAATTTGAAAATAGGTCAACTAAATTTACTCAGCCAATGGAACAAAAAGAAAAGAGAACGCATAAAAGTAAACAGCGTCAGAGAATTGGTGGAACACCATCAACTGTATAACATGGGTATGATGGTAATCTCAGAGGAAGAGAGAAGAAACAAGGAAGCAGAACATTTGGAGAAATAATAGCTGAAAACTTCCCAAATTTGATTTAAAAAAAATTAATCTTCACATCCAAGAGACTGAACGAATTACAAGTAGGATTAACCAACGAGATCCACACCAAGATTAATCATCATAGAACTATTGAAAGTCAAAGACAAAGGAAAAATCTTGAAAGCAACGACAAGAAACTCATTACATACATACAAGGGACCCCCAATAAGTTAACAGTTGATTTCTCATTAGAAACTCTCGGTGCCAGAAGATAGCAGAATAACCTATTTAAAGTGCCAAAGGAAAAAGATTGTCCACCAAGAAAAAAGATCCTTCAAAAATGAAGGAGAAATTAAGACATTCCCACATACACAAAACCACAGAATACTGCTAGCAGATATGCCCTACAAGAAATAGCACTATGAATAAGTGTATACTAAAAAAATTAGATGATCTAGATAAACGTTCTCAGAAAGACACAAACTATCAAAATTGAACAAGGAGAAAAAGAATATATGAATAGACCTATAGCAAGTAAAGAGATTGAATTAGCTGTCAAAAAATTTCCCATGAAGAAAATCATAAGACTAGATAGCTTCACTGGTGAATTCTACCAAATGTTTAAAGAACATCAATCCTCCATAAACCCCCAAAATTACAGAAAACACTTCAGAATTCATCTTACGAAGTCTAGATAACACTGATACCAAAACTAGCCAAAACTAGATGTCACAAGAAAGGAAAAGTATAGATAAATATCTCTTATGAATATAGAGACACAAAGTCCTCAAAAAACAAAATCTAGCACACTGAATTCAGTAACATAACAAGGATTATACACCATGATGACATAGAATTTATTTCAGGAATGCAAGTTTGGTTTAGCATACAAAGATTACTCAATGTAACAAATAGGAGTCTGGCTCCAGGCTAAAATTCTATGTCTGATCTTTCAGACCTGACCAAAAGCAATCACAAAGCTTTCCTTGACAGGCCTCTTAGGAAAAGCTACCCAACCAACACACACACACCAAACAGTGCATAGCCATTGTATCATAGTCTTTGGGTGGGAGTTGCACTGAAGGACTCAGGCACCCCTGGCCACCCTTGCTCTTCTGAATATGTGATTTTTTAACCTCGGGAGTTTTCATTCATAGGCCTCCTAGTTGGAGGAACTTCAGCCAAGGCCTCTCAGGTCTCTCAGGTGCCTCTGCCAAGCCCATTTTGGTTGGGGGGCAGTTGATATCTTTCTCAAATCTGACTCAATATTAAGTATTTTTACACTCATAGCCCTTCTCCCTCTCCCTCCCCTGTACCTCTGGGTCCATCAAACATTAGGACCCTTTTGTTTGGGGCTTCCTCAGCAGTGAGATGATCCCCCTGTCTGCATTAATATATCTGACCTCCTGGCACCATTTCATGGGGAAACATAGAACACTGGGGGAGCTAGTACTTTCTCTTGTTTAGTTTCTTGCTTACACTAAATGAAAGCTTGACTGTCACCTTCATTTTGGTTTGTTGTTTTAATTGACCACCTAGAACCTAGACACCTGCCAGCTCAGCTCTCTCCAACTCAGCTCTTGACAATATGCCATATTAATATAATAAAAGACAAAACTACATCATTTCAATAGATGCAAAAAAAAAGCATTTGACGAAATATAACAGCATTTTATTATAAAAACACACAATAAGAATAGAAGGGAATTTCTCAACCTGATAAAGGACATCTATGAAAACTCACTGCTAACATTATACTTAATGGTAAAAGACAGAAAACTTTTCTCTTAATATCAGGAACAAGACAAGGCTATTTACTCTCATCACTTGTATTCAACATTATACCTCACGTTTTAGTCAGGGCAATTAGGCACAAAAAAGAAACAAAGGCATTCAGACTGTAAAGAAAGAACTAACACTATTTCCATTTCCAGATTGTATGATCTTATATATAGAAAATTCGAAGGAAGCCACCAAAAACTATTAAAGCTAATAAATGAATTCAGCAAGGTTGTAATATATAAGATTAATATACAAAAATCAACTGTATTTCTGCACACTACTAGTGAATGGTCTGAAAATGAAATTAGAAAAATATTTGCATATTTACAATAGTATCAAAATAATAAAATAGTAATAAATTTAACAAAAGAAAATGTAAAACTTGTACACTGAAAAGTGTAAGACATTGTTGAAAGAAATTTAAAAAGATAAACAAGCATCTACATCCCATATTCATGGATTAGAAGACTTGATTAAAGTGGAAATACTCTCCAAATTGATACACGAGTTCAAGTCCCATCAAAATCCCAGCTTCCTTTTTTGAAGGAATTGACAAGCTGATCCTGAAATTTATATGGGAATTCAAAGGTCTGAGGAAAGCCAAAACCACCATGGGGGAAAAAAGGGGATAAAGTTGAAGAATTCACTCTTTCTAATTTCAAAACTTATTATAAAACTACAGTAACCAACACAGTGTGGACATGTAGATCAGTGGAATAGAATTAAGAGTCTAAAAAGATATTTCTTTATAGTTAACTAGTTTTTCACAAGGGTGCAAAGACTATTGAATAGAGGAAAGAATAATCTTTTCAACAGATTGTGTTGAGACAATTGAATATCCATATGCAAAATAATGAGGTTAGATCCCTACCTCACACTAAATAAAAATTAATTAAAAACTTTATGTGTAAGATCTAAAACTATGAAACTCTTACAAGAAATCATAGTCATAAGTCTTTGATCTTAGATTAGGCAATGGTTTCTTAGATATAATTCCAAAAGAAATTTCTCAAAATAGGGGCACCTGGGTGACTCAGTCGGTTAAGCATCTGCCTTCAGCTCAGGTCATGATCCCCAGGTCCTGGGATTGAACCCTGAATGGGGCTCCCTGCTCAGCAGGGAGCTTGCTTCTCCCTCTCCTTCTGCCGCTCCCCCTGCTTGTGCTCTCTTGAGCTCTCTCTCTGTCAAATAAATAAATAAAATACTTTTTAAAAAAGAAATTTCTCAAAATAATACATACAAATGGCCAATGAGCACATGAAAAGATGCTTAATATCATCAGCCATTTAGGGAAATCCAAATCAAAATCACAATGTATACACATCCAAAAGGTTGGGTAGAATTAAAAAGACAGGCAAATATAAGCACTGGCAAAGATGTAGAAAAATTGGAAACCTCAAATATTGCTGATATAAATGTAAAATTATGTAGCCATTACAGTTTAGCAGTTACTCTAAAATTTAAACATAGAGTTACCGTATGATCTAGCAATTCCATTCCTCAATGTATGCCCAAGAGAATTGGAAACATTTATCCATATACATGAATGTCATAACAGCATTATTTTTTTTTAAGATTTTATTTACTTATTAGAGAGAGAGAGTGCACATGAGCGGGGGCAGAAGGAGAGGGAGAAGCAGGCTCCCAGCTGAATAGGGAGCCTGACTCTGGGCTTGATCCTAGGACCCTGAGAGCATGACCTGAGCTGAAGGCAGTTGCTTAACCAATTGAGCCACCCAGGTGCCCCATAACAGCATTATTTGTAATAGTCAATAAGTAGAAACAACCCAAATTCCCATGAATTGATGAATGGGAAAACAAAATGTGGTATAGTCATACAATGGAATATTATTCAGCCATATAAAAGCATGATACAATGTAGATGAATCTTGAAAACATTATGCTAAGTCAAAGAAAAGATACAAAAAAGACAAGCTATTGTATGATTCCACTTATATGAAATTTCCAGAATAGGCAATTCTATAAAGACAGAAAATTGCTTAGTGGTTGCCAGGGGCTAGGAGCAGGGAGGATATGGAATGAGTGCTAATGGGTACTCCACGTTTTGGAGTTAGATAGGTGATGATTGCACAACCTTGTGAATATACTAAAATACACTGAATTTTACACTTTAAAAGTATGAATTTTATGGTATGGTATGTGAGTTTTTTAAAAACCTATGGGAAGATCTGGAAAGAAAATTAAAACTATCAAATAACTTTATGAGCTGGAAACAAGCACCACTCCACTAACATTCTTGAATATTCAATTCTAGTCTCTTTCTTATATACATATTTTATTTAGGTTTGTGTGTGTGTGTATTTATATATTTATATATATAAATTTTCCCCCATGGTATTGTGAGGTTATTTTTTTAAGGACAAATTTTAAGACATATTCTAAGGAATCCTTTTTCTGAAAAAGTTGGCTAATCTTGTGCCAATATTTCAGTTTAAGCTCATTTGCTGCTTGGGTATAAAATGCTTTCAAGGTCTTCACCTTGAAAATGATTTTGAAGAGTGATGAAATTGAGTGTTGAGATTTACTAAGTACCAAGATGTAACAGGAACATTCTTCAATATGGATTTTTATAAAACTTTTTCTTTTTCCCTCAACATTCCTTCCTTTTATAAATATCCCTCTTTTTGAGAACAGGTCTATAGTCAAAGGCTATATGCTAGCTAATGATTAACTGACTGCCCTGATTATTTACCAAGCTAATGTTGTACAGGAATACTGCATGTTGAATGATAAAAACCTTGGTTACCACACATTAACTCTGGTACAATATGTATTCTAAATGTTCCCCATTTGAGCAAGAAAGTTCAGTACATTTTAAGTGGGTTGTTTGTTTGTTTGTTTTTCTGTTTGTGTTTCACTCAGATACAGCACACCAGGCTTTTCTAAGTGTACACACAGCTCCACTGTCCTAATTTAGTAATAAAGTTAGGAATGGTTAAGACACCAAATTAAAATACAGAAGTATTGTGATCCTTCCTGGGCACTTAAATGATATAAAAGATTTTTGAAGCAAAGCAATGGTTCATGTAAAATAGATCCTATCTATAATATTGTAGAAATGTTTCAGAATATGGTTTAAGTTAAATATATGGTCTAGATGATAGCCATTTAAAAGCATTTGTATAGTGCTTTGTTTTCCAGGTCCTTGACAGTATTAAATTGGTTATCAGTTAAGCATAATGCCCATTTTTTAGAAAAGGCAATTGAAATGCTGGTGGTTAAATTTGCTCAAACCCACCCAGTGACTCAATGGCAGCTTGAAAGTCTTGGTGCTTTAATTCTCAGGCCTGGTTCTAATGCAGCTGGGTCACAAAGCCTTTATAATAGAACTCATAAAAACACATTTTATATGAGGCAACTAGTTAGAAAAAAATATGACCTTTCAAATTATATCACCATTTTCCACATAAAAGCCTCAGCCATCCTCTTAATTCATGCAACCTTTGGAAGCTATAAAATCACTCCCCAGGGAGAGTTGATGTAGATTTGATTGGGTGACTATTCCTTTAGACTCGGAGTGGGTAGGAACCAGCCACCCCACCGCACATCCCGGGAAATACTGAAATCCACTCAACACAGGGAGAAATTTTGCTGCCTGAGGAAGATTTGTTTGAGCCCTGAAATGGGCTTCCTAAAGACAGAGTTATTTATGCTGGCTAAAGGTTTAATCTTTATCTCTTGATTGCAAACCAAAGGAAAACTTTAGGCTTGCCAAATGCCTAGAGAGGAATGTTTCATAAATGTTAACAAATATGGGACCCTGTAAATGGAAATGCTAAGAGTATTTATGCATAAAAATTGAAATCATCATAAAAGGAAATGCTCTCTTTTGGAAAATTGGTATATTTAATGGAATTTCTATTTTTTAGGCAATATTATCCTCATTTTATTTTTTTAATTTTTTATTAGCTTTTTTCATCATGATAGGTATACTCTTTAATCCCCGTCACCTATTGCACCCATCCCCACCCACACACCTTCTCTCTGATAACCATCAGTTTGTTCTCTATAGTTAAGAGTCTGTTTCTTGGTTTGTCTCTCTTTTTTATTTCCTTTGCTAGTTTGTTTTGTTTCTTAAATTCCACATATGAGTGAGATCATATGAGATTTGTCTTTCTCTGACTGACTTATTTTGCTTAGCATTATATTCTCTAGCTCTATCTGTGTTGTTGTAAATGGCAAGATTTCATTCTTTTTTATGCCTGGATTATGTCCCATTGTATATGTATACTACCTATTCTTTATCCATTCATCTATCAATGGACACTTGGGCTGCTTCCATACATTGGCTATTGTAAATAATGTTGCAGTAAACATAGGGGTGCATGTATCCCTTTGAATTAGTGTTTTTGTATTTTGGGGGTAAATACTCAGTAGAGCAATTACTGGAACATAGGGTAGTTCTATTTTTAATTTTTTGAGGAAACTCCATACTGTTTTCCACATTGACTGTACCGTTCTCATTCCTACCAATAGTGCAAGAGGGTTCCTTTTTACCACATCATTGCCATACCAAAACTAAAGCTGGAATTTCTTTTAATAGTGTGGTTTTACTTTAGCACTTGGTGAATGGCTGGTTAAACAAAGGAAAAAGCAGAGGGTTTGGAAATTTTCTATTTCAATATCTTAAAAAATTATCCTGTTTTTAACATAAAGTCTTTATACTATAGTTATAGGAAATACTAAAAAGTTGAATGGAAAAAATACAACTAAAATTTTTTGAATTTATGTTTAGTACTTTTTTCAACATAGAGATTTATGTACACAGGTGGGATCTCATTTTGTATATATCCTTAAATCTACTTTTGTTCATAGAACCTTAAAATACATTGTTTCCCCCATGTAATTACAGTCAATGAGACCATAATTTTAAACTGCTGTTTAATATTCCAACATGTAAATGTACCATAAGTTATTGAAATATTCCTTTATTGATGAACATTTAGATAATTTTCAACTTTTCATATTGTAAATAACAATCTAGTGAACATCTTTGTGAATAAAAGCTTTTCATGCATTTCACCTTCTGTTTGGAATTGATAAACAGTTAATATGTTAAATCACCTTCATCACTGAAGATGAAAATCACCAACAGCCTTTCTTTTTTCTCCAGATATTTTACAGTCTTCTTTTTGCATTTGTAATCATTGAATTTGGACTTCAAGCCAAGGTATTGGGTTCAGTACTGCATTTTTACTTGCATACCACTGATACTCCATAGATTTCTTGCATAATTCCTCTGCCTTGAATAACACCACAAATCCATTTAAGCTAAAAAATGAACTTTAACAAGAGATAACTAGAAAAATTATCTAAGAAAGAGGCAGAATAAGTGATACTCTTGGCTCTGGTGATTTTTCAAGTAGCTTTGAAAATCATTTTATCTTATGTTTTATTGCCATAAAGCTTAAACCCTAGTAGGGCCTGAAGGGACAATTTTTCAAATACAAGTTTTCTTGTATAGCTTCCCCCTAGAAATGCCTAGAGTTCTCTAAACTACATTTGAAAACTCACTGGTTTGGGACATGTAACATACCACATGGACTTTCATAACTGGGTGAACAAACAGTCCTTTTCTGTTTCAGGGAAATTTTTAAATACAAAGTGAGGCTTGCCATCCTCAGAGGCAATATTGGCATCCTGAGACAATTTTGGCCATCAGATTCCTGAGTGTTTGGCCTACAGCAGTGGCCAAAATGGATAATTGTATCTAGTTAAATTTAGTTCTCTCTGACATCACACATCACAGAGGAAAGCAGCACCACACATTTTTCTTCAAAGAGGGTGGAGAATTCGTATAGATGATTCAGAATCAAGGAACAAAAATGACAACAGACATTCAGATGCAACACTGAAAACAAAAATCTCTCCAAGTTGGTTGGCTTACAGACACACTAGCAAATTCCCGAGTAGAACCAAGAGATATGACTCCTGTGGTTAGTGGCAAGGAGTCATTTGCAGCACCATCAGAAAGTACAGGGGAAGCAACAGAGCGAGGCCCTGTTATGTCTGTGTACTAAGCTCAGGAGGCCTCACCAGCTATCATGTAGTCTTTTTATGGAAACTAGATAAAAAACATGCATCATTGTGGCTATTTCACTCTATCAGTGAAGTAGAAGGAAGAGTTCTATGAACTGTAGATATCTGCAGTATATAGGTCTCTCCAAGCAATTATTATACAAAAGAAAGAAATTGAAATGTATTCTGCCAAAGACTGGAATTTTTTTTAATTCTTTTTTTTCCTTTAAATTTTTATTGTTATGTTAATCACCATACATTACATCATTAGTTTCTGATGTACTGTTCCATGATTCATTGTTTGTGCATAACACCCAGTGCTCCACGCAGAACGTGCCCTCCCTAATACCCATCATCAGGCTAACCCATCCTCCCCACCCCCCTCCCCTCTAGAACCCTCAGTTTGTTTTTCAGTCCATTGTCTCTCATGGTTCGTCTCCCCCTCCGATTTACTCCCCTTCATTCTTCCCCTCCTGCTATCTTCTTCTTCCTTTTTTTTTTTTTCTTAACATATATTGCATTATTTGTTTCAGAGGTACAAATCTGTGATTGAACAGTCTTGCACAATTCACAGCACTCATCATAGCACATACCCTCCCCAATGTCTATCACCCAGCCACCCCATCCCTCTCATCCCACCCCCACTCCAGCAACCCTCAGTTTGTTTCCTGAGATTAAGAATTCCTCATATCAGTGAGGTCATATGATACATGTCTTTCTCTGATTGACTTATTTCACTCAGCATAACACCCTCCAGTTCCATCCACATTGTTGCAAATGGCAAGATCTCATTCCTTTTGATGGCTGCATAATATTCCATTGTGTATATATAACACATCTTCTTTATCCATTCATCTGTCGATGGACATCTTGGCTCTTTCCACAGTTTGGCTATTGTGGACATTGCTGCTATAAACATTGGGGTGCACGTACCCCTTCAGATCTCAACATTTGTATCTTTGTGGTAAATACCCAGTAGTGCAATTGCTGGATCGTATGGTAGCTCTATTTTCAACTGTTTGAGGAACCTCCATACTGTTTTCCAGAGTGGTTGCACCAGCTTGCATTCCCACCAACGGTGTAGGAGGGTTCCCCTTTCTCCGCATCCCTGCCAACATCTGTCATTTCTTGACTTGTTAATTTTAGCCATTCTGACTGGTGTGAGGTGGTATCTCATTGAGGTTTTTGATTTGGATATCCCTGATGCCGAGCGATGTTGAGCACTTTTTCATGTGTCTGTTGGCCATTTGCATGTCTTCTTTGGAGAAATGTCTGTTCATGTCTACTGCCCATTTCTTCATTGGATTATTTGTTCTTTGGGTGTTGAGTTTGAGAAGTTCTTTATGGATTTTGGATACTAGCCCTTTATCTGATATGTCATTTGCAAATATTTTCTCCCATTCTGTCGGTTGTCTTTTGGTTTTGTTGACTGTTTCTTTTGCTGTACAAAAGCTTTTTATCTTGATGAAATCCCAATAGTTCATTTTTGCCCTTGCTTCCCTTGCCTTTGGCGATGTTCTAGGAAGACGTTGCTGCAGCTGAGGTCGAAGAGGTTGTTGCCTGTGTTCTCCTTTAGGATTTTGATGGACTCCTGTCTCACATTTAGGTCTTTCAACCATTTGGAGTCTATTTTTGTGTGTGTGGTGTAAGGAAATCGTCCAGTTTCATTCTTCTGCATGTGGCTGTCCAATTTTCCCAACACCATTTGTTGAAGAGACTGTCTTTTTTCCATTGGACATACTTTCCTGCTTTGTCAAAGATGAGTTGACCATAGAGTTGAGGGTCCATATCTGGGCTCTCTATTCTGTTCCATTGATCTATGTGTCTGTTTTTGTGCCAGTACCATACTGTCTTGATGATGACAGCTTTGAAATAGAGCTGGAAGTCCAGAATTGTGATGCTGCCAGCTTTGCTTTTCTTTTTCAACATTCCTCTGGCTATTTGGGGTCTCTTCTGGTTCCATACAAATTTTAGGATTATTCCATTTCTTTGAAAAAAGTGGATGGTATTTTGATGGGGAATGCATTGAATGTGAAGATTGCTCTAGATAGCATTGACATCTTCACAATGTTTGTTCTTCCAATCCATGAGCATGGAACATTTTTCCATTTCTTTGTGTCCTCCTCAATTTCTTTCATGAGTATTTTTATAGTTTTCTGAGTACAGATCCTTTGCCTCTTTGGTTAGATTTATTCCTAGGTATCTTATGGTTTTGGGTGCAATTGTAAATGGGATCGACTCCTTACTTTCTCTTTCTTCTGTCTTGTTGTTGGTGTATAGGAATGATTTCTGTGCATTGATTTTATATGGCCACTTTACTGAATTTCTGTATGAGTTCTAGCAGTTTTGGGGTGGAGTCTTTTGGGTTTTTCACATAAAGTATCATAGCATCTGCAAACAGTGAGAGTTTGACTTCCTCTTTGCCGATTTGGATGCCTTTGATTTCTTTTTGTTGTCTGATTGCTGTGGCTAGGACTTCTAATACTATGTTGAATAGCAGTGGTGATAGTGGACATCCCTGCTGCATTCCTGACCTTAGGGGGAAAGCTCTCAGCTTTTCCCCATTGAGAATGATATTCGCTGTAGGTTTTTCATAGATAGCTTTTATGATATTGAGGTAGGTACCCTCTATCCCTATACTCTGAAGAGTTTTGATCAAGAAAGGATTCTGTACTTTGTCAAATGCTTTTTCTGCATCTATTGAGAGAATCATATGATTCTTGTTCTTTCTTTTGTTAATATATTGTATCACATTGATTGATTTGCAGATGTTGAACCAACCTTGCAGCCCAGGGATAAATCCCACTTGTTTGTGGTGAATAATCCTTTTAATGTACTGTTGGATCCTATTGGCTAGTATTTCGGTGAGAATTTTTGCATCCATGTTTATCAAGAATATTGGTCTATAACTCTCCTTTTTGATGGGCTCTTTGTCTGGTTTGGGGATCAAGGTAATGGTGGCCTCATAAAATGAGTTTGGAAGTTTTCCTTCCATCTCTATTTTTTGGAACAGTTTCAGGAGAATAGGTATTATTTCTTCTTTAAATGTTTGGTAGAATTCCCCTGGGAAGCCATCTGGCCCTGGGCTTTTGTTTGTTGGGAGATTTTTGATGACTGCTTCAATTTCCTTAGTGGTTATAGGTCTGTTCAGGTTTTCTATTTCTTCCTGGTTCAATTTTGGTAGTTGATTCATCTCTAGGAATGCATCCATTTCTTCCAGGTTATCTAATTTGCTGGCATATAGTTGCTCATAATATGTTCTTATAATTGTTTGTATTTCTTTGGTGTTGGTTGTGATCTCTCCTCTCTCATTTATGATTTTGTTGATTTGGGTCATTTCTCTTTTCTTTTTGATAAGTCTAGCCAGGGATTTATCAATCTTGTTAATTCTTTCAAAGAACCAGCTCCTAGTTTCGTTGATCTGTTCTACTATTCTTTTGGTTTCTATTTCATTGATTTCTGCTCTGATGTTTATTATTTCCCTTCTCCTGCTGGGTTTAGGCTTTATTTGCTGTTTTTTCCCCAGCTCCTTTATGTGTAGGGTTAGGTTGTGCATTTGAGACCTTTCTTGTTTCTTGAGAAAGGCTTGTATTGCTATATACTTTCCTCTTAGGACTGCCTTTGCTGCATCCCAAAGATTTTGAACAGTTGTGTTTTCATTTTCATTGGTTTCCATGAATTTTTTTAATTCTTCTTTAATTTCCTGGTTGGCCCATTCATTTTTTAGTAGGATGGTCTTTAGCCTCCATGTATTTGAGTTCTTTCCAACTTTCCTCTTGTGATTGAGTTCTAGTTTCAAAGAGTTCTAGTTTCAAAGGCCGTGCTCACCCGGCCTGTGACCGAACGTTTCTATCTCTGGCACCCGACCCTGTGTGGAGTCTCCAAACCCAGCAGTTCCCTGCGGTGTGCTCCCACGCCGCTCCTCCCAGGGGAGGAAGGGGAGTCTCCCCCCCGGCTCTGCCGCTTGTTGGGTCCCTGCTGGAGGAGCAGTGGCCCAACTGTGCGGTGGATCACGGTTTATGGCAACCCTGAGCTGAGAGCCCGCGCCTCAGCTCCATCTCTGCAGCTGGCTTCCCTACTCCGATACCCAGGAGTTCTGCAGCACTCAAGCACCCCCGGTCTTTCTGTGACCCCGAGGGTCCTGAGACCACACTGTCCTGCGAGGGTTCCACCCCCCAGCTTAGCCACTGGAGCGACATCCCTCAGCGGAGCCGAATTCTAAAAGTTACGATTTTGTGCTCCGCGGCTCTATCACTTGCCAGAAGCGGCCAACGGAGGCCCCCTCCCCCGCCATCTATCCTCCCGAATATCGCCTCTGATTCACTTCTCCGCACGTCCTACCTTCCAGAAAGTGGTCGCTTTTCTGTTCAGAGAGTTGTTGCTATTCTTTTCTTCCATCTCCTGTTGAGTTCGTAGGTGTTCAGAATGGTTTGATCCCTATTCAGCTGAATTCCTGAGACCAGACGAAATCCAGGTCTCCTACTCCTCTGCCATCTCGCTCCCAAGACTGGAATTTTTAAAAACCAAATCAAACAGAAAAATATTTCTAAACAGATGCCTACCAACTGTTCCCAGAGGTATCCATTTGGGTGTAACACCCTCCCTATCAACCCCCATGTTTGGGTTTTCCAGGCCAACTTTCTAATCCAACTCAGAAACACTTCCAGGAACTCTAGTTCTCCAAGATTTAAGGTGTCTTTACCTGTGTCCCCCCACTGCAGTCTTGTGCTGCAGGCACAAGGAGAGAGGAATGAGGGTGGAGAGGATTGATTCCTGCTCTCTCGTCACTCCACCTACCTCTAATCTCTGCTTATCAACAGTTGTTGACTGAGGAGTTTATATATTGTGAGCTTGCCTTGTTCTTGTGCTTGCTGAGTTTTGATGGATCCTTACCCTTCCTTCTCCTCCCTCTTCTTTGAGATTTCAAGTTATTTAACAGGATACATCCCTGAGAGGTTTGGGGTGTGTAGGAATGAACATAAGGTAGTGTGCATAATGTGGAATAAGCCTGTGCCTACTGATCTATGGATCTATGGATTAGTCTTATCTAAAAAATATATTTAATTTGGAAGGCATTGTCTGCCTCAGAAAAAGTATGATGGAAATCCAACCTTCCCTCATTCTCATCCCTGTTCCACCCTGCTCCCTTCTTTTGCTGTGTTTTTTGTGCTCCCAAGCAAGACCCCTGTGACTTCTCCCCATTTCTCCATTTGTCCCAGACTCTAGCAAGGTTAACTGTTGGCCAGAGAGTATTGCCCAGAGGCACAGCAGTCACTGAGTTCAGTGATGTGCCTGATTAAGAAAAAGGGAGACAACTCAAGGGCAGGGTCTACAATGTAATAATGGAAAGAAAAATGGGTTTGGAGTCAATCAGAACTGGGTCAGAATCCTGGTGACTATTCACACAGACAAGTAAGTCTTTTAAACTTGAATGTCACTTTTCTCATCTTTAAAATACAACTAGTAACACCTACCGCAAAGAATTTCTGGTTATAGTAAATAAACTAATGCTCATGAAATGACTGATGTGTTATAGGTGATCAGTTGGAGGGTCAGTTTCCTTTCCTCTCCTGCTCAATTTTCATTCCTATCTTCACAGGTCCTCTTTCATCCCATATCTGACACATAGACAAAACAATTAGTAGCTGTTGACTGAATAAAGTAGGGTGAATATGCTGATAAGTAGGCTCTGTTTGCAAAATGTGTATAGTGAAATCCCCTTTGTGACCAGCCCCAAATTCTTGCTATGCTTAGGGACTTCCTTAGGCTCCAAAATTCTCCAGATGGACAGCAAGAGGGATAAGGGTGAGATGAATGCTATTGTTGTTTTTTATGTGGGTCAGTGTATATAACTACACATCAAGTGGATTTCTGCATAGGGTAGATTTATACTAATTTACTATTTCTAAGAAAGAGTTTCTCACATTTTATACTCTTCTGTGCTTACTAGAAAGGCCTTAAATAGTGTGGTCTCTGCCAACACCTCCATCCCATTTCCTGCCATCTTGCCTCTCTTCCAGTACTCCAGCACCTTCTATATTATATTTTAAATAATTCAAAGTACTGCTACTTTCTCAGTGTTCTGTGTGAGTCATTCCTTCATTAGATTCATCCTTCCTTCAATCCCTCCACCCACTATCAGTGAACTAATCTTTTACTCAATGGTTACTTCTGGGAAGGCTTTCCTAAAATCACCTCTCCCCTTTTCATGGTTCTCTGGACTTTTCCTTTTTTGCCCACCATGTTCATAATTTTATTGTCTGCTAGTTTGGTTGCTGTCTTCCTCTCTCCATTCTCATCTTTTTTTTTTTTTTAAAGATTTTATTTTTATTTATTCGAGAGAGAGAGAATGAAAGATAGAGAGCACGAGAGGGAAGAGGGTCAGAGGGAGAAGCAGACACCCTGCTGAGCAGGGAGCCCGATGGGGGACTCGATCCCGGGACTCCAGGACCATGACCTGAGCCGAAGGCAGTCGCTTAACCAACTGAGCCACCCAGGCGCCCTCCATTCTCATCTTTATGAGAGCAGAGTGGACATCTCTTCTGCTTTCTTTTGTGTTCCTATAATTCTCCACATTTCCTAGCACATAGTAAGTGTTTTAAAATATGTGTTGAAGGAATGAGTAAAAAGATAAAGGTACTTCACTAATACACATTTTTTCTTCTCTTTAAGTAATAACTCCTCTCAGTAAGAAATGGTTGGATATATTTCCCACAGGGTCATTTTATATAATTTGGGGAACATGAAGATGACTATTTCTATCTGAATTTTTGGTGTCTAATGTTGTTGAAAACCAGTTTTTCATAATAAAATACACCGAACTTCCAGTGGGCAAATAGAGGAAATACAGGAAGAAACACCCTTTTTAAATAGTCAAGTTCTGTGGGTCATTCACTTCTAATGAGCAGCAGAAGCAATTTTATTTATTGTGCCCAATTTTATTAACATCTACTCATCATTTCTCAATAAGGATACAACTATATATCTCTGATCTCCTTCTTAGAATCTTTATGATGTTATAGATGCAGGTACACTCATTCAGTAAGTACAAAAATGATTCGTAAGATGTATAACATCACAGAAAGTTTGACAAAGAAAGTAAAAGGTAACTAGAGTGCAATTGCTTAAGTGGTGTTACTAGGTTACCATTCAGTAAACCTCCCACTTATCTTGGGCTTCTGGTGTTTTCAATTCCATTTAACGAGGGTTGGAGCTACCTTGATGTGTCTAGCCCTATAATTTATTAAGAGTCTGGCCAGAAAGGTGGTTATTCATAATAACAGGAGGCTGAGTGTGTTTTTAAAAAACTCTACAGCTAGAAAAATGGACCAAATTATCAGGAAGGACAGTGTTGAGAAGCTTTGACTGACTTATTTTGATAATATTTTTTCTTAGTATCTGACTGCATGTAATTTTTCATAAGACTTATCCTAAGAGTATAAATTGGCAAATTGGTACCTTATCTTACGAGTATAACTTGGCAAATTGGTACCTATTGATGGTATTAACATTTAGACCTGATAGACATATCCTGCGCCTAAATGTTGTCTTTTAGCACAGGTGGAAGAAAATGGGATGGTAGGTTTTTCAGTTGTTCAAGTTTGTTGTTTATTAAAATGGAACAATGGCAACACAGCTTTCCCAGAAATGTAAGAAGAATCACCCACAGACTGTCATAAAACATGAATATTGAGTGATATAAATGGAACATAAAAAATAGCTATGGACTTTGACCTTCATATAGGCCTAACAAAGCTGTCAAAAAAAATTAAAAGAAACTCAATAAATAAGTCCTGCATTTATCCAGGCAGGAAATCTTATGTATGTTTTAGCAGCTAATATCTATCAGAGATAGCACTGGGAGCAAGGAGGAGGAGGAATTAAAACTGGGAAAATAGACAGGGATGCTGAACTCTGGGAGTCAGATCCCCAAATTAAATACTTACAGTAATGTTGGGCAGGTGCTTTCATACATAAGCAAAGAACTAAGAGAACACAACAGGAAGTTCTAATGCTTCCTGGAGAGTTCAGAGGGGCTTCAGAAAGCAGGGAGCCTTCAGAGTCCATCGTCTCTCATGGTTCATCTCCCGCTCCGATTTCCCCCCCTTCATTCTTCCCCTCCTGCTATTTTCTTTTCTTTTCTTAACATATATTGCATTATTTGTTTCAGAGGTACAGATCTGTGATTCAACAGTCTTGCACAATTCACAGAGCTCACCATAGTACGTACCCTCCCCAATGTCTATCACCCAGCCACCCCATCCCTCCCACCCCCCCCCAGCAACCCTCAACAAACAGGGTTCTAGAGGGGAGGGGGGTGGGAGGATGGGTTAGCCTGGTGATGGGTATTAAAGAGGGCACGCTCTGCATGGAGCACTGGGTGTTATACGCAAACAATGAATCATGGAACACTACATCAAAAACTCATGATGTAATTATGGTGATTAACATAACAATAAAAAAATTAAAAAAAAAAAGAAAGCAGGTAGCCTTGAACAGGCATTTACGGATGGATGCATATTTCTCCACTGAAATCTCCATAGGATACTGAGGCAGTCCACTGTACTGCTGAGCTGAAAGCTTGTAAAAGAAAATCAACTACATATGAGAACAGATTGCTACTATAAATTACCTTGAAGTAAGCACTTCTCAGTAGACCTTAGATAACATTAACAACCACAACAATTACTACTAGTTCTATAAGTAACATTCATTCATGATCTGTTAATAAAAATTATTATTTATTAAATATTAAGAATCTGTAATATTTAATCCTAGGTACCAATCTCATTTAATTTCTACAGCCAGGTGCTGAAAATATCATCCCCACTTTACAGATGAAAACTTTGAGATGAAGGGAGGTTAAGTAAATTGTCTAAGGTTATGCAGTCCGGAGTGGTGGAATTGAGGATTCAAATTGGAGTCTGACTTCAAGGTGTATGTTTCTACTTTCTTCCAATCCAAGAAAGTTTTTGAGAAATTAAGGTTTTAAAGACATGAGACAGATAAGGTGACAGGTTCTCTTCAATTAACAGTGAAAATATGTGATTCATTGAAGCAAGAGGCAGAAGTAGAATGTGCCTCGAAGTGGTGAACATGGTTCTTTTATTCTGGAAAATCTCAAAACATCCAAAAAAAAAAAAAAAGCATACTATAATAAAACAAGTCCGTGCATTCATCACCTGCCTTCAACAGTTATCAACATTTTGCCAATTCTGTTTCATCTCCCCCTTTTTTTTACTTGAGTATTTAAAAATGCAAATCCCAGATTCAGTCTTTTCTTTCTTCTCTCTCTCTAAGATTTTATTTATTTATTTGAAAGAGAGAGTGAGAGAGAACAGGAGCAGTAGGGAGGGGTAAAGGGGAGGGGCAGAGGGAGAAGCAGACTCCCTGCTAAGGACCCTGGGACCATGACCTGAGCCCAAGGCAGACCCTTAACCGACTGAGCCACCCAGGTGCCCCTCTTTTTTCTCTTGTAAATACTTTGATATGTGTCTCTATCTGATAAGGATATTTTCCCTCTGTTACCATCTAGACATATTTGAAAAACATTCTCTTTAAAAACAAGATATGATACTACTTGAATGTTTTCAAAATTAAAATGTAACCTCTATAAGAATAAAATAACAAAAAACTTTTAGCTCTACTATTTAGACATGTAAAGTCATGTTGACATCATTAATCAAATCATATGTAAATGAAGTGATTCTGAATGATGAACTTTTGATCATTTTAGGCACACATAACAGAATTTATAGGTGTAAGGAAGCAGAAATCCTTCATTGGCTCAAGATGAATGAAGACACGTATTGAACAATGAGATACAGCTTAAAAATGTGTCTCTCGTGAAAATACATAGGACAGAATTTAAAAGTCCTGCTCTTTATACGTATTAGACAAGAAGAAAATGTGCAAACACAAAGAAATTAGTGCCAGAAAACATACATTTGAGTACTCATTCGGCTATATTAAAACAAAAAAGAATTAAAGAGCTAAAGTAAATTCAATTAGACATTTATTCTAGTCAATACCTATATCAAGTATATATGTGTCATATTTAAAAGCAAGTTGCTTTTCCTCTTTCAAAACCATTCAGCTATAATGCCTACCTCGCACTAACCTGCATCCCAGCTGTCTAGACCAAAGTCTCAAGTCATTATGTTAAACGAGGAGCCAAGCTCTAACAAATCTAATAGAATCATGATAAAAATGATACTTGGTTAAATGGTTTACTGGCCCAATTTACACACAAAGAAAGTTAAGCATAAAATATAATTTTGCCAGAAGACCACAGTAAAGCCTTCATAAGGGGGATTGAGGCGAGGTCCACAAGAATTTAGCCAAATTGGACTGGAAAACAATAACAAAACAAAACAAAAAAGACATGTGTCTGTTTAGCCCACAGCTTGCCAGTAGCTCCACTAGCAGCTAGAACCCCCAGCATTTTCCTCCACTGATCTTGAGGCCATCTTTTCAAACAGCCCTGCTCCCGAAAGGCCCCAGTGAAAGTCAGCTCCTACGGACATATGCTGACTCAGTCAAGAAGGCCGGCCAAGCACCACTGAAAGCTCACGCGGTTGAAGGATCCAGGAGCTGGTCAGTTCACTTCTCGTGTGAGAGAACAGTTCGTTTCTTCTCTAATTAGATACTAGCGAACTAAATGAGTAGATTTGTAGGAGTAGACTGTCATTTTACCACCTGGATGAGAAAACGAGAGCTGCCGGGGATACGATTCTTCAGCAAATTGGCTACAGCTGCCAAATTGCCGATTTGAGCAGCCCAAGACAGCAACTATATAACAATATCTGTGTTAGGCCTAAAATTTTCCTGAAACATGTTTTTATATCTCTTATGTTGCAATCATCAGGTTTGTGGGGGTATATGCTAAGAGGTGCAGATGGCCTATTAGTTTGTCTTTCTAACTGGATTGAGCCAGTGAACGAGCACTGAAAGGATTGATTCATTTAAGGTTCATTACTTTGACTTTTTTGTGCCTCAGTTTATTCATTCATCTTTAAAATGAATGAGGTAGACTAATATCTGTCTAAAAGTACCTTCCAGTATTGAGCTGAAAATAAATAAGAAAATGCATTTTAAAAGTTAAACATGCAAAGTACAATTTTTATTGTGGGTGATTTTCCTCTCTAAGCTATTTTTTGGTCTTGCTTTCTTTGTGTTTTGTACCTACCTTTGTAGTACAGGAATGCTTACACACATTTTACACGCAAAGGAAAATTGGCCAAATATAATCAGAATCAGATATTAATCTACAAATGTGCTTAAATCTTCAAGATCAATAATATCCTAAGTAACAACCTCAAAGAACGTGGAATTAATGAACAAAATAAAGTGTAATCTCAAGAAATAGATAATTTGCAACCTTCTTGGTTCTGGTATTTATAAACTTATTCTTAGACTTCAGGAAAAGGATGCAGCAAAAGAAATTGTCATACACATCACATGTTGATGTTAGGCTCTGCTAAAGAATATGATTACAGTTTGGATCACAGATTTTTGGCAAAAAATTGTTTTAATATTTTATTTGGTAATTTTCACTGAGTGAAAAGTTTATGGAGGTAAGGAAGACTAGTGTCCTTTTGGTCTTTTATATTCTATTCCTCCCTATTCTCTCCTTGTATATATGTATTAAGAGAGGATGAGGGATAATAGGAGGAACGCTTTATTTAAAAAGGACGATTTTTTCTGGCCCGTTCCCAATCTAAATTCCTAAGTAAAAAGATGTCTTCTGTGGAACTGCTACTTTGTAGATGTTACTTTCTCCTGTCATTTTCAGAATAGCATGGTGATTTAGGGTGTTCACTCTGAAATCAGACTTACTGAGTTGCTATCTCTGTTCCACCACTTACTAGATATGTGACAGAGAACAAATTATTTAACTGTTCTGTTACCATGATCTGATCCGTAGAGTGGGAGTAATGTGGAGTGGTTATGAAGGTTCGAGGAGTTAATACATAAAGTGCTTAGAACAGAGTACTTGCTCAATAAGTTCTACTTACTACTTCCAGATATATTGCACATTTTTTTCTTATTAGCTATATTTCATTAAAGTTTTTTTTATTTTATTATGTTCTGTTAATCACCATACATGACATCATTAGTTTTTGATGTAGTGTTCCATGATTCATTGTTTGCATATAACACCCAGTGCTCCATGCAGAACGTGCCCTCTTTAATACCCATCACCAGGCTAACCCATCCCCCACCCCCCTCCCCTCTAGAACCCTCAGTTTGTTTCTCAGAGTCCATAGTCTCTCATGGTTCGTCTCCCCCTCCGATTCCACCCCCCTTCATTTTTCCCTTCCTGCTACCTTCTTCTTCTTCTTCTTCTTTTTTAAACATATAATGTATTATTTGTTTCAGAGGTACAGGTCTGTGATTCAACAGTCTTACACAATTCACAGCACTCACCATAGTACATACCATATACCATATATTGCACATTAAATAAAACCTCTGTTTGCTGTGGAAAGTACTTTAATTTTCTCTGCTATGTTTGACAATAGGAGATGCTTAAAGTAAAAAGAGAAATAAAAGAAAAGAATTCTACCAGCTACAGAAGAAACAGATTTTAAATCTAACTTAGACTTGAAAGGGAAGACTCCTGATAAGGAAAGACCTAGTCATGCCGGAAGAAAAAATTGCCCATGAAACATTTTCTTTTTTGCTCATGAAACTTGAGCTATTGCTAACAGAGGTCACCTTGGGAAAGCAGGATCCTGCAGGCATTGGTGTAGACATAGTTCTTTTGGAGAACAGATCAGGGATACAAATCAAAACTATCCAGCTTTCATTCTCTGTAACTTAGTGAGCAATTCCTGGGAACCTAAGTTCTAAGAAATTAGTCAAGAGGGGAATAATGTCTATCATGTTCATAAAAATGGTCATTATAATATTATGTATAACAATGAAAAACTAAGAAATGACCTAAATATCTCATGGGAGAATGTCTAATTGATGGAATATTATATCATTAATAAACTCATACATATAACTTTAGCAGTATAAAAAAATGAAGCTTAATATTAAGAGAAAATGGGTCTTGAAACTGTATATATTGTATTCCTATAACTTTGTGCAAACATATTTATAAATATTTTATGAAATTATATAATTACAGGTAATAAGGGAATTGGGAGAAAACAACTGGGTTTTGTCTGGAGCACTCGAGAGTAAATTTTTTTACATTGTTCTATATTGATGCTTAAAGAATAATACAAAATTAAAGCACAAACACATATGAAATACAATGCCAGAACTAATCAATTTGTGTTTTAACAAACTGATAGTTTAAATTACTGTTGGATTTCATTAATTCTTAGAGGATTTTTTATTGTCTCTCTGCTGGTACATACAAGTAAAACAACGTACATTTCACACGTGTGATAGGAAACCTGTGTTATGACTTGGCAGGTTTGAAGTGAGAAAATATTTTGTCAATTGTTCGACAGTTGATAACTATAAAGAGTGGGGGGCAGAGTAGAAACCAACATGAACCAAACACCTACTATGCAATATGTAAGCTTTTTAAAAATATGACTTCTCACTGGAAATACTACCAGAAAATTATGATCAATTCCAAAGTACAAAAATTTATCCAATACCACTCTGGTCAGGCACAATGCTAGCCTCTAAGAATTCCATAAAGCCACAAATGTAGACTGGAAAGAGTATGTGTCCAGTCATAAATAGATCCTGAATTCCCTCGCTCCTGAATTCAGCAACAAATTTCAGTATCATGCTCAGAAACGTGACTTCACAAAGCACACCTGAGCTGGGTGGACCCAAGGATTGGACCAGCCACCTCATGGCAGAAACCAGCAAAATACCAACATGAGACCAAGTGACTCCTCTTCCCAATGTCAAAGGGAATCATAAGGACAAACAGACACCCTCTTGGGAAGGAAAAAGGGAAAGGGAAAAGCCACCATGATAAGGACTCAAGCTTAGAACTCATGGGAATATTTACCTCAAAAAGAGATCTGAAATTTCAACAGACTGCTTAAACTGGGGGAAGCAGAGAAACCATGATCTGTCAATACTTATCTCTCTCCTCGCCACCCAGAGGAAACAAGTGGAGGGGCTAGGGAAGGAGTTTATAGGAACATTAGATAGGTGATAGAAAATAGGGTTATTTTATTTGTTTAAGCAGTATATGAATACCCTTCTACGTTGTAGGCATTCTGTAAGCAGAAATTACATTTTATTATTCTATTTATCTGACATTAAAAATGAGGACATTTGCCCCTAATAGTTATACAAGAAATGACACTGAATGAATAAATCATAAGAGTTGAAGAGATCAGAGAAGTATCCTAATTCATGATCCTGATTTCAGGTAGATTCACATAATTCAGCACAGAAACATTTTGCCTGGGGACCTGAAGCATTTATAGTGGGATTTGCTCTTGGTCTGTTGTGATAAGGAGGCAAAACAGTCACTCTCCACCAGGCCTCTATTTCTTTTCCTTTCTTCCTTTCATTTTTTTTTCCTTTGCTTTTTTCCCCTAAATTTCACATATGAGTGAAATCATATGGTATTTGTCTCTGACTGACTTATTTCACTTAGCAGTATATTATGTATGGAATATTACTAAGCCATAAAAAGAATGAAATCTTGCCATTTGCAATGATATGGATGGATGTAGGGAGTACACTCCTAAATGAAATAAGTATATATATGCCACTTCTTTATTCACTCATCTATTGATTGACACTTGGGCTGCTTCCATAATTTGGCTATTGTAAATAATGCTGAAACAAACATAGGGATGCTTATATCTTTTCAAATTAATGTTTTCATATTCTTTGGGTAAATACCCAGTAGTGGAATTACTGGGTCACATGGTAATTCTATTTAAAAAAATTTTTTTATTATGTTGTGTTAATCACCATACATGACATCATTAGTTTTTGATGTAGTGTTCCATGATTCATTGTTTGCATGTAACACCCAGTGCTCCGTGCAGAACGTGCCCTCTTTAATACCCATCACCAGGCTAACCCATCCTCCCACCCCTCTCCCCTCTAGAACCCTCAGTTTGTTTCTCAGAGTCCATAGTCTCTCATGGTTCGTCTCCCCCTCTGATTTCCCCCCTTCATTCTTCCTTTCATTTTGACTTGCAAACTATTTTTTTTTACTATTAATAAATTTCTGCCCTTCCTCCCGCCCCTCCTCCTATCAGTTTATACTTCCAACTAAGCAAACACTACTCTTGTTGAACCATTTAGAACAAATATTATAGCAAAATAGCAAAAGGATTATTTAATCAAGGAAAAAACTTGTAAGGAGGTTAAATTATCACCACCCTTGATTATTTTGATTTTTTGGAAAAACATTAATTTTTTTCTCTGATGAGAGATGTCTGCACATTATTCTTTGAGTATTTGAATTCTCCTGATGTACTAGCACAATCAATTTTATACAACAATCAAACTATCAAACATACCGTATACACAACTTTACAACTTGAAGTTTTGTTTTGCTTTTGTTTTGCTTTTTTCTTTGGTCTTATTTATTTGCTGGATTTTTTTTTTTCTTTTTTCTTTAAAGAGAAGGAAGAGCCTTCCCTAGTTACATCTACTTTAGGGACATTTATTTAGAATGAAATAAGAGTGACTTGTAATTACAGTTTAATGTTTCAAAGTAGAAAACTGTGCCAAATTGCTTAACCAAATGTAGATTTGGTTGGGACTCCAGAGTTACTTCTAAGTCAAGGCCTTGGAAAGTCTGAACCATTGCTTATCTTTAATTTATGGTTCTCTGCTAAGGACATCACTAAACTGATTATTCACCAGGTTAAAATTTTGGCTTAGAAAAGTTGTATAACACAGAACAAACTACAAGACAAACTCATATTGCATTCTTTTTCTCAGTTATGGCATCTCTTTCTCTCAACCAAATACTCCCTCATTTAGATGTATCCAAACCTGATTAACAGACCATCTACAAAAGTGATCTAAGGAAAAGGTAGAGTGTTGGAGGGGCTCTCCTGAGATTTCTAAGCTCTTTCATTTCCTTTTTTCTAATTTTGGCTTCATAAAATACTGTTTGTGGCCTCCCATCAGAAATGATCTGGAATATTTAAGTCTTCTAATCTGCACAATATAAAAGATCCATATATCTACAAGTTTAGAGTAAAATATGATGTAGAACTATGTTTTTCCCGAGTTTTCTTAAACTTCTAGACCTTTGGCACTTTAAATGGAGAGCCTTACAAAATAAAATTTTCCCCATTGTGCCTGGATTTGTGCCTGGACAAACAGCCCAGCCTTCCAAGGAACCAGAAGATGACCAAGGTGACTATGGGATATTGAGGGCACCGTGGCTTTATTCCAGCATTTAATACAGTACTCCCCCATAGTGAAGTACATCATACAGGATCTTAGGAAGAAATGGATTATACAGTCAAATTGGGTCTTTTGAGGAAAGATTTGCACAGGTACTATTTTTGAAAGTGAGGACAAGGTAAGGAAACCACAAGTACCTAGAGATTAAGAACAGCAGGGTCGGAAGGAGTGATTGATATCATCCTGGGCCTGAAGTGCCAAGAGGAAGAAGCAGTTACCAGAACTTAGTGACAGAGAGCAGAGACAGAGAGACCCATGTGGAAAAGGCTGTTGGCAATAGGTTGGTCTACAGTAGAGATGCAGCCCACCCAGAGTGAACTCATCCTTGAACTCCATAGCTGGCATCAGAGGCTAAGGAAATCTATTGATGCAGGTCAGACTCTTGGAGAAACAGCAGGGTGGAGCCTGGATCTGAAGGAGCAAATAAATGAGATATAAAATATGTTGGGATTGATTCAGCTCAACTAGGGAGATATGGCTGGGGGCCTATTGAACTTGCAAGCCAACTGAGGCTGGGATCCCTTCATTATCTAGGAAAACTATTGTTGTTGGCCTTAGGGTGTAGGTGGCCCTGTACATTGGTAAAAGCACAGTATCTGACAGAGAAAGTAATGCAGTGGTAGCTGTGACAGAGAACATTTTTGGGGGTAAAGGCAGCCAACCCTGCTTTTTATTTTAGTTTATTTTTTTAAATAAAATCTTAAAAATAGAAAAGCTAGATCAAAAGAATATAAATGGTTCCCTCTCTAGGGTCAGAGGAGAAGGAAGGGAGTGGTGATAGACATTGGAAGGCATATAAGGCTTCTCTGAATACAACTTTTTTATAGTTGTGGAAGTTTTTGAGCCCTGTCAATATTTCATGTTTTCAAAAATAAAATTATATCAACAAGGATGAAAAAACCAGATCCTAAATTTAATTCAAACAAAAACAAGTGAACTCAATGTTATATTGCAATGATAACACAAGTTTTAAAAGGAGTATTCAGATAACCCTTGAACACATTTCTCTGACTGTATACCCTTAATGAGACATTTTTTTTAAGGTAGAAAGAAAAATAATAATATCATGAACATTACTTAGTAGAATTGTTGATGATTCTTAAAACTATCTTTTTGTGTTTATTGTAGGATAAAGCCAATTGGTAAATATACTGGTGGTATTCAGATTCAGGGTTCTCACTGTGGGAGAAGCAATGTATAAATATGGAATGGGGAAGGTAAGGAGAAGCCCTGAAGTTTGGGTTTGAAGTGGAGTTGACAGTCTCAACTTATGATTTTAAAAATATGAACATTCCTAGCTCAATCCACCAATGGGGCCCAGAAGCAATTTCACCCAGATAAAATGAACATTTTAGTACCAAGAACTTGGTTTTAAAACACCATTCACCACTGAAAGGAACCAGTGTTCCCTGGAGAAGGGATTGACTCCAGATCAGAGACAGAGAACATACAAAGTGAGCCTGGAACATCTCATGTGAGAAAGCACAGTAAGTGTCCAGAGATTGATAAGTACATGTCTAAAGGACAAAGCAGCAAGCATGAAGGACCAAATAATGGACAACTGGAACAATATGAGGATTAAAAAATTGAAAAAAATGAATTGAATTTTAAAAAATCCATAAGTACATGGAGATAATGGAAGAGAGAGTCTTCACAAAAGATGCCAGCTAATAAATGTTGAAAGAATAATAAAATTAAGAAATCATTATTTTTGTAGTCTCCAGTGTGGCTCAGACAAGGATCATCAATGCATGCTAAAAATGCTGGATGAAAGTGTGTTGGGGAATGTAATATTCACATAATATTAAAATATCATTCCATAGATTATTTATTAATTATAAAGGGAAAGAGATATTTTTAAAATGAAAAAAAAATTGGGAGACATCATCTTAACCCAGTGATCAAACTTAGCACAAAACTAGTATACTGTTATCTCTTGAAGTGATGCAATGGGATATACACAATAGCATCTGTGCAGTATTTTTACTGAAAGTGTTTAACCTGACTCTAATCATGAGACATTCCACAAAACATTTAGCCTGAACTCTTAAAATATGGCAATTTCATGAAAGGCCAAACATAGGTAGAAAAATGCTTTGGACCAAGAAAGTCTAAAAAAGAGGACAACTAAATACAAGGTGTGTAATCTGTGATTGGATTCCAGATTTTTTAAATTAGCCAAAAAGTACATTACAGAAAAAAAAAACAGGCAAAAAATTACTGGGAGGATTAGGATAATTTGAGTATGGACTGGTCCTCAAACTCACTGGAGTATACATCTTTTTTTTTTTAAAGATTTTATTTATTTATTTGACGGAGAGAGACAAAGCGAGAGAAGGAACACAAGCAGGGGAAGTGGGAGAGGGAGAAGCAGGCTTCCTGCCGAGCAGGGAGCCCGATGTGGGACTCGATCCCAGGACTCCAAGATCATGACCTGAGCCAAAGGCAGATGCTTAACGACTGAGCCACCCAGGTGCCCCTGGAGTATACATCTTTTTATTTTAAATCCTTTTTTTCAGAACTCAAATGATACGATTTGTATGCAATGGATATCAAAGTTTCAATGATCAAACATTATCAATATCTAAATATACAGGTCTTCTAAAGCATTTCATTTAATGCTTTTTAAACTGGTTAGAGTGTTTTATTTCACAATGAAAATATAGTTTCAAGTGTAGATACTGTTTTACATTTGGTAAAGATAAAAAGTGATGCTTATATGATTTCTCCTTTTCTCTCTCTGCCCAACCAATTTAGAATAAATGTTTTACAAGCTAGTCGACCACATAAAAAACTCACCACAGAAAGCAAATTGAAAAGTGACTACAACAAATAAACCAAAGAAGAAAGCAAATTGAAACAATTCATGCATATGGACAAGGACCTTGGCTTTTTAATCGTTTCTTCTCTGTAATAACTAGCACAAGACCTTTTATATGACAGGTGCTTGTCATAGCTCAAGACTCAGCCAGTTAACTAAAGGTTATAAGATTGACTCAGGAGCAGGGCACAACATGGGGTTAAAGTTCCTAGAACACGGGACAAGACAGAAAAGTACTGGTGATGACTGGAGTACAGGAATAGAGTCCCCAATGATAGATGCTACATCCCAAAGTGCAGGTCAACAGTGGGGATGGTAAATACCTGGTGCTCAAGCTGCCCCTCTACACCCTTGGCAGACATCAGTTTTTCATTGCCATATTTATTTCCCATTGTCTCACTATCTTTTTCAGCCCAGTGCTGAAAGTCACCACCAACAATTTGAAAATACATTTTATATGAAATAAATAAGGACTACAGTTTAAAAATTCTTCTTGTTTCAGATTAGACTAGAGTTGCAAGCAGAGGAGAGGCCATATCCTCACAGCTTTGAGAGGAAGCTTACCAGGCTAGCAACCAAGGAAGAATGAAAAATTCTCAATAACTTTTAAATTAGAAAGTGAACTAAAGTATGGAAGAGCAACAAAAAATAATTTCCTTCTACATTGCAGCATGTATCATGTCCTCAAAAGATAATATGCCAAATGCTTGTCTGAGTGAGAGCAAGAGGGCTGCCCCATTTCATAAAGGCAAGTTTCTGATTGGGATATCAGAAAGCGAGTCTGAACCAGATGGCTACAAAGGTGTTATTTTAGAGTTTTTGTGGGACTGGTGGTATCTGTTAACCTGTGGTGTTTGAAATCAGTCAAGGGAATTCTTGATTGTGGTTTCCCTATCTGACTCCTTTATAAATAACACCCATGCGTTTTCACTTTTTGAAATTCTACCATTATCAATTTTCTTCCAAAACTAGGTTTTCAGGCACAAAATGGGACATACAATAAAACGGTTTGAAATTATATATAAAATGACATGTTTTTGAGAAATGTTTGTGCAGCATTTTTTGTTTGCAAAATATTTTTTGTTGCAAGCATCCTATCTAATTATACTTCCTAGTTATTCAGGGCCTGGCTCACCCTTACATTACATATGTGAGAACAAGACAGAGAGGTAAATTTGATTTGAGTTAGCTAAACTTTTCATGCCTCCTAACCAATGGAAATCAAAATAACTTGCCCAAATTATATAGTAAAATCAATCATCCAGCCATGATTAAAAGCTTCAGCCTCTAAAGCTCTAGCTCAGTTCACTGAACCATTCAGCTCTTCATAAGGATTTTATTACTATGTAATATACTGATTTTTTTTCTTGAAAAATTGAAGTCTGCCTTTCAGCTTCCATGGTAAAGTGTATAGTTGTCAAAATCATAATTGTTGACTATTTAGAAAATAATGAAACCATTTATTTGCTCTGTATCTTCTTTTATATTCCTAACATTGCCATATTTTTTCCCACAACTTATAAATATAAACATGCCCAAGATTCTTCCATTTTATGAAATCTTCTATGACCCCACTGATATATTACTTTATTTCTCCTCATTTCAGTCAAACTTATTGACAGAGTAGTCTACATTCACAGCCTTAATTCTGACACTACCCAATCACTTTTCAATCCACTGAATTTTACTCTCTGCCCCAACCAATCAACTGATAAATTCTGTTCAAGTGTATCAGTAGATGTTCATCTTACATAACATATTCATCTTACATAACTAAACCTTTACACCAATTGCTGTACACATAGCACCTATAGTATTGTAATGTGCACTTAAAAACTTAACAGAGTAGATCTCATGCTGTTTTTTTTTTTAATACCACAAAAAAAATAAAATACAAAGGGACACAAGGAAATTTGGAGGTGACAGATATGTCTATTACCATGGTACCAATGGCTTCACAGGCATATACATATGCCCAAACCCCTAAAATCGTATACATTAAAAGTGCAAAAATTTCAAAAATTTTCGTATATCAATTATACTCAGTAAAGCTGTTTTGGAGACATATATCAGTAACCTTAATTATTTCCAACTCCAAATGCACCTTAAGACTTTACATATCTTTCTGGATCTGGCTGATGCATCTGACTTTATTGGTTCTTTTTGTTGCCTCTTTATTTTTGCCTTTGTCCATTCCTTTTTTCTTTCATGAACTCTTCCTGATTTGTCTCTCTTCTAAATGTTGGAGTTTCTGAGTTCCATTCTTGGTCCACTGCTTTTCTTATGGGAGAGCTTCTCTTCTGACTGTCATCCACTCTCAGGACCTTAACTACTTAAATACCTCTTCTATGCTAGTGATTTCCAAACCTAAATCCCTATCCATGACCTTTCCTCCAGATTTCAGACTCATATTTACAATTACCTGTTGGACATTTCCAATCTTGTGAGATCCATAGGCTAATATCCAAAATACATTTTACCCTCAATCCTGCTCCTGTTATATTCTCTGTGTCACTTAATGAATCAACATTTACCAAATCTTATATCTGAGTGCTTTGCTAACTTTCTTCTTGCCCTTACCCTCCATATTCAATTCATCAAGTTCCACCCAACTTGATTCAATTAATCAAGTGCCTTCAATTATATGTCCTAAATATTGATTAATCTTCTCTGCATCTACTATCGCTAACATAGTTTAATTGCCTCAGGTAATTTTAATTCTGTTCAAGTTGAGTTTCTTGTTTCTAGTTTTGACTTCTTCAAATTCATTCATTGCACCAAAGCTACAATAACCTATGTAAAACAAAATCAGATAATCATTCTCCCTCTCGCAGACCCCAAAGTTTCCCTATGGCTTACAGAATAAAGTCCAAGTTTATAAGGGTGGTAAAAAGGACTTTTATAACCTGACTTCAATCTGCCATTGCCAAAGATGCCTGATACTCCCTGCTTCACAACTTATTTAGCAACACCAAAATGTTTACAATTTCCCATCCACACAAAACTTTATCAGGCCTTGTCTTGTTGGCTTTGTCTGGAACACTCTTCTGTTTTTTCCCCTTTGACAGTCATTAGTACTATTCACCAATATTTCCAAATACTCTCCTCTGGGTACATGATTGGATAGTACTCTCTACCCCACTGAAGTTAGCCATGATCATGTGACTTGCTTTGGCCAATGAAAAGTGAGTAAAAGCAGTGTGTGTCACATCCAAGCATAAGCTTTTATGGAGCAGATGTATTATTTTCCATCTTTCTTCTTCCTGTCATGGCACCTAACATTACAGATGATGGACTATCACCTTCAGTCTCTGAGTAAGGATAACGTCCTGAGATGGATATGACTCATAAGGGAGCAATAAACCTGTGTTGTTTTCAGCCCTTAAGAATTTTGAGATATTACTGCAGCATATTCTAACCTATCCTGACACATATTCCTTATTCTAACTTTTTAAAATCTAATTATTACTTATGCTTCAAATTTTACTTGGTTATTATTTCCTTGAATTTCTAGGGTATTTCCTTAACTGTAAAATGGGGATAATAGATCTGCTGTAGGCTTAAAAGAGTTAATTCACATAAATTACTTAAAATGGTAATTATCTAGATATTAGCTTAATAAGATGTGCCTATTTATGTGGTTGCCATTATTCTGTAACTGTGTCAGTTACCTGATTTCCATCTCTCTCCATTTTGCATTTCATGTATATACATAACTCTTATATCCTTTATAAAAGAGCAAGCTAGCCAATATCTTTCCCCAAATAGTTCTCTTTATTAAATGCCAACATTATAATTGCTAGTTTCAGGACTAGTAATGTCCAGAATAAAAAAGGAGGTGGTGTAGAAACTGTAGTCAGACTTCAGCAACATTGAATAGTCAAGGTTTGTTCATGCAGTTAATGTCTCTGAGCTTCAGTCTCTTCAGCTGTAATACAGAAATAGTAATATATTAAGTTTTTTTTATTTCAGGATTTAAGTAAAGCACACATACATAGAGTTTAGCACCATATCTGCTACATAGTAATTTCTCAATATGCGATTGTCATTCCTAGTTACTATTATGTTTAACATCTGTCACCATGAATTCTGTGGAAAGGCTGTTGTTCTGCTGCTGTGAATAGATTTTAACTTTGCCTTGCCTCCACTACAGTTTATAAGACTAGGAGCTACCAAACGGCAGGTATCCCCATTGCATTCCATTTATCCAGAACGCCACATGTAGTGCTCAGTAAATATGTATTGAATTCTGCTGACGCTTTAACCAAATCAATGTCTTGCTTACTAACCTAAACTCATAAGGTAAGTCATCATGTTGAGGACAGAGTTAGGGCTACATTTGAAGATGGTACAAATCCCAGTCCTCTTGCAGCTGGGAGACAGCCACCTTCAGTCTATAAAATTGCCCCTCCATCTGAACTGTTGGGAGTTGCCACCTATGTTGTTGCTGATTGTTCACAGATACTGAGCACACATTTGTATCAGGAGAACAGTGAGTGGTCTTCTGGACAATGAGATACTGGAGTACCTTATCTGCAAGCTTCAGTTGGCTGGAGAATTCAAAACATCTGAAGGTTGAAATCTCTGCTCCCATTTAAGGTGCAGCAACAAATACAGACTGCCTGAAAGTATTTGTTGAGCTGAAGGCAACCAGTGCAGTGACTGATAAAAGACTATATTATAAATTGAGGGACTATATTAAGACTATATTAAAGATATATAAAGATAAATAAGACTATATTAAAATTCCAGGGACACCTGGGTGGTTCAGTCAGTTAAGCGTCTGACTCTTGATTTCAGCTCAGGTCATGATCTCAGAGTCATGAGATTCAGCCCCAGGCATGGGGCTCTGAGCTCAGCGAGGAGTCTGTTTGTCCCTCTCCCTCCCCCTTTGCCCCTCCCCACTTCTCAAATAAATAAATAAATAAGATCTTTAAAAAAATAAATTGAGGAATTCTGTCATTTACTATAGAAAACCTCATGGAAATTTGAAAATTGGGGACACTGGCTATAAAGTATAATATATTTTGTCTGTATTTCATGATTTGAATTATTTTCAGCAGAGAGTGGGAGCATGGGAGCTTTAAAACAATCTATAGAAACACAATAACCTACAAAACAACTACAACCAGGAGGGGGAAAAAAAGACAAAACATCAGAATAATTGGATGCAGTTCAATAAACCACACAGAAATATTCATCAGTAGGTTCTGACAAACTAGTATTGAACAAAGAGAATTTGTGATTCTTTTTCTATGCCACATGGTTCAGATAAAGAAATCCTTATGACTAAGGTCACATAAATATTCTGACAGTCAACTGGGAAACAAACCATTTGTCCTTTTTGACATGAGACATGACTTGTTCAGTTTGCCCATTAAATACTGTAATCATTGCAGGTAAATACCTGCAGAAAGGAAAACAAAAGACCAGCCTTCATCCTACACAGTGAATATATGCCATTTGGCAAGACACCAGCCTGCCAGATCATACCAGCATTTTTGGCCTTTGACCACCAGTGACAATCCTGCAGACAGTAAGCAGTCCTGAGGAATCCATATGATCTTCATGTTCTGCTTCCTTGTGCAAATGCATTCATATTTTTGAACCTACCTGATCACACATAGGTTCCAATTAAAGTAGCTAGCATGGGGCGCCTGTGTGGCTCAGTCATTAAGCGTCTGCCTTTGGCTCAGGTCATGATCCCAGGGTCCTGGGATCAAGCCCCACATCAGGCTCCTTGCTCATCAAGAAGCCTGCTTCTCCCTCTCCCACTCCCCCTGCTTGTGTTCTCTCTCTTGCTGTGTCTCTCTCTGTCAAATAAATAAAATCTTAAAAAAAATAAAGTAGCTACCATGAAGAATTTGGATTTTATGAAAATGTTTGCATTAGCTACACTAAATACATGCATACATTAATTTTTAAGGTACATTATTCTTTGTCTAGTTTGCATTTTGTTTATTTTGTCAGGCACAAGAAAAATTCTTTTTGGCCAAAAAAGGAAGTATTCAAAAAGAAAACATGGAAGAAAAAGAAACAGTTGCTAGAACATTTTATTCAGATCTCTTCCTGAAACTTTATCTGGAAAGTCATTTTAGAAAACATAACACATAATCTGCTAAAAATTTTAAAAGTGGGAATTTTTATTATCAATTCTAATATTCAGACCAAAACTTTCTTTTCTACCTCTAAGGGCCAAATTCTGCATTGACAAATACTTTTATTCCCACAACCTCTCTGGTTTTCCTTGTGGATAAAGTTATTCCAAGACTTTAGGAATTGGATGACTTTTTGGTTCCTGATGTTTTTGTGAGAAATGATATTCTGTGAAGAGAACAGTGAACTGAGATCTAATTTCTTCAGTAGTTTTATTTTTTTCCTATCTCAAACAATTAAATTTTGTTGGCACCATAGAAATGCTTGATTCTTACCTATATTGCTTAGTGTAGCAGAATGGAAGAGGAAAAAAAATGTTGGGCTTTAAAATTTAACTGGAATTGAGTTCTAACTCAGCCTCTTACTAGTTGCATGAAAGCTATATAACTACTCAGAAATCTACTTTCCTTCCCTTTCCTCACCTCCTTCCCCTCTCTCTTCCTCCCCTTCCCTTCCTCTTTCCTTTCCTTTGTCCTTTCTTTCTTTCTTTCTTTCTTTTTCTTTCTTTCTTTCTTTCTTTCTTTCTTTCTTTCTTTCTTTCTTTCTTTCTTTCTTTTTCTTTCTTTCTTTCTTTCTTTCTTTCTTTCTTTCTTTCTTTCTTTCTTTTTCTTTCTTTCTTTCTTTCTTTTTCTTTCTTTCTTTCTTTCTTTCTTTCTTTCTTTCTTTCTTTCTTTCTTTCTTTCTTTCTTTCTTTTTTCTTTCTTTCTTTCTTTTCTTTTTCTTTCTTTCTCCTCTCTCTCTCCCGCTAACTCCTTCTCTTGCTCCCTTCCTCTCTCTCTTCCTGTCTTCTTTCTTTCATGTCTCTCCTTTTCTCCCTATCTAGCTATCCTCTAAGTTATTTAGAACTATCTACGTTAAAAGATTATTGGGAAGAGTAAGCATATGAGAGCACATTGAACAGTGCCTGGAATGGAGTAGGTCCTCCATAAGCTTTAGTTTATGTTCATTTCACCATTTTGCCATCTGAGCAGTCCCAATTTGTTGATGAGCAGAACATCTAAGTAGGCTTCTCACACTTTGGCATACAGCAGAGTCACCTGGAAGTCTTGTTAAACACAGATTCCTGAGCTTCACCGTCAGAAAACTAGCCCTTGGGTTAGGCCTGAGAATTTGTATTTATAACAAATATCCAGGTGATGTTCGTGCTGCTGGTCCATGGGCACATTTTAAGTGTCATTGATCATTCTAACAGATGGCAAACAAGTTTTATCTCTTGGGCCAACTTCCAATTGGCTGGTGTGCTCTGTTGAATTCTGAGGCCATGTTAGGCCAGAAGATTGTGTTTTTGAAGTGCTGAATATTTAACATCTCTACCCTCCCTGCAGTAACTTTTTTTCCTCTTACCACTTGTCCATTTCTCAGTCAAAATGCTAAATCAACCTCAAATTCAAACAACCATATACTATATGACCCATCCTCATACATAATAAGCATGATTCAGAGTTGTTTCATCCACTTCCTGGTACCAGACCTCCGTTCAAACCCAAAGATACCTATGGACAGTCAGGGATAAATGCCCATACATGTCTATCAGCCACAGAGAACTCATAAAGTCCAGAAAAATAAGTAGTAATAACAAAATAAAAATAAGGAATAACCTATCTGACTATGGACCAGACCCTAAAATAAATGCTTTAATAAACATTATTTAATTATCCCAACAATTCTATGAAATAAATATATGTATCCCAGTTTAGAAATAAATGATGTTTAGAAGAGTTTTCCACAATAATTTCCCCAAGGTCATCCAGAAAGTATGGTAAATATTTCTAATCCCAAAGGCTGTGTTTTTAATCCCTATAGAAGTAGGAGGTAAGAACACTGAAGCACTTTCTCTGGTTATTAGGAAAAAACCTGTTGTCTTTTTGGGGTTAGGATTTGTTTTGTTGTTGTTGTTTTTTTCATAAAATTGATGAAATCCATCATTTTCATATGTCATATTTAAGTGAAGTATTGGACACCTATATAAATGGAATTCTATGCAATTATAGAGTCACCTCTTCTAAATATAAATCATGTATATGTGTTCTAGCTTAGTATTCACTAGTAGTATTCTTTGTTATCAATGTTCTTACTATAGAAGTACCTCATGTAAAAAGCAACACATTTCTTTTTTTTTTTTAAGATTTTATTTATTTATTTGACAGAGAGAGAGACAGCAAGAGCAGGAACACAAGCAGGGGGAGTGGGAGAGGGAGAAGCAGGCCTCCCACAGAGCAGAGAGCCCGATGCGGGTCTCGATCCCAGGACCCTGGGATCACGACCTGAGCCGAAGGCAGACGCCTAATGACTGAACCATCCAGGTGCCCCAACACATTTCTTTTTTGAAAGTGGGGGGAGGGGCAGAGGGAGAGAGAGACAGAGAATCTTAAGCAGGCTCCACGCCCAGCATGGCACCCAATGCAGGGCTCAGTCTCACGACCCTGAGATCTTGACCTGAGCTGAAATCAAGAGTGAGACAGCTTAACCGACTAAGCCACCCAGGCACCCCAAAAAGTAACACATCTTAACTCAGATCTGATGATTCTTGTTCATCTCCAGGCTCTAAATTTAGTGCATATTCAATGCTTTGCTAGCCTTTAATATTAAAATGTCCTTAATTTTTCCTTGTAAGTCACCAGGGTCATTTTTTATTAAATATTTCTTCCTTCTGCATGTTCATCATCAATTTAATTTATGTATATCCAGCCTGATTCATCCCTTACTTTTAAGAAAATGCATATTTTAAAGTGTGTCAGTTCATTGGTGAATTACATGTGTGCTGGAATAATTTAATATGACTGCTTAATAAAGGACTGCTATAAAAATATCTCCTCAAAGCTCTAGAGAATTTAGTGGCAAAAGCAGAAGTTTTCTCCCCCTCCCCCAGGGTGTTGTTATATTTATGAAAATGGATAATCAAAGCCATTTTTAAATGTCATTCATTCTATTCCTTTTATATTTGGGAAACTTCTCTGAAATAACATATTTGTTTGTGTTGATAGAAATTAATTTGGCACTAGCAAATGTTGCTTCAAGGATAGTACTATCAATTGTTTTTAAGCTTTATTATCCCCTTGGACAACTCATACTGCCATGAGCATCATGGAGGGAAATAGCCTGGTATTTGTTTTGCTCTGTACCTTACAGAGCTGTCTTTGAGATCAAAGAGATTCCTGTGTGAGAAGGAGGTCTACGGAGTACAGGCTGAACAGGCAGCTGATGCCAAACAGGCAGGGGAGTATGATTGTGGAGACCAACTTCCAAGTCACCAAAAATATCATCAGCTGACTTACAGAAATAAGAATCACAGGATTATAGAGCTTTAAAGCCCCATGGTACATTAGAGAAAACCCAGTCTGACATTTTTATTTCACAACTGATTATACTGAAGGAGAAAGAATACCCTAAGGCCACAAAGTCAACTGAAAAACAAAGTTTATTAAAATAATCACAAATAATGCTATCAGAAATTCTTAGAGTCCTGGCCCAAGCCAGATTTTTCCAGAATAAAAATCAAGTGACACATTCATCACTAAACAGCCACATATAGGTGGGGAGGAGCTTCAAGATACTGTGGAGGAAGAAAACGAAAAGTCAAGAGTCCTTCGCAAAAAAAAGTGGAAATTAGATTTATCATCATACTCCATTTACTTATGTCTACAAACATCTTAAGAATGAATTAGAGAAACAGTTGCTGAAAAAGTGAGAAAGTACTCTCCACTGGGACATCTTTTGTTCCGTTTCAGGACAGCTTTGACCAATGTATATCTGGTTTCCATGGTGACTTCCAGGGAGTTAGATTCAGCAAGGGACCTATGAATAGAATGCTTTGGTCAGTAGGAGAAGAGAAGCATTAAGATGGGATACTGTATGGAAAGACTAGGAGGACACAGGTAATTTTGCCCACTTTATACTCTGACCCATGATATGATATCCAGTACTAACTGTGGTACCATCATGGCTTTACCACAAGACTTATGAGGTTAAGACCATGATTCTAAAATAGACTTAAGCAAATCTACTATAGAATTTGGGTCTACAAATTAGGATAAATATAGTAATACAATGTAAAGCTATAAGTTAATACACACATACTTGTGAGTAATACCCCCAAAATTAACTCAAAACTTTATAGAAGGAATCTTAAATTATCATATTTATCAGTATGGTGAGTAAATGTTTGCCTTCTCTGCCAATAGGTGGTATAGGTACTTAAACAGTATAGGTACCTGTTTACTTATAAGGCTGGTGTTGATTCTCTTGTTGCTATGGGAGATGGTTAAAGTTGATTTTACACTATAACCAAAAGGTTTCATATCTCTACTTTGGGAGGAGTGGATGGCTTCTATTACTGAAAGCCAGGGTGTTGTCTATGTGATCAGGCCCTCCCAGTGTGTTTGTTTGAATCATTTCTAATAATGTTGGTGTTACTTTAAGTAACCAGGAATTGTTTTCTTTTTCAGTTATCATACACATTTACACTGGCATTCATGACAGTATTCAAGAGGAGGAAATGATAATATAAAATAAGCAACTAGTGATTTGATATGTATCCTGGGTGGACTGGTCACTATTTCCTGAATATCCACGTTCTTTCACACCTATGTTAATTGCACACTCCATCTTCGCTGCTTAGAATACCCTTTCTTTCCCAACAGTGCATTCCTAGCTACCCCTGAAGACTCAATTTTATCTTTCCTTTAGTATTAGAGAACATTGTATGGATAGCATTACAAGTTGCTTTTCTCATCTAACAATATATTTAGATTATCCATACCGCATCACTCCATATTAGCATATATAGATGTATTTTTAATCCACTACAAGTTTCCATTGGGTCACATAACATAATCTGTTTAATCAAGCTCTTACTGAAGGATATTAGTTGTGTCTTCAGTGTGCAATTACACAAAAGGCTGCAAAGATCATGAGTTTTTGTCTATGTGTCTTTGAACACATGTGAAAGTATAGCTAGAAATTACCGGGTTAAAGAGCACATTTATTTTAAATTAAAAGACTGCATCTTTTAAATTTAAAATTAAAAGACTGCATTATGTTTATCTCTGTTAAACTTCATTTTGTTTGTTTCAGCCATTCTGCCAGACTGTTTTGCAATGCCATGTTTCACTGCATTCAACCCCCGTCCCCAGCCTTGTGCTTATGTCCTTCCATAAAGTACAGAATTGACTTCTTCATTCAAGTTTCTGGTCACAATGTGCAGTGGCCAGGGCCTGTCCACTTTATATCCTGTAGCCCTGCCCATTCTGACAGAATATCCCATAGGGTCTCTTAGTCCTGGGCTTGTTAGAGAGGCTGTTTCCTACCTCTGAGTTCTGAAACATGCTTAGCAGAACTCTACTGAATAGGAGCTATAAATGGGGATGTTTCTGCCATATTTAAATGAATGTTGTTCACCCCCACCTCTCACCACTCATCCTGCTTTCTCATGGTTGTTTTTGTCAGCTGTATAATCAATCCTGGTGAGTCATATCTTAACTACTGAGGGAAAGGAGATGAAGGAAAAGCTGAAAGAAACAGGTTCCTGATTTAGTGTATAAAATCCACTGACTAAATGAACAGAAGTTCCGGATTTGTTTTCCACCACTGATATACTTGAATGTTATGGAATCATCTGATTTATCAGATACATTCACAGAAAGTTTTTTTTTTTGTTTCCTTTAAAGTGGTAAATTTATTTTTTGAAAAATAAAACTGATCGCTAGTTGACTGAGTTTAACTCAATCCCCTTTGCCCTTCTTTTCTTTTCTTATGATGGTCATCTTCTTTTCATCTGCAGATGATTAAAATTTATTCTAATTCCTTAGTACATCCTTCCAGATCTTTTCCCCAAATCTTTTTAATCGGGATGCACTGCCTAGACATACGCACAGAGCTATGTCCCAGGGCATGAGAAGTCCAAACCCCTCTTCAGAGGACAAAAGGGTGGGGTAGGCAGGAAGGGATATACTTCTTTCAAATCACAGCATGTCTAGACTTATGCCCAAATACATTGGTTCATGATAAAGTAGTAAGTAGGACTTTTGTGGAAAAATATATGGTAGAGAAAACAACACAGAAGCTTACATCCTTTGAAAATTGGACATAGCATAGGGTTCAGGAATTGTCTAGCCACAGGTTGTTTACATGTGGTCTGAGCATTTTCTTAATGTGATCCTGTACTTAAGTGTATATAGGTTTAGCCAGAAAAGAGAAAGATGAACATCAAAGTTGTTGCAATGCCAGAGAAAATTACAGGGTGTTTCCATGTTTGAAAGATCACTAGTTTTCACTATTGGTTTGGGGCAATGAATTATCCATAAATAAAAACCTTAGAGACCTCTGACCAAAAACATATACTGTGTTTACAAAAAGTACAAGTTCAATGAGTAGGAGCTCCTATCACAAAAAATCAAGTGTATTCAATTAGGAAAAAAGAGTTAAAGGAACTGAAGGCATTGAAGTAGCTTTGGAAACATTTTGCCAACACATTCTAGAGGGGTTTTTTTTCTTTTCCAATATTGATTCATTAATGTTACAAAAAAACACTAAAAAGCTTTTAATAGCTAATTTTATTTAGAAAGGCTTGTAAACAATAATGACTTTCACTTATTGCTTGCTTACTCTGTGCCGGGCACTATACTAAGTTTACATGCATCATCCCACATGAGCCTCACAATAGTCCTGTTCATTGGTCAGCACAGGTTCTATAGCTATGACAAATAAACCCAGATATCTCAGCACAGTTAACACACACAAGTTTATTCTGATCCAGTGTAGGTTCAGTAACTTTTGGGTGGTCATCCTCTACTTCCAGATCACTTCAGCAGGGGATAGGTAAAGATTGCACTACAGCAAGAAAACTCTCTGGACTAGAACTGACATACATCACTTTTTTTCACAGCCCATTAGCCATAATGAAGTCATGTGTCTAGGCATAACTGCAAAGGAGCTATGTGAAGTATATGAATATTTAATGAACAGTAAATGTCTTTTTTCATATTCTGTAAAGTAGACATTATCTCCATCTCATAGATGAAGAAAGTGAAGAATATCTATACATTCTAAGCTAAGGGAAATAAAGCTGGAATTCAAACCCTAAACTCCAACCAGCTGCTCAAATCTGAGAGCCATTTTGTTTTGCAAATGGCGATACAATGCCTTATTCATCTTTGTAAAAATTCTGTATACTGACAAATCAGCAAATGAATGTAAATATAATATGGCTTTTCCATGAATTAAGTCATGTAGTTATTTAACTCCTTAATTAGATTATAAATGACAGAGTCCCATACTTATCTCTACAATCCCAAAACACAGAACTCACAGGGAATGCTCATTAAATATGTGTTAGCTGAATGAAACAATTTTTAGCTTCCCATTAATGCTTTCAATTTTGGCTTAGATATTTGCATTTTTACCTTCTGATAGCAGAAGAATAAATAAAGGCAAAAGCCTTTTCAGAAAAAGAAGAAATTTACTTATTTTCATTTTTCTAGGCTTGCTTGATTTTTTAATTCAGGTAAAGAAGACAGCTTTAAAAATTATTAAAGGCTGACACATACTATAAAGTAGCAGAAAAGGAAACATTGCTACCAGTCAGTCATCATGATTTTATATGATTTGGCTATTGTGTTCTTTTTAACACATTGTTATTATTTTCAGTTTCCAGGATAGTTATAATTTTACATGAATTTTTAGCTGATTTCTTCCTCTGCCTTTGTATATATATATATATTTTTAATTTTCAATTTGTTTTCATAGTCTTCTATCCTCTTATTTTGTTTTTGTATATTTCTTTAATTCTCCTCTGCTATATTATTTTTTATGTTTTAAAATAATATTCGGTCTAGTGCTTATACACTTCTTCATTGTTTTTTCCTGATTGTTCCTCTCAGTTGTCCTTATGTTTTCACTTTATAGCTTCAACAGGACCTCTTTGTACCCCCAAATAACACTGTTCTTAACACCAACACATAAGTATTACTTGCAGAGTTAACAGGTGACATCAACTTTTTATAATGTCTTTCCCAATGGATGTTCATTTTCTTTATTTTCTCCAAGTTTCTATGATGTTTTATTCTGTCCTTTCAAAGAGATCATATGTTTTTTCTAACATCCATCTTTAATTATGTAATTCCTTTAGCACCCTGCTCATTATATGTCTTTGTCACTCATTTTCTATGTAACATCTATATAATTATATGTTAAATGAACAAGTGGTCTTTATTGCTTTTTCAATTATGTCTCTTTGTATAAATTCGTCTATTGATACTTAAGCACTTCGAATAAAATGACCAGGTAATCAAATCTGCTTGAGCATAATTTCTTTTGTTGATATTTGTTTTTTATATTCAAACATGCATAAAGTTAGACATCAAGTATGTCATGATTAATTTCTCTTTAACCAGTGAGTTACTTTCTTAAAATTTTCAAGCTAATTAATTGGAACCTCAGCACTGGCATTATAATGGTTACCATAAAAAAAAAGTTTAAAAAATGTTTTTTAAATAATATTGGGTGCCAGACATTATGTTGTGTACAAAAGTCACATCAGAGACAAACATAGGCAAAGTGCAGACCTTGAATAGAGCTCACATTGTGGTCAGGAGAAAGAAAATAAATATAAAGCAAACAGAGCTATAAAAAATGTTAGTGACAAAGTTATGTGATATAAAACAAAACAAAACAACAATAAAAAACTTAAGGTATCTATACTTTTCAGTAGTGAACTTGGGAAAGACTTCCCCTGAGGTGGTCATATTTAAGCTCTTGTTTACTAAACAAGAATGTTCTTAAAGTGGGAATAGCATGGGTCTTGAAGAGAGAGAGAACTTTATATTGAGAGAAGTTTGAATTTTATTGTGGCAAGGGGAAGAGCTTGAGTTTTAAGCAGGGAAGCAGCATGATTCTAGTTGTGTTTGCATTAACATGTGTTTATTAAGCACCTACTATGTGCCAGGCACTCTTCTGGCATTAGGGATACAGCAATCAATAAAATACATACAAATATCATCTGGTGCTGTGGAGATTTTGTTCTCGTATTTTAAAAATATCCTAATGATTGCTAGGTGAAGAAGGGAGTGGGGCAGACAAGATTATGAGAAGACCAAAAAAAATATCTATCACAAGAATCCAGGGGAGAGATGATGAATGCAGCAGTCCAGTTGAAAGATTAGCCTATCCTAGGATGATTTTATAAATAGATGCTTTGAATACATATTCCCTGTCTTTTACAATCGAATCAGGGCAAAATTGAAAACTACAAAGGTACAAAGTCATATACAACAGAGTATGCATTAATCATTAAATCAAAATATATTATATGCAAATATAAATTCCAGGTAGATTAAAGATCAACATAGATAAATAAAACTGTAAAGTGTAGAGAAATATTTTCCCAGTCCTGCTATGGGAAAGCCTTTGTAAGCATAATGTGAAACACAGAAACAATAAACGAAAAATTGAAAGATTTAACTACATAAAACAAAAATGGTAGTGGGAGCTGGCAACATGCATAAAAAGGTTAAAAGATAATACAGAAAGACCTCCAAAAAGATCAATACAAAGCATTTTTGAGAAACACATTTTAATTTTTGTCAATATTAGCAGGTTATATTCCATCTAACTTGAATGCCTGCTACTGTTCTCATTTAATAAAGTTCAATAAATGTTTATTTACTCCTAACACATGCCAAGTGCTAGGGAGTTCAATATAAACAAAACAGAATGATACCACTCTCTCATGTAGTTTACAGTTCAGATTTGATACTTGTATGACAAAAGCATTTAATAATAATTAGATGCTACAGGATCATCTCTCTACATCACCAATAATAATAAATAATCTCAATGTCTTGTTGCCTCATAGTTCTATAATTATTTCCATCGTTCTTTGGAAATACAGTTCTCACACTATAGAGTTCCAAATGGGGTTATGGGTATTTTTTGAAGGAATACTTCCTGTTTCCTAATTAATCATCCTTTTAACAAATTTATTGAGCTAACACTGTGTACCCAGGCTTTAATATATGCTAGGACTATAAAAGTGAGTAGATATGGTTCTTGCTTTCAAGGAACTTACAGCTAGAAGGAAAGTAAACTAATAAACCAACAAGTATGGAATGGTTAGGTATATGCTGTGCTAGAAGAACATATGGTACTAGATAGGAATATAGAAGGACATCCAAATCAGTACTGGGGGGAGGAGAAAGGCTATGGAGGCTTCTGGGTTTCTGGTTGTAAAATTTAATCAAAATTCTGAAGGACAAGTAGGTTTCAGCCAAGTGAAAAAGGGTAGGGGACATTCTCAGCAGAGGGACTAGAGTGTATGAGGGCACACAATAGTGACTCAATGATGTGTTTGGCAAGTTGCTAAAGAGTAAAGTGTGCATGACAATGAGAACAGTAAATGAGGTTAAAAGGCAGATAGGGAAGCTGTGGTGAGGATTTTAAGAAGTATTCTGAAAGCTGTTGGGAAGCAATGAAGAAATTTAAAGAGGAGTTTGACAAGATCCATTTAAATTTAACAATTACCCTGGAAGTGTTATGGAACACTCATTAAGTGGCAATTGCATAAATCCATCACAAAAGCGATTGAAACTGAATGAAAACAAGACTAGATCAGCTATGATGAATATGAGAAAAATTTAAAACATAATTGCTAACCTATTAGATGGGGGAATGGAAGAATAAATGAAAAAGAAAGGTCCAAAATGACCCCAAGTTTTCTAATCTTGATACTGCAGTGAATAATGGTTCCATTCAGGAAGATGAGGCTTTAAAGAAGAGGTTTGGAAGTAAAGAAGATAAATTCCATTTGCTCACATTGGATTTAAGGTGACTTCACTATCTAAATGAATATATCCAGGAGGTTATTGAATATTTGGGTGTGGGGCTCGGAAAGATGACTGGACTGAGCTCTCAGATTTGTAACCATACAAATGATAACAGAAGTCATGGGTTAATATAAGACCACCCAGGCAGAATACGTTGAGTGAGAAGAGTGGATATATTAAAATGGAGTCCTGAGAAGCCAACTTGGAATGAATAAAGAAAAAGAGACTGGTAAGGAGTAGCCAGAAGAATATGAAATGAATCAGAAACGTAATGACACAAAAGCCAATGGAAGAACTGTAGGATGTATCACTGATACATTACAAGGTAAATGAAAACATAAATTTGTCTCTTCATGATTTCCTGAACAATGTCATTCAGTTTCATGGATTTAAGTATTTCTTGTATGTAGATGATTCCCAAATGTTTATCCGTATATGGATAACTTAACTCTTTCTAAACCTCTTTTATGTATTCCATTTACCTTCCCAAATTCTCTATCAGACCCAAAACATCTACAAAACAATCTGTCTTAGTAATAAGACTGTGGACTCAAGAGCTGGGCTTCCCTTTAGATGGACCTAGAGAGTATTATGCTAAGTGAAATAAGTCAGACTGAGAAAGACAAATACTGCATGAAATCATGTGGGGATTCTAAAAACAAAACAAGTCAATAAACAAAAGCAAAATCAGATCTATAAATGCAGAGAACAAACTGAAAGTTGCTAGAAAGAAGAGGGGGATGGGGATGGGCATAATGGGTGAAGAGGAGTGGGAGGTAGAGGCTTCCAGTTATGGAATGAATAAGTCATGGAAATAAAAGGCACAGCATAGGGAGTATAGTCAGTGATACTGTAATAGCATTGTAAGATGGCAGATGGCAGCTACACTTGTGGTGAATATAGCATAATTTATAGAGAAGTTAAATCTCTATGTTGCACACTTGAAACTAATATAACATTGTATGTCAGCTATACTCAAAAAAAAAAAAAAAAAGAGCCTGGGCTGCCTTTGTTTGGTCCTTCCTTATTCCTTCATCTAATAATATATAGAGCTTAACTTCATCAAGATAAAAAGCTTTTGCACAGCAAAAGAAACAGTCAGCAAAACCAAAAGCCGACAGAATGGGAGAAGATATTGGCAAATGACATATCACATAAAGGGCTAGTATCCAAAATCTATAAAGAACTTATCAAACTCAACACTCAAAGAACAAATGATCACACCAGTCAGGACGGCTAAAATTAACAAGTCAGGAAATGACAGATGTTGGCAGGGATGCGGAGAAAGGGGAACCCTCCTACACTGTTGGTGGGAATGCAAGCTGGTGCAGCCACTCTGGAAAACAGTGTGGAGGTTCCTCAAAAAGTTGAAAATAGAGCTATCATATGACCCAGCAATTGCACTACTGGGTATTTACCACAAAGATACAAATGTAGGGATCTGAAGGGGTACATGCACCCCGATAAACATCAGTGTAGCAGCAGTGTCCACAATAGCCAAACTATGGAAAGAGCCAAGATGTCCATCAACAGATGAATGGATAAAGAAGATGTGGTATATATACTCAATGGAATATTATGCAGCCATCAAAAGGAATGAGCTCTAGCCATTTGCAATGACATGGATGGAACTGGAGGGTATTATGCTGAGCGAAATAAGTCAGTCAGAGAAAGACATGTATCATATGATCTCACTGATATGAGGAATTCTTAATCTCAGGAAACAAACTGAGGGTTGCTGGAGTGGTGGGGGCTGGGGGATGGGGTGGCTGGGTGATAGACATTGGGGAGGGTATGTGCTATGGTGAGTGCTGTGAATTGTGTAGGACTGTTGAATCACAGACCTGTACCTCTGAAACAAATAATATATTATATGTTAAAAAGAAGAAGAAGAAGAAGAAGATAGCAGGAAGGGAAAATGAAGGGGGGGAAATCGGAGGGGGAGATGAACCATGAGAGACTATAGACTCTGAGAAACAAACAGCGTTCTAGAGGGGAAGGGGGCAGGGGAATGGGTTAGCCTGGTGATGGGTATTAAAGAGGGCATGTACTGCATGGAGCACTGGGTGTTATAAGCAAACAATGAATCATGGAACACTACATCAAAAACTAATGATGTAATGTATGGTGATTAATATAACATAATAAAATAAAATTTAAAAAATATATAATATGTAATTATTAAAAAAAATAAAAATAAATAAATAATAAAAAATAATATAGAGAGCTTAGCTCAATTATTTAACCTTTGTGTGTCTTGGTTCGTCATCTGTATAATGGGGATAATAATAATAATACCTAATTCACAGGATTATAACATGGATTAGTTAGTACATGCAAAGTAGTTAAAATTTAAGTATTGTGTGTGGCACAGAGTGAACATACAATAATTATGTACAAAACTAAATATATTAACCTTTCTCTGAAACTTCCTGTTTCTGTATTTACTCTCTGTATTAATGGCCTCATCATCTTCTAATCACTCAGGTTGCAATTTTGGTGTTATTCAGTGGAATGTGAACTGTATGAGGACTGGGACTGTGCCTGCCTTTTCTACTGCTCTGCTGGCATCATCTAGAGTGTCCCTCACACTGAGTGTTCAGTGAATATCTGTTGAATGAATATTCAGGGTTGACTTATAATTATTCCTTCTCTCCCTTACTCTTAACAGCTCAGCTATTAAAATCTATTCATTCTGCTTCTGTAATGTCATTCACTTTTATATCTTCTTTGTCCACTGTCTCTACTTTAATTCAGATTCTTACTACCTTTAGGTTGACTACTATCAAGCCTTCTAACTGGCCTCTCTGTGTCTCTCCCTCTCCACTTAGGTTCCCCTTCCTCCTTTTCACCTTTTCCTCTCAATTACACACACACATCTACATGGAGCACACTGACGCTAAATTAACCTTAAAATAGTTCTGATTCAAATACAAATTTGTTACTGTAGAATTCAAGACCTTTTCTGATATCACTCTAATCTGCTTTTCAGTCCCAGGTCCTGAATTGGATCAGAGAACTAAAATGGAAATATATATATTTAAACAAATTTTCATTGCAATGTATTAATTAAATTGCAAAGCATAGTAAATTAAGTATTATCTTAAGGGAGAGATTCTTTAGATTGGCACAATGGGAAATGTTTATAATGAACTATAGTTCTGGATTGAGCCTTTAAAGAAAGGTAAAACTCAGGTAAGCAGAACAGTAAGAAAAGGGTGTTCTAAGATGCTAAAAAGAATATGCAAATATAGGAATGCCTATGTAATGTACATGGACCAGTAGTAGATTTGACATATTTAAAAAAGGTAAGTTAGGTAGAAAGCATGGGGTTTGAACTGTGATGATTGAGTTCAAATAGGAGGTAACTGAAGAATCAAATAACATATCAGAGAAAGAATTCATTGATCTGAGTGGTATATCTAATGTCAATAAAAAGGAGAAAGAGAAATCTAAAATGATTTTGAATTATTAGGAGTGTTGATAAATATGGGACCATGCTGAGAGAAAGCTGTTTAGAACCAAAAGAAGATAAGCACAGATCCAGAACTGTTAAGTTCCAGGAGAAGAGGATCCCAGTGGAGATATCCAATGGAGAAGAGCTTGAACTCAAGCGAGTATTATGGGCTAGACCAGGAATTTTGAAGACATCTAAACAGAGATGGTTGTTGTAGCAATGAAAATAGATAAGATTCCTGAGAAAAAAGTTAAGGAGAAATTTGCAACAAAAGCTGTACCCATACTAAGAACTTAAAAAACCAAAGGACTCTGTTGTGGAAGACAGACCCTTTACAGCAGAGAGAGCAGCGTCATCTATATCAATGAAGAAAAAGAGCTTTCAAAGGAATCATTAATAGGGCCAGAATTACTGGGTAGAAGTGGAAGAGAATAAGCATTGGATAGATCATAGATTAAGAGCTTAAACGTAATCTTAAAGGGAACAGTGTATACAGAAACTAAATCACAGTCACTTATTCTATAAATAACTATTGAGCATCTATTAAGAACGAGCTGAATACTAGAATCACAACAGAGAATAGAATAGGTGAGTTTCCTAACTTCAGAATTTATACTTTAGATGGTAAAATGGACAGATAACCAGGTAGTTAGAACACAAGGTGATAGGTAAGGGTAAATGTAGGGGGAAGTATGGACCTCCCCCATATTTATGAAAGCCCACAGAAAGGCCTAGGGAGGTGTTAATGGTATGTCGTTGCTGCTGTTGTTTGGAGAAAGTGATGCCCAAGCCAGACAATGGAGGATAAATTAGAATGATTTGAATATTGTGTTGATAGAAGAGAAAAAAAAGTAATCCAGGAAGAGGAAAATATGTTCACAGATGCTGAGGCATGAAAAGACATGATGAGAACATAGAGTGGAGAGATATGACATTATTAGATGTCAGATTGTGTAGGACTTTGTGAACTGAGTTAGGGAGTTTCAACTGTTTTATCGTAAGACTAATGAGGAGCCATTAAGAGAGGAGATTGCCACAACTGGACTTGGGGTTCAGAAATGTTCTTCCAGGTGCATGCAGTGTGGCAAGAGGTTTGCAGAAGAGTAGGACTAGACGGGATGAGAAGTGGTGGGAGGAGAGGCCACCGAATGAGAGCAAATATCGGATTGGACTGAGAGTAGAAGTGTGTCCTAAAGCCTAAAAGTTTCAACTAGCATTGGTGGAGATACCGTTATGTTTTCAACAAAGACAAATAATGGATTTTGTTCCACTCATTAAGGGCCCAACTAATGTTAAGTAACCGGAATGCACAAAGGACTATTTATCAAAGTCTATAAACTTTATGCAGCAATGCTAAGTGATCTAGGTGGATTAAGACTTTAAATCCTCTCTGGGGCTAGGGATTGGTACAATATTCAGCGTAAAAAGCTATGAATCTCATAGATAAATAATTACCTTGGAACTGCTCATCTTTGGCTAACATCATCCAAGGATGGATTATCTAATAGTTACCTTGAATAAAGTTCAAAAGCTGATTTTGGGGGCAGAAGAGTGGCAGAGGAAAGCTAGAACCCCAGGGCTCTAGGGTGGAGATGGAGCTGGACAAGTGGAACAGAACATTGACCAGCAGAGGTCGGTCACGTAAACACACTAGCAGACCCTACACTACAAACTGAGATACGTAGAAATACCGCACCAGTGCAAAACATGGTGACAGGGCATTTAGTCTGTTTTATTAATCTATCCTCTAAGTAGTAATGGTACACAATAGGTTTTAATGTATATTAGTTGAACGAATGACTGAATTTATTAATAACACTTAATAGAACATAAAGGAGTAAAAACTAGTGGGAAAAAAAAATCCAGAAGAAGGAAGGTTTTTTTTTTTAGATTTAATTTTGAAATTAGTGTTATGGAGCTTGCTGAGAAATAAAGATCTAGTATAGAGAATGAGTCCAAAAGGAAAAAGACGTTTTGAAACAATAATGCACAGAATGTGAATACATCCCAAGAGCCCTCAGTTTATTGACACATCTTCCCCAGTCTGATTTTGTCAATGCACAGTATTTAATATATTTAATCTGAAAGGTACAGAACAAACCAGAATACTTTCCTCTGCAGCATCATGCGTGTCAAGAGACTTTGGCTGTAATCCTTAGTTTATTTTAGCATAGAAGGCCTATTAGGAGACAGACCACATACAGTCAAACAAAGGCTTAGCTATTTTAATACTATTCAAATATTAGGAATTATAAACATTAATAGCAATCTACATTTCTTTAACCCATTACATTTACAAATACTCCTCATTTCTGTTACCTTACTTGCCAGTTGGAACAACTCTCTATATAGACAAGACAGAGATACTTTATAGGTGAGTAAAGAATGCTCAGAGAGCTTACAGGATTTACTCTGGACCACCTGATTAGAGGCAAGCAGGGACTAAACTTTAATGTACCCAACCCAAATGAGCATTCTTTCTTGTACCCCACACAGACAAATCTCAAACCACAGTTGAGTCACATTTGAGAACATGGCTATGGCCCGTGGTGCACAAGTTCTCAGTCTGGTGGTTTAAGCACCACTTGGCTTCCACGCAGAGCTTCAGCCCAGTGACCCAGTGCTGTGTCTCAGAGTACATTGTGGAAATCTGGGTATGAATCCTAAGGCAAACACTGTCCTTTTCCAGAACAGTAGGCACTGGCATCCCTTAGTGTGCATTTTGTTCAGTGAAAGTAATTGTTCTGAGGTCAAGACAGAGCATCCGAGCCATAGACTTCTACCAGCTTTCCTTCATAGCACAGTTTGTGGGTAATGTTACTGGGAGACACCAGGCAGTTCAACTTTAGATGAGCAATATAAAAAAACGGCAGGTAGCCACTCCAAAATTACTTTATGAAAGACTTAAAAAATACTGTGATATACAAATAAATCTATTTTTTCTGTCCTTTTGTTGCGTATCCTAGAAAAGCACATATCCTGAAGGAAAGCACATTCTATCCTATACCAGGTTTGGTTTTTCATTCTTTGCCAGCTATGAGACTTCGATCAAAGCACTTGCTTTTCCTGAGCCTCAATTTCCTTGTAAGTTAAAAAAAAAAAAAAATCTCTTCCAAATCTGTGATATCGTATGGGTATTTTAAATATTGGGATTTGATTGAGTTACATTTTAAAATTGAACACTAAAATATCTGGAGCATAAAAATAAGTCAGAGAAATGTTGAATCATGTTAACACCTGTCAAAACTGGGGGTTATCTCTTTTTTTTTTTATATCTCCTTTTTTCCACTCTGAGGTTTCTTGGGTCCTTATTCATTTACCCAAGAAAGCTTAATTTAGAATTGGCCTGATTCAGAGTCTTTAGGATTGGTTAGGAGAATCTTAAGTGCCACTTAAATGCCACCTTCCATTTCCTGGGCAAGAGTGCCTGGGCTGGCACAACCCCACAGCCCAGCAGGGCAGTGGCAGTTGTGGTAGGAGCTGCGGAGGGGTTGCTGTTTCAGCCCTTAAAATTAGTGCCTGGAGAGCTGGAAATTCCAGTAGTCTCTGATCAGATGGTCCGGAACTAGAAATAACAGGAGTGAGAAGTTCATGAAAGAGAAGGCTACAATCCCAAGGGAAATTTGCACAAGTGCTACACACGGCTTTCAGCAAAAAGGATTTCCACTCCATTCCTCCCTGGCTGTCTACCTCTAGCTCTTCTGTCTTCTCCCAGCTACTGACATCTCGTATTAAATCACGTGGCCTCTGTGTCTAGACTCACACACGGAGCACACCAATCCTGTCCTCGCCCCACCTCTCCTGTCCTCCTCTTTCCTCTTCCTCACATTCTTTTTCTGTTTTTCTTTGTCACCTTCCTTCTCTCTGATGGCAATACCTCGAATACAGTCTATACCCCAGCAATGCTTACACACTTTTTGAAATGTCAGGCAAGGAATAAACACAAACCAAAATGCACAAACTGAATATTTAGTTTCTACTTTGCCAGGTGAGGGGATATGATTCTACATTACATATAGGTAAAGTTGGTGTCACATTATCTGTTAAGATCCCAGATACACCCTGAAAAGACCTGTTAAAAGCCACATAAGACTTCTCTCCCAGGCCCCATCTCATGGCCACTCTTGCAGTGACTGAGGAGATGACTTATAAAAGGTACTCTTCCAGGGAAGGGGGAAATATATAATACATGTCAGGACCAACAGTCAGTTTTTGCTAGAAGTACCTTACCTTTTTGCAAGTAAAATAAATTTTGAATCTCTAAATTGGTATTCAAAGCTGGCACACAACAGCCCTATCTGGAAACCGGCAGCTCGTGATTCCTAGAAGTGAGGCAGGGAGCCGACACAAATAGGGGAGACACCGATAGTCCGATCACTCCGCCACTAAACTGATAATTAAGAGGAAGGCCTGGGATTATCTACATCAAGATAAAGAGCTCCAGGAGAATAACCAGTTTGAGAAGGGGAATATCAGTTAATTGACCTCTTAACTATTTTGAGTGTTGATACTAGCAAAAGAATGACAAAGACAGTAGGTATATCCATTCTTACTCATCTTCAGGCTGTGCCTATGAATTCAGTAAAGCAGAATAATCTATAATTATTTACATGACAAAGGGAAGCTAGTCAAATAGTGTAGATTCTCTGGTCATATTCCTTACACCCCAACTATATCAATTTTCTTAGCTTCTTCAAACCACCCTGGCCTATATTCATGGCCACTAAGCATTTGAAAGCATTAACTTCCATGTCTGAGCACCCTTCTCCTCTCCAGGCTGTGATACACTACTATCCATTCTTCAATACCAACTCAAATGTCCTTTGTGAAGCCTCTTTTCCCAATAGACTCCCCTAGCAGAGTTAACTTTCTCATGGGTGGGGGGGGGTGCCCCACAAAATTGATTTCTTTCCTTATAGAATTGGTCACATTATATTATAATTAAGTGTGTGTGTGTCACCTCTTTCCATGTTTTGCCTCTCCGTGTTTTACTGGAGCAGAGCCATTTCTTAGTTATCTTGTCCCCAGCACAGATGTGATACCTGGTAAGTGCTCAATAGATACTGAAGATGAGTTGAGAATGCAGCTGAAGCCATTAGAGATGGGACTGGAGATTCCAGGGGGCCTAGCAAGTCAATTCACAGAAATTCATGGAGGGTGAGGCCTTGGGCAAAGCTCTCTTCTCCCCATGGTATATTAATAATACCTAAGAGATAAGTAAGTTGTATGTTTGCACTGTGAAATTTTGAAGAGTTTTGTATTCAGCAAAATGGAATGAACTTTCTATAACCGTTTAGAAAAATAAAGGCAAGGAAACCATTCCTGAACATGCTTCAATGATAAGAAAGGAAAAATTTAGCTGTCTGAAGTCTCAGATAAGGACTAATCCCCATTAGTGAATTCTGGGTTAACTCAAACATCCAAGTTTTCAAGATTCAGGAGTGGAACATTTAGAAGGAAATAAAAACTACAACTGCAAGCAGAGCAGTGATGAGTACCTTGCAGGCATAAAAGAATTGTAATGTGTAGATTTTCTGTCTTTTTGCAGAAAGCTTACAAATGCTCCCACTCTGCATAATTAATGTAATGATATGAAAAGCTACCACTTATAACTTCCCATAGTTGACCAGATGGGGAGATTTCCGGGAAGGCTGGGTAAAAGCTTGCTGTTACCTCACAGATTCTGGGAACAGATCTCACTCAACTGTATGACTTCACGCGCATTGGACTTGAGTCTGAAGCGAAGTCCAAGACAATTTCACAAGAAATGAAACTTAGAATTTTTCAAAGAAGGGAAAATAAAACATCATCCATGTCTGGGCAAGAGCACTGAGGCAGACTCGACGTGTGTTTATGAACATGGGAATGATGACTTATGCATGCTTAAAGGAGGCAGAAATATATATATTTTTCTTTGCAATTATCTCTATGCATTTTTGAGGTACAGAAATTTGTGAGCCCTGGGACAAAGGCAGAAAAAAAAACTCAAGAAGACAGCAAAACTATACCACAGTTTCCCCTGAGGTATGGTATGCAAGAACCTGCAGGCAAAGAGACAACAAGGGGAATTATGCACTCAGAGGCACAGGCATGGCTGTCTATTTGGCTTAGCCTCTCTAAGAAGCACTGAGGAAGAACTTGGGAGGAGAAACGCCAGGCCTTGTATGAAGAAATCCACTCTGCGAAGACAAGCTGTGAAGACTGCTGGTTCATCAGAGGACAGGAGGAAGAGCAGGTTTGACAGGAATGGTATTTGTGCTGCTCACAGTTCTGTTGTGCTCTGTACTGCTGCAAAGCTATAAGGGAAGCAGGGACAAAAGGGCATTGATGCTTGTTTGGCACTGTCTGAATGAGAGAAAGTTGTGTAAGGGGCCAGCAGGCGGGTAGAATGAATGGCATCATTTAGAGCCAGAAGTCAAGCAGAAGGGATGGGGCAGGAACATTTTCATTTCTATGTTCCATCCACACAGTCCCTAGAATTGTTTCCCATATACTTGGGAACTTGGTCAATATTAATTAGGAAAAAGGAGGAAGCACACTTAGAGGCATGAAGTACCATTGAAAAAGACTGAACGTGGGTAGAGAAAAACAGGGAAAAAAATGGAGAAGGTATACTCATTTTGAAAGTTGGGGTCAAATCTGTAAGCTTTTAGCCCAAATGAAAAGCTGGATCCAAGCTTCTTGCGTAAATTCAGTTTTAGGATTTTAAAGCAGACAAGACTGAGTCAGTGACTGTAGCAAATAAAAGTTTTCTTTTGTTTGTTTGTCCATTTTATAATGGAAAGAAAGAGAAAGGATAAGGTCCAGAACATTGGGCATTGCTGAAATTCTATGTTATTAATGAACCAGGGGCCTGAAAGGCAAGAAGCTCATTAGTGGCTTCTGTGGAGAAGTCTGGGGCACTCAATGCTAGAAGGAAATGGAAAAGCGGCCAGTTAACAGCAGGAACATCTAAATCATCACACTTAGGAGGAGAACTGGAAAAACAAGACAGCATTTTACCCTCCATAGAAAAATAATAGTGAAAGAAAGCCTTCATTGAGTATATATTCCGAATGTCTTAAGTCAGGCTGCTAAATAAATAGTTGCTGTTGATGAAGGCAAGAAGCTAAACAGGCATTCATAACGGTCAGAAGGGCAGGGAGCATTGGCTCTGGGATAGAGTACACCTTCAATTCTAGATCACTAAATCTAACATACCCCAGGTAATACTGACTCAGAAATGACCATATAACTGCCCCTCGATCTGTGGCAAATACTAGGTTCAACCTGTTAAAATATGGGACAGCATGGTGGTCTGGGTCATATCAATCAACCAACCCATATTTATTAACTTTACCATGTACAAGATACTATGCTAATCACTGTAGGGGGACATGGAAGCATCCCTCTTCTCAAAGCCTTTCCTGTGTATGTGGAGAAATAGGACCTAAACACATCAAAGGATAATATAACCAGCAGTACAATTCCCAGCATAGCACTGAATGACCAAATGATGATAAATATTCCAGGGATTGAAAGGAGGGCAAGATTGCCAGAGTATGAGGCATTTGAGTGGACTATTCAGAGACAAAAGTACATTTGGGAGTTGAAAGGAAGTTTAGAAAGCAATGCAGTCCAAAACTTTTTAGAAATGAGAAAATGAAGGTCCTAAGAAATTATAATTTATCCACAGTATCACAGTGACTACTAGTAGTCTTTCAGAGGGATTTAGTATTTGAATCCCAACTCCACCATGTATTACTGGTGAGTTATTTAGCCTGTCTACACTCAGTTCATGAATAAAATAGGGATAATAATACTCAGCACAAACTAAAGGGAGAATTAACTATAATTATTATTATTATTTATTATTACAATTATTATTCAGACATAATATTCTACCCTGTGATCCAAACTCAGCCTCAAAATCTTTCTCAACACAGAGCGCCAGTCAGCTTTTCCTAATTGTACAGAATTTCCAGTGATATTAAACATGGTTTTTTTTTCAATATATCAAGGAGGCTTTTACTGTTATTCATGACAAAGATCTAGAGACAGGTTTAAAAACACAATTTTTTTAAATGTGCAATCTCACTCCTTTCTTAAACCTAAATTATTTCTTGGTTTGATTTGCAGTTTCCAAGCCCCACTAGATTATCTCCATTAATTCAAACCAAACTACTCAGAGATTCTCCAAAATACCCAAATGTTCCCACAGAGTCTGCTTCAAAATGCAGTTTACTTTTTCATTTTTAGATATGACAAGGAGTGGTGTGGTTTAAGTTTGTTACGTGGCATGTCATGAGGTGGATGTTCATTAGAGCTCTTATACTGGAAAAGCTCAGCTTCCCCCGCTTCAGCCTTTCAAATGAGGAGGCTCAGGCCAAATATAGTCACCCCCAGTTATTTTAAATGTTCCCCTCCACCATCATTTAGCTATCTTTCATTTAATGGGCAGAGTAATCTAGGAGCCACCAAGTGTTAAATGTGGGAAGAGACCTTAGAAGTGATTTAGTTCACACCCATCTAACTGCACAGCTCCTTGTCACTGAAGATTATCTTCTGAGGCAAGTTGGAAGATACCCATCCCGTTTATTCAGCAAGGACTGAATTAAAGACGTGTTTATCACATGAAGAAAAGTCAAAACAGCTGGAGCAGGAGCACCAGTGAAAGAGAGAGACCCCACCTATTCAGTAATCTCCCTACCAGGCCATCGACTGCTTACCCAATTCAGTGCGGTATTGAATTTGCAGCCGACACCGTGGAACTCTTGAGAGGCAGGGCGGAAGAAGCCCTCCTGCTGAGTGATCAACAACATCTTAAGTAAAAAGAACAATGTGAAAACAGCTGAGACTAAAACATGCCTGCCCTTCATGTTTCAAAGGGCTTGGTTGCAATGCAGTGACACTCAACTGCAGAAAGGGACAGATGTTGGGATGGGAGCAGCATGGATAACAGTTCCCTCCAGACTGTTTAATGGGAAGATTATGTGTTGTATCCAGCCCCATAATGGAGGGAATCTAAAAGGCTTGCTGAAGAAATGCTGATGGAAGTGCTCAGCTGCAGACCACTATTTACCTCCTTTGATTCACTAAAGTATAAATAATCAAAATGATACATAAATTTAATTGCCGGTGTCGTGTAGTTATTTTTGAGGAACAGCCACAAATCTGAGATCTGGTATTTAACAAACTCAGGCTACCTACTCAGACTAAACACATAGTGTGTTTTCCAGGCTGTAATTTTATAAAAACAAAATGTCTTGAGAGAGAGAACAAGCTAGTACTATTGCTTTAAAAATCACTTTAGGAAAAGTTTCCTTACTAAACTAAAATAAAACGTAGACAATCTAATCCATTTTGCTGGCTGGCCCTGATCCGCCGCCCTGCTGTGCCATGTTATTACCTTCATTTCATTGACATCCCACACGAATGTCTTCCCTCTAACAGTCTTTAGGAGCAGGTAAACTCTTCTCTCTTGTGGTGTTTTGTTTCTCCAAGAACAGAGGTTTACAGACATTTTAGTTCTGGACTCTTTAAACTCTTAAAAATTAGACACCCAAAAGACCTTTTGGTATGTGTGTTATATCTATCAATATTTAATGTATTGGAAATTAAACAGATCTTTATAAAAATAATTGTTTTAAAGCCAAACACAATTTAGTGAGAAGAATGGCATTTTTTTCACTTTTCAAAAAAACATGAATCTCTTTAATGTCTGGATTAACAGAAGAAAGCTGGATTCTCATATTTACATCTATGTTTAATCTGCTGGGATATGTTATTTTAGTTGAAGTATATAAGAAAATCCAGCCTCATACAGATATGTAGATAGAAAAGGGAAATTTATTCTAATAACCTTTCAGAGAATTATGGATATTCTTCCACCATTCTACTCAAAATCAACGAATAGTAATTTCTTAAAGATTAGTTGCAATGTGAAATCTGAAATATATTATCAATGAACTTTTCATATTCTGTTACACTAAAATCCATTGGTATATCTTACATTTTGAATGGATCTTTTACTCATGTATGATTTTACAACATCCCCATGCATTGATCATTTACAGTTGTTAGCATACAGTAACTTTTTTTAAGATTTTATTTATCTGTTTGACAGAGAGAGACACAGCGAGAGAGGGAACACAAGCAGAGGGAGAGGGAGAATCAGGCTTCCTGCTGAGCAGGGAGCCCAATGAGGGGCTCCATCCCAGGACCCTGGGATCATGCTCTGAGCCAAAGGCAGACGCCTAATGACTGAGCCACCCAGGTGCCCCAGCATACAGTAACTTTTAAAAATTCACACGCATCTGTGAGATCACAGTCACATAAAAAATCTTGAAGTAGTAGGAAGCTTTCAAGCTCATGCTGGTGGATATGTTTTCTAAAATTCTGGTATTGCTTTAAAACTTGTATTTTATCATTAACAACAAATATTGTCAGTTATTTTCCTTGAAGAATCAGGCTCACTTTGTTCATTTTTGAGAAAATGTGTACCCAACTCTGGACTACTATGTTCTGTCAGACATTCTATCAGGTAAAAAATAGTGTTCCATGGGAAGAGTGGCTAGTTCAGCCTACAACCCAATTAATTGTACAAGTGCTTTCGCTGGAGATAACACCATACTTTGATATGGTATGTAGCAAAAGTGATTTACATGGACCTCTCATAGAATATCAAAAAGATGTGCACTCAAGGGTCAAGACAATACATTTAGTAATTTATGCTGCTTCAGCAAGGACAATTTAAGTGAAGCTGCTTTTTAAAAAATTGTTTGTTTATTGTGACTATTTGGTGGAGAATACAATGACCCCTACCTAGTACAGTTTGGAACCACTGCCTTGATTTGTGCTAAGGCACCAGCAGTTTTATTCATCATTGTTTTTCCCCATCAGTGCAAATGTAACACAGTGAGAAATGCAAATAATGCTTAGTATTGTTATGAAAATAATTTTGACCTGCAGACACCCTCAAAGTGTTTCAAGGACCCTTAGGGATTCAAGGAACAAAGTTTGAGAATTCCTGTTCTAGAGTACCTCAACAAAATTTGCAAACCAGCATAATTCTGTGTAACAGGAAGACCATCCAAATGGACAGCGATCATTAAAAAACCATCTTCACAGGTGATTTATAATAAAGTCAACAAGAATCTCAAGATACAAGAATGTTACATTCCCAAAACAAAACCTGTTCCCTCTGCCCCACAAATTTTGCCCATAACTCTTGATTATTTAAATTCATTTGTGCCTCAGATCTTACAACTATCCAGTGGAAATAACAAAAGCACCAATCTCACCAAAGTGTTTGGAAGACGAGATAATTTCAAGTCAGGAGAGTACTTAGCCCAGTGCCTGGCACATAGTAAGTGCAAAATAAATCTTATTAGCTACTATTTTATCCATGATCCATCAGCCTTAATTTCCCTCACTTTTGCTCAGAATGGATATCCTCCCTTGTGAACATTATAGACATTTCATTTTTTCACAAGTGCAGGCTCTTCACTAAGGACATCCCTGACTCATGAGTGTGAAGTTATTTACAGTACTCCTCTGTGATAAAAATATAACTATGTTTCTCCTTCTTTTAGTGTTCTCACATCACAGTGCTCTTTGATAATTTCTTCCTGAAAGATTTTTAAAAATAAACTTAATACTGTCAAGGTAAAATTTGAAACAAAATTCAAAGAGCCTATATAATTAATACCTACTATATTTTATCTATAAGCAAAGGACCAAAGGTAGCTCTCAGCCCTTATACAATATTCTGTACTGTTCTGTTAACACAGAATGATGAAAATTATGGTGAGTTTAAGAGTTTCATTATACAGCTCAAGATTTTAATAGCTGAATAGCATAAAATATTACTCTTGACATGGCTTGACATTTTCCTTTATTAGAAAATATTTTTAAATAGCTAAGGAACAACACCATTAGCAAAAATATTTAATTTTTCAAAATATGACACTGGGTGCCGGCTGGCAGAGGATGAGACATACTGCTCAGTACAAATTCTGCAGGCTGAATGAAGGCTTTGAATTTAAATGAATGTTCACATACCTCACAAAATGTTGCCTTCCTCCTGGCTTGGACTTCGAGAAATACCTCTGTCAGTGTTTACACAGTTTTAGGAGGGCTCCATGGTTTATGATCAGATTTACCTATTTTTCCTCCCAGTGCATGGCTCTCAAATCCACATGTGGAAGTGTTTCTCTGAGGGCAGGAATAAGTTAATCGTGTTCTTCAAGAGTTCCTGCCATCATGAATAATCAAAGTCTAATAAAGACAATCAGTTTGAGAAATACTAGATTTCAGACAAGATCTTATTTTAGCAAGCTAGATTATAGGGAGAAAAATTGGGGTTCTTAAACAATATTTGAAAGTAAGTCCTCCCTACCCCACTCCCCTGAAAATAAGTAGAACATCTGTATGAGTTTTAGGAAGCAACTGCCATGTTAAAAATGAAGGCTAGATATAGGATTGGGGCAGTGCAAAATGTGGCTAAATCACCTTCTTTGTCTCTGCTACATGCTTCTGAATTGGCTTGAAATGGGAAAATACCAAGTCAATTGAGAGACCCTCCCAGACACTGACACTGGCTGTGATCATGTATGGACATGGATGATGACATGTTACCTAGTCAGTTTATTGGTATTGAGCCAGTGAGGAATACCTTTAATAGAACAATATGAAGAAGAGCTGTGCATTATAGATATCAATGGCTAGAAAACAATGGTGGGAACACATCTGTCTAAGCACACTCTATCAAAGTCTTAGTATGCACTTAACTGTGTTCAATGGACTTATACTCTGATCATTGAATGATAATGTTCATTTCAGCAACAATGCTTGGTGCAGATCATGAGCCTAAGAGGGGCAACATGTACTAAAGAAAGGGTGACCAGTGGGCAGAGTGCTCTTGGCTATAGGAAGGAAAGAATATGAAGCTTTGCCATCCACCTAAGCAGAAACAGCATGTCTTCAAATATACACATAAAGACAAGTGAATGAGTGAGTATCTAGATGAATAGACAAATGGGTCACAAGTAATCCATCAGTAGAAAACCCAGGCATCTTCTGCAACTGTAATGAATAATTCACTTTCTTTCTTCATTTCTGCAGCCCCTTAAGCTCAACTTAATCCTTGCATAAAGTGACAGCTGGAAGTAGTATTTCACTTTTATAACTTTCAGAACATTTCTTGCAGTCAAGTATTTGGTTTTGTGCCCATGTTTGTTTTTGCACCTCCTTGTGCTACACAGCAACCCTGCCTTCTCCAGGCCAAGGCCAGACAGTCTGGGAGACAAATTCCAAATGGCTGACAGTGCCAGGTTCCAGATATAAAAAGGCATCTTTCCTCTGTCTCTCTCTTTTCTGGTGACAAAGAGAGTGATTTCTCTTCAATGTGACATTTGAAATTATGCCTAGCTTTTGCTAAAGATAAGCAAGCTGCCAGCCCTGAAAGAATTGGGAGGACACAGGATTTGAGAGCCCAAGAAGTGTTGGGAGGTTTATTCCTCACCCACTTGTATTATTCTAGTAAGAGCCAACCACACTCAATCACCCTCTCTCCATTTCCAGGATTCTGGACTTCCCATTGACACACACACACACACACACACACACACAGAGGTAAAATAAAATAGTCAAGGATAGTTAATAAAATAAGAGAAGTGGCTAGACTTTCCAGTAAACAGAATAAGAAAGAAAACCAGAGACATATTACATATAGGATAAGTATCTTTGATAATTTCATAAATGTCAAAATTAAGTTTAACATTAATGTTAAAAAAAACTTTGGAAGACTAAGATTAAAATTAAAGGCTTAAATGTTTACCTCTGCAAACAGGTTATCTTCCCTTCTGTTGAACTTACAAAGTATTCAATAATTTTCTGCCTTTGACACTTTATACCAGCATTAAACATGGTAGGTGTGAAAAAAACTGAAATTCTGGGAAATAAAAAGCCATAATCTTATAGCTTCCTATTATCTCCCCATCTTACTATCAGTAACAGACTTCACACCATCCCTGAAAAATTTCAGATACCAATTCCCTTTCATTCTAATTACTCACTGCAAGTATCATGTGGATATTATCACCTTCTTAAATTTCTGTAATGGTTCCCAAGAGTTCTTCAGTGAAAAGCAAAGCTCACGGGGTGCCTGGGTGGCTCAGTCGGTTGAGGTCAGGTCTTGATCTCAGGGTCTTGAGTTCAGGCCCCACATTAGGCTCCATGGTTTTTGTTTGTTTGTTTGTTTTAAGTACAACAACAAAAGAGACATTATCAAGGTGAATGAAGTCCATACACAGGGAACAACCTGATGTACAAGGGCACAGAGGAAAGAAAGAACATGGTTCAGGGAAGTAAACAGGAACAGCATGTGGCTGAAGTATAAAGTATATGTGGTAGGTCATGAAATCATTCTGTTGGGTGAAGGACAGCTCACTAAAAGCTCTCATAGCATTTGGATTTTAACTCTAGTATAATGAGGTGACATCAAAGATTTTATGTAAGAGGACTGAAACATAATTTTTGTATTTTGGAAAGATTTCTCCAAAAGCTCCATGGAGAACAGATTGATATAGGACCAATATGGAGAGTCTGGAAAGAAAGATAGGGACAGGTGAAACTTAGAAACAGAACAGAAAAAATCTGGTCACAAATTGTATTGGGGAACTGTTGTTGAGAGAGAGAAATCAAGTAAGATTCCCAGTTAACAATTTTGTGACTTTGAAGAATGATCAGGTCTGGGAAGAGATACAAACTCAATTGTGGACATATTGCTTTTGAATGAACTTTGCATGTGTACAAGTCTTTGCTGTAAGGCATGTGCTGGCACAGGAGGTACATTTTTAGGAGTCATCAACCTAATAGTTACATACATATTAATTAAAAACCAGGAAAGTAGATGAAATTTATTTGGGCTTTATACCAAAAACACATAATCAGTGATCTAAAAGGTGCGTCCAAAGACTGATGTCATCGAAATCAAGGGAGAAGAGAGTTTTAAGACAGAAGTGGTCAACAGTATTAAAAACAGCAAAGGTGTCCAATAAGATAAAGCCTGAAACTATCAGTGTATATAGCAACTGTTACCTTTCCATAATAGTTTCATTCAAATGTTAGGCATGGAAATCAGAGTTTAGGGAGTTGAGGAGTCAAAGAAAGGCCAGACATGGAGAAAATAAATCATCTGAATCACCAAAGATGGGACTAGGTTATGCTCCTGGAACAACTTTCAAATTTCAGTGGCTCGACACAACCAAGGTTTATTTTTCATTGTGCTACACATCTAATGCAGGTCATCAGGGGACTCTGCTCAACACAGAAGACTCCACTCAACACATGCATTTGCAATTGTTGCAACAAGAAAAGGAGAGAATTACCCTATGACAACTAAGTACTTTTTCCTGGAAACAATACTTTGACACTTCATTCTCATTTTACTGGCCAACACAAGTCATATTACAGAAGGCAGAGAAATACAATACTACCTTGTGTCCAGAAAAAGAACTTGGATATTCATGTACAGTCTTCATGAGGGGATTAGGGCATCTCTAGATACAAAAGGTTATTAAGTTTAAGGACCGATTTTTGTTTGGTTTTTAAGAGGAGACAGGCAATGGCACTGGTTAAATGCATTTCCACAGCTCACACTTTGTGCTCCTCTGTGCAACCTACAAGGTAAACATCATTCATGTCTAACCTCTTTGCAGGAATATCCTTCCTACTAGATCAGATATATCTTCAAAACTCTGCTCAAGAATTACTTAACGTGTGAAGCTGTCCATGGATGAGACTACTTGGCTACATGTGTCTAATTTTATTTAGGTAAGTGTGTCTCCTCCTGTTTTCATTGTTGACTTATTTGTGTCTTCACATGTTTTGAAGTCTTTCCCCTTAACCCTCTAAAGGGTAAGAGTGTTCCCTTTTGTTTCTTTTCTTTCCATGTGGTAACTGGCCACAAGGTATATATTCAATCCATGTTTCTTTATGGCCAGAGAAGTCCCTTCCACAGAGTCCTTTGGATCTGACCACCCCTGAGGACATAGAGTCATTTATACAATGGTTTATGAAGAAAACTGCAGCTTGTTTTTTTCCATGGCTAAAGAGGCAGGAAATTGAGCAGCAGTGGCCTAACTCTTATGGAAACTCCACCCTGTGTACTGGCACCATGGTAATTTTGCCTAGTCTGCTTTCTGGGACTAGCCCAAACCTGTCAAGTTCTCACTTTAAAAACTTGCAGATGCATCCACCACATATTTATGCACTCATATTCATATGCAAAGAAGTTGCTACTGAGATGAGACACCTCATCAAGACAGCTTACAACTGAGTTGTTTTTATGATGACAGATTTACTCAGATTTGCCTTCATCCTCTCATCTGGTCGTCGTCCAGGACCATGGCCTTACATGTGCAGAGTACCTGTCTGGGTTCCAAGTACAGTCTGGCCTGCAGGACATGTGTGCTAACTGGCACCTACACATCAAAATCATAACCTAGGCCTCACTAGCACAATCCAGTCTCCTGAGCTAAACAACCACAGATATGCAAACTCAGAAGGGCTTTGGAAGTGAAACAGGTGCACATACATTGTGGTAAGGATTTCCATTATGCTCAGAGCTGAAAAGTTAGATTCAGTCATTAAATTTTTGAGCTAGGAGGGACACAGTAACCACCCACACACAAAATAAATAGGTCAATACATAACCCAGACAGATCAGAAGAGAGTTTTTAAAGAAAAGGGAAAATTTTTCAAGGAATGTGTTTAGCAGGAAGATGAGTTAGGCAGCAAGGACAGTGTATGATTTGAGAAAAGTTAAGCAGCAGCTTTTGGGATGTGTCCTAAGGACAGGATCTACTGTGATCCAGTAAAGCTACTACTAAAGGTCTTTCCCACAGAGGTGAGAAAATACAATTTTTGGCCCTAATTCCAATTCTTGATTCAGGGTAAAAGAAATACTAAAGAAGCCTTGCCACCAAATTGTAATCATAAACAATTTTCCTCTCCAGTGAGTTGGCTCCAGTTGGCACTTATCAGCTTCCAGGTCAGCACCAGTGTTTTTATAATGAGCCATACAAAGGGGAATGTATAGTCTAGACTGGCAGTCAAAAAGCCTGCTGCTTTCTTTCAGCAATGCCACTGAGTCTGGCTCAGGGTAACTGGCCCAAACTGATAGTATCAGCTCCCTGACAGGCTAGGAGGGGGCAGGGTCTTACCTTTAAGTGGTATAAATTGTTGTAACAATGGGCCATGTGTACTTCAGGACTGGGTGGTCTGGGCCACTGAATGGCTCCCACAGAATTGCTTGTGCCTTCCTCCCTATCCCTACCTCTGCTCGCTAAGCACTCATTTCTTTTTATTCTTTTTTTCTTTTTACTCCTGCCTATCTCCTTATTCAATTTGTCTCCTATCTGATACGTTTTAGTTCTGCTAGTGGTTCCCACTATAAGCTTCATGGAAAGGTTGAAGAGGCTGCTGTCCCATTATCTATAGTGAAATGCTGCTAAAATGGAAGCTCCACGGGGCAAAAATCGTGTCTGCTTTACACATATTAGGCCCTCAATGAATATAGACATATGGTGTTTAATATGTTTTTAATAGTTGAAACACATTCTTCTTAAATTTTCTGATGAAAATATGTCTGAACAATATCAAGGTACTATATCCCATCCCCATTCCCCAAACATGCTAAAGCACCAGGAGTAGAAAGCTGCTTGTTATAGACTGCATCTCCCCAAAATTCATAAACTGACACCTAATCCCCAGTGTGATAGTATTTGGAGTGGGACACTTGAGAGGAGATTAGGTCATAAAAGTGGAGTCCTCATGAATGGAATTAGTGGTCCTTATATGAAGAGACCAGAAAGCTAGCTAGCTCTCTATCTGTTTCCCAGAATTAATCCCTCCCAAAGCCTGACCGTGCTAGCCCTCTGATCTCAGATTTCCAGCCTCTAGAATTGTGAGAAATGTATTTCTATTGTTTATAAGCCACCCAGTTTATGACTTTGTTATAATAGCCCAAAGAGACTAAGACACTGTTTATGAAGTACCAAGTCTCTGAGTGTTTCTAGCCAGACTCTCAATCAGTGGTTCTATTTCAGTAAAACCGAGAGAACAGAAATGGCAATAGAACCAGGAAATAGTTTGGATGTCCCTAACTTATTTACTCATTTAGAACAAGACTTCACAGGATTTTGGAAACTCATGTTGTCACTCTTGCCTTTCTAATATTTTCTCCAACAGCTAAAAATCTCATACCATTCTAAGAAGGGGGGAGGGTGGTAATTACAATATGAAGTCTGTAGGAAACTCTGAGGAATATGAGCCTCTCATCAGAGAGGTGCTGGGGTACAGCTCAGCAGACTTATTGAAGGAGGATAGGTCCAAACTGTAGTAGAAAGCAACAAGCAATGTTTAGCACTTCTGATCTATAAATGAGAAGAGATGTTTTCCAATTTTGTACTTCCAGTACCTAATGTCCTGACCTATCCCTTTAAATTCTATTGACTGGTAACCAGCACAGACCAGTTAACTACTACTTAGCTAAGTACTATGGTGACCAATGAAGCCCTCCAAATCATTATTCAGGTTTTTTTTATGACATATTTTGAATTTAGAGTATAGTATAAACTTAGACTTCTATTTTAAATTTGAGACTTTAATTTTTTTTGACAAGAGAAATAGAAATTTTAGAGTAAACCATCATTAGCACAGCCAGCATTCTACCTTCCAAATTGTCTTCAAGAAAATCAACATTCTCCAACCTTGCTGTTCTCTGAAAATAGGAACACAGACTAGTTTTACCCAGGAGGCCCAGAAGGGTCTTTGCAGATACATGCCATTCCTACAATTTAAATGTAAATAGAAGGAAATGACTTAAGAAATACAAAGATCTGCAATTTCTTATGGCCCAGCCAAGTGAAACTGAATCTCACTCTATTTACCAATGGGATGACAAAATATTTTAACTTAATATCACAACTTGATTTTGTGACATACTTTTTGGCTACTACATATTAACGTAGGTAGTCTAATGGTGCTTTTCCCAGTTCCTGTGTTACCCAGGAACGCCCATCAGAGCCTGCCCCTCAGGTAGGGAAGTTAATATTTTCCAAAGAAAGCCCAAAAGAATGATATTGTGATAACCTCACCCCATCTCAACATGTCCCTATTTGTGTTAGATAGACCTTTTGAATCTAGAAATGTAATGGCCACCTTATAACAGCATAATTTAACATAGGAATCCCTAAATCCCAAGAGCCAAAATTGCAAACCAAAAAGTAATCTTTAGTAGAATAATTTGAAACCAAGTCTTATCTCCTTTCAGGCACTGAAAAGAAAAAGAAAAACCTTGAGAAGTAATGAAATACTCTAAATTCACAAATAAAACATCACCTGAATCATTAGATTTAAGCAGACATACCCTGAACAGTGCAACTTAAAAATTTTTCATTTTTAGAAAACAGATAAACTGATTGTTCTTCTAGGGGATCCAAACCATTCACTCTGCGAAAGAATATGAAAAGTGAGTTTTCTGATTTGGACAACCTGGAAAATCTCACTTCTCTCTCTCCTAAATAAATATCTTTGTTTATTCTTTTGAAGATTAAAAAAATTAATATTTTAAACACTTTTTATTATCATTAGTAGTTGGAACAAAGTATATGCAAAATTGGTTGAGATTTTTCAGAAAAATTTAATTATATCTAAGTGGTATGCTTTTCAATGAAAGGGGGAGCAGTTTAAAAGAAATTTAGACTCGTGGCTCAGTCGTTAAGCATCTGCCTTCAGCTCAGGTCATGATCCCAGGGTCCTGGGATTGAGCCCTGCATTGGGCTCCCTGCTCTGCGGGAAGCCTGCTTCTCCCTCTCCCGCTCCCCCTGCTTGTGTCCCCTTTCTCGCTGTGTCTCTCTTTGTCAAATAAATAAATAAAATCTTACAAAAAATAAAAGAAACTTAGACTCTATTTGCTTATTAAAGATAACTCCATTGAATTTTTAAACCTCTAAAAACTCATGACACAAAAGTATTAATCCAAGCTTATCAACAGCCACATGTGGTTCATGGCAACATCGTGGTCTACCCTAGACAACATTGTGGTTTCAAAATAATAAACAGTAAGGAATGAAGGAGACTGTAATTACCATTAACCACAGTGAATACTGCAGAACTTTCATCCAAGTTAAGGCAAGGCACATGATGGTGGTTGAAAGACCAAGAAGGAAATTAATAATTGTAGAAGGCTTAATATGAATTAGAACACTCTCTAGAAGTATCTCACTTAATCTTCACTACAAACTTTAAAATACTTGTTATTATCCCCAGGCAAAACAAGAGGAAACTAAAGCTCCAAGACAAATTATTTTCCCAAGTTCTGTTAGCGAGTGATCAGCAGGGCTGTAGGATATACACACTATGAACTGTGCTAGATAGCCAGTATAGGTCTATATTTGTGTTTTAAGATCACATTGTACTTTTGAGCCCTCCTTGGAGACACTGATGACTCTGCGGGCAGTACCGAAATGTTACAGGGAATTTGCATCCAGATCCGGAGGCTCAGCTTTGCATATGTGAGTAATAAAGCCAGTGAGAGGCAAAACTGTGAAGTTGGCAGATGTGGTCTTTATTGCTTCCACCCTATTTTCCCTGGAGGCACCCTGATGCCTTTCAGATGCCTGGCACCTTCAGCTGGCCCAAGCACTGAAATGAAGTAGCCACACCAACCCCTATAGCACCTCATTTTGCCTTGAGTTATAATCACCTGAGTGTCCACCTGCTCACACTCTCCACTAGATTGTGAACTCCTAAAGGACACAGAGAGCATCTCAGTTTCTATGCTCTATGATATACTTACCCCAGAATGGGTACTCAGTGAATATTTGTAGAAAAACAATTATGAATACAGGATTGGACTCCCTCCCAACACTAATCAAAATATTTTAGGCCTATATTTCCACCGTACAAACAACTAGGAGCACCTGGGTGGCTCAGTTGGTTAAGTGTCTGCCTTTGGCTCAGGTCGTGATCTTGGGGTCCTGGGATCAAGCCCCTCATCTGGCTCCTTGCTCATCTGGGAGTCTGCTTTTCCCTCTGCCTCTCCACCCGCCCCCACTCATGCTCCCGTGCTCTCTCTCTCTCCCTCTCTCCCAAATAAATATATAAAATCTTTTTTAAAAAGATGACAAACAATAATATGGGCTATTAACCTATTAAGAAATGACTCACTGCTTGACTCTCTCAGATCCTATATATCAGTATTATTGGGTATGTGTGTAAGTGTTTTGAAGACTACCTAGTCTTTGTAGTATATCCACTGGCTACTTTAAACTTGGGCATTTTGACACAAGTTATTAGAGCAGTATCTCATTAAGATTGAATATGGCACAGTAACAATGCATGGGGTACAACCAGCATGCTGATGCCTAGGGTGGTCTGGTAAACAACAGTAGAAAACTACAGACAGAAAGCAGGTGAATGCTAACAGTACACACTTAACATATATTATCTTATTTAATCCTTATAACATTGAGGCAGATACTATTCTAATTTTATTGAAGAAAAAAAAAATGCCAGAAAAGTTATACATTTTGCCAAGACCAAACATGGAGTAAATGATAGAGATAGCATTCAGGGCTGGCCTAGCAATAGCTTTCTTCTACTATGCCTGAATCCCCTGCTCCTCAAAGTTTTGTCCAAGTAGCAGCTGGAGGACTGATGACTTAATCTACTCCAAGGAAATTTACCACGAAGACTAGAGTTATCAACCCTCTATTCATATGACCAAAGAGAGAAATGTCAGGGTAGAGAATAAACTAAACCCATCTGGGACATAATTGTCAGAGCCTTGGCAAGGACCCCACCTAATATCCCAAGAGCACCCCTTTCCTTCTGAAAGAAGCCCTTGCCCTCACAGCTGTTTCTGAATCTGAACCAGTCAGGCTTCCCCAAGAGGCCCTTTCCAGTGAGGACCTGGGGGCGTTTCTATAGCAATAACCTCAGTAAAGATCCCATTTAATCAGAAATTCACTTCATAGCCCATCAAGATATTTCAATTATATGTAAAAGTCACAACATAAAAATACAACTCAGAACAATCTTGTGGCTGATTAAATGGAGATAGTGGAAAGAATGAAAGACTGACAGGAAAAGGACGTAACTCTTGTCTGTAACACCAACTGTGAATTCTTGGGTCACTCCCAAATCATGCTGAACCTCAGTCTTCTCGGTAACAAGATTATAATGATGGCACCTAGTTTTTAATATGCTTGTGAGAATTATATGAGATAATGTATAGAAAACATATAGTAGAGGGTCAATAAATTATGGCTCTTACTATACTGGAGATTCCTATATATTAAAAAGAGATTGTTGATATTATTTTAAAAGAAAGTTATTAATATTGACAACCAGCCTGATATTCACTAAAAGGAATTTATACTAAAATGGCCTCAATTATTTTCTAGTAACCAAAATGTAGTTAGATCCTGTGAAGAATTTCACAAAATCTCTCATGATTATCCTGTGGGCATGAGGACAATAAATATGGCTTGTACAGTTAGGGGGACTCGCAACTGTTTAGATAACCATAGTGAAGATTATTATATATCAGTTTAGTAGTAAATTTCTAGGACTTTGCAGTGCCCCTGGTTAGTTTTTAGAAATGTATTTTTTCCCCAAAGAGTACAAACCTCCAGGTATAAAATGTATACAGGGGTATTTTTAATCCCCATTTTACTTAGCATTTTATCAGCATCTGGTCCCAAAATCTCTTCCATTTCAGTGTTCTTTCTTTTTCTTTTCTTTTTTTTTTTCTGTAGGTTTTATTTATGTATTTTTATTTATTTATTTTTACCAAAAACTGCATACTACCCTAGTTGAGTTTTTTGTTTTGTTTTTGTTTTTTGTTTTTTTAGTTGAAATAGAGTTGACACACGTTACATTAGTTTCATATTAAATGTATTATTTCTTTAATGATTGCAAATAAAACATGTTCATTCTTGAGAATTCAAAACTCTTAAACATTATAAGAAAGAAATGAAAGTCACCCCAGATCCTAATATTAACATTGGGTTTATATATCCTTCAGTCTCTCTTTTTTTTTTCAATCTCCAAATGTGTGTGTTTGTGAATGTGTGTGGGCGTGTGTGTCTACACAACCACAAACTGGTTTTGCATTATACACAAACTTTTTTTAACATTCTGTTCACATGAAATATTTTTTTTAAGGTTTTACTTAGAGAGAGAGAGCACACGCTCATGTGAGCAGGGGGAGGGGCAGAGAGAGACTCTCCAGCAGACTCCATACTAAGTAGGGAGCCCAACGTGGGGCTCTATCCCACAACCCTGAGATCATGACCTGAGCCGAAATCAAGAGTCTCAGGCTTAACTGACTGAGCCATCCAGACACCCCTCACATGAAATATTTTATGACTATTAGATATTCTTCTAAAACATGGTTTCTAATGGCTGCTTCATGTTACATCTTATGAATTTATTATATTTTATTTAACCAATTCTTAACTAGAATTATAATTTTGTTTTTAATATTTTATAATTTTAAATATCAGTGATGAATATAATTGTAGAAAAAATTGTATGCATATTTCTTATTTTCTAAAATAATTTTATTTTTTTATGACACCTTTGTAAATTTGCTGGGAAATAGAATGCACATTTTCATTCTTTGGATATATACTTCAATATTGTCTCTCAGTGTATCCATTTTACTCAAATCCACAAATTCTGGGTATTTATTACTTTGATTTATACTTCTTTTCTGACCTATGAGTTTGAGAATTTTTCATATATGTATTGAACATCTGTTTTTTTCCTTTTTAAAGAATTACCTGTTCACAAACTTCTCCCATAATTCAACTGGTCTTTATAATTTCAAATCATTCAGAAGAGCTTCTAAAAGAGTTAAAAATCCAAATCCAAATTTTTAGAAGACCATCATCAAAAATACTATTCATTTAAGGTAAAAGTATAGTAACTCAGATAACAAACAAATAATGCTTGCAATATTGGTATAAGAAAAATTAGAATTCAAGGCAAAACAAAATAAGAACAGAAGACAAAGAAGTACATTTTATATCAATAAGGGAATAATCTGTAAGAAGTATAGAATAGTCACAAAACTCTACAAGTTGAATAGTCAAGAATCAAAATACACAAATCAAAACTATTAGAAATTCAAAGAGAAATTAACAGAAACATAGTTTATTGTAATAATGGAGCTTACCACTCAGTCTTTGACAGTTCTAATAAGCAAACAACAATAATAATAAGAAACCAAAAACAAAGATTTGGATGAACTTATTATTTTGTACACCTGAAACTAATACAACTGTATGATAACTAACTGGAATGAAAATAAAAACTTAAAATAAAGAAGAGTAAGTAGATATATATCAAAGTCCATGGCCAAAATAAAGTACATCTTTTTCCAAGCACCTGTTTAAAACCTAAAAAATAGCACTGCTCTCACAAAGAAAGAATAACTTCTGAAAAAGTGTATATACTGTATACAATCTGTTTGCAAAGCAGTAACACTAGACAAAGTGTAAGCAAATAGAATGAAGTGGATTGGAGGTTATATATAAATAAAAACAACTTGACAATTCATATCAAATAAGAAATTTAAACAATATTTGCCAATTAGATCCAAATTGTTGCCAGAGTCACATCTAAGAGTTTAAATGCTTTTGATATGAAGTTATTTTAAGCAAAAAGATACATTTTTAATCTGTAGTTTGTGTCTCAAAATGCAATTGCACAAGCCTTTGGGAATTTTCATGGCCACAAGCTCAATAAGAACCTGCACTGTCTAATGGTAGACAAGTGCAATTGTGGGCTATGTTAATAGGCATTAAATGACCAGATAAATGCCAGAGATGATCCCATTCTATGTACGGTATCAGCTTCCACTCTTCCATATCCCACTTCAGGCGTAGAAGACATTATGTGGCTCAATGGAAGAAGAAATAGGAAGAAATACTAAAAAGATTGGGAAGAGTAAAAAAAGCTCTGACTTTCACTCATTTTACATGAGTAAAGCTCTCACTTTCCTTTCGCTGTCCCAACTTCCAGGGTCAAGACAGCATAAGATATGGTAGGAAGAAGCAAAGATAATGGCCATTTTGTCAAAAAGCATAAGAAGATTAACAATACTTTCTTCATCTCTTTCATTTCTCTAAGGGATGGTGCTTCTATAGAGATGTGCATTTGGGGTTGGGTGAATCCTTTTTATTAAGAAGCATTGTTAACTTTAGGCAGAAAGGATCATCAGAATAGAAACCTGGGAGGGAATACAAGTAGAAGCTGGTTACTCATGAAACATCTTATATCTCTCTTTTTAAAAGATTTTATTTATTTATTTTAATTTTTTTAAGATTATTTACTTATTTGACAGAGAGAGTGAGTGAGCACACAAATACGGGGAGTGGCCTGCAGAGGGAGAGGGAGAAACAGGCTCCCCAATGAACAGGGAGCCCAGATGTGGGGCTCGATCCCAGGACCCGGGGATCATGACCTGAGCTGAAGGCAGATGCTTTACCCACTGAGCCACCCAGGCACCCCAGGATTTTATTTATTTATTTTAGATACAGAGAAAGCACAAGCGGAGAGTAAGATCAGAGGCAGAGGGAGAAGCAGACTCTCTGCTGAGCAGGGAACCCGACATTGATGCGGGGTTCAATCACAGACCCCTGAGATCATGACCTGAGCCAAAGGCAGATGCTTAACTGACTGAGCCACCAGGTGCCCCTCTTGTATCTCTTTTTAAAAGTGACAGGGAAAAGGTGTGCTAAATTTCCTTACAACTAGTCTGTGATGGTAAGAAAATTAGGAAAGGATTCAGGATAGAAGCATGATCAAAGAAGGAAGAAAGTGCATTTGGCTGAGATGAACTTGAGCTGCCTTGTCTGGGTTCGTTGAGCTCTTGTAGGTAGCAGGATGACAGAGAGATGCAGACAAGAACATCCAAGTCATTGGTCAGTCCATGTCTAAGAAATGTATTCAGGGTGGGTGCTATATTTTAAGTAGAGAATGTAAAAATCCAGAGAACTTCCAGAAGAGGGGAACTGCAGATGATAAAGGGTCTGAAAAATCATATTCAATGAGGAAAGGTTGATGTTTAGCCCCCAAAAATATGAATTAGATTAGGGGATTTCATGTCCATAAGCTTATAAGGGGCTTCTATATCTCTATGGTTTCAAAAGGGTAAGACAAAGGGGGAAATGGTGCAAATTATAGGATGACCAAATGTTTCCAAATTGGGAACATTAAAGCAATTCTAAAATGAAAGTGTTGCCTAATGGAGCTAATGAGGGCCCATCACTGAATGTATCTAAACAGACATTGTAAAGATTATCGTATAATTCATTTTAAAAATTCATGTCATTGGGCGCCTGGGTGGCTCAGTTGGTTAAGCAACTGCCTTCGGCTCAGGTCATGATCCTGGAGTCCCAGGATCGAGTCCCGCATCGGGCTCCCTGCTCAGCAGGGAGTCTGCTTCTCCCTCTGACCCTCCCCCCTCTCATGCTCTCTCTCTCTCTCTCAAACAAATAAATAAAATCTTTAAAAAAAAAAATTAAAAAAAATTAAAAAAAATAAAATAAAAATTCATGTCATTCCTTCTTTCATTTATTAATTTTGTGGAGCATCTAGTGTGGGCTAAGTCTATGCTAGTTGCTGGGGAGACTAAGAACAATAAAGGACGTTCTGGCAAACAGAGACCTCTCATCTGGAGGATACCAATATAGTGTTAAGAAGGGTAATGGAAGGAAGCCAGCAGACAGGGACCCCATGTAGACTGGCAGGGCTTAACTTAAGAGATAATTCAAGGGGAAGGGGCATAGCAAGGGAGCACCAGGCCTCAAAACCAGAACCTCTGCAATGTAGCAACTGCAAAGGCAGTTCCTGAGGGGTCAGAGCTCTGTCAGAGAAGCAGCTCCCCAGGTCCAGGAGGGTGTTTCTGAAAGTGGTAAGCTTACAGGACTAGAATCTTAATTGAGGTTTCTTCCTGGGCCCCAGTAGTATCAACGTATAAATAATCAATTTAGGCATTTAAGTGGCACTATGCTAAGCACTTTACATGAATTATCTCACAGAAAATAGATAATATTACTATGTCTACTTTACAGATGACAAAACTAGGGTTTAGGAGACCATTGAAGCAATACCAACAGTAAAAGGCAGAACAGGGATCTGACTGGACCTCACTAAACCTAAAGCCATGCTTTTAATTGCTGTGCTGGACTTCCATGGGAAGAATAAACTCTTTAGAATCAGAACAGCCTGGCCACTCTGATCACCTCCACAACCAATCTCTCTTCTTGTGCCATAAGCCAGATTTTTTTTTGACCAGGAAGACTATAATGTACTTACATCCCTGTACATACACTTTTGACATAGAAAGTCCTCATGAATATATAGAGAAAGTAAAGATATTTACTAACATCCTTATCTTTGAAAAAAAAATGAACATCAGTATACAGGGCTAGTGAAGTGATAAGATGATTATCAGTTTCTGGTAATTTGAAGAATTCTGATAAATCTTTTCTCCCTTCACAGCAAATTCCACATACTGATGTTGGAAAGCCTATGTTATGAGGCCCTTTCTTTTGCTCAACACTGCCCTTTTTGTGGTATCCCTCTTTTAAAATGTAAATATTCCCGGAAGAGTAACATACTAAGTGATGAACAACTTTGTCTAAATAGTTTTATTATAATCCTCAGTTCCCATGATCCACAGAAGATATTAAGGGTGCCTGAATGCACAGTGAGCCTCAGGGGGGAAAAGAAGCAGAACAAAAAAATCTAGTTGGCATATAGGATTTGTCTCAGAACCAAGGAACAAGTTTGCAAACTGACCAACACACAGGGATGTTGGTATATCTTCTGTGTTAAGGCGGAGCTAGATGTTCCTGTTTTCTAACATAGCAGTAACTTTCTTAATGTGATTTTGATATCTAAGTTATTTCCAAATGTTATTTGTGACCTCTGGGCATTCTCAGAATTCTCAGATTCTATGCCTAATGATTACTTTGCTTATAATAAGACATTCCAGGATATTTTCTAAAATTTCCTAGTAAATAAAAAAGATAGACCTGAGCTTCCACTTCTGGGAAAATAGAATAGACACACATTCTCTATTCCTCCCACTAAGTACAATTAAAAGCCATTGATATTATATATGAAACAAACATAAGAAAACTCTTAAAAGTAGAGAGAATAAGGCAGACTGGCTATGGAAATCAAGACCCAAGGAACAACATAGCAATGAGTTCTCTGGATTTTCTTTGTTTCATATATCCCAGACTGGAAGCTGAAAAAGTCAGCAACCCAGAAATGCTAATGAGTCAAGATTTTTTTTAAAAAGCCCCCCAGCAAATAAATAGAATTTATAAAAAAAGAAACAAATTTAAATTTTAGAAATTAAAAATATAATAACTGAAATAAAAAGCTCAGTAGATGGGCCTAACACAGAGGGGAGGCGGCAGAGGAAAGAACAAATGAACAAGAAGCTAGAACGATAGAAATTAGCCAATATGAAAGAAAGAGAAAGAAAGAAAGAAAGAAAGAAAGAAAGAAAGAAAGAAAGAAAGAAAGAAAGAAAGAGAAAGAAAGAAAGAGAGAGAGAGAAAGAAAGAAAGAAAGAAAGAAAGAAAGAAAGAAAGAAAGAGAAAAGAAAGAAAAGAACCAATATGAGCAACCAACCAAGAGAAAATACACTAGAAGGAGGAGGAGGGGGGCAGGGAGGAGAGACTCCAGGGCCTATGGGACTATAACAGAATACTAATGTTTGTGTCATTGGAATCCTGGAAGGGGAGGAGAAAGAAAGTGGTGCTGAAAACGTATACTTTATAAACTTATACTTCACCCAGGCTTGAAGTAATAATGGTTGACAACTTCCCAAACTTGATAAGAGACATAAACTAACAGATTCAAGAAGCTTAGCAAACCATAAATAGAATAAAGCCAAAGAAATCCACTTTCAGATACATCATAATTAAACTTGAAGTGACACAATATTTTAAAAGTGCTGAAAGAAAATAACTGTCAACCCCGAATCCCATTCTCAGGAAAAATATCCTTCAGGAATGAAGGGAAAATCAAGAAAATTTCAGATCAAGGAAAACAAAGAGTTTGTTACCAGCAGACCTGCCCTAAAATTATAGCTAAGTAAAGTTGCTAAGAAGAAAGGAAATAAAAGAAAGAACCTTGGAACATCAGGAAGGATGAAACAGTACAACAAGCAGAAATATGGGTTAAAAAATACATTTTTTTTCTCCTTTTCAATTTTCTAAATTAGTTTGATGGCTGAAGCAAAAGTTTTCACATTGTGTTTTGCACTTCTAAATGAATGTAAAGGAAATTATATTATAAATTTGATAGGATAAAGGGGTGCAATGGGAAATAGGGTTTCTATACTTCTCCCAAACTGGTAAAATGGCAACATAAGTAGACTGTGATGTTATGTATATATAATAGAATATCTAGTCATATGAAAAGGTTTTATTAAGTTACACAAAGAGATACACTAGAAGATACTATAGATAAATAAAAAATGGAATTCTAAAACATATTCAAGTAACCCATAGGAAGGTAGGCAATAAAAACAGAGAAGTGAGAAACTGAGGAAACAACAGAAACCAAAAGGAAAATGGCAGACTTAGGTTCTAACTTATCAATAATTGTATTAAATATAAATATACCAATTAAAAGACAGAAGAAGCCAAATTCATAATTTAAAACTCCCCAAAAAAGAAATCCCCCTACCTAGATGTTTTCACCACAGAATTTTACCAAGTGTATATGTAAGAATTAAAGCCAATTCTACACAATGTTTTGCAGAAAATAGAAGAGAAGGGAATACCTTCCAACTCATTTTATGAAACTAGTGTTAACTTGATGCCAAAAACAATATAAAAACAGTACAAAGAAAGAAAACAGACTAATATTGCTCATGTATATAGATGGAAAAATACTTAACAAAATAATAGCAAATAGAATTCAGCAATGTATAAAAAGAATTATACACTACAACTAAGTAGGGTTTATTCCATGAATGCAAGTCTGTTTCAGGATTCAAACATCAATCACTGTATTCTACCATATTAACAAGCCAAAGATGAAAAATCACATGATCATATCAATTAATGTAGAAAATTAGACAAAACTCAAAACCCATTCATGTTAAAAATTCTTATCAAAACAGAAATAGAGAGCTTCCTTAGCTTGATAAAAAGCATCTTAAAAAAAAAAAAAAACCTATAGCTAATATTATACTTAATGGTGAAAGACTGAATAATTTCCCCCTAATATCAGGAACAAGGTAAGGATGTCCCCTCTTACTACTCTTATTCAGCATAGTGCTTAAAGTTCTAGTCAGTGCAATAAGGCAAAAAGAGGAAATAACAAGCATACATGTCAGGAATGAAGAAATAAAACTGTCCCTATTTGCAGATGACATCATGATCTACATAGAAAATCTCAAATAATCTACAAAAAGACTATAAAAGCTACTGAGTCCAACAAGGTCACAGGATGTAAAGCAAACATATAAAAGTCTATTGTATTTCCATATACTGGCAGGGAGCACACAGACACCAAAATTAAAAACACAATACAATTTACAATTGCTCAAAATATGAAATACTCAGGTGTAAATCTAGCAATACATATACAGGATTTACACTAAAATCTATACAGTGCTGATGAAAGAAATAAAAAGGTTTAAATAAATGGGGAGACATACTATGTTCATGGATTAAAATACCAGACTTAATTAAGATGTCAATTCTCTCCAAAATTGATATATAAATTTAACAACATTTTTTAGCAAAATCCTAGCAGCACTATTTGTAGATATAGGCAAAAGTATTCTAAAATTTATAGGCAAAGGAATTAGTATGGATAAAATAATTTCAAAAAAAAAAAGAAAATGAGAGGAAACAATCTATCTGATTTCAAGACTTATTACATAGTTACAGTAATCAATCCTGTGGTATGTATGTAGGGATAGATACATAGATCATTAAAACAGAACACAGAAATAGACCTACACGAATATGACAAGTCGATTTTTTACAAAGCCGCAAAAACAATTCAATGGAGGAAAGACAGCTTTTCTAACAAACGGTATTAAAGCAATTGAACATCCATAGGCAGGGAGCGAGAACAAAAGAGGGAGAAAGAGGAACGGGAAGAAGGAGAAGGAGAAGGACGGAAAGAGGGAGGAAGGAGGAGAAAGAACTTAGTCTATGTCTCACACCTTATACAAAAATTAAAATGAGATCACAAGGTTAAATGTAAGACATAACACTATAAAATTTTTAGAAAAACATAGGAGAAAATCTTCAAGATCTAAGGTAAGGCAGAGTTCTTAGACTTGACACCAAATACACAACCTATAAAAAGAAACTACTAAACTGTACTTCATCAAAATTAAAAACTTTTGGTCCGCACAAGACTCTGTTAAGAAGATGAAAAGACAAGCTACAGACTGGGAGGAAATATGTGCAAATGACATATCTGACAAAGGACTGATTTCTAGAATATATTAAAATTCTCCAAACACAGCAACAACATCAAAGTCCTATTAGAAAATGGGCAAAAGACATGAACAGATATTTTATGGAGGAGAATATACAGATGGCAAATAATAAGTACATGAAAGATGTTTGGTATCATCACCCATTAGGACAATACAAATTGAAACCACAATAAAACATCACTGGGTATCTATGAGAATGGCTAAAATAAAAAACAATAGTGACATAGACTGCTGGCAGAGGAACTGGATCTCTTCTATATTGCTGCTGGAAGCATAAAATGCTACAGCCACTCTTCAAAAAACAGTTTAGAGGTTTCTTTTAAAAAGTAAACACACCCTCATGTGGAATTTAAGAAACAGATGAACATAGGGGAAGGAAAGGAAAAATAAGATGAAAGTAGAGAGGGAGGCAAACCATAAGAGATGCTGAATTGTAGGAAACAAACTGAGGGTTGCTGCAGGGGAGGTCCATGGAGGAAGGGGTAATTGGGTGATGGACATTAAGGAGGGCACTGAATATAACAAACTATAGAAATGATCCCTGAAAGTATAGTTTCAAGGAGGGCACTTGATATAGTGAGCACTGGGCATTATATGCAACTGAAGAATCACTAAATTCTACCTCTGAAACTAATAAAATTAATAAATAAAAACTTAAAAAAAAGTAAAGATGCAACTATCATGTGGCCCAGCAACAGTGCTACTGGATACATTTATCCCTAGAGAAAAAAGACATGTTTATACAAAACCTGACCACAAACTAAACACAAATTTTTGTAGCAGCTTTATTCATAACAGACCCAAACTGGAAAGAACACAGATATTCAACAAGTGAACGGTTAAACAAACTGTGGTACATCCATACCATGAAATACTATGCAGCAATAAAACAAACTATTGCTACACAGAATGATCTGGATGAATCTCCAGAGAATTATGCTGTGTGGAAAAAGCCAATCAGGAAAGATAGCATACTACATGATTCCATTTTTATAGCATTCTTGAAATGACAAAATTATAGAAATGGTGAACAGATTAGTGGTTCCCAGGGGTTAAGCAAGATGGGGACAAGTGAGAAGTGGATGTGCCTGTAAAGGGCAACATGAGAGATCCTTGTGGTAATGGAATGTTTCATATCTTGACTGTATCAATATCAGCATCGTAGTTGTGATATTATACTCTAGTTCTGCAAAGTGTTACTGTTGGGGGGAACTGGGAAATGGCTCCATTAATATCTATGTATTATTTCTTACAAATACATATGAATCTATAGTTTTCTTAAAACAAAACTCAACATGGATGGGACTGGAGGAGAGTATGCTAAGTGAAATAAGTCAAGCAGAGAAAGTCAATTATCATATGGTTTCACTTATTTGTGGAACATAAGGAATAGCTTGGAGGACATTAGAAGGAAGGGAAAAATGAAGGGGGGGATCAGAGGGAGAGATAAACCATGAGAGACTATGGACTCTGAGAAACAAACTGAGGGTTCTAGAGGGGAGGGGGGTGGGGGATGGGTTAGCCCGGTGATGGGTATTAAGGAGGGCACGTACTGCATGGAGCACTGGGTGTTATATGAAAACAATGAATTGTGGAACACTACATCAAAAACTAATGATGTAATGTATGGTGATTAACATAACATAATTTAAAAAAACTAACGATGTAATGTATGGTGATTAACATAACAATAAAAAATTTAAAAAATTTTAAAAACTAATGATGTGTATGGTGACTAACATAACATAATAAAATTATATTTAATTAAAAATTTTTTTAATTAAAAAAAAAAACAACTCCGGGGTGCCTGGGTGACTCAGTCCGTTAAGCGTTTGCCTTGGGCTCTGGTCATGATCTCAGGGTCCTGGGATTGAGCCCCACATCAGGCTCCCTGCTCAGCAGGGAGTCTGCTACTCCCTCTCCCTCTGACCATCCCCCCCCCCGGCTCGTGCTCGCTCTCTCTCTATCAAATAAATAATTAAAATCTTAAAAAAAAACTCCAAAAAAGCTTAATCAAAAAAAAATACCCAGAAGCCTCCAAAATAAAATAAACACGGGTTATTTGAAAAATACGTATTTTGAGATGTACCTACATGCTACTTGGTATCTTCTACCAGGTATTTAGAAACTGAAAAATTTGATCATGGAGATTAAATAATTTTTTTTTTAAAGAGAGAGAGACATGGAAGAGGTATTGCAAATAGTATTGAACTCAGAGGTATTCTTGATGGGAAAGGGAGTTATGGTTAAAAAACAGTGTCTGTCATGGGCCTTGGAGGTGGGGGGGAACTGTAGCCTATATGCCATGTAATTGCCATTGGGAGATTTAACTTAAATGTTCATCAGTAGGATCTCTGACAGCTTGGAAGCTCCAAAGACCAGAACTTTCCAAAACAACACTCATTTTAGCTTCACTCAAAACCTAGAGTTTAAAAGTATCTAAATCCCCTGGGCTGTCACTCTGGCTGTGCCTAGTAAAATCCCTGGGCTACAGAGTTGGTGTTTAGCTGAGTTCCACAGTGATCATTTGCTGGCCCACAAATACATTATGCAGTTCATTGCTCAGGAAAATTTTCTCTTTGTTTGAGTTACAGGGATTAAAAGCATTACAGTTTAATCCCTTTGATGCATCCAGGCCATTTTGAAATTGAATGTTTTTCTATTAACTCTCCTACTGGGAACCAATTCACTGCCACTGTAGCAACAGAGCCAGGCAATCCTGATTAATTACAGAATTTCTGCCCTTCTGCCTCCATGAGTCTTTCTAAAATATCTAATAACAAAAGCACTTAAGTAAATCTATGGGTTTAATCAATATTTCATGTAATTTGGAATAAGAAACCTCAAAATCTTTCAATAAAAATAGTGGGGGAGAGAGATGAGAATTAGTAGATTGAAGAAACCAGTGTTTAAGAATTCATACATATTAAAGGCTCAAGGCTTGTCAACTTGCAGACTCACCAAAAACCAAACGCACATTAGAAAATCAGCATGCATTTGGTTTATTACAATTGTTGAAGTAAAGAACATGAGTTTATAAGTTAAATTGTACATTTAATTCAGAAGCTGTAATGCTGCTGTCAGATTTATAGTCTCATTTATAGAGACTGAGGCATAATAAGCTGTCAGGGAAGGTGGCTGTCTGCTCATCAGATCTGCCTTCAGAAGATGGGTTAGACTGAACGTTCTCCGTATGGGAACCACAAGATGAATGAAGAATTCGACTTTGCTTTCCTTTGTCGACAGTGCCTGTGGAAAGAACTGTATCAGAGAGACATGCCTGATATAGAAAAATGAATATAATACTTCATTTTCAGCACTACAGAAAATGGAAGAAATTATAGGGGAAAATTTAACATCTCAAATGCAGGCTAGCACATGTCGGAAAATAAATCTGCCCATTGAATCATAAAAGAAAAAGTGGTGACTTCAGAAGATTTAGCATCATAGGAAGACCACAGCATGGGGTCTGTTTCTATACTTAAAAACCAGAATTTGTACTAACTAAAAATTCACAATCACTTCAACCTCGTTTCTCACTGGCATACTATTTGGCGAAATATTTCATACATCAACAAGGATCAGCTCTACACATGACTATTTTTCATGTTATTATCTTATTTTCTTACACTCAAAGATGGGATTCATTTCCTGAGCCCTACATTATAGACATATGCTAAGAAGAACAGCAATGCTGGGGAATTATGGCTTAAGGACAAAGCACTATGCTGAACACATCATGAAATTATTACATGGTGTTCATACACACAGAGTCCTCAGAAATGAATTTAGCCATTTTCATGAGTGCAGTGGGATACACCTCTTTGAAATTTGACACTAAAGTTTCTTTAAGAGGTGTTGTCAATCTTATAAGAAAATCATCATCTGCTTTTCCCTAAATATTTTTCTGGGAGCTGTACTCTTTCCTCAAGATCATCTGTGCATTCAAATGTTATAAAATTCATTTCTTTTATTTAGCAAAATTGATTCATTTGGGATACCACAAACTATTCATAGATTTTTCCATTTTTATTCTCTAACAAATATTTTCATTCCCTTTTTATTTTATATTTTTTTACTTTTTGTAATTTGAATTTAATCATTTTTACCAGCATTATTTGGCTTCTATGTTTGCATAAGACATTTTGCTAGATGCTGGAAGACACATACTTATGAGTCCTGGTTTCCACCCTCCAGGTAGCTTTCTTTCTACTAGGAGAAAAAAATCATATAAACCAAACAGAGGGAGCTTGACTGAGGACCTTGTTGCTCAGAGGGTGGTTCTCAGAATTCTCATCTGAGAGTTTGTTAGAAATGCAGAGTCTGATATATTCTCCCATTCAGTAGATTGCCTTTTTATTTTGTTAATTGTTTCCTTCTCTGTGCAAAAGGTTTTACCAAATAGATGTAGTTCCTATAGTTTATTTTTGCTGTTGTTTCCCTTGCCTCAGGAGATCTATCTAGAAAAATGTTGATATGACCTATATCAGAGAAATCACTGTGTATGTTCTATTCTAGGATTTTTATGGTTTTGGGTCTCACATTTTTTTTCCTCCAAGTTTTTATTTAAATTCCTGCAGTTAATATACACTGCAATATTAGTTTCAGGGGTAGAATTTAGTGAATCATCACTTACATACAACACCTGGTGCTTATCACTATATGTGTCCTTCTTAATATCCATCACCTGTTTAACCCGTTCCCCACCCCACTCCACCCACCCCCACCCGCCTCCCCTCCATTGGCCAACAGTTTGGGCTCTTTCCATAATTTGGCTATTGTTGATAATGCTGCTATAAACGTAGGGTGCCTGTATCCCTTTGAATCAGTATTTATGTATCCTTTGGGTAAATATCTAGTAGTGCAATTGTTGGATAGTAGCATAGTTCTATTTTTAACTTTTTGAGGAACCTCCACACTGTTTTCCAGAGTGGCTGCCCCAGTTTGCATTCCCACCAACAGTAAGGGTTCGCCTTTCTCCACTCCTCACCAACACCTGGTGTCTTCTGTGTTGTTAATTTAGCCATTCTGATTGATGTGAGTGATATCTCATTGTAGTCTTGATTTGTATTTCCCTGATGATGAGTAAAGTTGGGCATCTTTTCATGTGTCTGTTAGCCATCTGTATGTCTTTATGGAAAAATGTCTATTCATGCCTTCTGCCCACTTTTAATTGGATTATTTGGGTTTTGGGTGTTCAGTTTTATAAGTTTTTATCTATTTTGGATACTAACCTTTTATCAGATATGTCATTTGCAAATATCTCCTCCCATTCTGTAGGTTGCCTTTTAGTTTTGTTGATTTTTTCCTTCACTATGCAGAAGGTTTTTATTTTGATGAAGTCCCAATAGTTTATTTTTGCTTTTGTTTCCCTTGTTTCAGGAGACATATCTAGTAAGAAGTTGGTACAGCTAATGCCGGAGAGGTTATGCCTTGTTCTCCTCCAGGATTTTGATGGTTTCCTGTCTCACATTTAAGTCTTTCATCCATTTTGAATTTATTTTTGTATATGGTAAAAGAGAATGTTCCAGTTTCCTTCTTTTGCATGTAGCTGTTCGGTTTTCCCAACATCATTTGTTGAAGAGATTGTCTTTTTTCCATTGGATATTCTTTCCTGCTTTGTCAAAGATTAATTGCCCATATAGTTGTAGGTCCATTTCTGGGTTTTATATTCTGTTCTATTGATCTATGTGTCTACTTTTGTGCCAGTACCATACTATCTTGATGACTACAGTCTGTAATATAGCTTGAAGTCTGGAATTGTGGTGCCTCCAGCTTTGCTTTTCTTTTTCAAGATTGCTTTAGATATTCAGGCTTGGGGTCTTTTGTGGTTCCATACAAATTTTAAGATTGTTTGTTCTAGCTCTGTGAAAATTGCTAATGGTATTTTGATAGGGATTACATTAAATGTATAGATTTCTTTGGGTAATATAGACATTTTAACAATATTTGTTCTTCCAACCCATGAACGTGGACTGTTTTTCCATTTCTTTGTGTCATCTTCAATTTCTTTCATAAGTGTTCTGTAGTTCCCAGAGTGCAGATTTTTACTTCTTTGGTTAGATTTATTCCTAGGTTTCTTATGGTTTTTGGTGCAATTGTAAATGGGACCAATTCCTTGATTTCTCTTTCTGCTACTCCATTATTTCTGTATGTTGATTGTGTATCCTGCAATTTTACTGAATCCATGTATCAAGTCTAGCAGTTTTATGGTGGAGTCTCTTGGATTCTGTATGTAGAGTATCATGTAGTCTGCAACTAGTGAAAATTAGACTTCTTCCTTGTCCAATTGGATGCTTTTTCTTTCTGTTGTCTGATTGCTGTGGCTAAGACTTCCAGTATGATGTTAAATAACAGTGGTGAGGGTGCACATCTCTATCTTATTCTTGTCATGTCTCATATTTAGTTCATTAATCCATTTTGAGTTTATTTTTGTGTATGGTGTATGAAAGTCCAGTTTCATTATTTTACATGTAACAGTCCAGTTTTCCCAGCACTATTTATTTATTGAAGAGACTGTCTTTCCCCCTTTGTATATTCTTACCTCCTTTGTCATAGGTTAATTGACCATAAAAGTGTGTGTTTACTTCTGGGCTCTCCATTCTATTCCATTGATCTATGGGTCTATATCTGTGCCAATACCATGCTGTGGAGAAAAAGGAACCCTCATACATTTTTTTTGTGAGGATTTAAATTGGTACAGCCACTGTGGAAATCAGTATGGATGTTTCTCAAAATATTAAAAATAGAAATACCATATAATCCAATAGTTCCACTACTGGTATTTACCCAAAGGAAAAAAAAACACTAATTCAAAAAGATATATGCAGCCATATGTTTATTGCAGCATTATTGACAATAGCCAAGATATGGAAGCAACCTAAGCATCCATTGATAGATGAATGGATAAGAAAGATATGGTACACACACACACACACACACCCCTGATATTACACAGCCTTAAAAAAAGGATGAGACTGTGCCACTTGCAACAACATGAATGGAACTGGAGGGTATTATGCTAAATGAAATATGTCAGACTGAGAAAGACAAATACCATATGATTTCACTCATATGTGGAATCTAAAAAAAAAAAAAGAATAAACAAAAAGCAAAATCAGGGCTGGAAATACAGAGAACCAGCTAATGGTTGACAGAAGGAAGGAGAGGGGCTTGAGCAAAATGAGTGTAGAGAAGTGGCAGGTATAGCCTTCCACTTATGGAATGACTAAGTCATGGGAATAAAAGGTACAACATAGGAAATATAGTCAATGATACTGCAATAGCACTGTGTGGTGACAAATAGTAGCTATACTTGTGGTGAGCATAGTATAACGTATAAAGAAATTGAGTCACTATGTTGTACACCTGAAACTAATGTAACATTGTGTGTCAACTATACTCAAATTTAAGAATTATTTTTTAAAAATGCAGAGTCTGAGGCCCCTCACCAGTCCTGTTGAATCAGAAACTGCATTTTATTATTTTTTTTTGAATTAAGAATTACTTTATTAAGTACTTAGAATGCACTTAAAAACTATGTATACATCAGTAAAACTACCACTCACATCAAGATATTAAACATTTTACAGATGAGTGCCATGTTATTTACCACAAAAAGCTTCTTAAATGCTACATCCTACACTGTTTTATACTTTGTTATAGCTTAAATTCTGATAAAAATGTTGCTCCCTATTTCAACTTCTATACATTAACAGTTTTCATTATCTTTAAACTCCTTTATCCTTTGTTTTATACAAATGTGAACATCCTGGTTCAGAGACTGATTTTTTACCCAATTTGAATCTTTTTAACAGGGATATTTAGCCTGTTTATGAGTGTGATAATTCACCTGTTATCTCTGTTAATCTATTTTATGCTAATTTTAATGTTTCCTTGCTGTTTTTATTTCTTCACCACTTCCTCTCCAATTTTATCTGTAACAGTTATCTCAATGTCAAATTTACTTAGAATGAACTACTACATGAAGTGGTTACTACTAATTTTCCCTAGGCAAGATGTACATAAAACAAGGTTTTCATCTACCACCTCCCCAGTCAGGGATTTGGAAATTTTCTTTACACTGTCAGCATTAACATGATAAACAAAGTTGTTACTTTCCCCTCCTCTATAATTAAAAATAAAGGACACAAAACTACCAATTTCCCATTTTATCAGATTAACGCTTAGAATGCCTTTACTCTAGGTGTCCTGTCCAACACAGTAACAAAGCCCTTTTTATTTGTTTAGCTGAAGAGCATGCATATCTTTATCTACATTACATACTAAAACAGTACTTACTTGCTGTCTACCTTGAACATTTAGCACAACTTTTTGGTTTAAAACAAGACAAACTGAAATTTTAGACCCAACTCAAGAATTTATCTTTGCATTTAGTTTTATAACCCTACATATAACAATTTAATCTTTAATGATATTTAACTAGCTTTAATGCTTACCCGCCATTTTTTTTCATACAATTGCCTCACTACTCTTGAGTTATTTTTGTGCGCTGCAGTAACAGCATTTAGCAAATTTTTCAAGAATGGTATTTGGCTGATAAACTTTCTTAACCCCTGCATATCTAGGAATGTCTTCCAGTTGCCTTCATTTAGAAACAATAACTTGGCAGGATATATAACTCTTAGTTCAAAATGATTTTCCCTTAAAACTGGAGATATCGCCCCCTTGCCTTTTGGCATTTAGAGTTGCAAGAGAAAAATCACGTCAGTTTGACTTTTACCCCTTTACAGGTAACCTGCTTTCTCTGAATACCTGTAGAATTTTTTTCTTTATCCTTCTAGTTTAAAAACGTCACTAGGATATGTCTAGGTGTTGCTTTCTTTTTGTTGTTTTACTGGTACTCTATGAACTTTTTCTATTCGCAGATTTAGTTTGTTCTTCGAACTGGAATATTTTCTTCAATTAGGTCCTTATTGTTTCAGCTTCATTTGCTTTCCCCCATTTCAGGTATTCCTATTATGTGTAGATTGTATCTCCTGGACCGATTTCTCTTCTTCTCTTTTATTTATTTTTCCTTTTTTTTCTGCATGTTTCTCTTGTTTTGCATTTACTTTGGTAATTCGATTTTGTGACCGATCAGGCTTGCACATTTCTGTTATCTCTCTCTCCTTGATACTTTCCAAGCACTCTGACATTAGCCTCTTTATCAATGAGCATAGATCTTTAAGCTCCTGTGTTATATGATGCTCAAACCCTACTCTCTCTTTGGTTTCCACTGCTATATCTATTTCAAGAGGCGGCATTTTCTCGATTATAAGCTGTTTCTTCCAAACTCAGGTATTATGACCTTTTGAACAACTCTTCTTGGCAATGGGACCAAAAGTAAAGATTAAAGGAAGCCTTCTGTAGCCCCTTACAAAAGAAAACGAACGTCCAAAATCCAGAAACTGCATTCTAAAACAATTTCCTGATTAGCTCCTAATACAGTATGAGGATTGGGCAAGGGGTTGGTGTTGAATGTTAATGGAGTATGCTAAAAACCAGCCTCAAAGTTCCACACAGTATCATTGGCAGAACAATTTTGGAAGAACTGCGTCATAGTCATTTTTTGTGTTATCTTTAGATTTTTGAATCTTACCTGGGTCTGAGGATAACTGAGCGATTAGATGAATGGAGATCCATTTAAAAATAAAAAGCTTAAAGGCCTTAAGAAACCTTTCAAATTAAAAGATGCCACAGTTCTGCCTGTAATTTTGTATATCAGATTTTTTAATGTAATTCAGAATTTTCCTGACATTACTAGCTTACAAGTAAAAATAAGGTCAGATTTACCTTAATACTCAAATTACATAGATTTCCAGCTCCCTAGTGATCAGAGGAGCAATGAAGTTATTCACTAACCTCTAACTTAAAAACCTTACTAACTTAAAAAAAATTATTGTTGTAAAATATAGATAAGATTAAATTTACCATTGTAACCACTTTTAGATGGTACAGCTCAGTGGCATTAAGTACATTCACATTGTTGTGAAACCATCACCACTGTCTATTTCCAGAACATTTTCATCACTCTAAATAGAACCTCTGTACCTAATAGCAGTGGTTCCCTCTTGCCTCTTCCCCCAATCCCTGGCAACCACCATTCTGTTTTCTGTCTCTATGAATTTGACTGTGCTAAATACCTCATATCAGTGGAATCATACAGTATGTCCTTTTGTGACTGGCTTATTTCACTTAATATAATGTCTTCAGAATTCATCCATGTTGTAGTATATGCCAAAATTTCATTCCTTATTAGAACTGAATGATATTCTATTATCTGTACAAAACACTTTTTGTTTATCACTTGTCCATTAATAGACATATGGGCTGTGTCCACATTTTGGCTATTGTGAATAATACTGCTACTACAGTTTACTATTTTATATTCCTGAATAAAAAGCTATTGAAAGCTACCTTTGTCTTGCTGTTAAGCTGGGCAAGTTAGGTACATTCCATGGAAACTGTCACCACATACATAATGGAGCCCTTGGGAGAAATGTATCCCATTCCATTCTGTTGTTGCTAAAGTTCAGCATCACTACCAAAACCAAGACACTCCACTGCAAGTTCTAGCTACCAGTGTTGCTGTTACTTTTTTCAAAACACAGAATTCCTGGTGGGAAGGAGAAGACACCCTCCCCCAGCATTAAGCTTACACTCAAAACTGACCTAGTTGCCATGTGTACAGTACTGTCAGACACTTCCTGTCATTCAGAGGCAGGCGATTCCCCCAAAGCACTCCATGGGTGGATTAGAGGTGATCCCAGTGCCAGTCAGAATATTCCAGAATCGGGGGCGCCTGGGTGGTTCAGTTGGTTAAGTGTCTGCCTTTGGCTCAGGTCATGATCCCAGAGTCCTGAGATCAAGCCCCGCATTGGGCTCCCTGCTCAGGGGGCAGCCTGCTTCTCCTTCTCCCTCTGCCTGTTGCTCCCCCTCTTTGTGCTCTCTCTCTCTCTCTTTGTCAAATGAATAAATAAAATCTTTTTAAAAATAATAAAGTAAAATAAAAAGAATATTCCAGAATCAGTTCTCTATGCCAACAACCCATGGCCTAGGGTGCAATCTAAGAAGCCAGTCTATATCCCCTTTTCTTCAGTTTCCCTGGGCTATCTTTTAATGACTTTAATTTCAAAGAAGGTTCATTAGTCTTTTCTTGCCATCTCACCTCCATAAGGATTACTGCCAGTCCCTTGGACGTCTTTTTAAAACTTTGAATCACAAAGTGAAAGAACTGAGATCTGAAGTGTTTTCCCATGACCCCTCTGTGTGGCAAACACTTTTTTGGAATGTGTACCTTATAACCTCTAAGATCTATAGACCACTGGGTTTCACAGAGGGACATGAGGATTCCATCTGCCTACAGAACTAGAGGCAGGCTTGGCTTCATCAAGAAGTGTCATGTTCTCTTCAGTACAGGGGTGAGTATTTGCTTTACATCTCTACAAAACGAAGAGATGCCATAAAAGTGGTTTTTCCCAGACCAAGGGAGTCTACCTAAAGGAGAAGGGACAGCTCCTCTTCAAGACATGGGAAAGTAGAACTTATTTTATTTATTTATTTATTTTTTTAAAGATTTTATTTATTTATTTGACAGAGAGAGAGAAAGCAAGAGCAGGAACACAAGCAGGGGGAGTGGGAGAGGGAGAAGCAGGCTTCCTGCCGAGCAGGGAGCCCAATGTGGGACTCGATCCCAGGGCCCTGGGATCATGACCTGAGCGGAAGGCAGACGCTTAATGACTGAGCCACCCAGGCACCCAAGTAGAACTTATTTTAAATGATTTTCATCCTATAAAAATTTTGAATCTGATTTCTTCTGGATACTCCATTAGACATGTATACACTTACCTTTGGAGGTCTACTGGAGCAGGCCCACAGGAACTCTTATCAAGTCAAGGAGTAGCCCTCTGAAGGAAGAACTCATCCTGGGGGGAAGGAGAATCCGGCAAATGAGTTTGACCCAATAACTAAACCTCAGGTGTTTGAGAGTCATGGCAATTCTGAATGCAGCATGGCATCTATCTCTCAGGTCTGATCCTAAACACACAAACAGCTGAGTCCAAGGGAACAGAGGTATTCTAAGAAAAACTGGAAAGATTCTCTTTACTAGAGAGCTCTGTTAAGGCACTGACACTTAGCAAATGCTCTGGTGGTGTGTATATGCTATCCTGTGACACAAGAGTGGTGGTTTGTAGGGAGTGATCACTCCAGTTCTGCAAGGAACAGATAACGTTTTGCTGCCTGCATGACTTGAGGCTCCCTGATGAACCAGTATGCAGGCTACAGTATCTGGAGCAAGTATGCAGTGGAAGTGAGTGGCAGAGGAGAGTGGCATTAGTATGACCAGAAGTGGTTTCAAGCCTGCACAGGTATTGCTTGGTGCTCACAGAGATGCCGATGCCAGCTGATGGAAGCATTGTGTTTAGAAAAGGCAGGTGGGGAGCAAATTCATACAGTTTGGCTAGTTATGGCCTTTGCTTAAGAAGACTGGGGCAGGAGAACAGAAAATGGTACATGCTATGGTGTGTCATAGGATCTGCACCTAAGCATGTGTGAGATACTCCTAGGGACTCTCTGAATGAGGATGAGATGAAATTCTGACTCATACTATCAAAGGGCTCCCATTACTTTTATCTTGGATTTCCTTGCACTTAGGAGGCACATGGTTCCTTAAAATAGGCACATATAGGCAAATTTGAGGATGTTTCTTTCCAGATAATCAGATGATCAAATTTTCACTTCTTACCTCATCTCCTAGACAGGATTTTTTTTTTTACTATGCTATTTGTCTCTAATAGTGTCTTTTATGTTTCTAAGAATGAGAAGCAGTTAACTATTTACTGCTTTTAAATAGTAAGCTATTTACCTATAATACAGAGTAGGGGTCACAGCTTCATGGACAATGGGGTGATCAAACAGGTAAATATGTGTGAATGAGTGACATGATGATTATAAGACAATAGAGAGTGGCTGGAGAAAGTGCAGTCCCTTTCTACAGGCATTCTATCACTGAAAACAAAACCCAAACCAAAAACCTTGCTAGGCCTAACAAAACCTGTTTATGAGCCATATTAAGCCAAGACCCCGCCCAGGATCATCACCCAATCTTCATTTCTCTAATCCTCACCACAAAGAAAGTGGTGCAACACTACTGGGATCAATGATCTTTTTCGTGGTTAACATGGATGAAAACCAACAGAAACATATCATAATATTACTCCAGTTATCCTACAAGCTGATCAAAAGCAGGGACCCTACTACTTTATCTTTGTATTCTGTGTACCTAACCAATTTACAAATACCAGGCATCATGATCTCATGGGGAAACCAGATCAGATATATAGGAGTGATAATACCTGACAAACACTGAATGCTCATTTCTTGCACACATGCTCATTGTACCAAGAGTGTACCATATGCTGTCTTATTTGCTCTTCCCAACTAACTTACTATGAAAGTACTATCATTATCCCAAATTTACAGATGAAGGGACTAATGCTAGAGTCAAAAAAATGGTAAGCAGAGATTCCATGACTCCAAAGTCCATGATTTTAACCAAAATGTAAATACTTATGATAAAGCAGGAGTGTGAGTCAGCAGTTCAAGTATTGCACAATCAGGTGGAGCAAAGATACTGAATGTAGGTAAAATTTAACAGAGAATTATTGCTTGCAAAAATAGACCTTTGGCATTTTATACAGACTGTAGGAGTAGTGGGTCCAGGGGAGTTTGGGAAAGAGTTTGGTGGTGGGAGGGGGATGTCAGTGGGGTAAGGGTGAGGTGGGATCTGACCAGGGGTATATGGAGATAGCCTTGAAGCCCAGCTGCTCTTCTACCATAGTGTCTCTCTGTCCCTCCCTCCTCCTCCACTCTTCATCTGTCCACTTATACAGCTCCCAGCTAAGAAGAACTAAAGTAAAACTTAGGGAAAAAATACTCTAGTTCATATATCTGAAGCACATTTGATTTTTCTATCCACCTCCCAACCCACTTCTGGGGGTCTGGCCCCTATCAAGTTAGGAAAACAGAGAAGTATAAACTTCATCTCTGTAGAGAAAAGGACGGAATACTTTCCCCTTCAGAGCACACCAGGTACACTCTAGGCAGCGAGTTCGACTATATTGTGGATGTTTCCCTCTGAGGGAAGGGCTGGAAGAGACCAGAGAGGATGAACCCCAACTCTCACAGGCTCTTGAGAGGCAGAGCAAAGTGCTGCTCTGCCTTGTCTCTGGACTCTATGTGGCAGGGGGGCGATTTGTAGCCCTGATGTTCCTGACAATGAACAGACCCTTCCCACACTTCCTAATGTCACTCTGTGATGGTTAATTTTATGTGTCAATTTGACTAGGTTATAGCACCCACCTATCTGGTAAAACATTATTCTAGATGTTTCTGTGAATATATTTTTTATATGAGATTTACATTTAAATCCATATACCTTGAGTAAGGCAGATCACCCTCCATAATGAAATGGGCCTTATTCAATCAGCAGGAGGCCTTAATAGAAAAAGATTGATCTCCTTGGAAGAAAGGTTAATTCTACCAGCAGACCACCCACCTCTAGACTCAAAGTGCAACTCTTCCCTGGTTTTCAGCCTGCCAGCCAGCTTTCAAATTTTGGACTTTTTAAGCTTCTTTAACTGTGTTAGCCAACTTCTTAAAATCTCTCTCTTTCTCTTTTTAGATAGATAGATAGATATACAGATATATGCAGGTATATATATGTGTGTTGTATATATATATATATATATATATATACACACATTTTGTTCTATTTCTCTAGAGAAACTTGACTAAAACACACCTTATTTTATCAGTTCCTTTTTTAAAGATTATTTATTTATTTGAGAGAGATAGAGAGAAAGCATGAGCAGGGTGGAGGAGCAGGGGGAGAGGGAGAAGCAGACTCCCTGCTGAGCAGGGAGCCCAAGGCAGAGCTTGATCCCAGGACCCTGAGATCATGACCTGAGCCCAAGGCGGACGCTTAACCGACTGAGCCATCCAGGTACCCCTGTCAGTTCTAAGATATACTTTTTTTTGCATTTTAACATTTCTGAAATCATAAGTATCTTAAATCGATATTGTTTTAAATGCAATATGATTTTTCTTAGTTTGACAGAGTATTCAGCATCCCCCCAACTAGATCTTAACTTGCAACCTGCAGGCCAATAGATTGCTGTATTGAGCCAACTGATTATAGTATAATCACCATCTATGATATGTATAGTTATGCAGTAACTTCTCTCCAAGGACCTAGGAATTCTGTGAAGTTTAATTTTTTTAAATTTTTTTAAAGATTGTATTTATTTATTTGAGAGAGAGAGTGAGAGAGAGAGAGAGCACAAGCATATGGGAGGGGCAGAGGGAGAGAAAGAAGCAAACTCCCTGTTGGGCTGGGAGCCCGATGTGGGGCTCCATCCCAGGACCCTGAGATCATGACCTGAGCCGAAGGCACATGCTTAACCAACTGAGTCACCCAGGTGCCCCTCTGTGAAGTTTTAAATAATTATTTTCCATAACCCTACCATTCAACTGCCATCTGTAAACTCTGAAAAATAATTTTTTTTTCTAGGGGATGAACGTTATGAAGGATATAGAATCTTAAAGGAATGTTTTGGAAGGGGAGAATAGGAAAAGATAATACAAGGTATTTCTCCTTAAGTAAGCCTCATTGCAGTACTTAAGTCTCACTTTCCTTTCAGTATAGGTTTCTAGCACTTTAGCCACTTTACTCTGTTGCAAGTGGTAGCATTTTGTTTTTCTACCAGGTAAATTTTCAAAAGGACTGGATAATTGGCCAATACTACAACAATTTTTGACATATCAGTTTGTTACACAAAATTAAGAGCTCCTTGAAGGTAGGAGTAGGTCTTAGGTGTGTGTGTAACTCTAGTATTTAGCATGTATACATCATGTACATGGACATTTGTCAATACATGCATGTCACCGAATGTGTTAACTACATACAAGTGTTAGTGAATGTCTAGGGAGATTGTCTCTTCTAGGTTGTGAAAAGCTTGAAGGTGGCTTAGTCAAAATAGCAAAGGTTTGGTGCTATCAAAACACTGGTTTGGGGACACCTGGGTGGCTCAGTTAGTTAAGCATCAGTCTTCTGGTCAGGTCATGACCCTGGGGCCCTGGGATTGAGTCCCACATCCGGCTCCTTGCTCTACCGGGAGCTTGCTTTTCCCTCTGCCTGCTCTGCCTGCCACTCCCCCTGCTTGTGCTCTCTCCCTCAATCTCTCTCTCTCTCTCTCTCTCTCTGACAAATAAAAATCTTAAAAACAAAAAGAAAACACTGGGTCTGCCACATAGAGGCTGGGTGACTTTGGAATATTAGTTAACTTTTCTGATCTTCAGTTTGTTGCACTTGGAAAAGGAACATAATATCAATGTTGAAGAGTTTTGTGAGGGTTAACTAACTTTTGAAAGAAACAGGCACTTCACACTCTCATAGAAATGTGGTAGGTAGCTCTCATTGTTCTGTCACCCCTCTCTTGCTTCCCTGCTCTAGCACTAGGCACAGTGCCTAGCACTTGGAAGATAATCATGTTTGTTGAATGAATCACAAAGAAGTGCCTTGACAAAAAACACACACTATTTTTGGCTTTCTATACAACATGCAATAAATTTTACAGCCTGACTCATAAATAAAAAGTAAAGAATCATTCATGATATGGTTTTATTACTCCAAATTTTCAATATTTTCAACTGAACTTCTGGTCTTCTCTCTCATTTATAAATATCATCTTAATTTAAATGAAAAACAACCAACCATCAAACAAAACCACAAGTACTTTAAATCACAGAACTTACCTCAAGTTTATGGTATTACTAGGTTGAATTTTCACATGGGAAACCAAAATGCTTATTTCTACTTTTTAAGAGATAATCACAACACTGATGTTTTAGTGTCAAAATTATTTCCTCTCTTTCCTTTCCTCTTATTTATTTATTTCCTTTTTCTCCTGTCTTCTCCCCTACCCACCATCTGTTTGTTTGGGAGTTCAATGAGTGAATCATCCAACAGGCGAACGAACTCTGGATGACACATTACTTTAAGCCACATATGAAATGAATTGTAAGTTTAAAAGGCCACATAACATCAATCGGTGTGCATGCTATTCTTGCTGAAAGACAATCAGATGCCAGAAGGGCCTTTTGTAATACTGTCCCAGGAACTATCAGTTCCAACATCCACATGTACATTCTTCATGTGAAACATGGCAGCCATTTTGTACTTACTGTTGTACGTTCATAATTCTTCAGATAAATGATTCACCACATTATGGTAGCATTAAGTCAGAGAAGTGAAACTAATAGCTAGAAGACAATGTCAAAACCAAGTTTTAGGTGACAATAGGAAGAGCAAAGCCTAGACAGACCAGAAGCTGAGTGTAGACCGATGGAAGGAAGATAGGAAGGAAGGAGATGTGGGTTGGTGGATGGATTTAGAGCCAGATTAGTTCAAAAGCCTGAATCAAATTTAAACTCTTAGCTGTGGAAATTGAGCAGAAGCTAAGTTTGTTTCCAAACAATGTTTCCAAACAGAAACTTCATATATTCAATGGAACCATTTAACAAATTGTCAGATATTCAAGACACGAAGGATGTATCACTGAACAAACTAGAAATCTGTAAACTCTTTTAACTCATCTAAACTTATTTAAATGATTGAAAATGGCAGAATCACAAAATTTTTTAAAAAGTAACACTACACAAAGAGGAATTTTATGACATTAAAGAAACACAATTTTCATTGAACTTAAATAAAATAAAGCCCTGAAAACATTTCAGAGATAATTACTTATTTGTATTCTTTTTAAAATAAAACTGTACTATTAAAGAACACAGGTATGTGAATTTAACTTACTGGCAAGGTTAAAGTCCTTTAAAAACAGTCTCATCTCATCATTGTCCATGTGACTGATACTATTATCCCTATTTTACAGGTGGGGACATTGAGGGCCAAAGAATGTTTATGACTAAACACAATGAGTCAGTGTAAGGATTATGGAAAATCATGTCCTAGGCGGCATGCAAATGACTTCATCTTATGTGGGTTTGGCTATGTAAGTTACATTATCTCAGCAGTTTTGTGAACATGGCTTTCTTCATGATTATCCCTCTTCCTGTCTGGTTGTCCCAAGAGACCTGGCTGTTGAGAAAAGTTCTGTCAGAGCTGAGAATGAGTGCAAATGCCTGAGAGATACCATAGCCATATGCAGAATGTGCCATGCTACAGAGTTTCTCTAACGAAGGAATTCAGGAAAAGACTAGCTACTGCCAACCAGCTTAAGTTCCAAGGGTTTTTTGTTTTGTTTTGTTGGTTTTTTGTTTCTTTTTTTCTTCCTCCTAGAAAAGTGCCTTTTTGGCTCTCAGTTCGTAGGGAAGTAAACAAGTCTTTACAGTAAGTCAGTCCTTTATCTCCTTTCACTTTTTAAATCTTAAGAACATGGTTGATACCATGTCTGTGTGGTTAAGCTAACGAACTCACTGATTATACTTGACAAGTGACAGCAATGGCAGCACCCTGTTAAACTTAGGTGATGATGATTTCTTTAAATTTGGAATTCAAGATAAAATTGGGAAATTCACCAAGGAGGGGTGAATTTTTCAGGTTGTCCTATCACATAATTTGAAGTTTTTGGCCAACAGAATGCAGCTAATTATTTATTTTCTATAACTGGATCATTTTGAAAATTTTCCAGTTACTGCAGACTAAATTTGAAACAGGATATTGTATTAATCAACTCTTAAATGTGGCTTAAGAGTTTATGCCAAACTGGTTTCCTTGAAACCTCTTTCATTTGTGTTACCCTACTATTCTCCTATGAAAGAGTTGAAGATAAATGTGCAATGCTGTTAACCCATTTTGCTACTTGGATTATTACGTCCGCACATTTACACATACATACACACACACACACACACACACACACACACACACACAGATGGAGTGCCTAGTCATCCAGAAAAAAGGCCTCTGAATATACAAACTATTTTTGCCCAAGGCTCCTTAATTTATCCACCTTTATTCCATTAGTGGCCATTTTCCTTCCCTTGAAAGGTACCAGAATCAAAACCCCAGGAATTACAAAATAAACAACTCCTCCCTCCCTCTGTCATCCTTGTTCTACTGCTTCTGACCTTGACCCTAAAAACTAATCACAGCCTTATCAGAGCCAGTCAAGCTGACTGGGGTTAAGGTCAATTAAATTAGAACTTGAGTGTGCCATCAGGTGTGTGTATTTTTCCCCCTTCCAGAAAGAGGTTAGAAACATGAGAATGGAGCCCTGGTTGGGATTGAGAGAAAATAAATTGGTTTCACTGTGATCACTATGATCCCTGTGATGTCTGGCAATGTAATTTCTCAGTTGGATTACAACTAGGTGCCCTACATACAGCTAGTCTCAATAGCTACACAAGGCTACCAGAAGGAAACTTTAACTGGTGAGAATGCTGGAGCTGGAGCTGGAGCTGTCCAGGAAAGTGGGAACAGGGTGACATCAGCTGGCCTCCAGAAGTTTTGAGAACTTCCATTTGGCTTCCAAGAACAATTCAAGGTGTTAATTCTGATTTATAAAACTGTCTGTGTTTTGGATCCTAGTTACCTTAGAAATCAGCTCTAAGATTGTAAAGAGTTCCCAGATTTACACTTCAGACACCCAGAAGCAACACCCTTCTGTGAAAAGCCAAGATGACTAGAATTAATGGCAGCCTTAATCGACAGAACCCTATTTTGTACATTCAGTTCCTACCGCTGACCCCAGCTTCCCTTACTGAGTAGAAATGTGAATGTGGGAAAACTTTGGCATTAACAGCTTAATATTACTGAGTTTTTAAACATTCAAGGTCCAATTTTAGAAGAGTTTAACAACAAATTCAAGTATTTTAATAATTTATTGCTTATAACACCATACCACATGTTTATTTGTATTAGATCATATATTTAAACCATTATCTTCTTACTGGCAAGCACACATTCCCGTGAGCAATGAGATTTGAATACATTAGGTGTCATCCTCTGTAAACACATTTTTTAAAAAATCTGCCTTATATTTATACCAGGTTTTTAAAAGGATATGGCAGATTTTTTTTTCTTAACCCTTCTGTGAGATTGATTTAACCTGCATACACTTGTACCTTTACTATTATATCCTAATTACTCACCCATCATCTCATTTTTCCAAGAAATTCAGAAAATTCTTTGATCCAAACAGTGAACTGTTGAGGCTGTCTGGTAATTCAACCTAAGTATTCCCTGAAAATAGCAGTATCCTCAATGCTCAAAGCTACTCCTTTTTAATATTCTACAGTGTTCCAGGACCATTCTGTAACATTCTTTTCACCTACAGCTTGCCTTCCTCGTATTTTCTTCATAAAGAATAAAAGAGAGGCAAACTGGGTTAAGAGGCTTAAGGCCATCCAATAGAGTAATAATAGAAGTAGGATTGGCATACCCTATCTCCTTAAGGAAAGCTTTTTGTGTGTATGCATTTTTCTACCAACTAAATTACCCTGTACACTATCAGCAGTCTCAAGACGAACTGTTCTTGCTGTCTTTGTTAAAACACGGATATGGAGCACACACACATGAGAAAATCATATTAAAGAAGAAGAAGAAGTAGAGAGTCAATTCAACATTTGAGTAAAATACATAACTGAAATTATGTACAACTGAAAATGCATAACTCTGAAATTGCACAGTTACTGATAGCCTTAAAGACTCTTGCAGTGGTATCAAAAGCAGAGAACTGCTGTGCTAACACACTAGGAAGAGCAGCAGTTACTCATTCCCTTTCATAAACTCCCCAGTACAGTCACTAGCATAAAAAGTAAAGATTGTTAGCAATGCCTAACCACCTCATTGCCCAAATAACTGTCTTTTCTTATTGTCTTGAGCATGAAGGAAGTGGCAAACCAGTAGGACTGTAATCTGTTATCTGTTACCACTGAGAGCCGTGTCGTGTTGTGACACCAAGAGAGAAAAAGTCCGGAGAGACAGGGGAAACGCATTCAATAAAAGCTCTACTAAACACTGCCCTCAACTTTCCTTCAAATGACTCATTTATAACTGTGGGTATACTGGGTGTGTGTGTCCGTGGGAAGAAGGAAAAGAGAAATATGTGAAGAAAAGTTTAGAAAAGATAGAATAGGGTGGGCAAGGGGTGACCGCACCAGAGTAGGTAGTCTCCTGGTCCTGATCCACATGCCTATGAATCAATTTAGTGTGTGCACACACATCCGCATAAACTAGTTATCCCTACAGATTATTGGATGGAGAAGCCAGACACTAGGTGGCAGAACATATGATGAATCCTCAGGCCAGGACCCTTGGATAATGCATACCCTGGAAGTTGAATAGCACACATCAAAGGCACACTTGTTCTAGTCACTAGAAAGCACACCAATAAAAGTAAATGCAAAAGGAGCTGAATTGTAATGCTGTTTTGCTAAAGTTCATCTGGCTCCCAAGTATGGTCAAAACAGCTTTTTGTTTGCTTGTTTTAAACCCTAGAGCTTGTAGCTGTTGGCTTTTATGATTAAGACATCAATTTTGAGAAAATCCTTTAATTGTTATGCTTTTTAAACCTTAATGCCTGGATACTACTCTGAAGATTCCCTTGCCTCCCTTCTGTCCCACTCTGTAAAATGTCAGCTCCACAGTTCTTCCAGGATCCAGCACAAAGCTGACTAGAAAGATCATAAAACTAGAGGATCACAAGCATTAAGATAAAATAGTGCTTTCTCCCATGAACTAAAAACTGGTGTAAACTTTTATATAGTTTGAACTTAAAGTTAAGCTTCAAATAATCCTAGAAAGAATCAATATGAATTATGGGATAATAACAATGAGGAAATCATGTTTTTATAAACACATTGGTTCTGTAGAAAAACTATTTTTAAACATTCTTAATGAAATGTTTTAAGAACCTAAATTGAAAAAAAAAAAAACACTTGAAGTATTAATATGAAGTCTGGTTGACTTATTTTACTATAAATTAGAAATAAAATATAGATGCTAAAATATCAGATATCAGTTTATAGCTGATATTTATAGTTTTATAGCAAATCGTGTATGCTATATAAGCATATTCTGATTGGACCCTTGAAGATCTATGGGTGGATTTCAGACAGCATATCCTTTACAATTGTATGAAAAATTGTGCACCTATGTGAAGATATCTTCCATCAAACTTCAAACGGGTTTAAGACATATATAAGAAAACTTTAAAAACACTGACCCAAAGGCTACATCTTACACAATTCAAATCTTTTTAGTAACCAGTACTGCTTTTCTTTTTGGAGTGGTTTTCCAACTTAAGATTGTTATACTTATCCAACTAGTAAGGCATTATCTCAAACTTTTGTAATATTTGGTCTGTGCACTCATTGCACAATGCAAATTCCTTTTCATTATCCATGCTGTGCGGAGGAAGGGTTAAGAAGTGTCTAATAGAATAAAGACTAGGAAGAGTGTTTTTAGAACCTTAGAAAATGTATTTAAAACCAAAACGAAAATGAATATATACTGCCCAATATTATTATCTATAAATTACAAAGCAGTTTCATTTTCTTATTATATTTCAGAGAGAAAAAAAAACTTTCTTCCCCTGCGTTTTAAATATATTCGTAGGCACGATAAGTATCTTATAAAAAGTTACTTGGCAATGTGTTTAATGACTTGCAACCAAATAGTAACTTTAAACTGTACAGACTTTTTTACTTAAGCTAATAGGCAGTCTTTCATTTCCAGAACAATCTCATAAAAAAAAATGCAAAATAAAAAACCAGAATAGTTTTTCTTCTTTGCTGTGCAAGAGCAAAGACCAGGATATTTTTATCCAAAAGATGCATTTTTCTTCTCCGGATTTCTTCTTTTTTAAGGTTTGTTTATTTCACTTAGCATAATCCCCTCCAGTTCCATCCATGTTGATGCAAATGGTGGGTATTCATCCTTCTGATGGCTGAGTAATAGTCCATTGTATACATGGACCACATCTTCTTTATCCATTTGTCTGTTGAAGGGCCTCTCAGCTCCTTCCACAGTTTGGCTATTGTGGACATTACTTCTATGAACATTGGGGTGCATGTGCCCCTTCTTTTCACTACACCTGTGTCTTTGGGGAAATTTCACTCATCTGTGGAACATTAGGAATAGCATGGAGGACATTAGGAGAAGGAAGGGAAAATGAAGGGGGGAATCAGAGGAGGAGAACCATGGGAGACTATAGACTCCGGGAAACAAACCGAGGGTTTCAGAGGGGCGGGGGTGGGCGGATGGGTTAGCCCAGTGATGGGTATTAAGAAGGGCACATATTGCAATGAGCACTGGGTGTTATACGCAAAAAATGAATCATGGAACACTACATCAAAAACTAATGAAGTACTGTCTGGTGACTAACATAATGTATTAAAGAAAAAGATTTATTTATTTATTTATCTGAGAGAGAGAGAAAGCACGTGAGCAAGCGTAGGAGGTGGGAGGGTAGAGGGAGCGGGAGAGAGAAACCCAAACAGACTCAGTGGTGAGGATGGAGCCCATCACAGGCCCGATCTCATGACCCTAAGGTGAAACCAGGAGTCTGACGCTTAACCAACTGCACCACCCAGGCACCCCTCTTATCCAGATTTCTATGCACCAAAAGAATCTTGACTATGGGGGACAAAAAGAGTTCACAAAGCTGAGAGTCCAAAGTTCCCTGTGCAATGGCAAAGGACTTGTCAACACAATCAGGAATAAATAATAAATGCTTGTTTGTCAACGTGCATCATGCAGATGAAAAGAATGCATGGTTCTTTGACAATTTGTTCAACCGGTTTTATTAGCTTTATATAAACACAATTCAAGAGATGTTTTGAAGAAGCATGGACTCCCAGTATTGAAGCCTTATCTTTATGTATATTCTGATTAAGTATCAACAGGTTTTGAAAACTGACTACAGACTTACATAACTCATAAGGCATTATCTCAAACATTTATAATATTTGGCTTTTGCGCACGATGTGTCCCAGTTTGTCATAAGTGGACTCCAAAATCAAAAGAGAAAACAATATCACAGGAGGTAGAAAAACAAGATGTCTGAATATTTCACTTTTTGGTTAACTTTTCAAGGGTTTGTTTATTGGTCTTCTATAAAATATTACCCTGCAGAACAATTTCTGAACTCCTATTATGTTCAACATTTTTATAACTTTATCCTAAAAACTGCATATCTAGATTTGCTTCTCAAATTAGCAGTGTCCTTAAGGTTTTGGGACCAGAGAAACCTGAATTCCAGCTCCAGGTCCACCATTTGCCTATTGATGGACCTCAGTCACTTGTTTCATGTCCATAGGCCTTAGTTTTCTTGTTTACAAAATGTGTATTATCTCATTTAATACTCCAAACAACCTGGCTCATAATGTTTCTGTGAAGATTAAATGAGCTGATTGATATGAAGCTGTACATTGTCTGGCTCAGAGTAACTGTCTAGTAAGTATCAACCATTATTAAAATGTATTTATACGAATGTTCTGCTCCTGCGTGGTTGCTTACTCATTGTATACTAAGATGTATTCTGCCTCATCTTCATGCCTCCTAAGAGGATGCCACACATCCAAATGCTAATCATACATCAAGTCTCTCTGTCATACATCCTCATAAGATCTTCCCTCAGAATTTCTTCACTCTTTTTTCATCAGGTAATTATTGACTACACATATCATTTGATAGTTCATTTTTTACTATCTGTTATTTATCTCTACTTCCCTAAACTATTATTTATACTGTTATTTCAATCTTTGTGATTTCTGATGTCAAGGATTTATGTTCAGTATTCCAAACCGGACTGTAAGTTCCTTAAGGGCAAACATATCTTGCATGTTTTTTCTATTCTCTATAATACCTAGCAGAATGTCTTGTTCTGTATGTACTATGTAGTGTTGATTTAATTTTTTAAGTCTGTAAGAGAGAAAGAATCTAAAATTATCTTGAATATATTTGTTTTTACAGAACCCATGCCTATAGCACTGAGCTACATAATGGGATTTGGAGTCCTAAGAAATTATAGCCATTGATGTGCTGGAGCTAGACTCTACTCTTACAAGAGCCAGTGGTGTGTATCTCTTTCCCAATTCTGCAGGCAATGATGTCTCATTGGTAGTTTGAAACAAGCCATATTAAGAGTATTTATACTATGGGAATTGGCAAACACTACAAATCTGGGCTTTCTTTTTCTCATCTCTTTTGTTCTCTTTCATTCTTTCTTTCTTCCTTTATTTCCTTCCTTCCTCTTTTTTTTCTCTCTCTTTCTCTCTCCCTCCCTTCCTATCTCCCTGTCCCTTTCTTTGTTTCTTTCAGAGGAAGTTACTATATATTTACCAGGACACCACTGGTTAGAATCCACAAAGATAGATTTAGAGCCATCCATAATCTGTGTATATATTTAAATACATCTTTTTTTTAAAGATTTTTATTTATTTATTGAGAGAGAGAATGGTAGAGAGAGAGCATGAGAAGGAGGAAGGTCAGAGGGAGAAGCAGACTCCCTGCTGAGCAGGGAGCCTGATGCGGGACTCGATCCCGGGACCCCAGGATCATGACCTGAGCCGAAGGCAGTCGCTTAACCAACTGAGCCATCCAGGCACCCTATATTTAAACACATCTTAACTATTGAGCAAACTCAGATAATCTATGACTCTTTTCCAGAATCAGAGGGCATTCTGTGCACATAGAAATAACATTCATATCTTATAATTTACAGTTACCATTTAAATAGTAATATCCTTTGCCGGTTTCCTGTCTCACATTTAGGTCTTTCATCCATTTTGAATTTATTTTTGTATATGGTGTAAGAAAGTGGTCCAGTTTCATTCTTCTGCTTGTTGCTCTCCAGTTCTCCCAACACTTGTTGAAGAGACTGTCTTTTCCATTGGTTATTCTTTCCTGCTTTGTCAAACGTTAGTTGACCATATCATTGTGGGTCCATTTCTGGGTTTTCCATTCTGTTCCATTGATCTAAGTGTCTGTTTTAGTGCCAGCACCATACTGTTTTGATGACTACAGCTTTGTAATATAGCTTGAAATCCAGAATTGTGATGCTTCCAGCTTTGCTTTTCTTTTTGCTTTGGTTATTTGGGGTCTTCGTCATAAAAAAAGAATGAAATCTTGCCATTTGCAATGAAGTGGATAGAGCTAGAGTATATTATGCTAAGCAAAATAAGTCAGAGAAAGACAAATACCATATGATTTTACTCATGTGGAATTTAAGGAACAAAACAAATGAACATGGGAGCAAAAAAAGAAAGAGAGAGGCAAACCATAAAACAGACTCTTAACTATAGAGAACAAACTGAGGGTTGCTGGAGGGGAGGGGAGAGGGGGACGGGCTAAACGGGTGATGGGTATTAAGGAGGGCACTTGTGATGAGCACTGGTTGTTATATGTAAGTGATGAATCACTAAATTCTATTCCGGAAACTAATATTATACTATATGCTAACTAACTGGCATTTAAATAAAAACTTGAAACAAAAAGAATATCCTTTGCAAATGATCTTGATATTTGGCAAATAGTCCATATGTTTGTATAGTGTAGCTACGGCCTTAGTAGTTATTTTCCAGAGATTTTATGTATGTATAGCTTGTAATCCTTCTAATCATGAGCTCCTTAGAGGAATTTACTGGATTAAAGACAAGTGTCAGTCAAGAGCTATACTAATGACTGTACTGGGCTCAAAGTAGTCACTCAGGGGGAAAAAAAATGTATGTCCATTTATTACTTAATTTTAAAATTTAACATTTTTGAAGATGAGAGGGAATTTAAAAGAAAAAGAATATGTTCCAGAAACTAAATAATTACCAATGCATAATTACATTGTCAGCCTTGGAGATGCAGATAGAGATTATAGCAGCTTTTTTTTTTTTAAATGTTTCCATTCATCATTTGTTCCGCAATTCAAGCTTCAGTGTTTAAAAGGTTCCATTGTCTGCATTAGGTCAGCAATATAACCCTTGAGAAACCTGTATCTGTTTAAAACCATCAGCTTGATTTTTTTTTTTTTTTTTCCCTAAAGCACCTCCAGTTCAGGTCCTGGAATCAGCCCTGAGCCTCTCTGTATTGCATTCAGGAGAAATATTCTTGAATGTAAGAGGGAAAGGAACAAGAGGAGGGCACATTAGTAAAATCTTGGTTTGCATGTGATATATTTTTCTGCCATGAAAAGGTTTGTTATGAAGGCTGATAAAAAAATGGCAGTGAAAATAAAAATATCATTCCATATCATAATCACATACTAAAAGTCCAGTGATCCATCAAACACTCAAGACAAGACTTTATTGTATTCACATTCTAGAAATTCATCTCCTATTTCAGGAAAACCAGAAACTTTGTCTTACCACAGAGGCACTGTGGTTAAATTACCTTGACCAAGAAATTCAAAGGAGAGCTGAATCCCCTGTATATAGTAAAACAGACATGGGGTTCTAACTCCCTTGCGATAAGTTAAACTTTAATGATCGGATTTCCTCATTTGCAACTTCCCAATTTTGCCAGTTCAAGATTTTGGTCCTGGAATGCTCCCTGTGCTCCCTGCCAGGGCCTGAGCGCCTTATGTTCCTGTCCTCCAGCAGCAGCTGCCTGCAGACAGACTGAATTTAGGACGTAACTTCTCTGTTAGAATGAGATTAACAGGTGTTAAAGACATGTTAGTATTTAGATGAGGGTCTCACCCAGATGTTAACAGAAGAGATTAAAGAATATTTGGGGCATAAACTGTGCATCTCTAGAATATATATTGTGACAGGAACAAACATTCCAAGTATTCGCCTTTTGTGGAATCACTAGAACCCTTCTGCTCACATTCTAAATGAGGAGAGTATCCACGATAGGACGTCTAAATAGAGACTCAAGATTATGGTGCTTACTGGGGCAAAGCAGCAAGGAAAAACATCCAGACTAAAAAGGCAGTTTACTCTGTAAACAGTAATTTTAAATTGACATTTGACTTCAGATAAGTTGAAACATCTGAGCCTGAATCCCATGCCAAATTAAAACATACATAAAAACCATACTTTAGGGTTGCAGAACTTTCAAAGATGGAGTGGTAATATAAGTATATTCTTTACACAGACCTGTTCCTAATCATGTATCTTCCATGTTTAAAACACTTCAGTTGTTTCCTATTTCTCTGTAGGACAAAGTCCAAGCCTCAGAATGGCAGGCAAAGTCCTAATGATCTGATTCCTCCTGCCTCACAGTTCACTCCTTGCCCCCAAACATCCTCTGGGCCACTCATACCACATTTCTCCCAGTTACCTTGTTTTCAGGCCTTTTCACAAGCTTTTCTGTACCCAAAGCTCTGGCTGATTCCTATATATTTGGGAGGCCTTAGCTTGGGCCTTTCTCCTGGGAAACCTTTGCAGACTCCTAAAGGCATGATTAGATGCCTTTTATATATTCTCCATACACCAGGTACTTCTTCATGTAATGCACTGATATATTTTAAGTGTCCATTTACTTCTGTCTAGCTGACTAAGCAGTCAGCTTCATAAAGGCAGGGGACAGTTCATTTTGTTCATGCTATGTCCTCAGCACACTACCTCCCTGTCAGTGATCACTGGTTACTCAGTGAATAAATTAAGCTCTTGTAACATTCTATTTGATTAGGGACCACAAGAAGCTGCATGGTTAGTGTCATTGCAGGGAAATTCGTGAGAGAAGAGAACCTGTTCTCTTGATTGTATGCACAGCACTGACAATAGTAGATGCTCAATAAATATTTATTGAAGAAAAATTTGGAATACTAAGTAACATTTAAAGTATAATGCATTGCCTTTGATGTAATGGTTAACATGACATTAACACTAATATTTCTAACAAGAATGCTAAACAGTTTCAGATCTGTTAAAATCATAATAACCCGGGGGGAAAATTACCATTCTTTTTATAGCAATCATTACTACTGTAAATATTAATGATTTTGCCTATTATGGTCAAGAATTTTTGCCTTCTCAAGTATTGTCCTGATTAAATATTTTGTAGTCTATCGAGTAGTGTTTTTAGATTTGCGTCTTTGATTTTCGGTAATATCTAGCATCCCTAAAATATGTTATTTTTCAACTACATAAAAGTGATTCTTGATTCCTACAATAGAAACATGGTGGGGTTTCAACATTCCTCAAAGAGAAAAACAAAAGAAGTTATTTGTAAACATCTTCACCTAGAAAATTTTTGGAGAAAATCAAAACATCTAGCTAGAAGGTTATCTGAGGGATGATCTGGTTCAGCACCACACTTAGGGCTGAGTGGTTTCTTCCTACTTTTAAAGGAAGAAGGCAACTAGTATTTGACTAGTCTGCTCCAAATAGTTAAATATTTTTCCTTAAAAATAACGCTAGTCCACACACACATACACATCACTCACAGTCATTACTCTATTCATAAGTCAGACAACTTGCATAACTACTATAAATGTTGAAAAAACTTACATACCTACCTGATCAAGGAGAGGTAAGTAGAGAGTGCATAGATTTATGGTAATCACACACATCCACACAAGTGGTATTCTCCACCACTCCCCATCCCTATCCCTACCATTGGAGAGAAGGAATCTCTTTTACAGTCCTAAGTCAAGAAAATATATTGAGTCATAATGATTATTGTGATACAGATTATATTACTATAAAAATATACTCCTAGTTTATTTTTAATAAAGTAAAAGAACAACAACAAAAATTATTTGGTATTCATATCTTATCTAGAGAAGTGATTGAAGTTTGAGTCTCCTATGTTAAGAAAAATGAGCAAATTACAAAGTTAGCAAAGTCTGCATATTTCTCTTCTCTCTCACATAGCGCTCTGCTCCTTACCTCCATAGTTCCTCATTTGGGCCTGACTTCTTAAAACGTTCTTTTCTCTCTTTGAACTCAGGAATCATCAGGCAAAACCAGTAACATCAGAGTGGCTCAGGGTTGAGAAAACCCACCCTTCTGGAAGCAGAGTGAGAGAGGAGCCATATGGTGGTCTGGAGAATATGGCATTTCCGTTCACAACCCAAGCAAGGTGAGAGCATGAGAGTTGGGCATCTTAAACTAGTGGCAAAAGAAGAGTTTCGGGAAAAGCAGGGTGGGTGATACTGGCTATCCAGTAGGTTACTTATCAGGTGATATGTCAGGAGCCCGCATTCACATTCAAAGTCAGGGACTCAGGAAGACAAACAAGAATAAATGAGGGTCCAAGGCTAAGGGGGAATGAGGGTACCAAAAAGGGTACTAGAATAGAGCTTCGAACACAAGGATCAAGACAGAAGAAGCTTATCAAGCCTGGGTCAATACTGGGTGACTGATGATGCTGAACCACTGAGTGCTGGTCTAAATGATTCATAAAGATCCTGGGAAAGGGTGTGCTGGGCCTTGAGATATGTTTAGAGACACCAGACTTACAGAGGATGAGGAGGTAGGGTATTGGAATTGATTTCTGGACCTTTCTCTCATGTCATGATTTCCTTCAGAATTTCCTGCACTGGTCTCAGGGCTTTCTATACATACGATTAATCCTTTCTGCTTATGTAATCTTAACTATAGGATGGCCTCTTACCAGTTCAGACTGTTCCTTTCCACATCTCCAGAAGGCCTTCACAAGTCAAGGAGGAAGCAAATTGTCAGCAAAATCAATCCAGTGAGCACAGGAAAATACTGAAGCTGTTCCACCTCTGCTTCTCACATTTTTGATCTCATACAGCATGGCAACCAGAGTAGAAAAGTATACTGAAAGAAAAAATATTTTGCACTGATAAAAGGTAAAAATGCCTGACTAAATGTACTTAGGGCAGAAATAACCATGGCTGACCATTAATCAACTATGTATCACTGTCACTAAAAATAATCTATCACAAAAACATTCCCTCTTTCCTCTTAGCTGTCATTATCCTTGCTTGAACCTTGTTATTGCTAATTTGGATTCTTAGAATTCTCTGTTAGACAATTCCATAGCAATTGATTTTTCCCTGCTCCAATCCTATCTATATATTAAAGCCCCTGTGATTTTTGTCACTCTGTTATTCATATATTTCAATGGTTACATATTGCTTACCAAATTAAGTTCACTTTTTTAAATCTGACCTAAACATTTTTGCAACATTACTTTCCACCATCCAACCTGTACCCCATAAATCTATAAAATTTTATTATTCCTAGTAATAATATTCCTAATAATAAATCCAAATACATTTATCTCTTTCTCACATCAGGCCTTAGTCTTTGCTGTTTCCTGCTAAGTATGTCCATGTCCATCTCTACCTGATAAAGTCCTACCCATTCTTCTAGATTCTGCTTAAATGTCTAAAGTATTCCCTCCTAACTTCTTCCAATTTTCCATAGCTGTCTATCTCTCATGCCAACTATACTCATCACACTCTGTGCTGGATTAAGAGTTTTCTGTGTCCATGGCATAGGGCTTGCTCCTTTTAATATTAATAAATATTTATTGAATTTAAACAAAGCAAGCATGATTCTTATAGACACACACGTATGAGCCATACACAAACAACACTATTTTATAATAGAGTACTGTGCCCAATAAATTCAGACCCATACACTAAGCTTCCATAGAGAAAGTACAGAGATTCTAATCTTGCAGAGGCATGGTCACCATGCAAAGTGTATTCTCAGTTTTCTAGAGTTTGATTTTGACCACCATCCTCTTGAAAAAACTCATGTCTACAAAATGCTTTCAGAATCTTTATGGAAACCACCATGTAGTCAAATGAGAGAAGAGAATTGAACTAATCAGGTAATCATAAAAATCATATTTTAGCCATTCAGTCATTCTAGTAAAATCTGTGGAAGCTGAACATAGTAGCCCAGGACTTTCTTTTTTTTTTTTCTTTACCAAATTATGCAGTTAATTCAAAAGGAAATCTCCATGACATGGTTTGTTTTGTTTCTTTAGTAGTGGTTTCATAAGCACATGGGTCATGATGGGGGTAGATGTTAAAGCCCTCTTAACTTAGAGGGGCCCTGGGTGACTCAGCTGGTCAAGTGTCTGCTTTGGGCTCAGGTCATGATCCCAGGGTCCTGCTCAGCAGGGAGGCTGCTTTTCTCTCTCCCTCTGTCTGCTGCTCCTCCTGCTTATGTTCTCTCTCTGTCAAATTAATTAATTAATTAATTAATTATTTTTTAAAGCCCTCTTTTTTGTTGCATTTGTTAATTTTTAGTTGCTTTATTATTAACCCATTTATTTTATTTTTTTTAATTTAAAAAAATTTTTTTACTAACATATAATGTATTATTTGTTTCAGGGGTACAAGTCTGTGATTCATCAGTCTAACACAATACACAGCGCTCACCATAACACATACCCTCCCCAGTGTCCATCACCCAGCCACCCCATCCCTCCCACCCCCCTCCCCTCCAGCAACCCTCAGTTTGTTTCCTGAAGTTAAGAGTCTCTTATGGTTTGTGTCCCTCTCCGGTTTCATCTTGTTTCATTTTTCCTAAAAAGCCCTCTTAACTTAGAAATTCTTGGTATCCAAATAGTGCTAGAGGGAAAAATGATGTATTCCACATGACTCTGAAAGTAAACATGATCAATATCCTGAAACCCAAACCTGACATGGCTTTCAATTTTAAATGAAATCAGTGTAGTCTTCTTTTTTTTATCATTCATAATCCTCTGCCCAAAAAAACAAAACATACAGCCAAACCACTAATTTTGATTCTTCCACAGCAAAATAAGTTTTGTAGTAAAAAGAGAAGAGCTAAAAGAATAAGAAGGTTTGGGTCCTAGTTCTAATCCAACCTCTGGCCATGTAAACTTGGATAAAACTCTTCACCATTTAAATATCCCACTTCCAGCCTATAAAATGAGGAAATAATCCTGTTGCCTTACCTATTTCATGATGAGGATCGAATAAAATAAATTAAGGGAAAGCATTTTGTAAATTAAGTACCAAAAGCTCTGATGATCCTGATGCCACTTCCCTTTAATCCTCCAATGATCTCCACCCAGCAACTGTGTAGTGGGCTAGCTGTCTTCCTCTCCACTTCATAGACAGCCATCTTGACAGATTCTGTGGTTTTCTAGTTTCCCATACTTGTGAAGACCTCTGGCTCTTCCTGTCTGCCCAGCTGAGTCTTGTACTTCCTTCAGAGACTTCATTTCCCATGAAACTTCCAACCTACTAGGATCTTTTTTTTTCCAGAATTCTTTGTACACTTATACCCCTCCACCTCAAATAGAATATTAGTTTATGACTTTGTATCCTCTGGTTATTACAATTTCAAGTCTTGGTGCCACTAGAGTATGAATTTCTTTTTTTCTTTTTTTATTGTTATGTTAATCACCATACATTACATTTGGATGTAGTGTTCCATGTTTCATTGTTTGTGCATAACACCCAGTGCTCCATTCAGCCAGACGAACCCATCCCCCCACCCCCTTCCCCTCTAGAACCCTCAGTTTGTTTCTCAGAGTCCATCATCTCTCATGGTTCATCTCCCCCTCCAATTTCTCCCCCTTCATTCTTCCCTTCCTGATATCTTCTTCTTTTTTTTTTCTTAACATATATTGCATTATTTGTTTCAGAGGTACAGATCTGTGATTCAACAGTCTTGCACAATTCACAGCATAGAGTATGAATTTCTATGTATAAAGACTGTCATTCACCTCTTTTATGTAACTCTAAGTGCCTAGCTCAGGGCTGGGAACTTCTTAAAAAGAATGAACTGCTTATTTTCCAACATTTTTTCCCAGAGTTACTGACTAAAGGACACTTCACCCCTAATTTCTGACATCTAATAAATCATAAAGTCCTCTCTGTTTTATCTTCAAAATAAAGTCTCAAATATACCCACTTTTCCCTTTCTCCTCTCTCATATCCAAATTTCATCTGCAGCCCTTCAAAACTTTGTTACTGTGCCCTTGCTTCAGCGATGGCTTTCAACTAATACACAGAGCCAGAAAAATCCACTTTTAGAAAACAATTATGCTTGCTTTCTGCTTAGAATCCTTAAGTGGCTTTTTATTACCCTTCAAATAAAATCCTACTGCCCAACAGTGGCTTCCAAGAACATATATGTTCTGGCCCCCACCAACCTCTCCAACCTCACTGTGGGCCACTATCCCCATCTCCCTCTGTCCCACACACATGGCCTCCCTTAAACTTCTCTCAGAGGCCATGGTCATTTGTCTTAAGGCCTTTGCACAGGTTCTTTCCCTCTACCCAAAGTGTTCATCCCTGGCATTTTGCATAATCAGTTCCTTCTCTCCATGTTCGAAAGCACCATGCTTGCTTTTTTTCTAATTCCTTCCCTTTAGAGAGGACTGTTTAAGCAATTCCATCTTATACCCTATTTATTTCTTTCATCTTACTTACCCTGATGGGTAATTATTAGTCATTTTATGATTTACTTCTGTATTATTTCTCTTGTCACTAGATTGTAAGGTGCATCAAGGTAGTAGGAACCATGTATGTTTTTTTTTTTTCCCATCATTATGCATTCACAGTACCTAGTACTGTGACAGCACACAGAAAGCACTCAAAAATATTTGTCAAATGAAAATTTAACAAGTGAGATTTGAGTATTTAATATATGCCAGGTGCTAGAGATACAAAGTAAAATAATTGCAAACTTGTACCCCTAACTCCATGTTCAGTGATGTCATCATGTTAGTAGCTTAAATTTGGCCATGGTGAGAGTATTAACACAAGATAAATCAGCAAATACTGAAAATCAAGGCTTCTCTCCATGCTACCCCTGCCCCTGCATGACAGCCAGTTTATGAGCACATTACTTCAGAGAGGAAAATGCATGATTATAAATACATGTGCAAGATGTCATGAGAGTTTTCAACAAAGAGTGCTGAGAAGACTGAATATACATGTACAAAAGGTGAAGTTGGACCCTTACCTTACATCATATGCAAAAAGTAAAATGGATCAAAAACCTAAATGTAAGAGCTAAAATTATAAAACTCTTAGAAGAAAACATTGGAGAAAGGCTTCATGCCATCAGACTTGTTAATTTCTTGGCTATAACACCAAAAGCAAAGGCAACAAAAGAAAAAAAATAGATAAATTGGACTACATCAAAATTTAAAACTTTCATGTATTGAAGTATGCTATCAATAGAGTAAAAAGGCAATCTAAAGAATGGGAGAAAATATTTGCAAATCATGTATCTGATAAGGTATCCAGAATATATAAAAACCCTACAACCCAACAGCAAAAAAACAACTAACCCAGTAAAAACAGAGGGAAAAGACTTGAACATAATTTCTCCAAAGAAAATATGCAAATAGCCAAAAAAGTACATGAAAAGATGCTCAACATTACTAATCACTAGGGAAATGTAAATCAGTCCAACTTACAGTGAGATACCACCCACACAAATTAGAATGGCTATTATTTAAAAAAAATAGAAAATAACAATTTTTGGGAAGGATCTGGAAAAATTGGAACCTTTGTGCATTTCTGGTGGGAATGTAAAGTGGTACAGCCACTATGGAAAGCAGTATAAAAATTAAAAATGGACTTATCAGGTGATTTGGCGATTCCATTTCTGGGTATATTTTCAGAAGAACTGAAAGCAGGAACTTGAACAGGTATTTGTGCAACATTCATAGCAGCATTATTCACAATAACCAAAAGGTAAAAGCAGCCCATTTTCCATCAGTACATGAATGCTTAAACAAAACATGGCCTATACATACAACAGAGTATGATTCATCTTTAAAAAGAAAGAAAATTCTAACACATGCTACAACATGGTAAATCTTGAGGATATTATGCTAAGTGAAATAAACCAATTACAAAAGGACAAATATTCTATGACTGCACTTTATATGTGGTACTTAGAGTAACCAAATCCATAGAGACAGAAAGTAGAGTGGTGGCTGCAGAGGGCTAAAAGGAGAGAAGAGGAGTTACTGTTTAAATGGGTACGGAGGGGTGCCTGGGTGGCTCAGTCGTTAGGCGTCTGCCTTCGGCTCTGGTCATGATCCCAGGGTCCTGGGATCGAGCCCCACGTCAGGCTCCCTGCTCCACTGGAAGCCTGCCTCTCCCTCTCCCACTCCCCCTGCTTGTGTTCCCTCTCTTGCTATGTCTCTGTCAAATAAATAAAATCTTTAAAAAAATAAAATAAAATAAATGGGTATGGAGTTTCTGTTTTAGGAAGATGGAAAAAGGCTAGGAGTAGGTGGTGATGATGGCTGCACAATGGTGTGAGTGTGCTTAAAGCCATGCAACTACACATTTAAAATGGGCAAAACAGCAAATTTTATGTTACATCTATTTTATCACAACAAAAAATAGTTACCAAAAAATTTTATGGAAGTATAACAGAGCAAATAGCTGGATTAGGAGAGATTCTGGTGCAGGAACTAGGACTTCACAGAAGAGGTCACTTCTAAACAGAAAGAAGGGAAAGATATTTCTGGACAAAGGGAGAGGATGAACAAAGGAGAGGAATATGAGAATGTAGCGTATATTCAAGGGATGGCAGTTTGGTGAAGGCTGGTCACGGAGAGAAGCCTGAGCAGCAGCCATCAAAAGATCCCAACAGCTCTGAACCAAAGAAATGTTACATTTCTACTTACTTGCAACTTGACAGCTTACATATGTTGTATTTGGTATTCACCAGACTATATAATTAGCCAGCATATCCACTTTCCCATTCTTACTAGATTTCAGACAGTTTACTCTATTTAACAGTAAACTTGAAGGTGAGAATTTTGCCCAGAAACTGGAGAATTATATTTTACAGAGGGTAGGCAAAAGAGATTTTCAAGGGGCACCTGGGTAGCTCAGTCGGTTAAGTGCCCAACTATTGATTTCAGCTCAGATCATCATCTCAGGGTTGTGAGATCAAGCCCTGAGTCGGGCTCCACGCTAGGGTATGGAGCCTGCTTAAGATTTTCTCTCTCCCTCTCCCCTGCCCCTCCCCCTCCCTCTTGCTCCCTCCCTGTCTAAAAAAGAGAGAGAGAGAGAGAGAGATTTTCAATATCCAAAAGTCAGAGTGAAAAATACTGATAGTGCATTCCAGAGCCAATACACCCAAGCTTAAGCTTGGGAAATGTCTTAATTCTCTGTTTAAGATACTCTCAAGAACTATCAAAAATTTTGTTACACTTTTTTCTCAGTAATCTAAAAAAAGTAATTGTTTTAAGCCTAAGGTTAATGTGTTTTGTTTTGGTTTTTTTTTTGGCAGTAAAAATAGTACTTTATTCTGCTCCCTCCTGCCCTCCCTCCCCCCAAGGTTAATGTTTTATCTTGCATGATTAGTTGTACAAGTTTTTATAAAGTAGCCAAATAAATCTCACCTGTTATTGCCACTTTGACCAGAAAGAGTTGATCACAGTGAAGAGAAGTAAAAATCATAATATTCTGTCAATATGATTCAGCATGGATTATGTCCATATCATTAAAATGTGAAACTGTTTCCAACACCAAAAGCAATTGGATAACTAGACCTAGGAAAAACTGCTTCATTTCATCTAAATGGATTGGAATGGTTCACACATCTCTCAGAGACCTGTCCTAGGGTTGAAAGTTTCTTCCAAGATAGTCTCATGTACCAGAGGATCTAAATGAAGGAAGAAATGAATGAGCAGAGGAGTAAGTTTTAAACAAACAAACACAAAGTTTGAGACAGGAGAGCCTCTTTTATCTGTTTCATTGCATTAAATATGGGTTAAATATCTTCTGAGAAGGTAATTTTCAGGCATTCAAGTGAAAAACTAAAGGCCTTTCTTCTGAACAAAAGAGTTGTCAATTTTGATCATTTTTCTTCCTTTCATACATCATCTCACTCTACCCTGTTTTGCTCTTCCTTCTGTACTATCATTATAATCTGCATAAGAACCTCATTTAGTTAAACATCCTCCACCCAGTGCCTTAGGAGAATGGAGGTTGCTTCTGTCTTTTGGGTTTGGTTTTTCCCGTAAGTATGTTGTAAAAACTATATTCTTCCTTCATATCAAAACGCAGGCAGTTTCTTTCTAATTTTAGTTTCCCTCTCTGAACAGCAACCTGCAATCAAATTTTTGGCAGATAAATATATTACAGGGCTTTTCATTTTATGAGTGCTGCTGTTGAACTTGGGCATATAATATGGGAAGTTAAAGAAGCTTTTTCATGCCAATCTTTAATCTCCTCCTCCTCTTTGTTCCCATCACACTGTAACTCCACCTCTATTATTGCCTATACCAATTCCAATGTGTTTAGTATTATGTTATCTGCTCCAAGAAGGTAAGATTAAATCTAATTTACTGTTTCATTCAGCAAGTATTTATTGAGTGGCAGCTGTGGGCCAAGCACTAGACTATTGATTAGGGATATAAAGAGAAATCAAATAGAGTTCCTCTCCTCAAGGAGCCCATTTTTCCCCCTATTCTATCACATGCAGTGTATATATGTGTGTTCAGTTAAATCAGTAGATATAATGCTTGAGCTTGAAGATGGCTAAAGGACTTTGGTCTAATTAAATAATCAAATGTTTCTATAATGTTCTCACCATACAGCATCACATGCTTATTTCTTCTGGAAGGTCTTCAATATTGAATATTAAAGAAACTGTGGCCACAGAGATGGCAGAGAAAAGGAAGGGAAAAGGTCTATCCAGGTAGTACAGGAGGTGAGGAAAGAGGCCAGAGGGAAATGGAAAGCAAGAATTGACCATGTTCTTTTGCATCTATGTCTGTAGTAAAGAGCAGCCTTGTTGACCTTGGATGGTTCTAATTCATACAGGGTTTCTCTACTTTTAAAACTTGACCAAACTCAGAATTCAAAGAAGCTAAAGTTGAGCGATAATTCCACTTTTCACAAAGTTGGGGCAAGTCATCAACTCAAATCCTTCTTTCGTGTCTACATATGGTGACTTATAATCAGGCATACCACAGACACCGGTACATAGAGAAGAGGGAAGAGACTAAGTAGTAAGACCACTATGGCCAGTTAAAATCACACAAATAATCTTTGGGTAAGGAGATTTAGAATCTCTTAAAACCTCTCAGAGTTTAATTGCCTTCTTGGTTGTACTACAGATTAAACCAAGTTCATTTTTTAAGAGTTTCTATTTAAGAAGTCCTTTATAGAAAATAATAATTTTCAACATTTATCCAACAGTTACTGAGTATTATTCTGTGCCGGCCCCTATGTTGGGTGTTGCAGACACAAAGATAAATATGACACTTCCTCAAGGAGCTCCCAGTCCAGTGAAGGAACAAATAAGTGTGCTGCTGGGGACCAGGTTTCTAATCCTCCTTCAATGCACAATTTCTCTAGTCACCTATGTCTTCCTTTTACCTAAAGAAGAGTATTTGCTAACCTGATTGCTTAACTTTTTGAGACCTTTTGAGACACAAAATTGTAAAAATAGGGAGAAAGAAGAAACAGGAAAGGTAGCAGGGGAATGAAGGAATAAAGGAGTTAAATCAGACTGCTTAAGGAAAAAGAATGAAGTAGGGAGAAAAAGAAAAGTCACATGAACTAAAGCTGCCAAGAGCATTTTGAAAGCTAGTATTTGAGCAGCTCTGGAATATAAGAGTTTATAATGTGGAGTGTAAGAAAACAGAAGAATGGAGAAAATAATTCTGAGAAGAGTTGCTCTGAAGTAGAGTCCCCTTTGTTGTTTGGTTGAGAGAGAAAAGTAAAGTTAGAATATATTATGAAATCATTTTTGGCCTGTCCAGCCATGCTTCTTTGTGTGTGATTCTTTACAGAGACTGAGCCATGTGAAGCCCCAAGATTTAGTGTGCATTTGGAATGTACATCTATAACTGAAGTGTGTAAAGGAGCATAAACATTGAGGTTCACAGTTTGGAAATGCCAACATTATTTAGCTAAGCTGAGCTTTTCTCAGGCTGAAGTCTCCTAATAAGGGATTTATTTCAATGCAGCATTATCATATACTATCAGTGAAGGCTCCAGGAAGCAGATGATGCATGAATAGTTGAACTATATTAGATAGATTAGGTAGATAGATGATGATGATAGATGATAGATAGATAGATAGATAGATAGATAGATAGATAGATAGATAGATAGATTTTTTTTCAAAAACAAGGCAGCACTCACCATAGCACATACTGTGAATTGTGCAAGACTGTTGAATCACAGATCTGTACCTCTGAAACAAAATAATACAATATATGTTAAAAAAAAAAAGAAGAAGAAGAAGATAGCAGGAGGGGAAGAATGAAGAGGGGGAAATCAGAGGGAGAGACAAACCATGAGAGATGATGGACTCTGAAAAACAAACTGAGGGTTCTAGAGGGGAGGGGGGTGGGAGGATGGGTTAGCCTGCTGATGGGTATTAAAGAGGGCACGTTCTGCATGGAGCACTGGGTGTTATGCACAAGCAATGAATCATGGAACACTACATCCAAAACTAATGATGTAATGTATGGTGATTAACATAACAATAAAAAAATTTTTTTAAAAGGCAGCTATTCAACAGTAAAAAGATGGAAAAAGGATGGGAAGGGAAGAGCAAGTAGAAATTCAGCCGCTTAATAAAGTTGGAGGACGTAAGGAAGAACACAGAGTGGATGGGCCTATGAGCTGAGAACTGTCATCCTCAGCTGTAGCATCAAATACTGCAATCCTGATGACATTCGTTAAACCTCTCCCAAGAGAAAATGCTCACACTTTGATTTTCTGTGTTGATGATGAATGGGTGGCTTTTACACAATGACAAAAAAAAAAAAATCATGTTTTAACAGGATTGCTGGCTTTTCTTTCCCCTTTAGAGAAGTTAGCGGAACAATTTCTATGGCCCATTACAGTATTATGATACGTTATTATTGGAGTATTCTAGACCAAAGCAGATCAACATGAAATAGCATGGCATGTACAAGAATTTTCAAGTTGTTCCTTGGAGCTGTAACAGAAGAATAAACATGTATGGAGCATTTAATATGGGCCAGGCACCAGGCTGAGCCCTTAACTTGTTTTGTTTAATAATCCTAATAACAAATCTAAAGTAGGTGCTATTATAATCCCTGTTCCATGAATTTAGAGGGATTAAATAACTCATCCAAGATCATACAACTAGTACACAACAGAATCAGGATTCATATAAGCAATTAAATTCCACAGCCCATGTTCTAACCATTTGACTATAGTGCCTTTCATGAATGTTGTACAGGGTAGTCTGAGCTTTATCCTCTAGGTCTGTACATCTCTAACTAGGGCATGTGTTCAGGGGTGCATGAAGCCAGAAGATATATTTGGCCATTTGCCTAGGAAATCAATTGTACTCAAATATCTGGGAGGGAAAGTTCTATTCAAGTGAGAAAATATTAAAGGGTAATAATTTAAAACATCTTAAAGGAGAAATAAAGACATGCTGTGGATTAATATGTAAATTTTATGCATTATAAAGGTAAATTATGAGATTTTGGAAAATATCTCCTGCTTGTTGCTCATTTTGGCCTGTGTTCCCTTTCCTCCAGGCTTACTCACCTTCACTCTTTTTTAGGACTTTCTTTTTTTTTTTTTAATTTTATTTTATTATGCTATGTTATTCACCGTACAGTACATCATTAGTTTCTGATGTAGTGTTCCATGATTCATTGTTTGCATGTAACACCCATTGCTCCATGCAGTACATGCCCTCCTTAATACCCATCACCGGGTTAACCCATCCCCCCACCCCCCTCCCCTCTAAAACCCTCAGTTTGTTTCTCAGAGTCCATAGTCTCTCATGGTTCGTCTCCCCCTCCAATTTCCCCCCTTCATTTTTCCCTTCCTTCTCCTAATGTCCTCCACGCTATTCCTTATGTTCCACAAATAAGTGAAACCATATGATAATTGACTTTCTCTGCTTGACTTATTTCACTTAGCATACTCTCCTCCAGTCCCATCTATGTTGATGTAAAAGTTGGGTGTTCATCCTTTCTGATGGCTGAGTAATATTCCATTGTATATATGGACCACATCTTCTTTATCCATTCATCTGTTGAAGGGCATCTCGGCTCTTTCCACAGTTTGGCTATTGCAGACTTTGCTGCTATGAACATTGGGGTGCATATGGCCCTTCTTTTCACTACATCTGTGTCTTTGGGGTAAATACCCTGTAGTGCAATTGCTGGGTCATAGGGTAGCTCTATTTTTAATTTTTGAGGCAACTCCACACTGTTTTCCAAAGTGGCTGTACCAACTTGCATTCCCACCAACAGTGTAAGAGGGTGCCCCTTTCTCCACAATCTCTCCAACATTTGTTGTTTCTTGCCTTGTCAATTTTTGCCATTCTAATTGGTGTAAGGTGGTATCTCAGTGTGATTTTGATTTGAATTTCCCTGATGGCTAGTGATGATGCACATTTTTTCATGTGTCTGTTAGCCATTTGTATGTCCTCTTTGGAGAAGTGTCTGCTCGTGTCTTCTGCCCATTTTTTGATTTGATTATTTGTTTTTTGGGTGTTGAGTTTGAGAAGTTCTTTATAGATCTTGGATACCAACCCTTTATCTGTAGTGTTACTTGCAAATATCTTCTTCCATTCTGTGGGTTGCCTCTTTGTTTTGTTGACTGTTCCCTTTGCTGTGCAGAAGCTTTTTATCTTGACAAAGTCCCAAAAGTTCATTTTTGCTTTTGTTTCACGAGCCTTTGGAGATGTATTTTGAAAGAAGTTGCTGTGGCCGATGTCGAAGAAGTTACTGCCTATGTTCTTCTCTAGAATTTTGATGGATTCCTGTCTCACATTGAGGTCTTTCATCCCTTTTGAGTTTATCTTTGTGTATGGTGTTAGAGAATGGTCAAGTTTCATTCTTCTGTATATAGCTGTCCAATTTTCCCAGCACCGTTTATTGAAGAGACTGCCTTTTTTCCACTGCACATTTTTTCCTGCCTTGTCGAAGATTATTTGACCATAAATTTGAGGGTCCATATCTGGGCTCTCTATTCTGTTCCATTGGTCTATATGTCTGTTTTTGTGCCAGTACCATGCTGTCTTGGTGATCACTGCTTTGTAATAGAGCTTGAAATCAGGCAATGTGATGCCCCCAGTTTTGTTTTTCTTTTTCAACACTTCCTTGGTGATTCGGGGTCTTTTCTGATTCCATACAAATTTTAGGATTGTTTGTTCCAAGCACTTTGAAAAATGTCATTGGAATTTTGATCAGGGAGGTGTTGAAGGTATAGATTGCTCTGGGTAGCATAGACATTTTAACAATGTTTATTCTTCTGATCCATGAGCATGGAATGTTTTTCCATCTTTTTGTATCTTCTGCAATTTCTTTCATGGGTGTTCTGTAGTTCCTAGAGTATAGATCCTTTACCTCTTTGGTTAGGTTTATTCTGAGATATCCTATGGTTTTTGGTGCTATTGTAAATGGAGTTGTTTCTCTAATTTCTCTTTCTACAGTTGCATTGTTAGTGTATAAGAAAGCACCTGATTTCTGTGCATTGATTTTGTATCCTGCCACATTACTGAATTGCTGTATGAGTTCTCGTAATTTGGGGGTGGAGTCTTTTGGATTTTCCACATAAAGTATCATGTCATCTGCGAAGAGAGAGAGTTTGACTTCTTCTTTACCAATTTGAATACTTTTTTTTTATTTTTGGTTGTCTGATTGCTGTTGCCAGGACTTCTAGTACTATGTTGAATGATAGTGGAAAGAGTGGGCATTCTTGTCGTCTTCCTGATCTTGAGGGAAAGGCTCTCAGCTTTTCACCATTGAGGATGATAATTGCTGTGGGTTTTTCATAGATGGATTTTATGAACTTGAGGAATGTTCCCTCTATCCCTAAACTCTGAAAAGTTTTAATCAGGAAAGGATGCTGTATTTTGTCAAATGCTTTTTCTGCATCAGTTCAGAGGACCATATGGTTCTTCTCTCTCCTCTCATTAATGTGTTCTATCACATTGATTGATTTGCAAATGTTGAACCACCCTTGCATCCCAGGGATAAATCCCACTTGGTCGTGGTAGATGATCCTTTTAATGTATTGTTGGATCCTATTAGCTAGGATTTTGTTGAGGATTTTGGAATCCATACTCATCAGGGATATAGGTCTGAAATTCTCCTTTTTGATGGGGTATTTGCCTGGTTTGGGGATTAAGGTAAAGCTGGCCTCATAGAATGAGTCTGGAAGCTTTCCTTCTGTTCCTATTTTTTGAAATAGCTTCAGGAGAATAGGTATTATTTCTTCTTTGAATGTTTGGTAGAATTCCCCAGGGAATCCATCAGGCCCTGGACTCTTGTTTTGGGGGAGGTTTTTGATCAGTGCTTCAATCTTGTTACTGGTTATTGGCTTTTTTAGGACTTTCATAGAGATATTTGTGAAATATTGCTGCAGGCGTGAGAGCTGTGGAGAGTTTCAATAGCACTGCATAGTAAGTTTACATTTTGGAAACTTTTTTACAGGTGAGGGAGGAATACAAGGAGAAAATCACACTTCACTGGTAGAATGGGCGGGTGGACTCTAGGACACTGAACTCACTTTTAAGACAGTGAATTTGAGGGGCCCAGGGAACCTCCAAGTGTGTGTGTCTGATGAGGACTATGTGGATCTGGAACTCAAGAGAGAGATTATTCACAAACACCTTGTATCACCTTCTTGTATTATAAGCATTCAAGCTGGGGGTCCCACCTAGTGCCTAAAAGAGTGTTTGGTACATAGTAGGCACTTGAAAATGATTTGTTGAATGAAGGAAGTAGAAATAAAGGAGCATATACTAATAATGTATTTGATAAGACATTTTGTTTATAATAAACTACAAAAAATTATTTAGAATTAAAGAATCTTTTGTATCTATATATGTGCATGTTAAATTCATAAATATAAGGTTCCTATGGCATTATATTAATCCTTGTAAGAGAACTACTTTCAAGAGCACAAAGTTTTTATGTAGTCCTACAGCATTTTTTTCTTAAAGTTTGGCTTTAGCCAAAATATGGTAGCAGCCCAAGTGTCCGTCCATCAATAGATGAATGGAAAAAGATGTATATATACAGAATGGAATATTACTCAGAAATTGAATGAAATTTTGTCATTTGCAACAATGTAGATGGATCTAGAAAGTATAATGCTAAGTGAAACAATTCAGTCAAAGATAAATACTATATGATTTCACTCATATGTGGAATTTAAAAAACAAAACAAAGAAAAGATGAACCAAAAAAAAAACCAGACTCTTAACTATAAGGAACAAGTTGATGATTACAAAGGGGAGGTGGGATGAAATAGGTGAAGGGGATTAAGAGTACACTTATCTTGATGAGCAGTGAGTAACATATAGAATTTTGGAATCACTGTATTGTACACCTGAAACTAATGTAACAGTTTTTTAACTATACTGGATTTTTTTAGAAGTTTGGCTTTAAAAACAGCAATTATTTGATATTTTTAAAATGTAAAGATGTTACTAAAGGTAAATGTTCATAAAGACCTTTTAAATAAACCCTTCTGTCAGAGAATAGGAATTATCTCATTACAAATCTCTGAGAGGTTCTTGGGTGCTACTGCCATGTGCTCTGCCAAAGTTCTTTTTTTCTAAAATAGTAATTGGATATATATATATATGCAATTTTTATATGTAGAATATACATATGATACATATGTGTACATATGTGTGTGTGAATATATGTATATATTCAGATGTATATGTTATAAATATGTGTATCACAGAGTACTTGTATCACAGAATATCATTTCCTGTTTCCAGTCTGACCTGTGCAGTATAGCAAATATTTGAATGTTTATTTTGCCTCAAAATTTTCTCTCAGTGCTTTCATTACTTTTCTATTTTTTTAAACTGTATGGCCACATTTCCTAAGAGATTTATTTACTTCTGAGCTTCCTAGTTACAGCTTTATAGATTGCTAGGAGTTCTGTGGCCTTTTGTTACTATGAGATTGAGTTCTGACTTTATGACTCATTTTCTGGAGGTCCATTTTCTAATCCAGAGTCCATTTAATTCCACTGGCCATGATAATTTTGAAATAAAGTCATCCTATATATCCATAGATAATACTTTAGGGACTATTACCAGCTCAGGTTTTATATTAAATTCCACTTTAATGTTCACATTGGGCTTTATAATATTTGCTTCCTTTAAATGCATTTTTAGTGGGAAAATAAAATTTTATTTTTTATAGTAAACTTATCATAAAGGATGCAGGTATATGTGTAACTGAACACTGCTACTTGTTAAGTCTTATAGGTTTTAGTTTGCCTTTCCTTCTATAAGTCATTTAGAACCTATGTATGTTTGGAGAACAGGAAAGAGCCTACCGTGATTCTCTTCTGATGCAACCAACTAGAGATGTGCATTACCGTAGTGTTCTGTGACTGCCTTCTCTTGACCTTGTTGTCCCATTCCTAATACTTTCATTATGCTTCCTGAAGTCCTCAGTCCCTGGCCCTGTCACTGAACTCACTCCACCTTCTTGCCTTAATTGAAACCTCACTCTACTCTGAGATACTCACTGCTTTTCCCTAGGTCTCCCCGAATGGAGAAATGTGGCTGTCTACACCCTTGGTGTCACAGAATGAGGAAGCAGAGTTCAGGTCCTCTGCATCTGGTGTTGTTTCAAACCAATTGTGTAAAAACTCCCTCTCCTTAGAGGTCCAAGTTCTCCAGCCATACCATATTCCACCCTCCCTTATACTCAGAGTACCCGTGGATTCAATGAACAACTCCCTCATATTTACTAAACACTGCAGCACCTGACATGGTCTTCCTTTTCATGCCACTTTCACCATCATTCTGGGTGACATCCTGTCCATGCATTATCCAAGTTTCATAATTTCCGAACCTTCTCATCTTCAATTACCTTTTCCTCCACTTTATTTCAGTCATCCTCTGTTATGATAAACCTGTATTGTGGCATCACTGCTTCACCTCTGAAAACCTAAATTCAGCTATCTCATTTTTTTATCACAACTTCTTACCCTTTCCTTCTAGCTCCTTCACTTCATAATTCTTCAATACATATTCTTCAATACAACAAACAGCTGATGGCTCTACTTTTCCCTATGGGCACCTTTCTGTCTTCACTTCCTTCTCTATCCATCTAGGAATCCATGGTTTATTATATCAACATTTTCTTGCCAACATTCTCAATAACATTAACCTGCTGTTCTTCCAGTTACTCTGAACTAGCGAAACCCCAATCCTGGACCAAATCCACATGTCTACCCTATCTATATTTAAGGCTGAAGAAAATCATAAAAACACATCCATTAATGCCAATGCAAATTAATGGTCTTCATCCCCAACAAGATCCACAGTGCTGCCTGGCAATCCTTCCATGCTATTTCAATCAAGTCTCTATCTCATTCTCCATAGTGGATTACAAATCTCTGCTCTCCTAGATACACCCATACTACCACATCACCCCCACTCTTAGCACATGACCTTGTCTCCTGCTTCACAGAGAAAACAGAAGCCATTAGTCAAGAAGTTTTTGAGCTTCCTGCCCCAAACACATACATTTATATGTGTTTGTCCCTGTCCTTTCTGTCTTCTCTCCTGCCCTAGTAGATGAAGTATTCATTCTCCTGGTTAAGTCTGATGTGTTTACCAAAATATAGGATCCCATTTTTCTCACACCTTCAGGAACTTGCTTTATCCATTATTCTTCTTCTCCTCTATTTTAATCTTCCCTTTTATTGTTTCTTTCCCACAAGCATTCAACCTTTCAAATTTTTTTTTTCATTGACCTCACATTCTTCTACAATTTAATGAAATATCACAGGGTTCTTTGCCTTTCTCTATTCCATATTTGTACAGAGAACTCTGATTTCTAACTATAGTAGCAGTATACTTAATAATTTGCTCTCTTATAATATATACAAATTGTTTTAGATTACTACAATCTCGTCACCAAAAAGAAAATTAACATGTGAGGTTCAATATTTCTTTGCAAATATTTTTGTCTTTAAAATATAATTATAAGTGGATAGAGTACTAAGTTCAGAGTTACTCAAATCAATGATATATCTATGGTTCCCTTATCACTTTGACAAAAAGGCTAATTTATTTCTACTTGTATTTAGTTTTATGGTTTATTTTCTTCATTGAAAAAAAACCCTTATTTTGATCTTTGTATATGCACAAAGTTTCACATGTTTCAAATTAAAAGGTAAATTCAAAGTAAGTCTCATTCCTATTCTATCCGTTCCATCCCAGTCTGACCTACCCCTGATGAGTAATGATTTTCATTAGGTCCTGGTACATCCATCTTGCACTTCTTTTTTGTAAAAATTATGTATCTTTATTCTTTTTTCACCCATATTTCTTCACAAATGCTACATTATTGTATACATTTCTTGCACTTGTTTTTTTCACTTAACAATATATCCTGGCTAAGGTCTGTAATATTTTATGTTATATTTACTATGTGTATTATTTATATTTACTATATTTCTCTATGTGATATTTCTTCACTTTTTGCTATTTCTTTGGTATTTAGAAGGATTTTTCTTTTCTCCTAGTGGTTATAACTTCTCCAATGTATTTTTGTAAAGAATAGTCAGCTTTTCCCTGAGGCTTCTACTGTTTGGTTTGTCAACTCTAAATGATATATTTTCACTGCCCATATATCTGTACAGCAATGAGTTTATTTTACTCTCTACCTTCTCTCCCTGCCCTCCTATCATTTTTGTGAAGGGTTGGTTTATTTCTATTTTGTCAGAACATGTAATGCTTATGTAATCTTCTTCTACCCTTTGTTTGTACTCCTACACTAAAATATATTCAATATATAACATCAGTCCTTGTGCCTGGGTTTCTTCAATCTTCTTTTGGTTAGATAAAATCTCACCTTCTAGTTATATTTTTTAATACAGTACTCCTTAAGTTCTCACATTTTCAAACTGTTCTTATATAGCTGTGGCACTTGAAGGACAACTTTTCTAGATATAAAGTCTTCAACTCACATGTTTTGCTCTTGTTTTTTAAACATTTTTGCACCAAAGCTGTCTTGCTTTGTATCTTGCTTTCACAAACTCTGATTTCAACTTGATTTTGTCTCCTTGTAGTTTATTTGGTCTTTTTGCCTAAAAGCCCAGAGACTTTTTTGTCTCTATCACTAAAGTCTAAGAGTTTTACCAGGATATTTCTCTGAGTTCACCATGTGGGAAGTTTTTTAAATTATAACTTGAAATAACATCTTTATTCTATCACTTTGCTTTTCTTATTCAAGGACTCCAATTATATGTATGTGAGATCATCTTTGCCCATCTTCTATAGCTATCACTTTCTCTGATTGTTTTTCTATTTTATTTTTATACTCTTAACTATTTAAATACATTTCCCCCTGTGTTATATTTTCCACTGATTCTATTCTATCCTGGTCAGCTTTTAGTTAAGTCTTCATTCCTGAGATGATTTTTTTTCTTCTGTCTCTTTCTGGAGTGTGCTTAATTCTCACATTCCTTCTCCTATCCCCTTCTGAATTTCTGATTAGGATGGGTTTCGTAATATATGTGAATGCTTATTTAACGGTATTTAATTCAGTTTTCCTACTTTTTGTGGTCTTTTTTTTAGAATTTTCATTAACATAAAGGTTTCTATTCTTATTATCCATCTTCTTTTTATAATATTCTTTATGGCTACTGTCAGCTATTTTCTATTTATTTTAAATGTCTTATATTTTATTAGATTAGCAAAAAGAAAGAAATCTACCGAGACAGGTATGAGGCCATTTATTGACTTACTAGCTTTCCTAGTTCAAGAGCACCCTCTTCTGTTGGTACAATGAATTGTAATTTCTTTAATAAAAGGCACATTTTTATGAAGAAAATTGGTTTGTCTTTTTAGTAAGTAATTCTTTGTCTACTTGTATCTTCATTTTCCACTGTTTTTTTTTCCCCTTATTTTATTCACCAGCAAGTGCTTTTAATTCCCCACAAGTGGGAACCTATCCAGATTTCCATCTTAGGTTTCCTGCACCTTTGAGCCAACTTCTTTTTGACTTTCAGGAGTTAAGTGTTTTGATATACAAGGTCATATTTTTAAAAAAAATTTTTTATTCCACTACCACTAGACTAACATTGCCTTCTCTCTTTCGTGAAGTCTCCACCTGACTCTATTTTGGTGTGTGCTCCAAATTTGCCCTTGCTTTTATCTATCATCTATCTATCTATCTATCGTCATCTATCCATCTCCCTTCTTCTATGCGAATTAATTTATGGTATTCTTTATCTCCCAGTTATGTTGTGGGCATGGGTTTTACTTACTCTTTTTATTTGTATAGTTTTTAGAAGATGTATATAAAGTTTTGGATTCAGGTGGCTATAATTCTCCTTAAATTGTAATGTTTCTCAGGGTCCTATCCTAGAATTTTTCTCTTTTTATTTTTTCACAAACATTCTTTAAGTGACCACAACCACTTCTATTCCTTTAATTTAATTAATTATAAGACTTATAGGCTGAAGACTACCAAACTTTATTTTATTGCTGGGTTCCACATCTTTTATTAATAACCAATAAGCTATCTCAACAGGTTATCTCCCACAGCTATCCCCTGCTTAACATATATAAAACTAAATACCTTTTATTCTCCACTCCAGCCCTTGTTTGCTCCTCATTCTGTCTCTTATCTTCGTAAATGATATCACATCACCCTCCCCAATGTGCCTTGTCATAGTCATCTAAATCAGACAGAAAGCTACCTATTACTCTTGGCCTCAGTCAGTCTCCAAATGCTAATGATTTTATCTCCTAAAGATCTCAAAACTGTCTTCCACCACTCTCCAAATTCTGGTTTAGGGCAGAATTAATTCTTGACTGGATTACTACCGCAGCCTCCTAACTGTAGTTCCTGCTTCCACTTTTGCTTCTTCTACTCCACAGCCCACATAATTCTGATAAAAGTTTAATTTGGTTATTTCACACACACCCCCTCAAAATGCTACACTGCCTTCATAATAGAGTTTAACTCTATTAGGATGTTCTAAATGACCATATATAATCTCATGACTGCTTACCTCTCTAGACTTCTCTCTCACCTGTCCCTGCTCTCATCTCTCCCCCTCCCCAGTAAAACACACAGAAATAGAAATGCCATGCAGATTGTAATATCCAAATTGACCACAGCAATATTTCTATTCCATGATGCTGGTACAGAGGCATACCACTCCAGCTCAAAAAGTGAAGTCTAATTTCCCTCCCCTGAATATGGTCCAGGTTTAGTGACTCACTTCTGATAAATGAAATTCTGTGGATGTAATGCTGCATGATTTCCAGTACTGGGTCATAATGTTAGTATAGTTTCAGACTGATGTTCTTCTCCAGCCTGAGTGACCAAATAAGAAGCCCAGCTACTATACTGGAGATACCATGTTGAGAAATCATATAGAGATAGAGGGAGATGCATAAGGACTCAGCTTTTCCAACCCTAGTAATTTATGTCTTCCTGGCCTAGGCACCAAACATATGAGTAAGTCACCTTCGGAGTATTTCAACTCCAAGGCTTTGAGCCAAACCTATGGTGAATGGAGCAAATATAAACATTCTGATGAACTGCCTAGCCTGCAGATTCATAAGTAGAACATAAGCCATGAAGTTGTGGGGTATTTGCTACACAGCAATGGAGAAGTAAAATAAGCAGTCACATACAACCTAGCTATATTAAACTATTTTTAATTCCCAGGTATTGCTTGGTCTACTTTGTGTACCTCATGCCTGGAACATTTCCTTTTGTTCTCCCTAACTCTACCCTTTCAGCCATACAATGTTTTCTTTTCCTTCAGGATTCAGTATAGAAATTGCTTTTGAGCCTTTTCTAATTCTACCAAGATTGTGTTGGGTATTTCTGTGTGCCTTCATAACATTTATATTAACACCAAACATTAATTATAATTCTAAGTTATATTTAAATTGCTTTATTTCTTATAAGTCTGTATGTCCCATGAAGTCTGGGACATCATTGTATCTCTAAAAAGTAGCACACTGTCTGAGGCCAAAATTATTGTTGGATAAGTAAATGAAAATAAGTCAGATGTGAAATTGGGGTTTAGAAATTCAAGTCATGCTTTTCTTAATACCAGGATGAAGAGTATTGCATAATTAATAACTTAATAATAGCAGGTATCATCAGTGGAACACCTACAGGTCAGTTGCTATGACAAAGGTCAGTTGCCATGACAAAGCAACCTTATAGGAATTATCCCATTTAAATGGCAATTCAATGCTATAAAAAGAGACAGGCTACAAATATAGTCTTTGTTATCTCGGTTTAAATCCCAGCTTCACTCATCTTTTTTATCTGTGAAGATCAAGTCAGTTGAACTCTCTCAGTTTTCTCATCTGTAAAAAAAGATAAAATCATTTTAGTATGAGAACTAAATGAAATCATGTATATATTATGCCTAGTATATGACAGATATTCCACAAATTATATTTACTATTATTTTCATTTCTCAAATGAAGAAACTGAGACATGTAAAGATACGTAGAAAGTTAAATAACTTTCCCAAGGCCATATGGCCAGTAAGAGGCATAATTAGAATTTCATCCTAAGTTTGTCAGACGTAAGCCCATGCCACAAACCTGTATGCTGTACATTAGACTCATTCTTTTCCTATTTTGCTCTTTGGCATTTACTCATTACATGCCCTGTTCTGGTAATTCACATTTTTAAATGATAGTCTAGTTGACCTTCAAGGAGAGGACTAAGCAACTAAAGAGGAAGATGTTAATGCAGAAGTATTAACTCACTGAATAAAAGACTATAAATGAAAGTATCATACTAAGGTAATGTACCCATTGGCTGAACAGTAAACAATATTTGAATGTTAAAAAAATTTATTTTTATTTTTTTCTTCCTCCTTTTTTAATATATATTTTTCTTTAAATTCAATTATTTAACATATAATGTATTACTAGTTTCAGAGGTAGAGGTCAGTGATTTATCAGTCCTGTATAATACCCAGTCGTCATTACATCACGTGGTCTCCTTAATGTCCATCCCCCAGTTACCCCATCCCCCAACCCACCTCCCCTCCAGCAACCCTCAGTTTGTTTCCTGTGATTAAGAGTCTCTTGGAGCATCTGGGTGGCTCAGTCTGTTAAGCGTCTGCCTTCAGCTTAGGTCATGAACTCAGGGTCCTAGGATCGAGCCCCATGTCAGGCTCCCTGCTCAGCCGGGAGTCTGCTTCTCCCTCTCACACTGCCTGCCACTCCCCCTGCTTGTGCTCTCTCTCTCTCTCTCTGTGTGTCAAGTAAATAAATGAAAACTTAAAAAAAAAATCTCTTAGGGATTTTCTACCTCTCTGATTTTGTCTTATTTTATTTTTCTCTCCCTTTCCTTATTATCCTCTGTTTTGTTTCTTGAATTCCACATATGAGCGAGATCATATGATAATTGTCTTTCTCTGATTGACTTGTTTCACTTAGCATAATACCCTCTCGTTCCATCCACATCATTGCAAATGGTAAGATTTCATTTCTTTTGATGGCTGAGTAGTATTCCAGTGTGTGTGTGTGTGTGTGTGTGTGTGTGTGTGTGTGTGTGTGTATCTCACATCTTTATCCATTCATCTGTCTATGGATATCTGGACTCTTTCCATAGTTTGACTGTTGTGGACTTTGCTTCTGTAAACATTGAGGTGCAGGTTACCCTTCAGATCACTACATTTGTATCTTTGGGGTAAATACCCAGTAGTACAATTGCTGAGTCATAGGGTAGCTCTATTTTCAGCTTTTTGAAGAACCTCAATACTGTTTTCCAGAGTGCATGCACCAGCTTCCATTCCCACCAAGAGTGTAAGAGTGTTTCCTTTTATCCGAACCCTCCCCAACATCTGGCATTTCCTGACTTGTTAATTTTAGCCACTCTTACTGGTGTGAGGTGGTTTCTCATTGTGCTTTTGATTTGATGCTGAGTGATGTTGAGCATTTTTTTCATGTGTCTGTTGGCCATTTGGATGTCCTCTTCGGAGAAATGTCTGTTCATGTCTTCTGCCCATTTCTTTATTGGATTATTTGTTCTTTGGGTGTTAAATTTGATAAGTTCTCTATAGATTTTGGAAACTAGCCTTTTATCAGATAAGACATTTGCAAATATCTTTTCCCATTCTGTCAGTTGTCTTTTGGTTTTGTCGACTGTTTCCTTTGCTGTACAAAAACTTTTATTCTTGATGAAGTCCTAATAATTCATTTTTGTCTTTGTTTCCCTTGCCTTTGGAGATGTGTCTAGCAAGAAGTTGCTACAGCCGAGGTCACAGTGGTTGCTGCCTGTCTGCCTGTGTTCTCCTCTAGGATTTTGGTAGATTCCTGTCTCACATTTAGGTCTTTCATCCATTTTGAGTCTGTTTCTGTGTGTAGTGTAAGGAAATGGTCCAGTTTCATTCTTCTACATGTGGCTATCCAGTTTTCCCAACACCAGTTGTTGAAGACACTGTTATGTTTTCCACTGGATATTCTTTCCTGCTTTGTTGAATATTAGTTGACCATAGAATTGAGGGTCCATTTTTGGGTTCTCTATTTTTTTCCATTGATCTATGTGTCTGTTTTTGTGCTAGTACCATACTGTCTTGGTGATTACAGCTTTGTAATAGAGCTTGAAGTCTAAAGTTCTGATGCCACCAGTCTTGGTTTTCTTTTTCAACATTACTTTGGCTTTATAGGAGTTTTTTTCTGGTTCCATACAAATTTTAGGATTATTTGTTCCAACTCTGTGAAAAAAGTTGATGGTATTTTGACAGGGTTTGCATTGACTATATAGATTCCTCTAGGTAGCACAGACATTTTAACAGTATTTGCTCTTCTAATCCATGAGCATGGAACATTTTTCCATTTCTTTGTGTGTTCCTTAATTTCTTTCATGGGTGTTCTATAGTTTCCTGAGTACAGATCTTTTGCCTCTTTGGTTAGGTTTATTCCTAGGTTTCTTATGGTTTTGGATATAATTGTAAGTGGGATCAATTCCTTAATTTCTCTTTCTTCTGACTCATTATTAGTGTATAGAAATGCAAGTGATTTCTGTGCATTGATTTTATATCCTGCCACTTCGCTGAATTCCTGTATCAGTTCTAGCAATTTTGGAGTGGAGCCTTTTGGGTTTTCCACATACAGCATCATGTCATCTGCAAAGAGTGAGAGTTTGACTTCTTCTTTGCCACTTTGGATGCCTTTTATTTCTTTTTGTTGCCTGATTGCTGAGGCTAGAAATTCTAGTGCTATGTTAAACAGCAGTGGTGAGACTAGACATCCCTGTCATGTTCCTGACCTTTGGTGAAAAGCTCTCAGGTTTTCCCCATTGAGAATGATATTCGCTGTGGGCTTTTTGTATATGTCTTTTATGATATTGAGGTATGTTCTTTATTCCTACACTGTGAACTTTTAATCAAGAAAGCATGCTGTACTTTAACAAATGCTTTTTCTGCATCTATTGAGGGGAATCATTGTTCTTGTCCTTTCTTTTATTTATGTAGTGTATCACGTTAATTGATTTGCAGATGTTGAACCACCCTTGCAGCCCAGGAATAAATCCCACTTGGTCATGATGAATAATCCTTTTAATGTACTGTTGGGTCCTATTGGCTAGTATCCTGGTGAGAATTTTACATCCATGTTCGTCAGGGATATTGGTCTGTAAGTCTCCTTTTTAGTGAGGTCTTTGTCTGGTTTTGGGATCAAGGTAATGCTGGCCTCATAGAATGAGTTTGGAAGTTTTCCTTCCAGCTATTAATTCTTCTTTAAATGTTTGGTAGAATTCACCTGGGCAGCCATCTAGCCCTGGATTCTTGTTTGTTCAGGGATTTTTTTTCATTACTGCTTCAATTTCCTTACTGGTTATGGGTCTGTTCCGGTTTTCTGTTTCCTTCTGTTTCAGATTTGGTAGTTTATACATCTCTAGGAATGCATCCATTTCTTCCAAATTGCCTAATCTGTTGTCATATAGTTGCTCAGAATATATTCTTATAATTGTTTGTATTTCTTCGGTGTTATGATCTCTCTTCTTTTATTCATGATTTTATCTATTTGGGCCCTTTCTTTTTTCTTTTTAATAAGTCTGGCCAGAGATTTATCAATCTTATTAATTCTTTCAAAGAACCAGCTCCTAGTTTTGTGGATCTGTTCTACTGTTCTTTTGATTTCTATTTCACTGATTTCTACTCTAATCTTCATTCATTCTCTTCTCCTGCTGGATTTAGGCTTTATTTGGTCTTCTTTCTCCAGCTCCTTTAGGTGGAAGGTTAGGTTGTGTATTTGAGATGTTTCTTGTTTCTTGAGAAACGCTTGTATTGCTACATACTTCCCTCTTAGGACCACCTTTGCTGCATCCAAAAGTTTTGAAGAGCTGTGTTTTCATTTTCATTTGTTTCCATGAATTTTTTTAATCTTAATTTCCCGGTTGACCCATTCATTCTTTAGTAGGATGCTTTTTAGCCTCCATGTATTTGAGTTCTTTCCAAATATCCTCTTGTGATTGAGTTCCAGTTTCAAAGCATTGTGGTCTGAAAATATGCAAGGAATGATCCCAGTCGAGACCTGATTTGTGACCCAGTATGTGATCTATTCTGGAGAATGTTCCATGTGCACCTGAGAAGAATGTGCATTCTGTTGCTTTAGGATGGAATGCTCTGAATATATCTGTGAAGTCCATCTGGTCCAGTGTGTCATTCAAAGCCCTTGTTTCCTTTGTTGATCTTCTGCTTAGATAAACTGTCCATTGCAGTAATTGGGCTGTTAAAGTCCCCTACTATTATTATATTATTAACAATGTGTTTCTTTAATTTTGTTATTAATTGTTTTATATAATTGTTCCCAAGTTAGGGATATGAATATTTACAATTGTTAGATCTTCTTGTTGGATAGACCCTTTAATTATGATATAGTGTCCTTCCTCATCTCTTATTACAGTCTTTGGTGTAAAACCTAATTTATCTGATTTAAGGATTGCCTCCCCAGCTTTCTTTTGATGTCCATTAGCATGGTAAATGGTTTTCCACCCCCTCACTTTATATCTGGAGGTGACTTTGGGTCTAAAATAAGTCTCTTGCAGACAGCATATCGATAGGTCTTGCTTTTTTATCCAATCTGATGCCCTGTGTCTTTTTTTTTTTTTAAGATTTTATTTATTTATTTGTCAGAGAGAGAAAAAGAGTGAGCCCAAGCAGGGGGCGTGACAGGCAGAGGGAGAGGGAGAAGCAGACTCCTCTCCAAGCAAGGAACCCAATGCAAGACTTAATCCCAGGACTCTGGGATCATGACCTGAGCCAAAGGTAGACGCTTAACTGACTGAGCCTCCCAGGCATCCCTACCCTGTGTCTTTTGACTGGGGCATTTAGCCCATTTACAGTCAAAGTAACTATTGGAAGATATGAATTCAGTGCCATTGAATTACCTGTAAAGTCACTGTTTCTATATGTTGTCTCTGTTCCTTTCTGGCCTATGTTACCTTTGGGCTCTCTCTTCACGTTTAATATTTCTTGTAGGGCTGGTTTGGTGATCACAAATTCTTTTAGTTTCTATTTGTCCTGGAAGCTTTTTATCTCTCCTTCTATTTTGAATGACATCCTAGCTGGATAAAGTATTCTTGGCTGCATATTTTTCTCATTTAGCACCCTGAATATATCATGCTAGTCCTTTCTGGCCTGCCAGGTCTCTGTGGATAGGTCTGCTGCCAGTCTAATGTTTTTACCCTTGTAAGTTATGGATCTCTTGTACTGTGCTGCTTTCAGGATTTTCTCTTTGTTCTGAGATTTGCAAATTTCACTATTATATGTTGGGGTGTTGACCTATTTTATTGATTTTGAGAGGGGTTCTCTGTGTCCTCAACTTGAATGCCAGATTAGGGAAGTTCTCCACTATAATTTGCTCCAATATAACCTCTGCCCCTCACTTTCTTTCCTCTTCTTCTGGGATCCCAATTATTCTAATATTGTTTTGCTTTATGGTATCACACTCTCTCAAATTCGCCAGTCATGATCCAACAGTTGTTTATCTCCCTTTTTCTCAGCATCTTTATTCTCCATCATTCTGACTTCTATATCACTAATTCTCTCTTTCTGCCTCATTTATCCTAGCAGTTAGAGCCTTCATTTTTTTATTGCATCTCATTAATAGTCTTTTTTATTTCAACTTGGTTAGATTTTAGTTCTTTTATTTCTCCAGAAAGGCATACTCTAGTCTCTTCTATGCTTTTTTCAAGCCCAGCTAGTATCTTTATAATCATTATTCTGAACTCTAGTTCTGACATCTTACTTATGTCCATACTGATTAGGTCCCTGGCAGTCAGTACTGCCTCTTGTTCTCTTTTTTGAGGTGAGTTTTTCTGTCTTGTCATTCTGTCCAGAGAACAGTTGATGAATGAGAGAACAAAATACTAAAATGGCAATGACAACCCTGAGAAATATACACTAAACAAATCAGAAGAGACCCAAAACAGAAAAAGAAAAATAAATAAATAAAATTTTAAAAAAGAGAGAGAATATAATCAGACAGGTGAAAAGAATAGAGCAATACACTAGATTCTGGTGTATTTTGGTATGTTAGAAGAAACTGCATCCCAAAATTGTAAAGAATGAAAAACTTATATATATATACAAAAATAAAATTTAATACCATGAAAGGATAAAATGTAACTGTAAAAATGAAAATTTAAAGATATTTTTAAAAGAGTTGATAAATTAGGTGAAAAAGGAATGGGGAAAAAATTGAAATTGAAATAAAGAATCCTGGGGGAAAAAAAACATGAATTCTGTATGCTATATTCCCCTAGCCCTGGAGTTTTGCAATTCTCAGTTATCAGTAAACTTGGTCTTGGCTAGAGGATCTTCCTGATCTTCTGGGGGAGGGGCCGTTGTGTTGATTCTCAAGTATCTTTGCCCCAAGCAGACCTGTACCGCCCTTGTCAGGGGGCCAGGCTAAGTAATCTGCTCTGGATTGCTCTATGTGGCTTTTGTTCCCTGAAGGCTTTCTGCACCACTTTAGAGGATGAGAATGAAAATGGCAGCCTCCCAATCTCCATCCCTGGAGCCAAGAGCTTGGGGCCCCACTCCTCAGTGCACTCTCAGGGAAAAGTCAATCATTCCTGTCTCCCTGGTCTCCATCAGCACTCTGTGCTCACCCAGCCTGTGACTGAGCATTTGTATCTCAGGCACAGGACTCTGTTTTGAGTCTCTGGACCCTGCAGACTCCTGTGGCATACATCCTTGCCACTTCTCCTGAGGGACAAAGGGGGTTCTCACTCTGGTTCTGCCACTTGTTGGGCCAATGCTTGGAGAGCAGTCACCCGACTGTGCATTGGTTCACAGTTTATGGCAACCCCAAACTGAGAGCCCACTGGGCTCACGATTTCAGCCCACGTCCCTGCTCTGATGTCTGGGAATTCTGCTGTACTCAGGCACCCCTGGTCCTCTTGTGATCCCAAGGATCCTGAGACCACAGAGTACCACCAAGGATTCCACCCTGCTTTGCCGCCTGAGCGCCTTTCAGGCAGGAATGTCCCTTACCAGAGACTTCTAAAAGCTCTGATTTTGTGCCCCTCTGCTATATCACTTTCCAGTAGCCGGCTTATAGAGGTTCCCTCCCCCCATGGTTTATCTTCCCATATATTACCTCAAATTTACTTCTCTGAAACTCCTACCTTGCTGAACATGGTCACTTTTCTATTTGCAGAGTTGCAGCTGTTCTTTTTTTAGATCTCTGGTTGAGTTTGCAGGTGTTCAGAATGATTTGAAAGCTATCTAGATGAATTCCTAGGACCAGACAAAACTAAGGTCTCCTACTCCTCTGCCATCTTGGACTCCTGAATGTTATAAAAATTTAAACACTAATTTTACCCAACCAGAATTCTAATATTGCTATGTTGAGAGGAGATGGTGCTGGGGAATGAGAGGTATTTTGACATGATAAGCTCTCATCTGTCATGAAAGTGGGTCAACACATGATGTCTAAAGTCAATAAACCAAGAAATAGCTGTACATCCATATTATTTAGTAATAAAAGCTAAGGAAGTTTCCAGTCCAAGGCAATGATATACAAGGTTGCTGAACTCACCTCTTTCCATTGACACACCAAATTTATAACTACATTTGGAGAAATTCCCTCTGAAAGAGATCCAGAAACTACTAAGTGACTCCTACACATTGGGTGAAAAAGAAAATGCCACGTCAAATGGGTAGGAAAGGCTGAGACACACTCACCATAAACCCCACCCCAGACATAGAAACATATAATCAAGAGGGAACTCAAAACTCTAAGATTCTCCCTGAAGAGGGACGATTTGGACTCAACATCTAGTGCCCCAACTTTTAAGATTTTTACTTGATGGACAAGGCCCCAAAACACCTAGCTCAGAAAGCCAGAGGGTCTTGCATCCACAGATCCACAAAACTGTAGCAAACAAATAACAGTAATTAATGGTCTCATAAGAATTCAGTGTATATGCTCCCAGGGATCAGTACAGAGAGAGCAGAGAGAAACATCCATCTCCCAGTCTTTCCCTGAAAGAGGCCTATTTGCACACTTCAAAAGCTGTCACCTCAGGGTCAAGCTTCTACCTTAACACAAACCTAGGGGCTTACTGTGGTTGTCCCCAGAGACTGGGGAGGCCACCAGGCACCATCTCCATGTTTTCCCTCTGGCTCATTTTGGGTCACTGATATTTTCCAGGAAGGAGCTTGAATACATACCTGACAGCTCAGCTTTTGCATATGCCACCCAGAGGACAAAACGATTGGTTACCTGACTCTAATGGTCAGGGGGCCTACATTTATAGGCCTCACTGGACTGTAACCAACAAAGATACAGTTCTTACCTGGCTGTCTATAAGGTTCACTTCCTACATGAGACCTCTCAGTCAAGACTGGAACAGGTGGCTATTTTATCTAATGTGTAGAAAGCAACATAGAGAGTTGAGGAAAATGAAGAAACAGATGAATATATTTCAAATAAAAGAAAAAGACGAAACTCCAGAAACAGGCCTTAATGAAATGGAGATAAGTGATTTATGTGATAAAAAGTTCAAAATAATGGTCATAAAGGTACTAAGTCAGTAAAACAATGCATGAACAAATTGAGAATGTCAACAAAAAGATAGAAAATATAAGAAATTACTAATGGACTCTGAAAAACAAACAGGGTTTTAGAGGGGGGGGGTGGGAGGATGGGTTAGCCTAGTGATGGGTATTAAGGAGGGCACGTTCTGCATGGAGCACTGGGTGTTATACATAAACAATGAATCATAGAACACCATCAAAAATGATGTACTGTATGGTGACTAACATAATAAAAAAACTACTAAACAGAAATCACAGAGCAGAAGTATACAATAATTGCACTGAAAAAATTCAATAGAGGGGCTCAACAGCATACTAAATCAAGTGGAGGAAAGTATCAGCTAACTTGAAGAGAGTGGAATTCATCCAGTTAGAGGAGCAAAAAGAAAAACAAAAAAGAGTAAAGATAGTTTAAGGTACTTATAGGACACCATCAAGCAGACCAATATTCTCACTATGAGGATACCCTTAAAAAGAAGACATAGAGAGAGAAAGGGGCAGAAATCTTAATTTATGTGCTATGGTGAGCACTGTGAATTGTGTACGACTGTTGAATCAAAGACCTGTACCTCTGAAACAAATAATACATTATGTGTTAAAAAAAAAAAAAAAGATAGTAGGAAGGGAAAAATGAAGGGGGGATCAGAGGGGGAGATGAACCATGAGAGACTATGGACTCCAAGAAACAAACTGAGGGTTCTAGAGGGGAGGGTTATGGGGGATGGGTTAGCCTGGTGATGGGTATTAAAGAGGGCACGTACTGAATGGAGCACTGGGTGATATATGCAAAGAGTGAATCATGGAACACTACATCAAAAACTAATGATGTAATGTATGGTGATTAACATAACATAATAAAAGAAAAGAAAAGAAATCTTAATTTAAGAAATAATGATTATAAACTTTCCTACCCTGGGGAAATAAACAGACATCCAGTTCCAAGATGCCCAGAAAGTTCCAAACAAGATGAATCCAAAGAGACCCACACCCCAACACATTATAAGTACACTGTCAAAAGTTAAAGAGCATCATAAAAGCAGAAAGAGAGAAACTACTTCTTACATACAAGAGAAAGCCCATAAGATTATCATCAGATTTTTCTGTAGAAATTTTGCAGGCCAGCAGAGAGTGACATAATATATTTAAAGTGCTAAAAGAAAAAAACTGCCAACCAATTATACTCTACCCAGCAAAATTGTCCCTCAGAACTGAAGGAGACATAGAGTTTTTCAGACAAGTAAAACCTGAAGTAATTCATCACCTCTAGACCACCTTTCAAAAAAAAAAAATAAATAAAGGGATTTCTTCAAACTGAAATGAATGAATGCTACTTAGTAACAGGAAAACATATGGAAGTATAAATATTACTGATAAAGATAAATATATAATTGGATTCTGAATACTCTAATATTGGAAAGGTGGTGGATGAATCACTTACAAATCTAGTAAAAAGATTAAAAATAACTAACTACATAGGGCGCCTGGGTGGCTCAGTTGGTTAAGTGACTGCCTTTGGCTCAGGTCATGATCCTGGAGTCCCGGGATCGAGTCCCGCATCGGGCTCCCTGCTGAGCAGGGAGTCTGCTTCTCCCTCTGACCCTCTTCCCTCTCGTGCTCTCTATCTCTCATTCTCTCTCTCAAATAAATAAATAAAATCTTTAAAAAAAAATAAAAATAAATAAAAAAATAAAAATAACTAACTACAATAATTTTTAATGGATACATAAGGTAAAAAAACATAAAATGTCACATCAAACACAATGTGGGCAGAGGAGTAAGAATATAGTGCTTTAGTATGCATGTAAGATTAGGTTATTACCAGCTTAAGATAAACTGTTAGGTAAATAAACTGTTTTATGTAAGCATAGTAACCACAAAGCTAAAACCTATAATAGATATACAAAAGAAAAAGAAAGGAATTTAATGCCACTACAGAAAGTCATCAAATCACAAAGTCACAAATAACGGAAGAGAATAAAGTAATTACCATTACTTTAAATGTAAATGGACTAAATTCTCCAATTAAAAGAGTAGCTGAATGGATTAAAAAAAAAAAAAAACAAGGCCCAACTATATGCTGCCTATAAGAGACTTACTTCAGCTTTTAAAGACACACACAGATGGGAATGAATGTAGAAGGATATTCCATATAATTTTTAATGATAAAAGGGTCAGTCCAACAAGAGGCGTTCCTAACATATAAAGCAAATATTAACAGACTTGAAGGATAAAATAGATTGCAACATAGTAATTCTAGGGGACTTCAATACCCTACACTCAACAATGGATAAATCATTTAGACAGAAAATAAGTAAGGAAACATTGGATTTAACAGATATTTATAGAATATTTCATCCAACAGCTGCAGAATATGCATTTTTCTCAAGTGTACATGGAACATTCTCCAGGACAGAATATATGTAAGACCACAAAACAAGTCTTAATCGATTTAAGAATATTAAAATCATATCAAGCATCTTTTCCAACAAAATGGTATGAAACTAGAAATCAATTACAAGAAGAAAACTGAAAAAATTTACAAATATGTGAAGATTAAGCAAGATATTACCAAACAACCAATGAATCAAAGAAGAAATTAAAGGAGAAATTTTAAAAAATACCTTGAAACAAATTAAAATGGAAATCCGATGTATCAGAACTTGTGGGATTCTGCAAAAGCCATTCTAAGAGGGAAGTTTATAGTGATAAACTCCTACATTAAAAAACAAAAACAAAAACAAGATCTCACATAAACAACCTAACTTTATACCTCCAGGAACTAGAAAAAGAACAAACTAAGTCCAAAGTTAGCAGAAGGAAGGAAATAACAAAGATCAAAGAGGAAATAAATGAAAGAAATGGGAAAGGCAATAGAAAAGATCAATGAAACTAAGAGCTGGTTTTAAGTAAAGATAAATAAAAATGACAAATCTTTATCTAGACTTAAGAAAAAAGAAGAGGATTCAACCAAATATAATTAGAAATGAAAGAGAAGACATTACAATTTGTCTTAACAGATAAAAAGGATCACGAGACCACTACAAACATTTTTATACCAACAAATAAGACGATCTAAATTATTAGATAAATTTCTAGTGATATACAATCTACCCAAACTGAATCACGAAGAAAAATAAAATCTGAACATACTACTTACTAATAAAAAGATTGATTCAGTAATCAAAAACCTCCCAAGAAACAAAAGTCCAGGACGAGAGACTTCACTATTATTTTTATCAAATATCTGAATTAATACCAATTCCAAAAAATAGAAAACAAAGGAAAATTTCCAAACTCCTTTTATGAGGCCAGCATTATCCTGATGCTAAAACCAGACAAGGACAATATAAGAAAATAAAATTATAGGTCAATATTCTTGATCAACATAGATGCAAAAATTCTCAACAAAATATCAAACTGAATTCAACAGTATATTAAAGGATCAAGTGGGATTTACTCCAGATACAAAATGGGTTCAACATTCACCAATATATTAGTGTGATACACCACATTAATAAAATGAAGGATAGGGGCGCCTGGGTGGCTCAGTTAGTTAGGCGACTGCCTTTGGCTCAGATCATGATCTTGGAGTCCCGGGATCGAGTCCCACATCAGGCTCCCTGCTCAGCAGGGAGTCTGCTTCCCACTCTGACCCTTCCCCCGCCTCATGCTCTCTCTCTATCTCATTCTATCTCTCAAATAAATTAAATCTTTAAAAAAATAAAAATAAAAATAAATAAAATGAAGGATAAAAATCATATGGTCATCTCCCTCTCTTCTAGAGAGGGAGGCAAACCATAAGGGATGCCAAACTCTAGGAAACAAACTGAGGGTTGCTGGAGAGGAGGTGAGTGTGGGGGAGGGATAATTGGGTGATGAGCATTAAGGAGGGCACTTGATATAATGAGCATGGGTGTTGTATGTGACTGATGAATCACTAAATTCTACCCCTGAAACTAATACAGTATATGCAAACTAAATTGAATTTAAATAAAGAATTTTTAAAAATCATATGATCATCTCAATAGATGCAAAAAGGCATTTGACAAAATTCAACAAACATTCATGATAAAAACCCTTAACAAAGTGAGCATAGGGGCAATATACCTCAACATAATAAAGTCCATATTTGACTAGCCAACAGCTACCATACTTAATAGTGAAAACCTGAAAGCTTTTCCTCTAAGATCAGGAACAAGACAAGGATGCCTTCTCTTGTCACTTTTATTCAAAATAGTATTATAAATCTTAGCCAGAGCAGTTAGGCAACAAAAATAAATAAAAGGCAACCAAATAGGAAAGGGAAAGAAATAAAACTGTTTCTATTTGCAGATGACATGATATTATATATATATAAAACCCTAAAAACTCCACAAAAAAAACTGTTAAACTAATAAACAAAATCTGTAAAGAGGTAGTATACAAAATCAATATACAAAAATCAGTTGTGTTTCTATACACTAATAATGAACTATCAGAAGGAAACTATGAAACTAATCCATTTACAATTGCATCAGAAAGAATAAAATACCTAGGGATAAATTTAACCAAGGAGGTGAAAGACCTGTACACTGAAAACTATAAGATGTGATGACATAAATTGAAGAAGCCACAAGAAATGGAAAGATATTCTGTGCTCATGGATTGGAAGAATTAATATTGTTAAAACGTCCATACTGGGCTCCTGGGTGGCTCAGTTGGTTAAGCGACTGCCTTTGGCTCAGGTCATGATCCTGGAGTCCCGGGATCGAGTCCCTCATCGGGCTCCCTGCTCAGCAGGGAGTCTGCTTCTCCCTCTGATCCTCTTCCCTCTCGTGCTCTCTATCTCCCATTCTCTCTCTCAAATAAATAAATAAAATCTTAAAAAAAAAAAACACGTCCATACTACCCAAAGTGATCTACAGATTGAATGTAATCGCTATCAAAATACCAATGGTATTTTCCACAGAAATGGAAAAAGCAATCCTAAAATGTGTGTGGAACCAAAAAAGACAAAGGCAAACTTGAGAAGGAACAAGGCTGGAGGCATCATACTTCCTGATTTCAAACTATATTACAAAACCATAGTAATCAAAACAGTATGGTATTGGCATAAAAACAGAAACACAGATCAATGGAATAGAATAGAGAGCCCAGAAATAAACTCATGCATATATTGTCAATTAATTTATGACAAAAGACCCAAGAATTTACAATCAAGAAGTGACAGTCTCTTCAGTAAATGGTATTGGGAAAAAGCCACATGTACTGAATGAAGTGAAAATGAATGAATGAATGATAGCCACAGACAGAAACTGGACCCCTATCTTACACCATACATAAAAAAATCTACTCAAAGTGGATTAAAGACTTGGATGTAAGACCTAAAACCATAAAACTCCTAGAGAAGATGTAGGGGGTAGGTTCCTTGACATCAGTTATCACAATGACTTTTTGGATTTGACACTAAGAGCAAAAGTTAAAAAAGAAAGCAAAAATCAACAGGTGGCACTATACAAAACTAAGAAGCTTCTGCACAGCAAAGGAAGCCATCAACAAAATTAAAAGGCAACCTATGGTAGAAATGGTAGAAAATACTTGCAAATCATACATTAGATAAGGAGTTAATATCCAAAATATATAAAGAACAGATACAACTCAATAGCAAAAAATAAATAAATAAGGGCAGAGAAACTGAATAGACATTTTCCCAAAGAACACATACAAATGGCCAACAGGTATATGAAGTGGTGTTCAATGTCATTAATCATCAGGGAAATGTACATCAAAACCACAGAAGGATTTTATCTCATACGTATTGGAATGGCTATCATCAAAAAGACAAGAGATAACAAGTGTTGGTAAGGATGTGGAGAAAAGGGAACCTTTGTACACTTTGGTCGGTAAGAATGTTACTTGGTGCAGCAACTAAAATGTATGCTGGAAAAGAATATGGAGTTTCTTCAAAAACTAAAAATAGAATTGCCATGTGATCTGCAAATTCCATTTCTGGATATATATTCAAAGGAAATGAAATCACTATATGAAAGAGATACCTGTACCCCCAGGTTCATTGCAGCATTATTTACAATAGCCAAGGTATGGAAACAACCTAAGTATCCATCAAAAGATTAATGGATAAAGAAAATGTGGTGTGTGTGTGTGTGTGTGTGTGTGTGTGTGTGTGTAATAATATGTAGTAGTATTCATTATAAAAAAGAAGGAAATCTTGTTATTTGCAACAACAAGAATAGACCTTGAGGGTATTATGCTAAGTGAAATAAATCAGATAGAGAAAGACAAATACCAAGTGATCTCACTTATAGGTGGAATTTAAAACAAACAAACAAAAAGTCATACAGACAGAGAACAGATTGGTGTTTGCCAGAGGCAGAGGGTAGGGGGAGGACAAAATAGATGAAGGTGGCCAAAAGGTACAAACTTCCAGTTATAAGTCCTGGGGGTATAATGTACAGTATGGTGACTATATTTAACAATACTGGATTGTATATTTGAAAGTTGCTAAGAGAGATCTTAAAGGTTCTTATTACAAGAGAAAAAGTGAGTAGGTGAGATGATGGATATTAAAGTCACTGTGTTGATCATTTCACAACATATGTATATATCAAAACATGTTGTATACCTTACATGAATATAATGATATATGTCAATTATATCTCAGTAAAACTTTAAAAATCAATTCAATTAAAAAATAAGAAATAAAAGCTAAGCATAGCTGAAATTCTTGAAGGTTTGTGCCTGTGGGTAAGAGGACTTGAGGGTAGAAGAGAGGAGGAGTAAAGAACTAATATTTCCATTATAAACTTTTAGGAAACAACAACAAAAAAACTTTTAGGAAACATTTGACTTTATAAAAAATGAGTTTGTGTTTGATTTAAAATAATTAAAATAGATTTTTTTCTCCATCTGGAATTTGTATTAGTAAGTGGAGTAAGATAGAGATCTAACATCATAGTTTTCCAACTGCCTGTCCAATTGTGATTTAGGCCAATTTTAATTACAGAGAAGAGAGCTTTTTTCTTTCTTTCTCCCTTTTTCAAATTATTATGATTTCACAGAGCACCAAGAAACATAAAAATATAGAATCATACACATACCCAGTTCTTTTTCTTCAAGGTCAATGCCATACCATTAGATAATTTATACCTGCTTTTATTCAAGTCACACATGGGATGATCAGATTGGTCAGAAACATCAGGTGTAATATCAGAACTGACTTTTTAGAGGGTGGACACATTGAGAACAATTGTTTCACATAGGTTTTTCCTAAGAATCTCCAGGTACTCTCTACACAAATGGCCAACAAGCAGATGCAAAAGTATTCTATGTCAAGGGGGGAAATGAAAATTAAAGCCACAGTGAAATACACTACACATCCACCTGAATGACTAAAATGTAAAAAGCTGATAACACCAAATGTTAATAAGGATTTGGAGCAACTGGAATTCTCATAAATTGATGATAGGATTGTAAAATCATGCAACCTCTTTGGAAAATTTTCTGGAAGTTTCCAATGAAATTAGCCTACATCCAGCAATTCCATTCCTAAATATTGAGCCAAGTTAAATGAAAACCTAAGTTTGCAAAAAGACTTGTACAACAATGCTCAAGCTGCTTCATTCATAAATGTCAAAAACTGAAAGCATCCTAGGTGTCCATTAATAAAATAAATAAACTGTAGTATATTCACATAATGAAATACTACTCAGAAATTTAAAAAAATCAAACTATTGATACAAACAACATGGATGAATCTCAAAAACATTTTTGTGATTAAAAAACAACTGTTACAGCCAAAATTGTATTTCCTCAAATTTAAATTTTGACGTCCTAACCCCTAGTACCTCCTCAGTATGTAACCATATTTGGAGATAGGGCCTTTCGATTGGTAATTATGAGGTTATATGGGTGGGCCCTAATAAAATATGCTGGTGTCCTTATAAGAGAAGGAACTTAGGACATAGACAACACAGAGACAGAGGGACAACCATGGAGGACACAGCAAAAATGTAGTCATTTGCAAGCCAAAGAAAGAAAAAAATAAATCTGTCAACACCTGCATGTTGGACATCTAGCCCCCAGAACTGTGATAAAATACATTGCTTTGGTTATACCATCAGTCTATGCTATTTTTTATATCAGTTCTAGCAAACTAATACAGAAGCCTTACACAAAAGAGTACATATAATACAACTCCAATTTTATGGAATTCTAGAACAGACAAAAATATTCTATAGTGAAAAAAAAACAAAAACTTAACAGTTGTTGCCTCTGAGGAGTGTGCTTGGGCATTAACTAATTGCAAAGGGACATGACAGAAGTTTCTGGGGTGCTGATATATTTGGGTGATGACAATTTCTATTCAGTAAAGGATTTTGAAGAGTTACCCTTCTGAAGTATGACTGAGTGATGTGGTGTCATTAATGTGTCTACTGTGTAAATACTAATCTACAGGCATTTTCCTTTATCTAATGCTGGTGAATGTTTCTAAAACGTCTCACCTTTTTTCAGCAAAGTGAATAGTGTAATGGTGGTATATTTGTCAAAACCCATGAATGTTCACTTAAGATTTGTGCATTTCACTACATATAAATGCTATATCAAAAGAAAACAGTGAGCCCATCTCTGACATTAGAAGCCATTCTTTTCCCATTTCTTTTATCACTGCAGTGGTGGTGCTGTTGTATTTTTGTATCTTTCATTTGAATATTTGCTAAAACCCATCAAGGTGAAATTCCCTGGTTAACATGCCTCTGCTGTACTCATTTATCCAAAAAAGATTAGTTGAAGAATAAAGCTAACTTCAGAGGATACTTAAACTTTTATCCCTGGGTGGGGGGGTAGCTCAATTGTACTACTGGCCAAAAGATTTTTTGATCCTCAGCCAAAGTGAATTTTATGGAATGAAAAATATAAATTTAAAATATTCAGGGCCCTGGACTAATTCTCAAAATTATTTGAGAAGCAAGGAAATAGAAACTTGCAAAAGACTAACTGATAGCAGCTGAACCTGTTCATGGTATGTAGTTCTGGCTTTCTTCAGGTGTAAAATGAAGAAGCCCCTGTACTGGTTCAAAGTTCAGAGAGGAAAAAATGAAACAAGATGAAACCAGAGAGGAAGACAAACCATAAGAGACTCTTAATCTTAAGAAACAAACTGAGGGTTGCTGGAGGGGAGGGGAGTAGGGGGATGGGGTAACTGGGTGATGGACATTGAGGGGTATGTGTTGTAATGAGCACTGGGTATTATATAAGACTGATGAATCACAGACCTGCATCCCTGAAACAAATAATACATTATATGTTAATTAATTTAATTTAAATTAAAAAATAATTAACATTATATCTTTGCATAGTCATAATTAATAATAAAATTATTTTTATCTTATCACATGTTTTAAATATATTTTTGTCCAAATTTTGATGAGCTAAAGCAACAGATTTAGCTCACTGAATTTGGGGGGAAATGTTCACCATATAAGCAATTGGCAAAATCAATCATATTGCATGCAATCTCTTCAGAAAACTGACTTCAGTTATCAATTCAAGTAAATATGTTAATATGAATTTTTAAGGAATATCATGAAAATTCTTTTTTTATCAAGAAAATTCTTGAGAAATAAATTATGAAGTTGTCTTACAAAATAGATTGCTAAAAGTAGTTAAGTCGAGATTACAAATGTGTAGTAGTAATAGAATTAATTTCTCATTTTTATAATAAATTATAAAACAATTTTAAAAAGTTCAGGTACATTTTGTACAAAGGGAAAGAAAAACTCCACTGTTGTACCTGTGTCCTCCTGCCTATGGGTTGTCTAATATGTCATCCAGACACAGATTATAGTCTACTTATTGAGAAATTCTACCCTTTATGCCTTTTAGGAGATTTATATAATTTCTGAAATTGCCTTAGGGCATCAGCTACATAATCTCCTTCACCTAATCTTATACCATTTAGCTGTGAGAACCAAGACCTAGTTATAATTCAAGAGACTATGAATTCCCCTCAAAATGCAAATCTTCATTTTTTAGGTCCTATCTTTCTATAAAAAATATTACAGAGAAGTATATTTTGGATCCCTTTTATGTCTCTTTAAGAATAATAACTCATAAATACATAAATAAATCCTTAAATACTTAAAACCCTAAATAAAAGCCTTACAAAAGTGAACAATATGAAGGATCTAAATCAGAAAAGTGGTGTGAGAAATATTATTATTGCTCTGTGAAGTTTGTACACACTATGTTATCCTGTCCAATTTCACTCTGAGCATACACTGGATTGGGAATTTTACTGTATTTGTGAACTCTGATGGGACAGCACTTCAAAGACAATCTTCTATATGTTTTTTGAGTTTCTTTCTGGTCGGTCATTCTCTACTAAACATAGACTTTCATTAAACATCTCTCTCCTCAAGTATAGATCATAGTCAATTGATGTCTCAGCTAACTCCTTTTCAAATCTTCCTTTTGCTTAGATGTAATGAAATATGAAGCTTATTAATTCTCCCAATAAAATAACTGTGCTATGATGCTTTATCTCAGCCCAAATCAACAGGAATTAGAAAATCCCAAAAATAGAAGGGTGCCTGGGTGGCTCAGTCAGTTTAGAGTCTGATTTTTGGTCTTGACTCAGGTCTTGATTTCGGGGTCATGAGTTCAAGCCCCACACTGAGCCCGACACTGGGCATGGAGCCTACTTAAAAACAAAAAAAGAAAGAAAATTCTGGAAATAGTAATGGCCCAATCAATAACCCAATGACTGCAGGACTTTATAATCCAAACCCCAAAAAGTAAATAAATGGGTATTTGTTGAGCCTGATTACACTTTTGATCACATTTTTCACTGACTGTTGTTTCTCAGGATATGGCAAGATGAAAAGTAAATGAAAATATATTAATCTCTGAACTGTCCATAAAAGCAATTCTACCATGTCCAATCTCTCAGGCTTCTTTAGAGCTCAGACTAATAGAAAAATAATCATTTGATGCACACCCAATCTTAGCTAACCTCACAAAAAGATCTTTTGAGCTATTGAATATAAGACAACTGTACATTTCTCAGTTCAATTTCCCAAAGACATTAATGTGGCAAGTCTCAATGTGTATGTACTGATTGACAAGATACAATTACTTTTTTATGGAATCATTTTAATAGATAACTGAAGATTATATTAGCCAAATATTCATTAGATAATACCATAGTGCTAGAAAGTAATATAAGTTGTGTCAGCAGTTCATTCAAGTTTTATCCATAGGAAATCTAACTGTATTAGATCATTCTACACATACTCTTTCCAGGCCTTTGCCTGCAGTTTTGAATGAAAAAGAAACTTAGGTTGTTAAACTCATTCATCATAACTTTACAATATTAAATGCAATCTCTATGATGAATCTAAATGTAATTTCACATATATTTTTAAGAGTCAGCATTACTAAATATTCCAAATCCATTCATTGCAGTATTTTACGTGGAATTGCTAAAATGTGAAATTATTTCCTTCTAAAACTTAATCTGAACTTCATCAGCACTGCAAAACTGTGTCATCACATATTTATTAGAGCGAGTAGCATAACAGAAATAAGCTAACAAGTATGGAATGACAATTTCTATCACTACCACTAAAGATTAATAATAACAGAATTGATAGCACTTTTTTTTTCTGTAGGGGGAGAATGCTTCTTTTAAATACACAGATAGAAGACAGACTGAAACCACTGTTGACCATATCTATTCTTTGGAAATAAAATTGGCTTATCCTATGTCTTGATTTAACAATACCTGTAAGGGAAAAACATAATATCCCCCTTTCCCTTGAGCTTCTTCCCTAAAGCTATTAAATTCATCACCCAATGACTCATAAAGTTCACATCTGTTGCTAAAAGATAATCTAGGCAGAAGGCTCAATAACTAGTAACAACAATAAGTAAAAATATTTTGGGAAATTGTCACTCATGGTAAGATTTTTTAAAAAGAAATGATAGAAGTATAAATATCCATTGAAAACTAGACAACTCTGGGTTATCAAAGCCTGAGTATTAGGATGACAAACCTGACAAGCAATAAGAAAACCCAAACAGAAGGGTTCTCATATACTCAGTCATTATTAACTAGATGATGAACCTATACAGGTTATATATATAACAAATACATAACAATAAAAATCTCTCATTAATCCAGATATTCCAAACACTATTAAGAGAAATATGCCAATTTGGCAATTTAATTTATTTCTAACAGCTTTATTGAAGTATAATTGATACACAAAAAACTATGCATATTTAATATGTATAATTTGATGGGTCTGAAATATGCATACATCTGTGAAACTATTACCACAATCAAGGTCAAAAACATAACCAATCACCTCCAAAAGTTTTCTTAAGTCAATATGGTAATTTTAAACACCAAAAATTTTATTTTCTTGGGGAATTCAGGTAAATAAAGGTACAAAGGGGATTATTAGCATTTCTATGGTTTACAGTACAAGATAAACTCTTTATATTTTGTAGATTCCAAAAACCCCCTCAGTTGAAGGGAGTGGGGAATGTACAACTATAATGTATCATTAATCTCATAAGAAAGAAATATCCCCAAGAAAAAATCTCTTAATATAGACTTGGTTAGCATCTACCCAAAATGGGTAAATGAAGCATTCCCAAGCTGGTTTAAATAACTAATCCTAAAGAGATTGTAAGTATAATTTCCTGCCTGATACCAAAAAGTGAATTCCTTTAACTTCTCAAATTAAAAATATTCAATCTGTAAACTTCCTGCAAAAGAGTAGTTGATCTATGAGAAGTCAATGTCACAATTTTAATTTCATTTTATAATATATTTGAAAACATAAAAAAGAGAAAATAAAGACATACAATAAAAACTAAGATTGCTAGTTAACCTGTTGCCTTCACATAGGAGAAATTTTAACTAATTACAGACAATGAGCTGATTTCAAAAACAAGCACTCACCTATCTGTGTTTTACTTCATTAAACATAATGCATCTGCCAACTTGAGAGTAGGCAGATAAGAGACTTTGACACACCCCATTGTCTATTCCCCAGCTCAGAGAGGCACACTATCCATTAACCTGATAAGTGAGCAGGGCTTCTCTATCAATGTTCAGCCAAATTTCTGAATCAGCCAAAATATCAATTCCCATCCCACACCACACTCTTATCCAGTAAATCTATAAAAAATACTGAACAATTATAATGTGCATCAGAGAGATAGACAGTGAAACAGACAAGTTTCCATCTCATGCCAACAGAGCCTCATTAGAGAATTGCTTTTGGGCTAGGCATTTTCTGTATCACATTGTCCTACAGCTAGAGCTCTAAGAATCTACAACTCCCAAGTGTTCAGTAGCACACACATTGTGTAGCCAAGAAAAAAAGAGAGAGAGAGAGAGAGAGAGAAAAGAAAAAAAAAAAGAGAGAGATCCTTGAAGCTCAAATGAATACAATTTCATTCTCCTTAGTCCTAAAAGAATAAACTTTGGATACTAAGTTATGATAAAAACCAGAAGAAATTTTTAGAAAAATTCTTGGATTCCTTAATAAGGTGAAGGACATGGTTTATATAATGAAATAGTAGAAACTGATAAGGAGTAAACAGACTGAGATTTAAAGATAAGAGAATGTGATATAACAAGTTCAAGTAAGAAAATTAAATATGCAATAAATAAAAAGTAGATACAGCAAAAAAAATTTTTTGCACAATTTAAATCCAGTAATCAATGAAATGAATAGATTTGAGAATGTATTTCAGAATACAAAGGAGAATAGTAAATATTAAAGTATTGAGTCAATATGGAAGGAAAATAATGTATCCATCATATGAAGTCTAGATGTTCATAAGAAAGTTATAAGAGTAGGAAGAAGTTAGAAACAAAGCAGTCACCAAAGGTACAGTGAAAAACAATCTTCCCAAACTAAAACAAAACAATGTGTGAATGTACATTCATTTATTACTTACATAATTACTTGGGGGCCCATTCTATAAAATACACAGGATAAATAAAACAAAAAGGGACATGTGCCATATTCTTCCTTTGTGGGTAATTGGAGAGAAAGACAGATAATCATATGAACAAATATAAAATTACAACCAGCTCAGGAGTAGATGGTGTATAAGAGCATGTGATGAAGGATTTGACATTAGTCAAGAGATCAGAGGTTTCTCTAAAGAAGTTAAGTTTCATATGATCTCTGAGAGGCAGTGGGAATTAACCAGGGAACTGGAGTGTCCCTGACAGAGAAATAACATATGTAAAGTCTTTTAGTAAAAATGAGCATAGCATGGTTGAGGAACCATAAGAAGGCCAATGAGACTAGGGCCAAGAGATTCAAGAGGAACATGTATGAGATGATAATGAAGAGGTATGTAGGGGCTAGACCATTTAGGGTACTGTAGGTCAGAGACATCAGCCATTTTTTTTACCATGGCCTTCAGTAAAAATACTTTTTACACCATAGCCCAGTACACATACTCATATGTACATGTATAGAATCAATTTGCTACTTCATGAAAGCATTTAAAGAAAAACTACAAAGGGCGCCTGGGTGGCTCAGTCGGTTAGTTGTCTGCCTTCGGCTCAGGTCATGATCCCAGGGTCCTGGAATCAAGTCCCGCATCACCCTCTCCCGCTTCACCCTCTCCCAATACCCCTTCCCCTTGCTCATGTGTTCTCTATCTCTCACACTCTTTCTCTCAAATAAAAAAATAAAATCTTAAAAAAAAAAAACTATGAAATAGAACAGAATAAGACAGGACATATCAGAGTATTTTTTTCATAGTAAGAATAGGCAACAGTTGATAAAATCTTTTAGATTTTGTTTGGATTAATGTACATTGTTTTATATGTGTGTATATATACATTCATATATGTGTATTTCATGTATATAACTTTTTAAAATACTTATGAACAAATTGATTTTATAATTCATCAATAGATTCCCACCTGAAGTTTGAAAAATTCTGTGGCAAATCCATGTTAGAGATTTTGCTGTTTCTTCAAAAGCCATTGAGGTCATTTAAGCAGATATGTGAGGTGAACAGAGTCGAATTTGGGGGAAGAATAATTTCTCTTGCTACAGTGCAGAGGTTCGTTTTAAAGAAGCAAGTCAGAGGCTCTTACAGTGAGAGTCCAGGTAAGAGGTAACAGTGGCTTTTTTTTTTTTTTTTACCTTGGAGGGTAGCAGAGGAGTGAGAAAGATTCCAGAGATGATTAGGAGTAAAAAATCAACAGCACTTTGTGATAAAATAAATGTGGACACATCTGTCAAAGATGACTGGTTGAAAAGGGTCTGGAGTATTATTAAAAAGAATTCCAAGAGTAACAAAATATTGGACTTACAAGAATAAACAAAACCATCTAACAAGAAATCCTCCAGAAAACATATGTTATTAACAAAGAAATTGAAATTGGGTTGGCTTCAGACTATTATTTTGCAATGTGAAATACCAAGAGGCAATAAAAAATAAACCATAAAATTTTGAAGGAAAAAAGTTGGTGAGCTAAAGATGTTATGCAAAGCCAACTTGTCATTCAGGCATGAAGGAAATAGAAAGTTATTACAAAATACAGACATATTGAGAAAAATTTTCAATCACTTTTCAATCACTTGAGAACCTGATTTAGAAAATAATGAGGATGGGGTGTCTGGGTGGCTCAGTCAGTTAAGCATCTGCCTTTGTCTCAGGTCATGATCTCAGGGTCTTGGGATAGAGCCCCACATCAGGCTCCCTGTTCAGCGGGGAGTCTGCTTCTCCTGCTGCCCCTCCCCCCCCACCCTGCTCTTGCTATCTTTCATGCTCTCTCTCTCTCTGTCTCTCAAGATGAATAAATAAAATCTTTTAAAAAAAGAAAAGAATGAGGATAAAATAAAAATAGAAACTTTAGCTATATGACCAAATTTATTTATGAAGACAATCTCCAAGGTTTTATTTAAACTGACAAAGTCAGAAGAACAACAAAACAACCTAATTTGGAGAAAAATTTGGAGAAAAAAATTCGAATAACTAAAGTAATTGCTTAAATTTGAAAATAATAGAAGGTGATTTTCAAATTTAAAAAGTTGGTTCTTTGTAAAAACTAATACTCTCTGATAAATTTAACAGAAGAGAAAAAATAGACACAAAGATAATTAGTAATGAGGAAGCATATTGGAGAAGATGGCAGAGTAGGAGGATCCTGAGCCCATTTTATTCCACAGACACATGAAGGCAACAACTACATTTATGCAACCAACGCCAAAAATGACCTGAAGACTGGGAGAACAGATTTCTACATTCAGTTCTAGAGAGAAGCCCACATTGAAAAGAAGAGGAGAAGCAGAGATGTGATTGGCAGTCAAATCCCCAGCATGACTAACCACAAACAGGAGGGACATCACAAGCATGGAGGAGTAAGAGGATCAGACCCCATACTGGACACCCTTGGCCCTGGGGACTTGCACTGGGAAGACAAGTCCCCATAATGTTTAGCTTTAAAAATCAGTGCAGCTTAACTCCCAAGAGCTTTAAAAATCAGTGAAGTTTAACTCTAGGAGATCTGGGGGCAACAGGAAACTGAGTCTCCACTCTTAAAGAGCAAGTAAACTAAATAACTCAGGTCTGAGATAGCACCGAAGCAGCAGTTTGAAAAGTGCCTGGGGTACTCATGAAGGTGATTTATTGACTAATCTTAGAATGTTTACCAGAGGGGCAGAGATCTGCAAGAGATTTCTCTGAGACCATGAGTGCTGGCAGGTGGCATTTTTCATGCCCTCCCCCAGCCTAGATAGCAGGTTGCTTACAGAAGCCAGTTCTAACATTCTCCATCTACCCTTCCAGTACCATGTGCCATTCTCCAGCAGACTCATTCATCCAACCCATGAGCCTAGACAAGCATCCTTCCAAAGCAGCTCCTGCCCACCACACCCAGCAGGCAGCTCAGGCTGGGACTGGTGCCATTTCAGTTACTCCTGCTCTAGAGAGGAGAAGAAATAACCTTACACCCAGTGCATCCACAGTTCCTGCATCTGGGCCTTATAGCTAACTGTGTGGTGGCAAGCCCTGCCCTTTACCTCCAGATGTAGCAGAAGTTAATCAGAGACAAGCTGAATGCTGGTGCTTCCCACCAGTGAGCTCTCAGTGGCTGCAGCTAAGCCTCTCAACAGTGCATAAAATAAACCCTGCCCAGTATGCCCATAGAAAGCAAAGTGGGTCATTACAGCAAGCTCAGCTAAAGGCAACTGTGGCTCAGCCACAACAGGAGGGCATACACACCCCACACAGGGGACACCCCCTAGTTCTGGCGACTAGGGGGTATTGTGCTATAGGGCACCACAGTTCCTTTCTACACAGGACCACTACTTCAAGATCAGAAAACAGAGCTGACCTACCTGAGTAGAGAAAATATAAAAAGTCAGAGCTGAAGGATATTATAACTAAAATGGAAAATACATGAGAGGGAATCAATAGCAGATTAGAGGATATGGAACAGATCAGCAATCTGGGAGAAGGGTAATGGAAAGCAACCAACCTGAACAGCAAAAAGAAAAAAGAACAATAAAAATGAGAATAGGTAAGGGAACTCTGACATCATCAAGCATAATAACATTTGCATTATAGGGATCCCAGAAAAAGAAGAGAGAGAGAAGGGGGCAACAAATTTATTTGAAGAAATAATAGCTGAAAACTTTCCTAATCTGGAAAAAGAGACAGACACGCGGGTCCAGGAAGCATAAGTCCATAACAAATGAATCCAAAGAGGTCCACACCAACACAAGTAATAATTAAAATGGCATCAAGTAATGATAAAGAGAGAATCTTAGGGAACCTGAGTGGCTCAGTTGGTTAAGTGTCTGCCTTTGGCTCGGGTCATGATCCCAGGGTCTTGGGATCAAGCCCAGCATTGGGGTCCCTGCTCAGTGGGGAGCCTGCTTCTCCCTCTCCCTCTGCTGCTCCCTCTACTTGTCCTCTCTCCCTCTCTTTCTCTAATAAATAAATAAAATCTTTAAAAGAGAGAGAGAGAGAATCTTAAAATCAGCAAAAGAAAACAGTTACATATGTGGGAAATCCCAAAATGTTATCAGCTGATTTTTCAGCAATAACTTCACAGGCCAGAAAAGAGTGACATGATATATTCAAAGTGCTAAGAGGAGAAAATCAACAATCAAGAATACTCTATTAGTAAAACTATCATTGAGAATTGAAGAAGATATTGAGTTTCCCAGACAAAAGTTAAAAGGAGTTCATCACCACCAAGCCAGCCTTACAAAAAATGTTAAAGGGAATTCTTTAAGTGGAAAGAAAAGGCCATAACTAGAAGAAAGTTTGAAAGGAAAAAATTTTACAGGTGAAAGCAAACATAGTAAAGGTAATAGATTAATTATGTATAAGCCAGTATGGAAGTTAAAAAACAAAAGTAGCAAAATCAATTATATCTACAAAAATTAGTCAAGGAATACACAAAATTTTTTAAAAAATGTAATATATGTTTTCAAATACATAAAACTTGGAGGGGGAGTAAAAATTTAGTACTTTTAGAATGTGTTTGAACTTAAGCAACCATCAGCTTAATATAGAGTATATATACATAAGATGTTATTTATGAACCCAACAGTAACAACAAATAAAAAAAAATCTGTAATAGATTCACAAAAATAAACAGGAATCCAAGGATAATATTAAAGAAAGCCAAACCACAAAGAAAGAGAGCAAAAGAAAAACAGAGAACTATAAAAAATTTTTTTAATTTAATTTAATTTTATTATGTTATGTTATTCACCATACAGTACATCATTAGCTTTTGATGTAGTGTTTCATGATTCATTGTGGCAATCAGTAGATACCTATCAATAATTACTTTGAATGTAAATGGACTAAATGCTCCAATCAAAAGACATAGGATGTTGAATGGATTAAAAAAAAGGGAGGGAATGTATCTCTGTGCTGCCTACAAGAGACTCAATGTTAGACCTAAAGACACCTATAGACTGAAAATGAAAGGAAGGAAAAAGATATTCCATGCAAATGGAAGCAAAAAAAAAAAAAAAAAATCCAGTGTAGTAGTACTTAACATCAGACAAAATAGACTTTAAAATGAAAACTATATCGGGCGCCTGGGTGGCTCAGTTGGTTAAGCGACTGCCTTCAGTCAGGTCATGATCCTGGAGTCCTGGGATCGAGTCCCACATCGGGCTCCCTGCTCAGCAGGGAGTCTGCTTCTCCCTGTGACCCTCTTCCCTCTCGAGCTCTCTATCTCTCATTCTCTCTCTCTCAAATAAATAAATAAATAAAATCTTTAAAAAATAAATAAATAAATAAAATAAAATGAAGACTATAGCAAGAGAAAAGACATTACACCATGATAAAGAAATCAATTCAACAAGTAGATGTAACAGTTGTAAATATTTATGCACCCAAATGGAGAAATCATCCAGACAGAAAATCAACAGGGAAACAATGGCTTTAAATGACATATTAGACCAGATAGGTTTAACAGATATTTACAAAATTTTCCATCCCAAAACAGCAAAATACAAATTCTTTTCAAATGCACATAGAGCATTTTCCAGAATAGATCACATTGGGCCACAAAACAAGTCTCAATAAATTTAGGAAAATTAAAATCGTATCAAGCATCTTTTCTGACAATGGTATAAAACTAGGTATCAATTACAAGAAAAATACTGGAAAATGCAAACACATGGAAGTCAAACAACATGCTACTAAACATTCAATGGATCAATGACGAAATCAGAGAGGAAATTTAAAAATAGAGAAAAATGAAAGTGATAATGCAATGGTCCAAAATCTTTGGAATGCCACAAAGCAATTCTAAGAGGAAAGTTTATAGCAATACAGGCCTACCTCAAGAAACAAGAAAAATCTCAGGGGCGCCTGGGTGGCTCAGTCGTTAAGCGTCTGCCTTCGGCTCAGGTCATGATCCAAGGGTCCTGAGATCGAGCCCCACATTGGGCTGTCCACTCAGAGGGAAGCCTGCTTCTCCCTCTCCCACTTCCCCTACTTGTGTTTCCTCTATCACTGTGTCTCTCTCTGTCAAATAAATAAATAAATAATCTTTAAAAAAAAAAAGAAAAAGAAAAATCTCAAATAATCTCAAATAAATATACAGGAACTAGAAAAAGAAACACAGTCAAGCCCAAAGTTAGTAGAAGAACAGAAATAATAAAGACCAGATGGAAATAAAAGAAATAGAGACTAAAAAAAAAAAAAAAAAATAGAATCAATGAAACCAAGAGCTGGTTCTTTGAAAAGATAAACAAAATTGATAAACCTTTAGCCAGACTCATCAAGAAAAAAAGACAGAGAACTCAAATAAAATCAGAAATGAACAAGGAGAAATAACAACACCAGAGAAATATGAAGAATTATAAGAAAATGCCATAAAAAATACTGTAAAAATTAGGCCTACAAATTGGACAACCTAGAAGAAATGAATAAATTCCTAGAAACATATAATCTTCCAAGACTGAATCAAGAAGAAGTAGTAATTGGAATAGAACACTTACTAATAATGAAATTGAATAAAAAAAAAGAAAGAAATTGAATCAGTAATAAAAAAAAAAACTCCCAACAAACAAAAGTCCAGGACCAGATGGTTTCACAGGTGAATTCTACCAAATATTTAAAGAGTTTATACCTATTTTTCTCAAACTATTACAAAAAATAGAAGAGGAAGGAATGTTTCCAAACTCATTCAATAAGGCCAGAATTACCCTGATACCAAAACCAAAGACACAACAAGCCAGTATCTCTGATGAGCACAGATGCAAAAATCCTCAACAAAATATTAACAAACCAAATTCAACAATACATTGAAAGGATCATTCACCATGATCAAATGGGATTTATTCCATAGATGCAAGGGGAGTTCAGTATTCACAAATCAATCAATGTGATACATTATATTAATAAGAGAAAGGATAAAAACCATTTGATCATTTCTAGATGCAGAAAATGTATTTGACAAAGTACAACATCTATTCATGATAAAAACTCTCAACAAAGTAGGTTTAGAGGGAACATACTTCAACATAATAAAGGTCACATGTGAAAAACTCACAGCTAAGATCATACTCAATGGTGGAAAACTGAAAGCTTTTCCTCTAAGACCAGGAACAAGACAAGGATGTCTGCTGTTACCACTTTTATTCAACATAGTACTGAAAGTCCTAGCTGCAGCAATCAGATTTAAAAAAAAGAAATAAAAGGCATTTAAATTGGTAAGGAAGGAGTAAAACTGTCACTATTTGCAGACAACATGATACTATGTTTAGGAAACCCTAAAGATTCCACCAAAACACTATTAGAACTCAAATTTAATAAAGTTGCAGGATACAATATCAATGTGCAGAAAACTGTTACATTTCTATACACAAATAACAAAATAGCAGAAAGAGAAAATAACAATCCCATTTACAGTTGTAGCAAAAAGAATAAAATGCATAGGAATAAATTTAACCAAGGAAGTGAAAGACCTAAACTCTGAAAACTATAAGACATTGATAAAAGAAATTGAAGGCTACTCAAACACATGGAAAGATATACCATGCTCATGGATTAGAAGAATTAATGTTAAAATGTCCACTCTACCCAAAGCAATCTATGGATTTAGTTCAATCCCTATCAAAAGACCAGTAGCATTTTTCACAGAACTAGAACAAATAATCCTAAAATTTGTATAGAACAACCAAAGACTTCAAATAGCAAAAACAATCTTGAGAAGAAGAACAAAGCTGGAGGTAGATATCACAATTCCAGATTTCAAGATATACTACAAAGCTATAGTAATCAAAACAATATGGTACTGGCACAAACATGGACACAGAGCAATAGTACAGGCTAGAGAGTCCAGAAATAAACCCACACATAGATGGCTAATCTATATACAACAAAGGTGGCAAGGATATACAATGGGGAAAAGACACTCTTTTCAGTAAATGATGATAGGATAATTGGACAGCTGTATGCAAAAGAATGAAACTGGACCACTTTCTTTCACCATACACAAAAATAAACTCAAAATGATTTAAAGACATAAATTTGAGACCTATGACCATAAAACTACTAAAGGAAAACATAGGTAGTAATCTCTTGGAAATCAACCTTAGCAACATGGATGCTCTTCAGGCAAGGGAAACAAATGCAAAAATAAACTATTGGGACTTCACCAAACTGAAAAGCTTTTGCATGGTGAGGGAAACCATCAACAAAGCAGAAAGGCAACTACTGAATGGGAGAAGATATTTGAAAATTATATATCCTGTCAGGGGTTAATTTACAAAATAATAAAGAACTCAGCGGGTGATGGGTATTAAGGAGGGCACGTGTTGTAATGAGCACTGGGTGTTATATGCAACTAATGAATTGTTAAATACTACATCAAAAACTAATGATGTACTATATGTTGGCTAACTGAACATAATAATAATAATAAAAAAACAAAGAACTCATACACCTCAACAGCAAAAAAAAAAAATCCAATTTAAAAATGGGCAGATTTGAATATAAATTTTTCCAAAGATGACATACAGGAGGCTAACAGACACATGGAAAGATGCTCAACAACAATATTTTATCAGGGAAATGTAAATCAAAACCACAATGAGGTATGACTTCACACCAGTTAGAATGGTTAGTATCAAAAAGACAAGAAATAACAAGTGTTGGTAAGAATGTGGAGGAAAAGAAACCATTATTGGTGGGAATATAAGTTGGTACAGCCACTGTAGAAAACATATAGAGTTCCTCAAAAATTAAAAATAGAAATACCGTACGATCCATTAATTCCACTGGGTACTGAATATTTACCCAAAGAAAATGGAAACACTAATCTGAAAAGCTATATGTACTCCTATGTTTATTACAGCATTATTTACAATAGCCAAGATATGGAAACAACCCAAGTGTCCATTAATAGATGAATGGATAAAATATATGTTGTATAGAAATAGACAATGGAATTTTACTCAGCCATAAAAAATAATGAGATCTTGTTATTTGCAACAACATGGATGGGCCTAGAGTGGATTATGATAAATGAAGTAAGTCAGACAGAAAAAGACAAATGACATATGATTTACTTATATGTGAAATCTAAAAAATGAAACAAATGAACAAACAAAAAAAAGATGCTTAAGTACATATAACAAACTGCTTATTGCCAGAGGGGAGGTGGGTTGGGGGGAATGGGTGAAATAGGTAAAGGAGATTAAGAGGCATAAACTTCAAGTTATAAAATAAATAATTCAAGGGGATAAAAAGTACAGCAAGAAGATATAATCTATTATATTGTAATAACATACGGTGACAGGTGGCAACTACATTTGTCATGATGAATACTATATTTTAATAATAAATTCTTTTTAAATCCTATATATCATGTGCCCTCCTTAACATGTTATCTGATGAGCACTGGGTGTTATACACAATTGATAAATTATTGACACGACATCTGAAACTAATGATGTACTATAAGTTAGGATAATTGATTTTAAATAAAATAATAATATAAACAAACAAACAAATAAATAAATAAAGCCTATATAATTAAGAAACATGGGAACATTGTAAATTTTAAGAGAATACTTTATACAAATATAGTATACAAATTTTATACAAATATTTTTAATATGAAAATGGTAAATATTTTATGTAATAGTTTATGATAAAATATAAATGATCAAGACAACTTAATAGGAACAAAATGTCTTAATAGGTCCATAGCTATGAACATTGTTTTTCAGACTTCAAGGAAGGTCTAGAATCCAACATTGCATAAGTCAATCCTTCAAGTGTCAAGGAACAGATATTTCCCATGATCTCTAAAGCATTTTAGAGTATTGAAAAATAGGGAATGCCATTTTTAAAACATTTAATGAAACAAATACATTCTCATTATCAAAATTTGGTTAAATAGAAAAGACAAAGCTGTAAAAAGAAAGCTACACAATTTTGGTTGTAAATACTGGATCGGGTGAGGAGGGAATCCTAACCAACCGAATGCTAACAGAATATTATCAAATACCATTTCAGGTCACTGGAAGAAGGATGATTTCTTTTTTTTTAAGGTTTATTTGTTTATTTGAGTGGGGGAAGGGGCAGAATGAGAGAGAGAGAGAGAGAATTTCAAGCAGACTCCCCACCGAGCAGGGAGCCCGATGCAGGCCTCAATACCACAACCCTGATATCAGGACCTGAGCCAAAATCAATAGTTGGATGCTTAACTAACTGAGCCACCCAGGTGCCCCAAGGGTAATTTTCTAGTAAATATGTTGAGACTCAGGTTCATACTGAAACAAAATAAATTGGATCCCAGCATATAGCAAGTTGAGCACTCCAAATGGACAAAATTTAAGTGTAAGAAATGAAACTATAGAAGAACTAGAAGAAAATTTAGAAACACATTCACAGAAATTTGGAGTGGAGAGAAATTTATAAGGATATTAGCAAAGAATGGTCATAAATTTCTATTGTTTTCCTTTCTCACTACCTGCCTATTTCAACATAATCTTGTCCAGCTCCCACTATTTCCCTGAACCTGTGTCCTTAGAACCGTAAGTCTGCTCCTCATTGCTACGCTCAAAGGCCCTTGTTTCAGCCCTCCTCGCCCTTGTATTCTCTGTGGCTTTTGACATGTCTCCTCCTGAAGTAATTCTATCAACCTCTGGGATGAAGCAGCATTACCTTTACTCTTTGTACTCACTGTCTCTTTGGTGACCACTCTTGTCAATCCTTTCCCCACAAACACAAGCGTTTTATAAGGTTGCAACCTTTGCCCCTTTTCTCAATACTTTCTCTTCTGGGAAACTTATCAACTCTTAGTAATACCTGAATTATCTATCCTTTCTAGAAGGATGACTCCCATATTTTTCGCTATCATTGACTCTTCTCTTAAGATGCAGGCCCACCCATGTCTCCAAAGGCCCAATTGATACATCACATGAACATCCCACCATTGCTTCAAACTCAAGAGACTTAAAATAAAATCCCCCATCTGCCCTAAACATGTGCTCACTCACCTAACTTTCAGTTCATAGGTCTCTCAAACCCCCAGACCTGATATCTGAAACCTGCTCTTCAAAACTTTAGGTCTAGTTCTAATCTTCATTTAGATTAGTTAGCTTGGCTTTTTGAGTATTCTTAGTCTTGATTTCCCTACATGTAGAATGGGGTTAAGGTAAAGCTAAAATGAGAAGGTGAGGTCAGGGATGTTACTGTGATCTCTAAATTTAGACTGCTATGTGCATATTACGTACAATTATTTTCTCGCTCAGCCTAGAACGTGGCATTTAATAGACACTCTGAATATTTGCTGACTTAGTGAAATGGTGAATGAACAAAGGGTTGAATTAAAGCAACCTTCTTTTGAATGCCTATAGCATTTACCGTTTGCTATATCATCCTTTTGACTCAGATTATGTATTACCCAATCTTTTGTTAGGTACATATTCACTATATGTGTCCTGACTTCTTGAACAGACATTCAGATTCTTGGGAGTAGTTGCCTTCCTTATCTTTCCTTGTGTTACTCCCAGGGCCCAGCAAAGTCCTTATACATTCCAGGTATGCACTAGTAGTATTTGACTTTACATCTCATTTATAAGTCTTAAGTATATATCAGCTAAATTTTTCCATTAAAGGGAATCAATGCATGTTATTTTGCAAGACTGTATTCTTCAGGATTTATTTATTTACTTATTCATATTTTAAATCATGACTCAACCCTGTGGTTCAGAAACTAACACCGAACAGTGATTTTAATGGCATGGTGAAATAGGGTTTAGTCAGGCCTCTTCCCTTTTCATATTTGCTTCAATTCAGTCATAAAATTCCTTCCCTGTTGAATTTCAGTGGCCAAGGGCATCTTCACTTTGATATGTGTAATTTAATCAAGCTGCCCTGGCTATGTTAAACTAATCTAGGTGTGGAATTGCAACTACAGATTGTACCAGAAGTCGGAGTATTTTTTTTTCTTTCTTTATTCACGATGGCATTTCCACACTCAAGCGAACAACAACCTTGCTGTCTTTTCTCCCCCTTTCTTAGGAAAACTTGCTCCCAGAGGGAAAAACAAAGCAAAGAAACAGTCCCTGCACACTGGCCAGCAGGGCAATTATGACCGAAGGGGAAATAAGTATGTGTCAAACTGCACAGCCTTTGGGTTATCTCGTCTCTGTGAAGAGTATTTTACAGTTGGATTTGAGTGGGTGAAATTGCCGTATCACCCACAAAAGTATTTTTATTACCAAATTCCCAGCAGACTTTTACTCATGCCTCTGTCTTTATTACTCTGAATATTGGCACATTAAATGTACTAAGGTTTAATGAAGTAGAAATGAATGAATGATGGACACTTCTCTGTCACGTTTGAGCCTAACAGGGTTTTACATCTCATAAGTTATAGGTGACTGCCACAGGCTAGACTCATCAAATACAGATGAGACACATTGAATACAGATGTCCTAGGCCAAAGGCTCAGTATATTTATTAGTCTGAATGACTCTTTAATTTCCCTTTATGGAATAAACTCCTCTAGGGATGTGGCTTAGACAATATTCAGTCCCTCATAACTTATTTTTAAAATCATCCAATATATGGGGCGCCTGGGTGGCTCAGTTGGTTGATCGACTGCCTTCAGCTCAGGTCATGATCCTGGAGTCCCGGGATCGAGTCCCGCATCGGGCTCCCTGCTGAGCAGGGAGTCTGCTTCTCCCTGTGGACCTCTTGCCTCTCGTGCTCTCTATCTCGTTCTCTCTCTCTCTCAAATAAATAAATAAAATCTTTAAAAATAAATAAATAAATAAATAAATAAATAAAATCATCCAATATAGAATTTTCAATAAAGAATTCTCAAGGGTTTTACTATGAAAAGCATAAGTTATTTAAAAAAAAAAAAAGCATATGATAAACCTGTACTACTTTTCTAGGGCTGCTGTAGCAAAGTACCACAAACTGACTGGTTTAGACAACAGACATTTATTTTTGCAGAGTTCTAGAGGCCAGAAGTCCAAAATTAAGTTGTCAGCAGGGCCATGCTCCTTTTGAAGGCTCTAGGGAAGATAGGTTCCAGGCCTCTCCCCTAGCTTCTGGTAGTTCCCTGGCTTTGTGGCAGCATAATTGGGATATTTACAATCCCTGTGTGGGTGTATCTCTGTGTCCAAATGTCCCCTTTTTATAAGGACACTAATGACCTCATCTTAATTTGATCACCTGCAAAGACTCTATTTCCAAATCAGGTCACATACACAGATCCTGGTAATTGGGACTTCAACACCTTTTTCAGGGACACAATTCAACCCATAACAGCCTCATGCAGTCATTGCAGTAGATGACCTTCTTTGAGGCAGAGGAACAAAAGTCAGCTTGAGCACCACAGGGATCCAGGCAATCTTGGGACTTAAAGCCTCAGAAATGGCAATGACTTCCACCCTCCTGAATCATAATTCATAGTTTTAGGTTATATCACATTTGGGGTTTTTTCTAAAAAGTAAGCAAAACTGTCTAAAAATGGAGAAATGTTGATCTACGAATAACCATACAAACTAGCTTTTTCCACTTGTATTACCATGAGAAGAAAGATTTAGGCATTACCAGCTACACCTGAATGTTATTGGATATTTTAGAAAATAAAATAAGCAGAAAAGATGCAACTCTACCTGACATTATTTCTTAGGGGAAGGAGACAAAGCCCGTCAAGTTAACAGGATGCACACCAAAGTATTAAAGGACAACATTTTGAAAAATGGACTTTTGATGTTTTTACAAGCCTAACACTTAACATTGTGCAAACTTTCTCCTTTGAGATATTCAGGTAGAACAATTTATTTTCTTTTTCATTTGGACATTCTCTAGAACATTGCATTCAACTCTAACCGCGTGTTGTGATTCAAGTGGTTTCTCAAGCTAAGTACATTTATGATAACAAACACGATTTTGTTCTTCCCATGTGCCATGCTTTGTTGTAAATTGTTCACATGTATTAACTCACTTAATCCTTACTGCAACCCCTGGATAAAGCATCATTGTTAATCGCCATTTTATAGAAGAGGCACAGAGCTAACTTGCCTAGGGCCACATTACTACTAAAAAGGGGAATCGAAATGTGAACCCAGAAAGTCTGGTTCTAGAGGGTTGGGATATTAACTTCCAAATATCTAATTTTTAAATGTTCCAGTAAGCCAAACTACAAAAACTAAAGTTCTTCTTTTAACTATCCTTTTGAAGTTTTCTTAGATATTACTGCCACCTAGATGAAATTGTTTACTAAAACCAACATTATAATTTTTCATTCACCACAGGTATAAGCTTTCTAGTTGTTTATTTTCATTGATTTTTGATTTTGTTTTGTTTTGGCTTTATGGTACTCTTACCTCGGTAGACCTGACTAAAGGAAGGCTGTTTTGGGGAATAAGGTTGGTAGGTTGGTTATTCATATAATCCTCTGGGTGTGTGTGTGTGTGTGTGTGTGTGTGTGTGTGTGTGTGTGTGTGTGTGTGTGTGTGTATGTATATGTATGTATATATATATATACATATATATTCAGTCAGAGAAGCAGAAACACATACACACACATGCACACAGATTTATTACAAAGAATTCACTTGTGTGATTGGGGTGGTTGGCTGAGTAAGTTCAAAATCTATAGGACTGGCCATCAGGAAAGGCAGATCACAGGGGCTGGAACTTACAAGCTCAAGTTGAAGCAGCTGTCCACAGGCAGAATTCTTTTTCTCAGGGAATCTTTAGCCCTACTATAAGGCCTTTCAGGCAGATTGTCCGGGATAATCTCTCTGAGTTAAAGTCAACTGATCATAGACATTAATTACATCTGCAAACTCCCTTCATAGCAACACCTAGATTAGTGTTTAGTTAAATAGCTGAGGACTATAGCCTAAAGTTGACATGTCAACACACACATTTTTACATATTTATGTACACATATACAATATATATTTGTATGTACATGTTTATAGAGAGAGAGAGAGAAGTTACTTTTTCCATTTGGAATTAGGTTCTTGGACTGTATAATTAATAATACAAAAAGACAGCTTTGGGCATTGTCAAGTGGAACCACTTCTTAATGAGAAAAGGGCTTTTTTTTTTTTTTTTGAAAATTTCCAAAGAGGAACTTTTATCCAAAGCTTTGTTTTCAAATAAAAGTATTCAGATGAAGAAGACTTAGTTGTAAATTCTTCTAGGAGAATTTTAAAAATTGCTAAGTTTCTCATATAATTTTACTTACAAAGTTTCCAGGAAAATATCCTATGATGCAAACAAATTTAAGTATTACTAGTTTATGGAATAGTCTGGACTTGGTGGGGCTCTGACAGGAAACAACTTTTCTTCCACATAGCTTTCCAAACCATCTCTTTTGGACCTCCCATCTACACCCATGGGTGATATCTCAGGCAGATATCATAGCTTTTCCAGTCACTTGCAATCCCATTCTCTGATATTAAGAAAACCACTCCAACCTCTTGACCTCTCACCCACTAGCTGCCTCCAGCAACTTCTGGATGGGAAAAGGGAAAGAGAGAAGAAGTCTGAGGTGACTGGTGCTATTGTTTCAGCAAATATCCAGATGCTAGCTCTTCCTGTCATGAGATCCTTCAGAGACCTCTGCCGCTGTACTCTTCCAGGTCACAGGCTTCACTTTCAGTCTGGCTTAGTTGACTCTCCCTCACTTATGCTCTAAATAGTGTAAACTCCTATAGCTGGGGTTGCTTCCCCTCCTCTGGCAGTGCTCTAGGAAAGTGTCCTTTCAGGATGGCTCTAGTCCAGCCAACTTTCATAAGATCTACCTAGCTCATGGGAACATTCAGCATCTAGGGTAACATACCATCTCCAAGGTAGCCTTTCATCCTTGCTCTGCCATTAGGGAAAGCTACAGCAGCCCCCGGATGGTAGGCTACTGCAGACAAGTGACAAACACCAGACACTCCAAATTCTAGGACATAAGATTAGGTCCTCCCAAAACTTTCCAAGAGCATTCTCTTCCCAATTTCTCTTAAGCCCAGAAAGGGGCTTGCCTAGATGTGATTTAATCCAGGTGGTGAGCTGTTGGCTCCTTTCTTATAGATAATCTCCGCACATGGTGCTTTTCCTAAAGCATCAACTGTTTGGCTTGAGCGGGGGTGATAAGCACAGACCTTCCTACTAAGCCTATAGCTTTCTTGCAAGAAATCCACCCCTAGTCCATCACCTCCATCTCATCCCTTTTCTGGAGGTGAATGATAGGTCACAGAACTACTCTTACCATCTCTTAGCAAGGCTGAGTGCATAGTCTAGCATCACTCTTTAGAATGCATGGATGTTTGACACCATTGACTTTTGCTTGGAGCCTTAAGCAGGACTGTGGTCTATGGGATATTCCCACTTAACATCCTTCTATAATTTAAGGAAACAATTATATTTTGAATAATAAAAAGTGTTTCTTTACCACTTAGTCTTTGATGTATCAATACATGTTGTATCTACAAGCATAGTTCTGAAGTAGAAACTCTTTTCATAATATTATGAAGAGAAATTTTTGTCTGTTCTTTAGGAATAAAGTGGAATAAAATATGTTCATGCTTTGGGAATTTGTTGTGTCATTTCTGGGCTTGTTACAGACTGAATGTTTGTGTCCTCTGAAATTCCTATGTTGAAGCCCTGACCCACAGTGTGGCTGTAATTGGAAATGGGGTCTCTAAAGAAGCAAGTTTAAATGAGGTCATAAGTGTGGGGACCTGATCTAATAAGATTATTGGCCTTATAAGACCAGAGAGCTTGCTTATTCTCTCCCAACCTGTGTGTACACAAGAGGTCATGTGAGTGTGCAGTGAGATGGTGACCACTTACAAGCCGTGAAAAGAAGGTTCAGAATGAAACCTACCTTGCTAGCACCTTGATTTAAGATTTCCTAGCTTCCAGAACTGTAAGAAATAAATTTCTGTTATTTAAACCACCCAGTTTATGGTATTTTGGTATGGCAGTCTTAGAAGACCTTAGAGGGCAATTCACAGCTCCACTTGCCCATTCATATTTTCTCTTAATAATTGTGTTTCCTGGATCACTAGATTAAGAGGTCTCCATCATCATACTAGATCTAATCCTAAATGTTTATCCTATAAATACAGTCTTAATGACACATTGCCTCTAAGAAAAAAAATATATACATGTTACAGGAAGAGGATCAAACAGCAAAGAGTCATTTCAGCAAGTAACTCACTTACCAGTTAATCCAAATTGTTAGCAGTATATGAGAAAGCAGACTTAATTTGGGAGCAGAGAAATCGAAGTACTAGGAAGGGTAGAGTTAGGGCCTCTATTAGACACTGTGTATAACATTTGTGTGAATTGAAAAAGGCAACCATTCTGTGAGTTTTTTAAAAAAGTTAATTTATTATTACACAACCAAACCCATGGCACATAGTCTAGAGAAATAAGAATGTAGGCAGCTGCCTCCCCTGGCATCATTATGTGACTGCAGCCAAGGAGGGTGATGAATGGTTGTCTCCTGTTATTTATCTCCATCAAAATTAGTCCCACTTATGGTTCATCATACTGGATGATGATTCTAAAAGATTCTGTCAAAAGAGAATCTCCTCTACTACTCATTGAAAATACTTTTCATCCTTTCTAGTTACTCAATGCCAAATAAACTCTGGTTCAAGACCAAAGCTAATATTAGAAGAAAAAAAGTTTTTAAGTGTTTGTTTATTTTAAAAGAACAAAATCTACCCTAGGGAATAGTGGAAAGTGTAATCCTTCTCTCTACAGGGGTGTGGTAGTAGGTGTTATATGAGGCCAGGCCTGAGAGAAAAGACAAGGAAAGGTTTTTTTCCCATTTTCAGACAAGCCATCTGTGACTTAGAAATAAAAGTAAAAAAATAAAAGTCTTTAGGAAACTTTGACTTTCCTTTTGCCAATATCTTTGAGAGTTCACTTTCTGTTCAAAATGTAAAAGGACCATAATTATTTCCATGTCTGACTAATATGGGCTTGTTTGTTAAGGGCTATAATTCTATAACACATGTGGATCATGGTCTTGGTGTGTATTGAAAGTAAAAAATGAGAGCTGTTTTCATCCTGGCTCCTCTGCTGACTGAGTCACCATGTCCTTGGGCAAGTTATTTCCTCTCTGTGTACTTGCTTTTAAAAACAGAGAGATAATAGTGTTCCTGACCTCCTTACCTCACTGAGATGTTGTCAGCATTAACAAGCAATAGACCCATATTTTTAGAATAGGAATGAAATTGCTTAAATTTTAAAATGTTTTCCCTTCCATAGATTTATTTTGTACATTTTAAAATTCCTAAATGGGTCACAGTGCGGATTTTGTGAGGCAAAGGGCCTCACAAAGGCAGAGTTATGGTTGACTTTGTGGGACAAATCATTGGAATCTTTTCAGTTTCCTTATGAAAAGGACAAAGACCGATGACATTTATTTATTTTGGAGACTTTTTTCAGAAAGTAACTTACCAAATAAATTTTAAAAATCATAGAATGAGCTAAAACACATTGTAGTAAAAATAACACTAAACTAAGTGTTGGGGGGAGGATCTAGATTCTAGATCTTGATTACTAACCCACTTAAGTCGACTTAACTTCCCTAACCTTGGTTATTAGTGTGAGAAATGAGAGCAGATGATAAGTTATTAGGTCTAGAATACTAAATTGAACAAGATTCAAATAAAATAATATATATTTCCTTAAAATGATAAAACAGTGTGCAAACACTTTAGGTTTTGTTGCTACTGCTGAGCTAACCAACCCCTCTCTGGTCACCACAGCATCACCTCATCTGCTTCAAGGACAGTGGTTACACCAATTTTCTTGGGCATGAAAACAGTGCCAACATGTTCCACATAATTAGAGTTCCCACCCAGCCATTTTTCACTTTGACGGGGAAAAAAAAAAAGGAAGGGAGGGGCTGTGTTCCATGGTTAGGCCAACCTTTGATTCAGATGTGAAATGAAAGCTTTGAAGCAGAGGTGATGGGGCTATGCTGGCTAGGGAAATGAACTGTCTCCTTCCAAGGAGCCTTAAGTTTCCCCTACTTCAGGGTGTGTCGGCAGAGACACAAACAGTCAGTTTTCCATACAATAAGGTTTGGAGTGTTGCCAATCTAGTCAAGGGCTGAGGGAAAGGTTTGTGAAAGAAGGCTTTCAACATTTTCAAACATTGGATGACAAGAAAGCGTTTTTGCTGGATGACATCTAAGGTTTCTTCCAACTCTGAAGCTCAATTAGTCTCTGAATCAGCAAATTATTAAAAAATTAAGGAAGAACACGGAGTCTCCTTGACCCCTTTGTCCCCTGTTTGAGATCCAAGCATTCTGAATCATCTTAGAAAATAACCTATATTTTCAGATTACCAGAGTTTGTCAGCCTTCCTTAGCCACTCCAGGCCATCCTTACAATTCTTTGTTCTTTATAGTACATTCCTCTCAGTTGTACAGTTAATGATCTCTTTTCTTGTGCCAGTGTCTGTTACTTCACGAGGACCTATCTTTATAACCAGATGTAAAGTCTACGGGTATAGGAATCATGCTTCTGGCTTTTCATGTCACTTTGTAACCTTAATTTCCCGAGACTCCCACCTGGTGGAGTCAGCCATTCCAGGGTAGGCCTTTGTGTGTTTTTGCCTTTCTTTTATTGGTCCCTGAACATCACTCCCCATGACTGACAGTCATACATTTCCTTTGGTGCTTTGCTCTACATTTCCCCTCCTTCTATGTTTTATGTTTCCAGACACGTGAGTGACATCCACAGACCATGTACAGAAATGCCCTCTGGGAAGTGAGCCCTGAGATGCTGGCCATGGTGGGCCTACATGCTACAGAAAGACTAAAAATGAACTCAGTGTGGAAAAAATTGCAACCATCACCCCATGGTGAGAAATAAATATTGGTGATAGATATAGAAAGAAGGGAAAAAGAGAAACTATTTCTCAAAACTGAGTATCAAGTGACAACTGTGCATTATTTTAACTATGAGGTGATTCCAAGAGCAAACATAGAATAGGGAACTTTTAGAAATTGGGGTTTTACTCCCCTGCTTTTGCCCTACCACTTTCTACATTTGCTTTATGCTCTTCAGAGTAGATTACCCAGGTCAAAGAACATTCAGTAGGGGATAGGAGAGTGAGAGAAAGGGAGAAGCAGAAAAGAAGGGAAGACCAGTCACTCAGCTGTTCAAAACACTATGTATATCTTCCTTTCCACTGGCGCTAGGAAAATGGCTGCTAAAATATTGTAAAAAGCTAATAATTTTAGCCCTTTGGATGGAATACAGTGGACTAATAGTTCAGCTTTTTTTTTTTTTTTTTAAGATTTTATTTTATTTATTTGACAGAGAGACACAGCGAGAGAGGGAACACAAGCAGGGGGAGTGGGAGAGGGAGAAGCAGGCTTCCCGCCGAGCAGGGAGCCCGATGTGGGGCTCGATCCCAGGACCCTGGGATCATGACCTGAGCCGAAGGCAGACGCTTAACGACTGAGCCACCCAGGCGCCCCAATAGTTCAGCTTTACATAGCAGTTACTGAGACAAGGATGAAAGTACCCAGGGCTAAGGACTAATTTAGCCTGAGGATGTGATAGACTGATGACCCCAAATGTTCACAACTTCTTATTATCCATGCCTTTTGCAATATGCCTTTGCATATTTTCCCTTTATTAGGTGAGATCTATTTTTTCACCTCTTGAATCTGGGCTGACTTTGTGACTTGCTTTGGCCAATAAAATGGCATAGAAGTGATGGCATCCTAGTTCTAAGCATAGGTCATGAGAAACCTTGAATGTTTTACCTTTTCGTCTTGGAATTGGCCTACCAGCAGAAAAATAAGACTGGATTGGCCTGCTGGATGAGAATAAACACGTAGCCCAGTCTTCCACCACATCACCCAAACTATCAGCTGACCACATGAGTGAGATCCTGCTAAAACATTCTATTCCTAACCAACCCAACAATACACGGAAGATTCATTAGTGAACTTAGCAGAACTAAGCAGTGATCAGTTAAGCAGGGCCCAGAGCTACCTAGCTAGCCCATAGACTCATGAGAAATAATAAATGCAGTAAAAGAGAATACAGAGTCTTTCAATCAATAGTTTGGCCAGGCATTTTGCCTATAGGAAGAGGCACATACATAAATCTGAAGATAGCCAGAAGCCTAAGCAGGTAACTTTCAGAGTTCATTGTTTTACCAGGGCTATTGGGAATCTGGAGTGGGTTGTTCCAAAAACAGATTCAAAGCCCCAGAGAGCATGTTTAATAATAATAATAATCTTAAAAGCTAACAAATGCTTATTTCAAGCCACCATCTTCTCTGATTTCTACAAACATGAGACGCTATTACCCTGGTTTTAGGAGCAGATGCTGAGGGTAAGAGAAGGTAGGTAGGTACCAAGAGCTAAGAAGGAAACCATGGTTGTCTGATGCCAAAGCTTAATGTATGAACACTGCACAATAGTGTCACACTGGGGAAGTGGCAGTATTGTCATAGCTTGGTCCTTGGCAACTAGGGATCAAGGTGTGAGGCAACTGTCCTATCCACAGTGGAAATGGGGTTTGGGGTAACTAGGCTTATTCACAGTAAAAGGAGACAAGGGGGCAGCTGGAAAGAAGGCAGCTGTGTAACACCTGTCAGATGTTATTGCAGCAATAAACAAGTCCAGCAAAATCCTGCTTCTCTCCAGAGAATATTTGTCTCCATGGTGAAATAATGCAAAACTGGGCAAGAGGCAGTCAGAACCCAGGAGGAGGGGGGACTCAGGGTCACAGAGGCTTAGCAGATTGCTCTTTACTCTCTGCCTCTGACTCATCAATCCCAGAGGAGTAGCACTTGCTTGCTTCAGCTTTCCTAGTCATCTCAACAGGCAACAGGAGAGGGGGGCAGCACTGGCAAAAATCCTATTCCATTGCAAAGCTCTTAGATTTGATTGGGGATTTCTCAGAACCCCCTGTAAGCATGGCAAAATATATTTACCCATTTTCTATATGTTTTACCTACCCAGTCCTCGAGTGCTCTGAAATATCCTTTTTTCAAGAATCAAGTTATGAATTTATCCCTTTGTATTGAATTAATAGCTAATTTTACTATTAACAACAACTATGAGATATGTATTAGTATTCCCATTTTACAGAGGAAGAAATTGAATTTTGGAGAGGGGGTAAGCAACTTGCCAAAAATCATAAAGCTGAGTCCCAGTCAAACCTAGGTGGGCAACTGTCAGAACTCATGCTTTCAACTCTTGTCTATTGTCTACTATGACTAGTATGCCAATAGAACTTTTTTTTTAGTATGTCAATAAATATTCTGGATGTCAGAGTCAAGGGTAAGACTCATTTTGAACTCTTGTCTATCTTCTCTTTAACTAACAACTTGGGCATGGCACTGAAGATAGAATTCTAGAATTGTCAGCACTCTGACAGTTAAGTCCTGTGCATCTTAAGAATTATTTCCCTTCCAACATCATCACACTTCCAGACTCCTTATAGCAAATTTCAGTTCTGCTGAAATGCAACAGCAAAACCATTAGACTTTTCTCTGGTGTTTACAGTTTATTTTTCAAAATTAACATTCAGGACACAGATTCCCATTTATGAATCAACCCCACCAGTGTTTTTCTGAGCTATACTGGAAATTTGGGTTATGTCTTCACCCAACCAACCTACTGTTGGTTGGGACATAGGAACAAGATAGGGTGCGCTCAGCCAAAGCATGCAGCTGTGGGGGGAGGGGCTGGTCAAGAGACTGAGCATGTTCTGAGGATTATTTTCTTACACTCAATTCTGTTATGGTGAGTTTCTATGTGTAGGATGCCTGGATGGCAGGTGGAGGAATATGGATGCCAGATCTCCATAAAACTCATCATTTTCTTATCATTTCCTTTTTCCTATGCCTTTGCACTTTCAGAGAGAGAGTATGTTTGAAGTTCAAGCTTCTGTGCATCGTAAGTCTCACTGCATATGAGCACAGCATAGTGGACTAGGAGGGCACCCAATTCCTCTCTCTCAGTCTTCTCCAAAGCATGGAGTTTACCTACTTCACTCTTTTAGGGGATATATAACTTCTGTTCAAATATTTTCAGTGACAGACAATTCATTAACTCGCAGGACACTACAATTAATTATTTGAATCATTCAGTTTACCAGTGTGACAGATATTTAGGTCTCCTCTATATGTCAGGCATTGCCCAGAGATGATAAAACATCCTATGCTCAGGAAACTGATAGTCCAACATTAGAACCATAATCAGCCTCCCTTTAGCATCTAACTAACCCTTGTTTTTTTGGTTCTCTCTTTTCAGGTGTCACAGGGTAAGTTAAGCTTTAGACACCTGTCCCTGCAAAGTAATGATCATTATGCCCCTGGAAGAAACTCAATGTGAAGTTACTATCAGTCAAATACATCTTTTTGACAGTGAGTTGTAAAGCCTTTTCTTTTTGACAAGAGAGAATAGGAGAGTAGTTTCTGACCAAGAAAAAATAGGAAGGAAGATCTACTAGTGCAGCAAATGTTTATCTATGGCTAGACTTCATTGATTTAGCATCAGTGTTGACTGTGCTAAAGAATGTGAAAAGAATAAGATTTGTTATTAGCACACCCCTAGGTGCTAATGACCAACGTTGAATCTTCCATGATTTCAACTGACCACTTTCTACTTAAAATTTCCTTTCCCTTTGCCTCTGTGATTCCACCTTCTCAACTGACTTCATTGGCTTTTTCTGCTGTTTGGATACTGTAAAAGTTAGTATTCTCCACTGTATGAATTTCATCCCCATCTTTTCTCATACTACAAGTTCTCTCATGTGGCTCCCATGGTTTCCACCAAATCTAAAAGTTGACAACTCTACTCTTCACTTTGTATCTGCAACCCTTGTCTCTCTCCTGGGTTCCACAACTGTATTCCCAGTTTCCTAATCCACTGTATTTCCTTTAGGCACATCAAGTTATTCCCTTTTCCTGCCCCCTTTTCAATCTAGCAAGCTCATATTCATCTTTCAAAATTCAGTCCAAATGTTATATCTTCTGGGAGATGTTTTCTGACTCATCCAGGCAGTTATTAATGTCTTCCTGTGGTGATTGGTCAAAAGTATTGTGCATCAGACATCAGACATGCTAGATGCTGTGCTGAATAATGAATGTACCGCATTTATGAGGACTGAAAGTCTGTACTCCATGGGGTATATAATCCAGAAAAGAAGACAGAGATTGTACATGTAATTTAGGTATATTGACTGTTATAAAAAAGCTATGTGTTATGGTTATCTACTACAGCTAAGGCTGTCCAATGACACATTCTATATCTGTGAAATGTCCTATATCTGCACAGTCCCATATGATAGCCACTAGCTACACATGACTAATGAATACATGAAACATGTCTAGTGCAATTAAGAAATTAAATTTTTCAATTTGTTTAATTTTAATAAAATATCCAGCTGGCGGCATCTATATTGGACAATGTAGTTCTAGACGTTGAGGAAGTTTTCTCTGAAAGAATGAAATTTATTATTTTTGGACCTGAAGGGATGAATAGATCTGAAGGGCAGGTGAGAGGTGGAAAGAATAACAGAATATAGCACTGTAAAGGCCCCAGACTCACAAATTCATGTTCCTCAGTTAATCCCACACCCTACCCCTTAGCTTTTGTAAACTTAAAATAGTGTAAGTTCTCAACATATATTTGTTATTATTATTATTATTATTTTGTTCTGGTTTATAGACTTCTTCACAAGTTTTATTATGTCATTTCTCCATTTGTCTACTGTTAGCCTCCATCAATTTCAAAAAAGTGGGAACTGTCTCAAATTCTTTTCTATTCTGCTACAATATCCTAAAGAGTTCTGTGCAGGCAGAACTGCACTCTCCATCCGAAACATGCTACATTTTAAGGGAATTAAATTTCAGTGAGGACATAAACAGTCAAGTGATGATCATCTCCACACACCAAGGTTCTGAGCCTTACAGCTCCCAAGGTCAAAGCATGGAGTTAAGCTAATCAATTCTGAGAACTTTCAGTTAGTACTTAAACTAAGTGTTATGCCTCATGTTCTCTATAGTCTTGGATTCATCTGCAAGCCACTTTGCAGTGAGAATTTTGCCTCTTACAAGAGATGTAATCCCACCTCACACCCAACTCCACATTGCCATAAAAAAGAAAGCATTCCTGTGCTTTTTGTAGTATACAATTTTACCTTGTTCCAGTATGCTTTTATATATGACATAGGAAAGGTGTGGGCAAAGGAAGTGCTATTTTAGAATGCATGTTTATCAACACATAACAGGTGTACTATAAATGCTGGAGGAGCTGTTTTTAACATAGTAAATTCCTGAGATTACCTGCCAAAGCCAATAATGCAGGTGGCTTGGCAATCTGATCAGCTGACTCCACAACCTCAACCCCAAACCTAAAGAGGAGCTTCAGCTTATTTTTAAACAGCAAAATCCATCCAGATATCTGTATAAAGTATGAGGAGCTATGGACAGATGAGAAGAAATTGGATACAGAGAACTGAAAAAGGGAACTATCAACAAACTGCAGGTGAGAGAGAGAGGCAGAAAATGACTAACAAGACCACAGCAAGGTCTTTCTCACTACCAAGCCTGATTCTGCCAATTTATGGTCAAGAGAGACTTTTCACCAAAATTTTATCCAGTGTTTAAGACCTAGTTCAAATCCCATTTGATGGGATGCCATGCCCAAGTTGTTAGTTAAAGAGAAGATAGACAAGAGTTCAAAATGAGTCTTACCCTTGACTCTGACATCCAGAATATTTATTGACATACTAAAAAAAAAGTTCTATTGGCATACTAGTCATAGTAGACAATAGACAAGAGTTGAAAGCATGAGTTCTGACAGTTGCCCACCTAGGTTTGACTGGGACTCAGCTTTATGATTTTTGGCAAGTTGCTTACCCCCTCTCCAAAATTCAATTTCTTCCTCTGTAAAATGGGAATACTAATACATATCTCATAGTTGTTGTTAATAGTAAAATTAGCTATTAATTCAATACAAAGGGATAAATTCATAACTTGATTCTTGAAAAAAGGATATTTCAGAGCACTCGATGTATGATGACCTGTTACTGCTGAAACCCCAGGATATTTTTTTTAATTTGTAGGTTGGCACTTAATTATATATTGTCTTATGTTATTCATTAAGATTTCATGGGCTTGGGTTTTATCTCCCCACCCAGAATATAAATTTTATAGGGTGAAACAGCTATGACATAAGTATCCTGAATTCCCAATGTCCTAGCATAGAGCAGGGCCCTTCATGGAGCCCTTGATAAATATCTTCTGATTTATTCAATTATGTGCTAGAAGACAGACAAAGTAGTGAGACAAAAACAAAACAAAACAAAACCACAAACAACAACCAAAAAAAAAAAAAAACGGAAAAAGAAGAGCAGGGTGCAGGGCTGTGCCCTATTGAAAGCAGCTAAGCTTTCCTGAGATGACTCACACAGTAGGAATGCCAACACTGAAGAGCAGAAGTGGGGTAAATGGCTTGGACACTTGAACTCTGATCTCTTATTGGCTGACAAATGGATTATATCTTCCCCTGACAGTATGTAAGGGGCCAAGATCTTTGGAAAAGAAACGTCTATTCCAGTGTTTCGAAAAAGTCTATACAAAAGGGTTTCCCACTCCCGAGGTTGGTGAAAATTACTAATCAGGCAAGCTGTCTGACCTCTGGTCCCAGAATATTAGAACTAGAAGGAGATTGGATATAATCCGACCTCAGTCACATTTCACTATCAAGGAAACTGAGGTCCAGTGATAGGAAATTACTTGTTCAATGCGATATACCTGGTTAGTGGCAGAACTGAGTCTAGAACCCAGGATTTCTGGTCTCTAAAGCCAATGATCTTTCCACATCAGTTTCATGCGAAGGAACAGAATTTTACTGGCCTAGTCAGTGAAAACTACCTATGATTTGTCTGTTTTCCTCCTCACTTGATTTATTTCTTTAACTAGCATGGACCCCAATCACTTAAACTATTCTCACACCAAACGTGGATTTCAGTTTCCTCATCTACGTGTCCTATTGTCTCTGCCCTAAAAACCCTGCACAAAGTGAACCCAATAATCTTCCTGTTCCTGTATTCCCCAAGGCTGCTGACAATAAATGGAGAAAAATTGTACAATCACATAAAAATTATGATTCTCAATTCCTGTACACTCAGCACAAACAGCATTCCTTTTACTTATTATTGATCAGGTCCTCTCCAGCTCTCAGCAGCTGTTCCAAACACCCAGCTCACTCTCATTAGCAGTCTCACCTGCTACTTCACAGAAGAAATGAATGCTTGTCGTGTAAACTTACTCAGCCTTTCACCCAATCTACAAAGTACATTCATTTCCACTAAACCTTACTTCCTTCCCCCCATTTTCCTGTTTACTTCTTCAGAACTGGGTTCTATCAACTCCCTCTTTCTTTTTTTGTTTTTAAGATTTTATTTATTTATTTGACAGCGAGAGAGGGAACACAAGCAGGGGGAGTGGGAGAGGGAGAAGCAGACTCCCCACTGAGCATGGAGCCCGATGAGGGGCTCGATTCCAGGACTTTGGGATCATGACCTGAGCTGAAGGCAGATGCTTAACGACTGAGCCACCCAAGCACCCCCAAATCCCTCTTTCTGCTATATAATCAACCTCTCCCTCTTTGTTGGCTTCTCTTCAGCACATATGTCCAAATATGTCAACATATCTTCAATAAACCTTATCTTGACTCTGCATTATCCCTATAGCCATCACCCTACCTATCCTTTTCTTCAGAACCCAATTCCTATGGAGGAGACTATTCTTGGTGACTCTAATTACTTGCTTCCCATTTTTCCCATAGCACACTGTAAACTGGTGATTCTTACCCTTAATTCTGAAAATTACTAGAAAAGGTCACCTATAACCTCTTAATGCACAATAATCATTTTATGTCTTTTTTTATTATGGCAAACATATGCAACATAAAATTTCTCATTTTAAGCATGTTTAAGTGTACAACTCTGTGGCATTAAATACATTCACAGTATCATGCAAGCATACCATTATCCATTTCCAGAAGTTTTCATCATCACAAGCAGAAATTCTGAATGCATTATATAATAACTCCCATTCTCCTCTACTTTGCCCCTTCTTCTAATTTATGTCATTATGAATCTGCCTATTCTAGATACCTCATGTAAGTAGAATCATACAATATTTGTCCTCTTGTGTCTGGCTTATTTCACTTTGCATGTTTTCAAGGTATACCCATGTTGTAGCATGTTACCAGAATGTCATTCCTTTTCAAGGCTGGATTATTCCATTATATATATATATATATATATATATATATATATATATATATATGCCATGTTTTGTTTATCGACTCATCAATTGATAGACATTTGAGTTTTTTCCACCTTTTAGCTATTGTGAATAATACTGTTATGAACATTGATATACAAGTATCTGTTTGTTCTGCTTTCAGTTTTTTGTGTACATATGCAGAAGTGTAACTGCTGGATCATAACATAATAATTCTATGTTTAACTTTTTGGGAACTACCAAATTGTTTTCCACAACAGCTACACTATTTTAGTTCTGACCACCAATGCATACAACTTCCAATTTCTCCACATCCTTGCTAACATTTATTATTTTGGGTGTTTTTTTTTTTTTTGTCTTTTTTGTGGGGTTTTTTTTTTTTTTTTTTGGATAGTAGCCATCCTAATATGTGTGAAGTGTTATCTTATTGTGGTTTTGATTTGCATTTCCCTAATGATGAGTGATGTGGAACATCCCTTCTTGTGCTTGTTGGCAATTTGTATATCTTCTTTGGAGAAATGTCCAAGTACTTTACCCATTTTTGAATTGTATTGTTCAGTTATTTTGTTGCTGAAAATGTTCATTTTAGCCCTTCTCTTATTTGATCTCTTTGTAGCATTTGCCCGAATTCTAACTAGAATGATCCCACCCTCTGACTACATGACTTCACTCTTTCCTATCTCTTCTTTCCCTACTTTGATCTTCCCATACTGATATCCTCACTAGCTCTTGCAGCGTTTAATCACTCCCCATTCTAACATTTATTGAGCACTTTGTATGGGCCAGACACTTTGCTAAGTGTTTTACATGTATTTTCTCCCTTTATGTTTAAAATCCTGCATTAGGTAGGTGGGATTATTAGAAATGTGATTCTATAGATATGAAAACTGAGGCTTAAAGAAATAAAGTACTTTTCTTGAGTTTACTAAGGTAATGTGACAGAGCTAGCTTTTAAATCCAAGAAACTCATTCCAGAGTTTAGTCTTAAGATTTTCCTATCCAGTTCTATTATAGCATTAACTACTAAATTAAGCTGATACCACCCTGTATATGTAAATTGTGTAATTGAGTTGTGTGGTTGCAAGCAATGGAAACACTCTGGCAACTTAAAGTGGAAAGGAATTTGTGGTAAGGATAAGAAGTAATTTGTGTAATTGGAAGGAAAGCTGGAGAATTTAGTTTAAGAAGAAAGACCTAAATAAACTGCAGCCCCAGGGTTGTAAGAAGTGAGGGGCAGTCTCTTCAGGGTCCAGCCACTTAAATGAATTGGCTGCCAGTTCTTTCAGCAACGTGGTCAAGACTGAAATTCTAGAGTGAGCATCATGTTGATCTGCCTGGAACACACAATAAACCTGGGTTACATGGGTAGGGAAGACAAGAATAAAACATGGTGATTGGCAATCTAAACCTGGCTCTGTCTGAAGGGGAAAGGTTCATACACCCAGAGCAAAATAAGAAACAATGAATAAGTGGATGCAAAATGACAAGTCTACTATACCCCTAATCTTTTACTTTAACCCAGACCTCTTTCATCAGCCCCAAACCTAAATATCCAATGACTGACATCTCTACTTAAAAGTTGTTAGCACACATTGGTAACCAGTTGCTCCTCTTAGTTGGGTAGAAGACTCCCTTATAAATACCTCTCTTGCTGCATTTCTCACTTTAGACCAAAAATATATGTCCATCTCTCTCTCTTATTCATGAGACTATGAGCTCCTCCATTGTGTTGTATTCTTTCTACCCTCTAGCACTAAGCATGGTAACATTCATGTAGCCAGTACTCAATAAATATTTTCTGTGATGAGCACCGGGTGTTATAATTAACTAATGAATCATTGAACACTATATCAAAAACTAATTATGTACTATACAGTGGCTAACTGAACATAATAAAAAAAACGTTTGCTGCCTGATGAATGAAACTACAGACTTGAGGGGAACTAGAGTATCAGACATTTATGTCAGAAAAGATCTTGAACAAAAGAGACCTTGAAGTTTTAGTTAATCACAAGTACAATATGAACCAGAAATATATTAGAAGCTGTCAAAGAGTAAAGTTGATATTAATTGTGTCAATAGAAGTATAGTGTGTGTGTGTGTGTATATATATATATATATATATATATATATATATATATATAAAGAGTAGTTGTATGGTACCTGACACTGATCAGACATCTGGAGTATTATTACTATTTCTTGTCACCACATTATATGAAGGAGATTGAAAAATTTGAAATGTGTGGAAACTATATCATATGGAAAAAGTTAACTGGGAATGTTTATAATGGAAAAAAGAGGAATTAGAAGGTTTGATCACTATAATTATTCAGCAGGCCCATGAAAAACAGAAAATTAAACTTATTCTATATAATGCAGATAGAATCAAGATGAAAATGTAGAAAAATAATTTGTAAACAGTTGATCATAAATGGAATAATCTGTTTTATAACATAATAAAACCTCTATGGCTGGAAATACTCAGACAAAAGTTATGTTAACAAACCACAAGGTATTGTTTAAGTAATAACTTGATTGCTTATTACATTGACTAGATTAGATTATTACAAACTCAAATGTCTTTAGAAACAAGGCAGCAATTAGTCTTACTCAAGTAAGTTGAGTATCAGACAGAAGATGGTGGGGACTGACAGGGGACTAGAGAACATGTGCCTACCTAAATGTATTTGAATGTATACATTTTTATAGCATGATGAAGTTCAAATAAAACAAATTTGAGAGCTAAATTCTATATTTAAACTGTCAATTTGTACTCCATGGACTAAATTTTTAAGATAATTTCCAACTTGAAGACTCAATCTGAAATGGATAACAAACTTCTTAAACAGATTATTATTGATGTTTACATATGCAAAGGCTTGTGAGGAAGATAACACCATTAATAAAGTTAGTGGTGAAAAAGAGAAGTTATTAGGATCATTATGGATTCTTTTTCTTTGTTTTAGTTTCAGGTTTTTATTTAAATTCTAGTTAGTTAACTTATAGTGTAATATTGGTTTCAGGAGTAGAATATGTAGTGATTCATCACTTAAATATAATAATACCTAGTGCTCATCACAACAAGTGCCCTCCTTAATACCCATCACTCATTTAGCCCATCCCCTACCCACCTCCCCTCCAGCAACCCTCAATTTGTTCTCTATAGTTAAGAGTCTCTTATGGTTTGCCTCCCTCTCTTTTTCTTTTTTAATTCCTTCCTCTATGTTCATCTGTTTTGTTTCTTAAATTCCACATATGAGTGAAATCATATGGTATTTGTCTTTCTCTGACTTATTTTGCTTAGCATAATACACTCTAACTGCACCCACATCATTGCAAATGTCAAGATACTCTTTTTGACGGCTGAGTAATATTCCATTGTGTATATATACTACATCTTCTTTATCCATTCTTCAGTCAATGGGCAGTTGGACTCTTTCCAAGATTTGGCTACTGTTGATAATGCTGCTGTAAATATTGTGGTGCATATATCCCTTTGAATCAGTATTTTTGTATCCTTTGGGTAAATACATGGTAGTGCAATTGCTGGGTCATAGGGTAGTTCTACTTTTAACTTTTCAAGGAACCTCCATACTGTTCTCCAGAGTGGTTGCACCAATTGGCATTCGCACCAACAGTGTAAGAGGGTTCCCCTTTCTCTGCATCCTCGCCAACACCTGTTTCTTGTGTTGTTAATTTCAGCCATTCTGACAGGTGTGAGGTGGTATCTCACCATGGTTTTCATTTGTATTTCCCTGATGATGAATGATGTTGAGCATCTTTTCGTGTGTCTGTTAGCCATTTGTATGTCTTCTTTGGAAAAATGTCTATTCATGTCTTCTGCCCATTTCTTAACTGGATTATTAGTTTTTTGGGTGTTGAGTCTGATAAGTTCTTTATAGATTTTGGATACTAACCCTTTATCTGATTAGACACTTGCAAATATCTTCTCCCATTCCATAGGTTACCTTTTAGTTTTGTTGCTTATTTACTTCACTGTGCAGAAGATTTTATCTTGAGGAAATCCCAATAGTTCAATTTTGCTTTTGTTTCCCTTGCCTCAGGAGACCTGTCTAGTAAGAAGTTGCTATGGCCTAGGTCAAAGAGGTTGCTGCCTGTGTTCTCCTCTAAGATTTTAATGGTTTCCTATCTCACATTTAGGTCTTTCATCCATTTTGAATTTATTTTGGTGTAAGGTATAAGAAGGTAGTCCAGATTCATTCTTCTGCATGTTGCTGTTCAGTTTTCCCAACACCATTTGTTGAAGACACTGTCTTTTTTCCACTGGATGTTCTTTCCTGCTTTATCAAAGATTAGTTGACCATAAAAGGTCACTATGGATTCTAATGAAATTATTAAGAGTTTGGTAGATGTAAAGATGGTATGGTAGGCAGAAAAATGATGGAATCTGTGAATATGTTATATTAGGTAACAAAAAGTTGTTAGGTAACAACTTTGTAGATGTGAATAATTCTCAGTTGATTCTTTCAAGTGGCTGGACCTTGAGGAGGGATTATCTTAGACTATCCAAGTGAACCCAGTCTAATCACATGAGTTCTTAAAGGTGGAGAAACTCATGGCTATGGTCAGTAAGAAGGGGATGTGACTTAGAGAATAAGGATCAGAGAGAAGAAAGATCAGCAACATTGCAGGCTTTAAGAGGGGGCCACAAGCCAAGGAAGAGGGGGAACCCCTAGAAGCTGAGGAAGGCAAGTAAGAAGATTCTCCCATAAAACCTCCAGAAATAAATACATCCCTGTCAAAACCTTGAGTTTAGATTTGTGAGATTCCTGTGATACACCTGACCCACAGAACTGTGAGATAATAAATTTTGTTGTTTTAAGTCAGTAAGTTTGTAGTAATTTGTTACAGAAGCAGTAGAAAACTAATGTAGATGCTTAAAGTTAAAAGGATAACATGTTTCAGAAAAGAGTCATTTACTGTACAAATGCTTCACAAACAAGATTTCATGTTATACTTAATACACTGCCTTTATATGATTTTTTTTTATAGTGGAGACATACCCAAAACTGGCATTATGCATCTAGTTGCCTGGAAAAAAAATTTAATGAAAATGAGTATAAAGTATGACCTCTACTTTGCTCCCAAAGACCAAATTTTTACACAACAGATTATAAAACAATATAATCAAGGGCCAAATTATATATTATAGCAAAAACAAAGGGCTATAAATGTGATTATTTCATATATCAGGTTTTTCAGGCTAAACTAAATTTTAGATATCCTGAATGGCTATAAATATAACTGTAAAAGGACTAAAAATTCCTCCATTTTAGATATAAAATTTACTCCTGCTCTGGAAATGACAAACCATTTGTCAGACATGTCCAGCTTTTTGGCTTAGATGCTATAGTCATCATGATGTTAGGAAGGTGAGAGTGAAGTTTAATAGGACTGTATATGTCAAAAGAGTGTGTGTATGTGTATGTGTGCATAAAAGAATAGAACTTCAGTGCAGATTAAAAATTAATCTTTTGGAAAAGGAAATATACCTCCTTTCCTGAATTTTTTAAGAAACAGTGAGCTTTAAATGACTATAAATGGAAGGTAGAATTGACATGAAAAGGAAACACCTAGTACAGTTTAGCAAGTCAAAATAATAATGAAAGAATAAATAATGTTTGTGAATTTGCAATAGATTATATTTTTTATTTATGAAATAGTAGGTTCCCTAGTTTGTAAGTCTACAGAACAGAAGTTTTGAAACAGCTTGTTTGGATTTTCATTTAGAGGAACAGTGAATTTGAGCAAAATGGAAGCACAAGGATGTGAATTTTTAATGGGCAAAACCAGTTAAAATTACACATTGTAGGTTTCCCAGAGTTGCTGAGCTTCCCTGGTTGAAGTTTCCCATGTTAAGACAGAAAAGAAGGAAAGTAGTCCAGAGCTATGGGAAGGACCTCACTGACAGAGTTGATGCTGCTCCAGAGAGAGCAGACGGACCCAAACTTTGGAAAGTAAATGACATTTAGGACTCTTGTGATCTCTAAAAATTAATTGTAGAGGAGAGAGTTCAGTCAAATCGAGGCCGTTAAAATGGACAAACTAGCAAAGGATATTTTCATTCACTTTAAACTGGAGACTGTGCAAGTACTTGAAATGACTTCAAAATTGTCTTCTCTTTAGTTCAGTGATCTTTGTGTCTGTTTAATGCCAATTAAAGATGAGAGCATGACAGCACTAATTTTTAGTGAGTAATTAACCAAGAACAATTTACCTTGGCTTTCCAATGCATCTCCAGCTCTTATATTTGTACTGTCCAGTAATGATAACTCAGCCTTGGTGGTCAGCTGGATATCTCTGAATCAATAAATCTAATTTTTATGGGTTGCTGTTGATCTTCTCCTTTTCCTTCATCAGCTGTAACTGGTACTCACCCAGGTCCCCATTACTAAGTTACTCTTCCTCTAAGACTATTGATGTGCCACCACCTGCACACAATGCCCTCTGCTCCATGGTCCATCTCAACAGCCTTGATCTGGGTGAATCCTCTCCCCTAAAATTAGTTTTTAGAGAATATAGGACTGGTGAAAGGAAAGCTTAAAGTAAATGAAAATGCCCCAGTTGACACTAAATGAAAAGGACGTGAGCAGATTCAGAGAATTTCCTTGAATTGATCTATACTTACTCAGTCAGAGGCTTTTTAAAAAATGCCATCCTACTCAACCTTCTAAAAGTATGATTTTTTTTTCATTTTAATGGGAAATTTATGTTTGATTGAAAAGATAGGACATAACATCTTCAGTTTAATGTCTCCCAGAGAAGCTTGTCATTCACTGGATCATATGCTTAATATAGGTTCAAAACATAGAATTTAGATAATTTATTTCCAGGTAGGAGGATGAATTTATATGAATTAAATAACAAACTGATAATGACAATTTTCCTTTGAAGAATACTTTAAGGGATTTTTCAATAAATATTTATTGAGTACTTTCAATGTGCAAAGCACTATCTTGGGAACTGAATAAATACACAAAGATTTTTATGACATGTATTCTTCAGGAAATTCACTGCCTAATAAGAGAGATGAATACACAAATATCTTACTGTGTTTTTTATTGTGGCAAATGTCAAAAGAATTAAACATTAGCACTGGGAATTTGGAGAATTATGCAATACCTCCTGGATGATAAGATCAAGAGCATATTGGAGGAATCTGTATTTGGCTATGTTTTTTAAAGGATAAAATAGGTATAAAGATGAAAAGGTGGGGTATATAGTCATAGGAAAAAGAACCACTGGAAAATCAAAGACAAAGAGGAAAACACATGGAATGTGTTCATGAGCTATCAAGTCGAACAGTTTGGTTAAAACATAGTATCTAAGTGGGAAGAAGTGGAGAAATGAGGCTTAAAACCAAATCATGGGGACTTTTGAATGGTAGGAGTTATCAAAGGTGTTTAAAAAGACATGATTCACCAAGACATATCTGGAGATAATGTATAGAAGATAGAGGCAAGGTAAATAAGAGGCAACTAAGTTCTGGAGAGCTATCAAGGATCTTAATTCTCAAAATCTTCATGTCCTACATGTATAACATGTCTTGATGCTATGTATTGACTGAGCATCTGCCCTCTCTCTGTATATCATGCCACCCTGCCTGGCTAGACTTTTTACCACGACTTCCTGCTGAATTTGTCCCTCTGAGTCTGGTGTTTAGTGAGAATGCATACCTCAAGGTTTCAACTCTTCCCAGTCTTTACCTTCCTGCTGCAGTTAACAAAGCCATGGCTGGCAATGCATCAAAAGGATTACTTAACAGAAATATAGGTTGTGTCTATAATATTACAGGCAAAAACTAATGATGAGGTTCAACAGCCAATGAAAGAGGCAGAGAAGGAGTGCCCCCAAGAGGTAAGAACAAGCCTAGATAGTGCAATGTCATGGAATCTATAAGGCAGTGTTTCAAGAACAAAGTATTGAAAACTGTCTGTTTCTGTAGACATGAATAAAAAGGCTATGGTATTTGGGAATTACCATATCTTATAAATACCACATCTGTTCTAACAGTTATACTACAGTGCAAATGTTCCCCAAAAACGTGGATTGGGGTCTTACTGCACACCTACCATAATGCCTGACAATATCACCTTCAAAAGAAAATATTGTTAATTACGAGGTCAGGGAGGAGGGTAAAAAGTGAATGGTAAGGAATGAGAAGCAAACAATACAGACAAATATTCAGAAAGGAAATAGTGAGATAAACTAATGAATAGCACAAGAAATTAGTAGGGTGTTGTGTTAGTGGTGGTTGGTGTTATTATTCTTGCTTTTGACTTTTGTTTTTAAGTATGAAGGATATTTGAGACCCTGTATAGGTTGTGGAGAAAGTACAATTAAAGTTTGATAAAAAGCAGAGGTAGGTAGGGGTAGGGTGAGAGAAAATATGGCTTACAAAGCAAATAAATGTCCAAAGAAGATCAGAAAACATGAGATAGAGCAAGTTCTCAGAAAGGAAAAGTGATACTTAACTCTAGGAAAAGAAAGGAGACTTTTTTTATGTAAGAATCTAACAGATCTTTGGAACATAAATCTTGAGCTAGATACAGAGAAATTTTGAGATGAAGAATTATTTTGGCCTTGACCTCCCATGAAAGAAGAGGATGAGAAATTGTGCAGAGTTGAGGTTTGATGATTAAGAATTTAGGAATGATTAGGAAAAGCTACCTTGGAAATACATTTAAGATTTATAATACAGAGTTATTAGCCCTGAGGGCCCTAGGTGATGGCAAAGGACTTGGTGAATTGTAGAGATTCAATCCATGTGTTTTGTGACTTCCTCCATGAAGCAGCTCAGGGATTTGTTAGATGGGTACATGCAAAGGTCACAGAATGAGGGGCTTCAGATTACTAAGGAAAGAAAATTAGTTGGTAATAAGAAGAGCCAGAATTTCTCAAAAATTAATTTTAATACTTACTTGTTTAGCAATTCTCTTTGCCACTGAAGTGTAAGCCCCATGAGGGCAGGGTACAGTGCTAACCCAGTCAGAGTCAGCCCTCAAAAAATAGTTGCTGAAGCATAGAAGAAAGAAGAGAGGAGAGGGAGAGGAGAAGGGAGGGAGAAAATAAGGAAAAGTAGTAAGACTTCTAGAGCTTTTGTTTAGAACGAATGGTCATGTTTTTCTTCATGTTATATGAATGTTCCCCTTTGTCAAAAAGAACACCCACTATACATTTAGAGTACAAAAGAATGTGCTGAGGACTATTTTACATTCTCTCACTACTTTAGAAAAAGCAGCTAAAAGTATGTTGATTGTATATTAACTAGAGAAAAGTCATATAAGGCAGTCAATAAAATGCCCATAAAGTTTTCATTCTTAAGAGAATGTGAAGTTTGTTTCTGACAGCAATATCAGATTAATCAAGAAGTCTGTTAGTGAAAATTATAAGAAAAATGGCACAATTTACTATCATTACCAAGGACATGTTCAAAAATAAACCTGTCTCACCAGATCTTTGAGAAATATCTGTTATCTACTGCAGCAATTTCAAATACTGGATAAAATGTGTTCCTGCCTATCAAATATGTTGTCAGATAATTCTTCAGAGAAAAATGGTGTCAGTTACTCAAATGATAGACAATCTGCATAAGGGGAGAGTGTAGTGAGTGATTTTTTTACAAATGCTTTTTAGCTAAGTTTGTGACAATAAAAGGGAGAAATTGAAAAGTAGTCAAAAGTTACATCCATAATTAAAGCCTTATCCAGGCCAGAAGGGGTCCTTGGTAATAGAAAGGAAGTGTAGGAGTAACTATGTTCATAAGATCAGTGACATCATGGAGGGTCCTTGCATTTCCCAAGGTTGACATCTTCCAAAATTTTCTGAGGGACATTTTTTGACTTATCCTCTAGTCCTAGAATCTCCCTGGAAGGACCTATGGAATATACCACTTTAATGGGGGTCTAGCCACCTAGTCCACAATTTATGCTAACAGATGCAAGGGAAATAATGCAAATAATCAATAGTGACTTAGAAGACATCAACAGTGCAATACTACTCCAGTTCCCAGATTAAGGAATATAGAAACAATGTTGGCATTCCCCCATCATCTTGTCCCCCCCACACACACACCACACTTTCATTCATTCTGGCCATTCTGACTTAAAATATAGATGCCCTGCCCAGCACTCTAATCACAGTTGAACTTGGGCTATGGTAACAAAAGGCTGACCTCTAAGTGCCTCCTATGCTGCTTTAGTCACATCTCTGCACACCCAACAGAGATCTCATTCTGATGACACTCTGCCCTGAGCTCCCCATCCTAAGATCTCTCCATATGACCACTTCAGTATTTATTCTGATACCTTCCTAGGGTTCTAACTTCCTGAGAGGACTGTGGTCCTGCTTTTATCTTTTCAACATTGCTTTTGCAGGGAGTAAAGATGTGACCCTCAATACCACCCAAGTGTTTGTGTTGTTTATTGCCTACCTGGATTGCCAACACTTAGCACAATGTCTGGTACGTAGCAGCTACCTAGTAAATATTTGTTGAACTGATTTGAAGCATGACCTTGCTCTAGGTTTCCTGGATCCAATGCCAATCGTTTGTTTGAACAGTGCCTGAGGACTACCACTTCCTACCTGCTCTCTGTGCTGTTCCTTCCTTGGCCAACTGCAGCTTTGCTGCCAGTCAGGCTGTCATCCAGTGTGGAAGGCCTAATGTCAGGATTTTTTTTTTTTAAGATTTTGTTTATTTATTTATTTGAAAGAGAGACACAGCGAGAGAGGGAACACAAGCAGGGGGAGTGGGAGAGGGAGAAGCAGGCCTCCCGCTGAGCAGGGAGCCCGATGCAGGGCTCCATCCCAGGACTCTGGGATCATGACCTGAGCCGAAAGCAGACGCTTAACGACTGAGCCACCCAGGCACCCCCTAATGTCAGGTTTTAATCATCTGGTTGCCACCTCCTACTTTAGGTAACAGGCAGGCCTAGCCAATAATTTCCAAAATTTGACAAGGACAATCTACTACTGGGTCCAGTGCCTCTTACAATTACCTTCCCATTAACAAAGCATCTATTTTGAACTTGATTTCCTAAGTCAAGTCAAATTTTATGTGATGCTCCTTAAACAACTAAGCCTTTGGAAATTTTCTTATATCATATATAGACTTGCTTCCTCTAGTCTGGTACATGGGTCTCACAAGCAATGCATATGGCAATGCATATAACTAATATTTTAGTACTAGCCCACATTCTGTCCTCTTCTAAAATTATCTAGTTAAAATGTACTAGGCTATTCCAGGACATTCTGAAATTTTATCAAGTAGACACAAATCTTTCTTTCTTGGCAAGAGAAACTGTAGTCAACCTTGAGAAAAGGATGTTTAGAGAAAATATTCAGTTACTGATCCTTGTGTCAAGTAAAAATTTAAGCAAGAAAATATGTGATAACGGTAGCTGCCCATCTACAGAATGGTGCATGTATCAAAATGCTTTTATTATTCCACAATGTAATAAATTTAAGATTAATTATTATCAGATGTTTATATATGCATAGGACTTTAGTTTAAACTCCTGCTTTCATCTTCTCTGTCAAGAAGAAAAATCTCAGCTTGAAAAAGTCAGAAGAAACAATAAGAGGGAACTAAAACCAAGATAAATGTAAAGATTAAAAGTATATAATTGTAAAAGAATTTAAATCTCATGGTCTGGACAAAAATTCATATGGATATTTCAGGGGGGAGGGATGTAAGACTGGGGGATGTAAACAAATTCTCTGAATTGAATCTTTGAGGAGGCAGGGGAAATAGAAGATGAGCCATTGTGGTTCACATTTCCAAAGAGGAGACACAGATTTTACAAAACACAAACCAAAAGATTTGATATGTGTTTTGGGCAAAATTCTTGACTGAATTATTAAAAACTGGGTTTGTAATACATGAAAAGAAAGTGGGAATAATGAAGAATAAGTCATCCCAGATTAAACTCATTGTTGGTAGAGTTACTAAATTGGCAAGAAAGAATGATATAAACGTGGCATATCATGATTGCAGCAAGATGTTAGACAGTGTCTTTTATATTTTTTGTGTGTTCAAAACACAGAATTATAAACTTGATTAAAGAAGTGAGTTGGGTTTAAAATGGGTTGAACAACTGCAGTAAAAAAAAAAAAATGTCAGTGTTGACCTAAAGAAACTCTTGTATCTCATTCAATGCTTTTACCAGTGGTTTGAATAAGAATTCTCAGCAACTCTCAGAGTACCTATGTTGGGACAGATAGCAATTACCCACATGAGAGAAACAGGACAAAAAAGAGCTCGTTTGGCTTAAGTAAGGAGCTAAATCAAACAAAAATGAAACTTAGAAGAAAGAAATAAAGAGTTTTCACATGGATATGAAGGGCCAAAACATTATTATATGGATATGAAGGGCCAAAACATTATTATGAAAGAAGGTAATGAGAGAGACAGAGTAGGGAATAAAAAGCAGAGAGGTTTGGTAAAAGGAGGGTGTATTGAGCTTCCTAGGACTGCCATAACAAAGTACCAAAAACTGGGTGACTTGAAACAACAGAAATGTGTTGTCTCACAGTTCTTGAAGCCAGAAGTCCGAAATCAAGGTGTCAGCACGGACAAGCTCTGATGGCTCTAAGGGAGAATTCTTCCTTGCCTCTTCTAGATCTAGTGCTTGCCAAAAATCCTTGTCATTCCTTGGCTTGTCCATGTATCACTCCAGTCACATGACTATCTTCTCCTTGTGTATTCACATCATCTTCCCTCTGTGCGTGTCTGTCTCTATGTCCTAATTTCCCCTTTTCATAAGGACACCAGTCACATTGGATTAGGGCCCGCCCTAATGACCTCATTTTATTTAATTACCTCTGTAAAACCCTGATTCCAAACAAGGTCACATTCTGAGATACTGGGAGTTAGGACTTTGACATATCTTTTGTAGGGGGACACAATTCAACGCATAACAAGACACTCAGTGTGAATGAATAGTAATGTGGCCAACATGAAAAGCATGACTGCAAAGATCAGGGAGTTTTGCCTCCTTGGTCAGGGCTCACCTACAGAACTGAGGTCAATTCTGGGCCCTTTAACAAGCGATCAGGATGATGAGGTTACTTAAAACCAAATTATTGGACCATGGTTTGGAGGAAATGGGAATGTCTAGCCTGAGGAAGACCAGGCACAGGGGGAAATGAAAGGTGCTTTCAAATACATGCTCAGCTGGCTGAAAGTAGAACTGGAGTTGTTTTTTATGGCTCTGTAGTCAGAATTATATTACTGAGAGAGATTGATTCAACTGGATGAAAAGAAGATTCTAAAAGGTAGTGTGTCCAGAGGCAGTTAGAATTTCATAGAAATACTGAATTCCCTATCTTTGGATGTCTTCAAGCGAAGGTTTAACACAGATGGAGGGTGGTTTAAAGGGAATGAAAACATTGGAAATTAGCTTGGATCACGAGTCTTCTGACTTTGATATTCGAGAATTGTATGAAAGAAGTTATTCTTTTAACTAAAGAATATTAACACCCAAAGTAACCCATAATATCTTCTAAGGAAATGGACTGCACTAACCAAAATTTAGGATTATCTTCTATTAAATAAAATATGAAGGAAAGAAAAATGTGAGGGATCACATATATTAACTGTACAAATAAAAAATAGATGGTGTAAGTATTCTGAAATAGGCTCAGTAAGAATATAGAAAAACCACAAAATCAAATAAAGGAAAGCAGAAACCTTATCCAAGTCACAAGAATTTTAAAATAAAAGTAGTATTTCAATTTTATAGAAGTAATATGAAAGATGAAATCTAGAGTAAGAAATAGAAAATTCAATAAGGACCAACATTTTCTACCACAATACCCAGGAGCATAGAGGAAATAGGAAGAATAGATACTATCTGGCGAAGTGAATTGATTTCTCTGAAGAGGTTTGGAGGGAGGAAGAGATCAGTGAGGACGAGCTAACAGGAGGAGGTCACATGGACAGTGGAAAGAGCACCAGATTTGGAAATAAGTTTGAAGACCAGCTGGTCTTGGCTTAGCCACCAACCAGTTGCACAAAGCCACACAAAACACTTCTCTGCTTTTCAGTTTGCTCTGTTATTAAAAAAACAAACAAAGAAGAATCAGATGACGTTTTAACAGTTCCATCCAACTGTAAAGTTTTGACTCTGATGAATATTCACAGGTAGAGAGTGAGGAAATATTTTAACACAATAAAGACATAAGAACATACAACTTTAAAAGACCAAATGTAAGAAACAGCTGATGTAACTGCGTAAAGGACTGGAATTAAAAGCAATGGATTGGAACAATAATAGTGGTACTGTAAATGGGAATGTGCCAATAAGCCAAATGTCTACATACAGAGACTCTTTGAGTTTCAAGAAAAATAAAAGGGAAGTCATTAAGTAGTTAACATATTAAGTATTACACATGAGGCGTTAACTTCGTATTACCAATGAACATATGACTTCCTTGTATATAAGTTACAAATATTTCTGTAAACTCACTCATTCCCAGGATATTGCCAGTATGATCCAAGATGTAATATACCCATAAACTGGAGGCTATGTATTTGGCTTCCAAGTCTAATAATGTCAACTTCTAGGCAACATAATTTAGAATTAAGTTCTCAGGTACTTTTTCTGCAATAGCAATTTCATAAAAATTCTCCACCACATTTGACATGAATTTAATGGTTACTATAACCCTTGGTTTTTAAATCTGAAGATATAAGTTAACTAACATTTATTCAAAATTCAGAATAATACATACAATAAAACAAGACTCAACATAAAAAAAAGGTTTAAATTGGCAGTGATACCTTGGGATTTTGAAGGATATGTAGGAGTTTTTTTTAACACAAATATTGAGAAATATTCCAAACAGAATGTTTAAAGGCATGGAAGCAAGAAACAAAATGAAAGATTTGGGAAATTATAACTGGTTAAGTATTTCTGAAACAAAGTACTAGGAGTAGACAGGAGGAAAGAGGTGAAACAGAAGGAGATAATTAGCTCACAAAAGGCTTCCTGGATCACTCTAGCAGGGAAGGCCTTTCTTAAGGGCAATAAAAAGCCACTGAAAGACTTTGAGCATTTAAATGACAGGTGCAATTGGCATTTCCGGGCGGGAGCGGGGAATGATTCTGGTTGCAGAGTGGAGAGGGGATATGAGCTGGAGAAGAAGTGAGAGTAGGCAGGGAAAGGAACTGAATTAAAACCATTGCCAAAGAGATGGGGCAGAGAGGTTTTAGGAGTGAAATCAGTGGGATTTTGGTAACCAATGAGGCATTTCAGACCTGTTATAGACCCAGTCATACAGAGGGACCACAGAAGAAAAAACAGGTTTGGGGGAGGGAGGTCCAGTTTGGACCATATTGAGTTTGAGATGCTCAGAAGACAAATACACACACCTCTATATCACCTTTTTCTTTTCTAACCAATGCACATTTAAAAAGTCTATTTTTAGACCATATAAAACCTAACTATCTGATTTCTTTTATTAATTAAATCTCTCTTTAAGAAAATAAAAGAGGGGTGCCTGGGTAGCTTGGTTGGTTGAACGTCAGACTCTTGATTTCAGCTCAGGTCCTGATCTCAGGGTCATGGTTATCGAGCCCCATGTTGGGCTTTACGCTCAGGGCAGAGTCTGCTTGTCCCTCTCTCTCTGCCCCTCCTCTCACTCTCTCTGTCTCTATCTATCTCTAAAATAAATAAGTAAAATCTTTTAAAAGAAAAAAAAAGAAGAAGAGAAAACAGAACTATGTTTTTCCCCAGAGTAAAATCAAGCCCCACATAATGCTCTATGGAATGACAGTTTCTAAAACAAAACCTGCCCTAATGCTATAAAAGGTAATATCCAATCAAAGACCAGTTAATCAAATGCTTTGTCAATAAAAAGTAATTGTATATGTCATACCTGGATCATCAAAGTTTAAAGAATGGGAATGCAAAAGATATGCTTAATAGCAAAACTGAACACAACTTCATCTTCCAGGTATCAAAGACTCTTCAAGTAAATGTGCTCTTTGCACCTTACTTTAAACTGTGCATAATGTGTGGAAATGTTTTTGCCTTTGCTGGATAGCCAAGTCAACTATCCTGCTCTGTGTAATAGTTGCACTTGGTTTGGATAGAAGAATCTGAGGGGTGACAGCATCTGGAAAAAGGAAGGGGACCAGTGGGCCAAGTTTGCATTATTTGGCAACGTAGAGCCAGACTCATAGGAATGTAGTCAAGACATAATGTTACATTTAACTGATATTTAACATGCCATAGTTGGGAAGGCCACAGAGTTGCTGCAGTGTGTGTCAATATGCCCTATGAGAAAAACAGACTGTGCAAATGTTATTTCCAAAAGTCACACACTGGCAGGCTGACAGACACTAACACATTTGGGTAGCAATAGCCAATCAAAAGTTTCCTTGCATAATTAGTAGGTTTGGTACTATTGAAAAAGGACATTTTCCATGAAGAACTTGCTTTGAAGGCAGACATTCACTGCCAGGTATCCTGGGAGAATCATTTTTCCCAGCTCTCACTTTTGCTATCTCTGACTCATCTCTCAAAGTTTAAAGGAAAACATTCTTATGGGGGGAACATGTTGGGGTCAAGATAGAACTTTTTGAGTATCTGCAAATGTCCACTATTATCAGAGCTTCACGGAAGTTTGCTGAAGCTCCAGTGTGGTGACCCCAGTTCTGGGTTCCATCTTGGCAATGGGGGCAGTTTGCCATGCAGCACCAATGGTACACCAATCATGTTTCATATGATGTGCCAATAGTCCTTACCTAAGCCCCTGCAAAAATTAACTCCCACTAAATTAGCTAATGATAGAAACAAATATGGCCCAGAAGAACAGACTTAGGCTGCCTTGGCCTCTTGGATTTTAAAAGTATTTGAGGGAAACAAATTGACTCTCTGATGCTGTAGTGATTAAATATGGCATTATCTTTGACTTCTTGTTGCAAATGGTTCATCTTTCAAATTCTTTCTCATGCCTTATCAGTACATCAGAATTAAATTGGTCAAATTGTGGATGCGGGATATGTGGGTGCAGATAGTGGCAGCGAGTTCTTGCCTGGTTTGTTAAATACGATCCATACTTCTAACCAGTGGACTCTGCTTCATACCACTGAGCAGTAAACTCTCAGGCTTTTGATTCAATCTATCAGTAGCCTCAGGTAAGAATGATTCATTTTACTAAAGTTCAGGGAGAAAATTAGAGCTATTTCTGGCAGGTGAACTTGGCAGAGACTGGCCATATGGCTTGACACTGACAGTGTAGCCTGCCTCTGCCTCCAGAGGCCCCATCACCAGGGTTCACACAGCTTTGCTACTGCATAAGTTATATAGAAGAAAAATAAAGAGCTTCTCCTTTGGGGTAGGGGGGCTGAGATTTTCTGATTTTTTTTTTTTTTGTAAAAACATTTCACTGTTCTATAAACAGTCTCCTATGGCCCTGGTTTTATTTTAATTATGTATATCCATCTTCATTTTTTTTCTTCTCCCAAACCTGGGGAATAAAGATTTGTACATTTAAAAGAAACCACATACAGAAAGAAACCACATTCTTGGAATGAAACACCCTGAAATAGCATCTACATGTTTCTTTTGACTGATGCTGATGGCTTCCACATAAACAGGTTTAAAATTACTCTCAGAAATTGGGGCAGCTTTGAGGGGATTGGGAGAGTGCCCACCCTTCTTCTGCAGGGTCTGATATGCTTCTGACCTACTGTCTATGAGCAAGGCAGGCTCCAGGAAAATTTTCTTGGAGTTCTGGTTTACTTCCTACCAAAATATAAAAGATTCTGATATCAAGTTTTAAGTCGCAAGAAAATGCATTTTCTTATTGGAGTCCAAGGATTGGAATGAAAGGCTGTGCCCTTTTGAGTTTGATTTTACATGTGAAAATTTATAAAATCAAATACAGACATACACATGTACATACACACACACACACACACACACACACACACACACATACTTCTATGCTAACTTTTTGTTAGGCTTTAATTTATTCATTCCTCAAAGGCCACTATAAGAAATGTCTGATGAACATATTCCTATTTTTTAAATTTTTTTTATTATGTTATGTTAGTCACCATACAATAGATCATTAGTTTTTGATGTGGTGAACCACAATCCATTGTTTTCGTATAACACCCAGTGCTCCATGCAGTACGTGCCCTCTTTAATACCCATCACCGGGCTAACCCATCCCTCCCCTCCACTCTAAAACCCTGTTTGTTTCTCAGAGTCCATAGTCTCTCATGGTTCATCTCTCCCTCCGATTTCTTCCCCCTTCATTTTTCCCTTCCTTCTCCTAATGTCCTCCATGCTCTTCCTTATGTGCCACAAATAAGTGAAACCATATGATAATTGACTTTCTCTGCTTGACTTATTTCACTTAGCATACTCTCCTCCAGTCCCATCTATGTTGATGTAAAAGTTGGGTATTCATCCTTTCTGATGGCTGAGTAATATTCCATTGTATATATGAACCACATCTTCTTTATCCATTCATCTGTTGAAAGGTATCTCAGCTCTTTCCACAGTTTGGCTATTGCAGACATTGCTGCTATGAACATTGGGTGCATATGACCCTTCTTTTCGCTACATCTGTGTCTTTGGGGTAAATACCCAGGAGTGCAATTGCTGGGTCATAGGGTAGCTCTATTTTTAATTTTTTGAGGCAACTCCACACTGTTTTCCAAAATGGCTGTACCAACTTGCATTCCCACCAGCAGTGTAAGAGGGTTCTCCTTTCTCCACAGCCTCTCCAACATTTGTTGTTTCTTTCCCTGTCCATTTTTGCTATTCTAACTGGTGTTAAGGTGGTATCTCAATGTAGTTTTGATTTGAATTTCCCTGATGGCTAATGATGATGAACATTTTTTCATGTGTCTATTAGCCATTTGTATGTCTTCAGAGAAGTGTCTTTTCATGTCTTCTGCCCATTTTTTGACTTGATTGTTATTCCTATTTAAATAAAAAATACAAATTTGAAATCAGAAGATTCTCTCAATGTACCTCCTCTGGAACAGAATAGTGACTGCACAGAAAAGGCATTTAATGGTAGCACTTTATTGGGGCAAAATCCTTGGAGAACCATATCATGGAGTGTTATAGCAAACAACTACAGGAACCCCAAAGGAATAAAATCTCCATATGAAACACAGCAGGGGTTAGAGTAACCCTTTATGCTCCCAAATGGCTCTGGAAGAATGTACAACTTTGAGCTGTGACATTATTGTGCCTCTGGAAAGATGCCATTTCTAAGTGATGGCCATGGCCCTTCCACAGGAGACAGCCTGTGTCTCCCAGACCACCGCAATTATGCCTCTCCTCTCCTGGCCTCTGCCCGCAGCATGGGTCAAGATGCCACTACCCACTTACAGCACTCTCGTTTACAGTCCCAAGGGGATGGTGAATACCACATATGCGAATTTTGGGGAAATGCACTAGGGAAAAAAACCCATCTTGATTCAGAAATAGTACAACAGTAAAACCCAATATATAGTCAGTATTTTTCAGGGGTTCTATATATGTGAACGTTCCAGAAAAACAAAAATAACTTTTTAAATCTCAAATGCTTTTAAATGATTGATTTGATGAAATAAAATCTAAAGTACTATTACGTTCTTCCTTGCCTTCTCAATTTCTGAATATAATTTTACCATTATTAATAAACTGGCATCAAAATTTTCTACTATTAAACATACCTGATCTGGTGCCATGTGCATTCTTTTTTGATCTTGTACCCAATCCTCACATATCCTGAGCTTTAGCCAAAATGGACTATTCCCTGGTTCCCTTTATATCCATCACTTTTGGCACTTGCAGCCTTAATTCAAGCATGTTTGTTGAGAATGACTCTAGCTCTTCTCTCGTCCCCATTTCCACAGCTCTTCCCATCTTTCCTGACCCACTGCACTAGGTGGTCCCCTGTGATCCACCTTGTTGCACAAGTACTGGAAATAATATTTCCCTAATCGGATGTCAATTTTTGAAATTTTTGTTATGACATTTGCCAGTCTTTTTCATGATTATTTATATACTTATTTATGTGAATATAAGTTGTTGAGAGCAATAGCCATATTTTATAGACTTTAGTTTACCCTGTTGTGCTTTAAAACAGTACCTGACATGAATAGATATTTAAAAAAATAAATAAAACACTTTTAAGACATTTGCTGAATGAGTTTATAGTAAAGACCTGACTGGCTAAAAATGAAATTTGATATAGCTGGCAAGTGAAGCTAAGTGAACCTCCCCGCCCCATTCCCAAACCAAATTCCTTTGTCTATTCTACAATCATTGATCTAAGTAGAAGCTGCGAGTCTCCCATTTAAAAAAAAAAAAAAAAACACTCAACCCTGTCCAGAATTGGAACCCATGCCTTACTTCTAGTGCATGGAATAAAACCTGCCTCATGGTAGGTGCTCAATAAATAAATAAACCAAATATTGTGACATAGCCAGGCTTAATTTAACTTTCCCTTGGCTTATTTTAATGAGGCATATCACCTCATCTTATAGCAGCTTTTAGTCCTCAGCCTCAGGAAGAGTAAGGATATTGGTGATTGACAAAGACTATCAAGGAGCTAAACTGTGGCAGCCTGGGAGAGATCATGGCCACTGTGTCACCCTGGCCCGCAGTGGCAGGCACTGCATCTTGACTCCTCAGGCTTCAGCTCAGGAGAGATAAAGGCACTTGTGGAAAAGAATTCCCAGCTTTTTAGAGACAAGGGCAGCAATGAAGGAGAATCTCAGGCTCACTCTATGCCTGGAATAGCAGTGGGAACAGGAATGATTCACATGAATCATGGACTCACAGAAGACATCTCTCAGTGAAATAGATGGGTGTGATTTACAAGGGAATGGAGTTGCCACATAAAAAGTTTGCTGTCGGGGCACCTGGGTGGCTCAGTCATTAAACCTCTGCCTTTGGCTCAGGTCATGATCCCAGGGTCCTGGGATAGAGTCCTGTCTCAGGCTCCCTGCTCAGAAGGAAGCCTGCTTCTCCCTCTCCCACTCCCCCTGCTTGTGTTCCCTCTCTTGCTGCCTCTCTCTCTGTCAAATAAATAAAATCTTAAAAAAAAAAAAAAAAGATTGCTGTCATTAGCTGGTAACATTTGGTCTCACTGTTTAAGATGACATTATTTTGCCCAAGGGTAGGTATCAGATCCATTCCCATTAAAGAAAGTTAGAACTACATAGTGTATCAAAAATTTGATCTTTTGTTTAATAAAAGCTACCACAAAGACCATACTTCCCTTGAACCATCACATCTCAAAGCAAAATGACTTTAAATTGCATGGACTCTAAGAGGCATTTATTTCCATGGTTGTTTTTAATTCAGGGGTGGGGGGGAGAGAAAAAATTCATGGATAGCATTAGAATAAGGATAAGTGTATCTGGAAACTTTCATTTGGCTGCTGAAATCCCGCTTAGAAACCAGTGTGTGTGCGTGTGTGTGTATTTTTCAATTACAAAGTCTTTTAAGTTGTAATGATAGTCAGCCTTTCATCCATTCAGCAAATATTTATTAAGAACCAACATCTTGTCAAGAATTATGCTAGAAATAGAAAAATCACAAGGACCTAAGAGCTAAGTGCAGACCATATGGAGGACTTACCTGAGGAGCTGAGTCCTAACAGTCAATAGCTTTTAACCACATGAGGCCTGGGAGTAAGGACACTGCAGACAGAGGAAAAAGGGAACATAGTGTTCTTGGAATAGAGAGCACTTCATGGAGCCTGGAGTACTGAGTGGGGGAAAGGGTACAGTGACAAAGGAGGCTGGAGGGGAGGAAAGATCATCTCAGGGGTTTGAGCTGTGTCTCACAGGTGATGAGGAACTATCAGAAATAACGAGGAAGTGTTACATGATCTGATTCACATTTTAAAAAGAAGTCAATCTTAAATGGCCCTTAAACATAAGAAAATATGCTCAGTTAAATTTAGAGATACTGCTTATTACCTATTGGATTAGCAAAAACCAAAAAGTTTACATAGGGCAGAGAAACAGGCATTTGCCCATATTTCTGGCAAGAGTAATAATAACTTGGTGACACATACTAAAATTACAAATGCACATACCTTGACCCAACAATTCCAGTTCTCAAAATCTGTCCTGCAATTATGCTCACACCAGTGCGAAGTGACATATATAGGACTTCATTCATTGCAGCACTGTTTGTAATAGCAAAATATCAAAAACTATTAAATGTCCACTTAGAGCAGACTGGCTAACTACATTTTATTAGCTTAACATTATGGACACTTTGCACTTTAAAAGAATAAATAACTTCCTTATATGGAAAGGTTACCAAGATACATTGTATGCTTGAAAAGGTAAGCACAAAACAGTGTGTACAGCACGGTATCTATATATAAAGAGGGAAGATGTTTTAATATATTTTGTTGTATATGTATAGAATGTCTCTGGAATAACATAAAAAATTCCTTACCACGATTATCTGTGTGGAAGGAAAGTGAGTAGCTGGGAGGTAGGGTTGGGAGGGATGCAATCTTTTGTGACCTTTGCCCAAAGAGTTTCATGGAGTGATGTGGGCAAAACCCAAAGCACAGCTGAGGACTGGATGGATGAGGAGTGACAGATATAAGACCACTTTCAAGTAGTCTGGTTGTGGACTGGCTGAGAGCAACAGGGCAGGGTTCAGGGTGGGGATAGGAGAGCAATATCAGACCAAGAAAAGTCTCTTTTATACTGGAAAACAGACCTGAGTTTGTTATCAAATATAGACACAGAGATAAAAAGATGAAAAATATGGGATAAAGAAGGAGATGTCGATGATATGAGGCCAGGGAAGAAACAAAAATATTACAAATTTCCAAACAAGATTTAAAACTGCAAGTCCAAAGGTTATACTTTTTTTTCTTTTTTCTGTCTTTTCTTTTACTATCTACCCTCTATTGTCTTTAGAATGGTTTTTGTACCAAAAAAGACTCACTAAATGTTTATTTACCATCCAATGTCATGGTGCCCAAACTTGTGTCTTACACTATTTCTTTTCACTGAACATAGCTGCCACATGTCGCATCCAAGAAGATATGCTATCGCAGACAGTATACGCACATATCAAAGCAAGATCAAAGTGGCATGCACCTATGTTAGAAAGTATAGGCAGGAATCCAACCCTATATCCCTACCTGTCTCTGGAAGAATGAAGAACATTGTTTTTCCCTCCATCTCCCTGGCCTTCACTGTCAATCCTGCCTAGAGTTCCTAGCCGCATGAGGATCCTCCACAACGGGCTATGCTTCCAGCAGGTCCAAACCCACACTCAGTGTACAGGTCAGGACACAACTCCCCACATTCCTTGCTAAGTTTTTAGTATTTTCTATGCGCCAGCATTCCAACCCCCCTTTCTGATTTTTTCCTAGTGAAAAATTTGACTCACACTCCCCCTAGTGACAGCCCCAGGAATGCCTTTCAGTGACCTAAAGCATACCTCATTGATAGCAAAGGTGCGCCTTCACTTCCTTCATTCCTGCCTGACACATTTGCTGACGTTGCTTTCTGTGATTAGAAAGAAATATTTGGCAAACTGAATAGCTAGAAACTAATAGATGGGAGGGAATGCGTTTCAGTCACAGTGTAATGAAGACATCACCAAATCTTTGTTTTGTGAGGAGGAAAGTATTAGAAGCAGGAAGGCTCTGGATATGTAACAAGTAGAGGAGAGAAACGTGGAATATGCTGGACGTGCCCCACTGTGCGTGATTTCAAAGCTGAGGCAGTGTGATCACTGCCACGCTTGGGCTCAGCTGAAGAAGACAGAAATCATAAGGCTTAGTGCACTGAGGACATATAGCCTGTAGAAAAGATAGCTTTAGAGGACAGTGATAGCAGTGATTAAAGGTGTGTGGGCTGACATGTAGAAGATTCAAATTTCTTGTTCAGAACAACTTCAAATTAGTGGCTCTCAAACATTTAAGGGTCAGTTTGAGAACTTGTGAATCTATGGACTTTCTCTCCAGAAAAATATACTTTCATAATTCACAAAGAATCATAGGAAAACTTAACGGCTAATAAACATAGAGACAGATGTTCAATCTTACTTAAAAGTTCTGGCCAAAATATCTGGGATATACTATTTTTTCCTTGTCAATTTGGAAAAGATCAAATGATTCAATAATGCAAAGTATTGTCCAAAGTGTTGAGAAACAGGCATTCCTGCACTACCGATTCATTATAAACTGGTACAGTCTTTTTTGGAAGATGCTCTGTATGTTAAGCATCTCCCCATGCTATAGTTACAGTTCCCATCTTTATGCCTATGATTCTCTAATTTATATCACCCATGCAGTTCAGACATCTCTTTGAGTTGTAAATATGAATAATCAATTGGATTTGCTTGACTGTCTCAAAGGCTCTGCAAATCCAACATGTTCAAGGCAGGATTAAAAGCTCCTACAAACATGGTCCCCTAGTACTGTTCCTTGCTGGTATTTAGCACCCCCATCCACTTAGTTGTATTAGTGAGAAATCTCAGAGACATTATTGACATTTCCTGCAACTACTTCTGCCTACTTCCCATGTCACCACGCCACTTTCAGCCATCATCATGTCTCACCTGGACTAACTGTAATAATCTAACTTGTGTCCTGACACCCACTCTGCTCCTCTGATGGCTACAGTCAGAGTAATCCTTTCAAACAAATCTAATTATGATAATCCCCCTACTTAAAGTCCTGCAATTGAGGACAAAAATCCTAAATGTAGCCTGTAGACTCTATACCATCTCACTTCTAATTACATTTCTAGGTCCCTCTACCCCATACTCTCCTTAATTTCCACACTCCAGCACTCTGACTTCTTTCTGTTTCTTTAAAGTTCCTTTTCTCTCCTGCCACAGGGCTTTTTTATTTGTGTTTCTTCTGTCTCAAATGATCTGCTCCCTTTCTTCACCTAGTTAAGCTCTACTCAGGACATAATCTCAATTCCCTAAAGAAGGCATCCCTGTGACCCCAGCTCAGCTCAGTTTTCTTTTGTTATTTTGTATGTGAAAGCACAGAACTATGTCTTTTTCTCTTTATGACACTTAAAACAATTTGTAATTGTGCCCTATCTATGTGATTTTTAGTTCTATATTTTCCTGCTAGTAGACTGTAATCTTTATGACAGCAGAAACCTTGTCTTTCCCAAAGTGTGTTAGTTTCTCTTGAAATAGCAGGAGGTAGGGACTGTGAGTGTGTTTGAAAATGTGAGGAAGAAAATACACAAAAATGTTAACAGTGGTTATTTCTAGGTGATGGGCTCATGCATGCTTGTTTTCCTCTTTCATTTTTCTGGGGTTTTTAAATATACTTTATACAATGGGTATGCATTTATTTATAACCAGATAAAAATCAGTAAATATTATGTTATTAAAGGCCTAATCAACTGAATTTCAGAGGAAATGCCAAATATGTGTAGACCACAAAGGATGGCCAGAAAAGGTATGGAAAACTAAGAGCATAAAAGAGAGTCTAAAATGAAATTGTTAAAAAAAAAAAAAACTAACCTTGGGGTAAGCAACAGAACAAAAGAGGTTTTTTTTTAAATCTGAATTAGCATCCTCAGAGACATTTGAGGAATGCTATTTTTATCATAACAAACTGCTATGAAAAAGAGGACAATCGGAGAACAAGTAACGAGATTGATATAATTAAAAATATATTTGCAAAAAGGAAGTGAATGAGCTGCATATAAAATATACACAGCAAAAGTTAGTGAGCTGAAAGATAAATCAAGTCAGTCTCTCAAAATTGGAAATTTAAAGCAATGGAGACTATGAGAGAATAGTTAAAAGACATGGCAGATAATCTTGGTGGTCCAATCTATGTCCAAAAGGTGGTTGAGAAAGAGATTGCAGGGACTATATAGAAGAAGGTTAGAAAAGAAATGGTAGAATAAAATTTATCTGAGCTAGAGACAAAAACAGGTCTTCACATATGAAGAACCCACCAGTAGCCAAGTGGGGTGGGGGAGAGGTCAAGATATAAACCTAGACACATACTCTAGAAAATCAATTAACCAAGGAAATAAAGAAAATCCTGAAGCTTTCAGTTAGTAATATAAATTATCTAAAAGAATCAAAATCTGCAGTTTGAAAGAATGATCATGAACAATAAAGCAACATCTTCAAATTCCTAAAGGAAAGTTAATTTGAATCTAAAATTCTCTAAATCAAACTATTTCTCAGAATAGACATTTCAAACATCACTACCAATGTATCTTATATGGAAAAAATTCCAGCATGTTCATTCCACATAATTCATTCATTTTTTTTCTTTCAAGTTCTTATTTCAATTCCAGTTTGTTAACATACAACATAATATTAGTTTCAGGTGTAGAATTGAGTGATTCATCACTTACATAACAACACCCGGTATTCATCACAAGTGCCCTCCTTAACACCCATCACCCATTTAACCCAACTTCCCCACCCCCACCCCATCCCCCCACCCCTGCCCACCTCCCCTCCAGCAAACCTCAGTTTGTCTCTATAGGTAAGAGTCTGTTTTATCATTTGCCAGTCTCTTCCCCCACCCCATGTTCATCTGTTTTGTTTCTTAAATTCCACATATGAGTGAAATCATATGATATTTGTCTTTCTCTGACTGACTTATCAAAAACAATTCATTCATTTTAAAACCTTTTTTTTTTTTTTTAACTAATCACAACTCTAGATGCTGGGAATACATAATAAACAGAAATGACAAAATCCTTTCCCACATGGAGCCCATATTTTAGAAGAGGGAAACAGATGATGAATAAGATAAATAAGTAAAATATTTAGACTGTTACATAATAATTCAGCAGAGATGGAGAATGTTGCAAGGATGCAATTTTAAACAGGGTTGTCAGAGCAGTCTCACTAGGAAAGTAACATCTGAGTCAAGAGCTGGAAGAGGTAAGGGTTTAGCCTTCAGATGTCTGGGACAGAGCATCCCCAAGTGGGGACGGTGGTGGAGGTTTCATTATGTGCAAGCTTGTTGTGTTCTAGGAACACCAAGGACACCACTGTGGCTAGAGAAAGTAACGAGGAGGAAAGTAATAAGAGACAAATTACATGGGACCTATTAGGCCACTGGTAAATGTTAGTTTTTACTCAGAGTGGAATAGGAAATTACTGAAAAGTTTCAAATAGAGAGATGATGTGATCTATCTCTTGAGCTGATGTACTAGGAACAAATTGAAGGGGGTCTCATGGAAGTTGGATAGGAACTTATTACAATAATTCAGGCAAGAGATAAGAGAGAGTCAGACCAAGATGGTAGCAGAGTAGGGGATAAGAAGGTTTTATAGTCTAGGTACATTTTGGAAGTAAAGCTAACAGGAATCAAGTGTGAGTCCAATGTTTTTGACCTGAGGACCTGGAAGACAAAACTGCCATTGCCTAAGATGAAGAAGCTGAAAGAAGCAGGTGTGGTGGGGAAGATCAGGACTTCAATTTTGGACATGTTAAGTTTGAAATGCCTATTAGATATCCAAGTAGAGTTATGGAGAAGGAAGTTGCATAAATAAGTCTGGTTTTAAGAGAGGATATAAGACATATAGAAATAGGTATTTATATTTACATATAATATATATATAAACATATATATATACACACACATATATGAATCATGTAGAGATGATAATTAAAAATATGAGACTGGATAAGGTTCCAGAGAAGTGGATGGAGATGGGAAAAGGGAAGGGATTTTAAAATTGACTATGTTTAGAAATCAGAGAGATGAGAAGAAAAGAGCAAAGAAAACTGAGAAGTAGGAACCACAGAAACAGGCAGAAAATCATGGGAGTATCATGTCCTGGAAGCCAAGGGAAAAACAGGCTTCAAGGAAGAGAGAGTGATCAAAACTGCTGATGGGCCATGTAAGATGACCACTGGATTTAGCAACATGAATGTAAATAGTGACCTGGATATGAGTGGTTTCTGTGGAACCATGGGAAGAAACTAGAGACAGTGAGTGAGTATAGGTAAGGCTTTAGATTTTTCTTACTATAAAGGGAAGAAAGAAGTGAAAGGTAGCTGGAAGGGAAAGTGAGGTCAAGAAAGAATTTGTTAAGTTATGAAAAATAACAGCATCTTTGAAGGTTAATGGAAAATCCAGTAGCAAGCAGGAACTTAAACTTGCTGAGGGATGAAAGGGGGAAGAACCAGAGCCATGTCCTTGCACAAGCGAAAGGAGATGAGATGGGAGGCCGAATGAGAGAAGCTGGGCTTGGCAAGGAGCATGCAGAGGTCAGCTGAGAGCAGGAACAAGAGCTATTTTGGGGATGTAGGGGTGAGAAGATGAGGTATTGGGAGTGTGTGGAAGTGGAAATCTTCTATTTTCTCATGCCTTTTACTTGACAATAAAGACGGGAGAGTGGAAAAGAGAAAAGAGTGATATCTATGTATGGCTCAAAGACCAAATACAGCAAGAAAATCCACTTAACCTTGATGCTTAAAGTAATTTCCTTTAATGAACTCAATTGGGAGGGTAGTTGTTTGTGTAAAAACTCACATTTCCTTTCTGTGGGTTTAAGCATGTGACTTGCTTCCATAGTGACACATATATATCACTATACACATATATTATATGTCTATGTATTTTTTAAATGTCATTCATTAATCTCAACATTTAGAAACCAAATATAAAAACTGAAGACAAATAAAATTAAAGAGCATAATGAAACTATTATCAACCTTGACAATATAAAACAATATGATAAATAGAATCAGGGACAAGGGAATGAGGTGGAAATAAAGTAGGCTAGACCTCTCATCTCTGTGTAGAGTTAATAGATGCTGTGTAAAATTTATATATCAAAATTTAGCTCTAAGGCAACTATCAGAAAAAAAACTGAAAATAATAATATAACTAATACATTTAGGAAACAGAGAAGGAAAGATAGAAGTTGGTTAAAGTTCTTTTAATTCCTCATCTTATAAATCACTGGGTTAAATTATCTATATAGTGTAACTTCATAAATCAAGAAATGAAAGTGTAATTTAAAATTATATTGGTTAATTCCAAAAGAAGTAAAGAGCAACATGACTACTTCTAAAGTAGTATTTAATGGAGAGGAGATGGTGAGGGGGAGATCTTTACCTCTCATAAATTTCAGTATCATTTGATTTACCTGTGCATTAGTATACTTGGATTATTTCCAAAATGTTAAAAAGATTAAGTAACTTAAGGAGCCCTGAATGCTATTTTGAATCAAGTAGGACCTCCAAGAGATTATATAATTAAACATTGGTGAAATCTAGCTCCTTTCAGAATTAACTCCACCAAGTGTTAACATTAATGTGCTAGCTTTCATCAAAAGTTTGCTTTGAGAGGTAACCATAAAAAAATATTTCTTTGTTTATTGTAAAACTGTTGTTGAGGACATTGTTTATCACATGATGCAACATTCACTATAGAGAGTCCTCAAGTGAGTGTCGTTTAATCTCAGTGCTAAATAAACCTTTGCTTCTGCTGAAAGGCCGTCTTACTTTCTCCAGGGCAAGAGAATTGTTCATTGGTTTTGTTCACCTTTTTGACCAACAGTCAGACTGGAAGCCCCATCCCAGCAATTCTGTTACCCTGTATGGGTGGCATGTTTGTATTTTCCTTCTCCTTGGTCCTGGTTTTATATTTTATCTTTGAATGTTACCTGTTTGGGATATAACATCATGTATATCATATTACATCATATTACAAATGATGTAACATCATTTGTAAATTGAGTAGGGCAAAATAAGTAAAGTTTGTTACATAATAAAATATACTATTTATGACCATTAATAAAATGCCATAGTCCTTCTACTTTCCCAAACTGCCAAATCATACTCAAGATCTTTTCCCAACACCTTAGAGGTTCTATTGGCTAAATTTAGGTGCAATTATAAAAAGTATAGACCAGTATGTCCTCAAAGTTTTTCAAATAAACTGGACAAAAGTTTCAAGCACACATACAGAAGGAAAGCTTAAATACAATAAATCTAAATACCAAATATAAAAGAATATTTCCAAATAGTTAGAGCCATTCAAAGATGGGAGTTCACTACCCTATCCTCAGCAATCTGTCCTCTCCTGAGACTCCATACCCCTTTCTGCTGGAATAAGGGAGATACATGTTTAGGTTTCCCGCAGCAGGAACACTGTCCAGTATCCTTGCCTCTGATAATCTCAGTGTTGGAAAACATCACTGGATTATATATTCAGGGTAAGAAACTTGATGTCTAAATCTCTGCCTTATCCCTTCCCTATCCCTAAATCGAAGACAAGTTTTAGTCTCATTGGCCATTGGCTCAGTCTGTCACCATGAAGGAATGTCTACTTCACCTGTAGCCTTGGTCCCTTTGGAGACAGCTTATTTTTTGGCCTCCACGCATTACATGAGTTAGTAAGAAGATGCCTGCAAAGGATAAAAGTGCTAACTCAGCAGCCCTAAAGGTAAAGAAAGCTTGGGAAGCTAGAAAGAAAGTATATACAACATTAAAATTGGCACATGGTTCTCCATGAGCTCACCTCAATGTCAGATTCAGCTGCAGATCAGAAACCAATACTGGGGTGCCTGAGTGTCTCAGTCAGTTAAACAGCTGACTCTTGATCTAAGCTCACGTCTTGACTTTAGGGTTGTGGGTTCAAGCCCGTGTTGGGCTCCACACTGGGCATGGAGCCTACTTAAAGAAAAAGAAAAAGAAAAAAAAAAAAAAAACCTAATACTGACTCCAGTTACTTTGTAAGCAAGTCATGGTAATCATCTAATACTTATAACTATTGGAACAATTTGTAGTCTTCTATTTTCATACAATGCTGAATCACATACAGTAACCATTTTTCTATTATTTTAGGGATTAAGCAGACATGGTTACTCAGCATTACAAACCAGAATCTTTTCTGAGGTTTTGTTGAATTGGGAAATACTCAGGGAAGAATTTCAGAGGACTTGAATCATTTAAAGAATCATGCAGAGCAAAACCATATAAGGTCATAGAACAGAGAGTGCCTAGACCACCACTGACTTTAATTCTCTGAGGGTAGAAACTGTAATGACTCATTCAGACCAAAAGGGGCTCCAGTGTCTGAAATCCACAATATCTCCTCAGAGCTCAAATTGCAACCCTGTCCCTGTGGAGGAGAAGTGGAAGCCAAGGGAAAAAGACAGACAAACTCTGGGTTGAAATTGAAATGAGGGAGGGAAACTGAGGACTTAATAACCCATACACTGTACCACCCAAGCCAGACACATCTAGATCTGTGTTCAGAGTGCATCAGAAAACTGTCTGCATAATGTCATCCTTTTCCATGGTTTTGCTATTTCTTAATTTTTTCTTAGTTCTATGTAGAATTGTCATGGTAAAAAACTAAAAAAATTATAGATGTTACATAAATGATAAATTAAAGGGTGAGTCTCCACTTTACAAAAGGAGTATTGGCTTCACACACACAAAAAAAGTCATAGCATTTTAAAAATGACTACATCCCATTTTACACCTAAAATATATCATTTTGTATTAGTCAAGATCCCAACAGAAAACACCACAGTCAAGCCAGGATAATTTATTATGCAAAATCTCTGTAGCTCAAGGTTAGTTAATTATTACCTAAAGTCTTGACCTAAAATATGCTCAGTGTTATGCCTGATGCTGAGGAGATTCAGAAGTGCACAATATTCCTTTCTTTAAGTCTCTTAAAGTTTAACAAAGCTTAAAGTTTTGTTAGAAGGGCAAGACATATGCATACAAAGTAGTAACAACCACTATAAACAGAATTTATTTTAAATTTTGTGGTGCATTCTGCAAAAGCTTTAGAAGACTGCAGAGCAATGACAACTAAAATGATCTAGGGAGACTTCATGGAAAAAAAATAGGAAGTATATAAGCAGGACAGGACAATTTCTCCAGATAGAAGAAATGGAAGGAACACAAACTGGGAACAGGTATAGATGCTAACAGGATAGTCGGCAGACTGGGAAAATCAGCTCCAGAATACAAGGCAGATCCTCAGCACTGGAGCTTCTTTTAAATGATGGGCCATATTTTAGATCTAAGCCATATTTTAGGTCCAAATAGATCCAAGCAATTTGAGATGATAATCCCTTCCACCTCTACTCACTCACACAGACCCCCTCCAACAGTTCTGAAGACAGATGGATGAAGATAGAAAGTTAGAAGGAAGTTAACTGATAGCTCCTGGTAGTGACTAGGATAAGACTACAGCTGCTGCCTAGACATGTAAAAAGGAGCCTTCCTTTTCACCAGTTACGTTATTGTCTTGTTTTTCTCCACTAGCAACCAAGTCAACCCTGTCAGCTCACACAGCAAGTTTCCGGGCGATGGTTTGCAAAGATTAACTTCTGATTGTGTATGAGTTGAAGAGATACTAGGTTTGAAAATGAAAAAAAAAAAAATGTTTTTCCATTACCTATGATATCAATTTAATGCTTGTTTGTGTTTGTCCAAAATGCCATTCCTTACTAGCTGACCTTATTAAAAATAAGAAACATCACATCATCAAAACTGTCCCATTAAAAAACCCCGAGTCTTCCCTGCCCTGTAGATAAAAATCCAAAAAGAACATTTTGACCTGGAAATTGGGAATATACAAGACAAACCTGCATGTGTACAAATGGTAGGGTGACGATGTAACTTAATCACCATTGTTCCTTTCTCCTTCCTTGCCTCACTAACACATCTATTTTTTTTAAAGTGGTTGTGCTGTTGCCAGTAAAATCAAGGATGATGGAAAAATCTCTTTGGGGTATTCCCACTTACTGACCTCACTGAAAGGGAGTGGGTGGGAATACCACAAAATGCTTAAAAGAGCACCTAATCCTAAAGGAATTCAGTTCTCTCCAAAGCAAAAGTTCGCATGACTCACCAAGTAAAGACGAAACCTCCATCTTTCTTTCCATAGCTGATGTAGTCACGAAGGAAACAGGTTGGAACTAAGCGCCAGGATAGGATAGAGATTTTGATGTTTTATATAGCAAGATAAGATCTTGAAAATTGATGAATTCTTATGCTTTTCTTTCTATCCTGAGATCTTTGTTTTTGATTCCTGTTGTTCTCAACCCGGCTATACCAAACAATCATCTGGGAAGCTTTCCAAAAATGCTGATCTCTCTACACATACACACACACAAACACCTCAAACCTTCTTTCAGGTTTTTCTTTATCTTTGATTTTCTGTGGTTTGAAAATGATATGACTATGTGTAGTTTTTTGGCATTTATCCTGCTTGGTGTTCTCTATGCTTCTTACTGTGATTTGGTGTCTGACATTAACTTGGGGAATTTTCACTCATTACCATTTGAAGTATTTTTTCTGCTTCTTTGTCTCTTCCCCTGGTGTTGCCATCGCATATATGTTAAACCTTTTGTAGTTGTCCCATTATCCTTGGATATCCTGTTCTAGTTTTGTTTTTTTTTTTCCCCAGTTCTTGTTCTCTTTGCTTTTTGGTTTTTGTGGATTTTATTAATCTATTGTCTAGCCCAGATATTGCCCAGCCTACTAAGTCCATCAAAGGCATTCTTCATTTCTGTTATAGTGTTTTGCTTTCTTTTGTTTTGTTTTTATCTCTAGCATTTTGGGGGGATTCTTTCTTAAAATTTCCGTCTCTCTACTTACATAGTCCATCTTTTATTAGCATATTAAATAATAATTAGCATATTAGTCATAGTTGTTTTAAATTCCTGGTCTGACAATTCCAACATCCCTGCCATGTCTGGTTCTGATGCTTGCTCTCTCTCTTCAAACTGTGTTTTTCGCCTTTTGGTGTGCCCTGTAATTTTCTCCTGATAGCTGTACACTATGTACCAGGTCAGGGAACTGCTTTAAATAAACCTTCAGCAATGTGGTGGTAAGGTGTGTGGGGAGGGGAAGTATTCTATAGTCCTGTGATTAGGTCTTATTCTTTTAGTGAGCCTTTGCTTCTGGACTGTGAACTTCACAAGAGTTCAGATTTTTTCTCTCCCCTAGATGGGACAGGATGGCTAGAACTGGCTGGAATTGGGTATTGCCCTTCCTCCAGTTCAAATAGTTTACAATAATATCCAGTAGGTTAGGCTCTGATTACCTAGTTTCACCTAAGAGCAGACCTTAACATAAGAACTGAGCGCTCTGGCGTTTTTCAAAATGATCTCTTTTCCTCTCCCCATGCCTGAAGCCCAAGGGGATTTTTTTCCTCCAATATTTTGCTGTGGGAAATTGGCCGGTCTCCTGGATATAAACTCACAATACTGTGGGAGCCTTGCTCTGATTGGGTCCCCCTGTTTTTAACTCTCAAAGTTGTTCACACTTAACCTCCAGCAAGTGTCAATTATGCTTCAGGTTTTCCTACCCTGCGCTTGATTACACTCATGCATGTCTGCCCTAGGAAGCTGTGATGGTATTTACCTGTCTCTCCACTCTTGAGACAGCAGTTTGCCCTATGTCCTCACCTCTCTTGGATCCAAAACGAGTTCTTATTTTTCAATCTGTTTGGCCTTTTATTTGTTGTTAGGATGGACTGAGGACTTCTAAGCTCCTTGCCAGCAGAACCTGATACCAGAAGTTATTTTGTACTCATTTTGGTACAACAATGTATCTTGGAAATCACTCTGTATCATAGAGATCTTTGTCACTGTTTTTAAAACTGCATAGTATCGGGGCACCTGGGTGGCTCAGTCGTTAAGCATCTGCCTTCGGCTCAGGTCATGATCCCAGGGTCCTGGGATCGAGCCCCGCATCGGGCTCCCTGCTCCGCGGGAAGCCTGCTTCTCCCTCTCCCACTCCCCTTGCTTGTGTTCCCTCTCTCGCTGTCTCTCTGCCAAATAAATAAATGAAATCTTTAAAAAAAAATTGCATATTATTTATGTATATGAACCCTAGTTTATTTAGTGAATTCCCAATGTCGAGGCATTCAGGCCATTTTCAATATTGTGCAGCTATAAGTAATGCAATAATGAATAACCTGTTGTGCATGTATTTTTGTATTATTGGAGGTGTGTCTCACGGGTATAGCTATGGTCTCAATGTTTGTCTCCCCCCAAAAATTGACATGTAATCCTAAAGCCCGGTGTGATGATGTTAGGAGGTAGGGCCTTTGGGAGATGATTAGGTCATGAGAGCAGAGCCTTCATGAATGGAGTTAGTGCTCTTATAAAAGAGACCCCCAGAGCTCTATAGCCCCTTCCACTGTGTGAGGATAGAAGTAGTCTGCCCTCACCAGACCATGTTGCACACTTATCTCAGACTTTCAGTTTCCAGAACTGTGAGAAATAAATTTCTACTGTTTATAAGCCACCCAATTTGTGGTATTTTTTATAGCAGTCTGAACAGGCTGATTGATACCTTCCTAGAAGTGAGAGTGCTAGATTAAAGGGTAATGCATATATAGTTTTGTTAAATGTTGCCAAACTTCTCACCATAACAGTGTATAAGACTGACTGTTTTTCCACATACTTGCTGTCAGATTATAATATCAAGCTTTTAAATCCTTGCCAGTCTGACATATGAGAAACAGCTTGGTGAAGTTTTAACTTGCATTTCTCTTATAAATGGTTGAACATTTTTTTTGTGAATTGTCTATTCATGTGTTTTGGCCTTTATGTTTTCTCATTTTTTCTTTTATTTTGTTTGAGATAAAATTTACATACACTTAAATGCACAGGACTTTAGTACTTCAGTGAGTTTTCACAAATATATACATCTTTATTATCGCAACCCCAGTCAATATATAGAACATTTCTATCACCTCAGAAATTTTTCTCATGTTCCCTTCCAGCCAATCTCCACATTCCATAAGGAACCAGTTTTGACTTAAGTCTTATGGTACATATGCTTGTATATGATTGCTTGTGCTCAAAATAATGTTTTTGAGATCCATTCACGTTGGTGCATATAGAAGTCATTCATTCCCTTTATTTTTTAATGTACAATTCATTGACAGTCTTTGTCAGCTCAATGTAATTCCAAAAGAAATTTTATTTCCCCAAAAGAAAGCTCTGTATCTATTAAACGTTCACACCCTAGTCTCTCCTTCCTCCAGCCCCTGGCAATCACCAATCTGCTTCTGTCTATATGGGTTTATTTCTGGATATTTCATATAAATGGAATCATACAATATGTGACTTCATGTCTGCCTTATTTCTCTTAGCATAATGTTTTCCAGATTCATCTGCATTGTGGCATGTATCAGTACTTCCTTCTTTTATGGTTGATGAATATTCCATTGTATGCATATACCACATTTTGTTTATCCATTCAGTTGTTGATGGACATTGTTTTAAACTTCTGGCTATTGTGAAGAGTGCAGCTATGAACATTTGTGTACAAATATTTAAGTATCTGTATTCAGTTCTGTTGAGAAATATCTAGGAGTGGAATTGCTATGGTAATTCTATTTAACTTTTTGAGGAATTACCAAACTGCTTTCCACAAAGGCTGCACCATTCTATATTCACACCAACAATGTCCAAGGGTTCCAGTTCTCCACATCTTCACCAACAGTACTCATTCCTACTTACCACTGTTAGTGTTCCATTGCATAAATATACCACAATTTGTTTATTCATTTTCTTATTAATCAACATTTAGAATAAATGGGTATTATAAATAAAAATACTCTGGACATCCTTGTACAAGTCTTTTTGTGAGCAAATATTTTCATTTCTTTTTGGTAAATACCTAAGAGTGGAATTGCTGACTCATAGGATGGGTGTATGTATGTATAACTTCATAAAAAATTTCCAAACAGTTTTCTGAAATGGTTATTCCATTTTACAGCTCTGTCAGGAAGGTCTGATAGTTCTCAATGCTTTATATCATGGCCAACATTTAATGTTGTCAATCTTTTTAATTTTGGCTGTTCTAGTTGGTGTGGAATGTTATCTGTGGTATCCCATTGTGGCTTTAAAATTCATTTCCCCAAAGACAAACCATGTTGAGCACCTATTCTTCTGCATGCAGGTCATTTGTATATCTTCTTTTGGTAAAGTGTATAAGTTCAAGTTTCATCTGTTTTTCATGAGTTGTTTGACTTTTTGTTATTGATTTGTAGGAGTTCTTTATACTTAAATACTCTTGAATATACATTTTGTAAATGTGTTTTTTGGGTCTGTGGATTGCCTTTTCATTTTCTTAATGGTGTCTTTTGATATTCAGAATTTTTTTATTTTGATCTTCACATTTTCATTTTTCTTTATAATTAGTGTTTTCTCTGTCTTATTTAAGAAATTTATACCTACCCCAATTTTGTGAAGATATTCTCGAGTTTTTAGAAGCTTTTTTAAAATTTAACTTTTTTTCATGTCTATGATCCATATCAAATTGATTTTTTATTATTTTATGAGGTAGTGTCAATAGACTTTTTCATAAAATTAGACATTAATTCTAGCACCATTTGTTGAAATGGTCCAGTCAGTTACTGATTTCTCTAATTCCTTCTTCCTCACTTGTGATTACAGGAGCAATTATATCATGTGCTAAGAATGGGCAATAAACTCACAGTATATCCAAGGTATCACTATCCTTCTAGATGGCAGGTGTGTGTAGGTGTGTGGGTGTTTTCAGATGTCCTTGACAATGTTGGTTCCTGTAAGCTCCTAGCTTCTCCGTCCTGTCCAGCCTTTTCCTGACCCCTCTGAGGCCAACACTGTAATATAACAGTAGACACAGCTCCCACCAGCTGATAGGGTCTGGAAATCATCTCATTATTATGGTTCTGTGATAGCCAAGATGAGCCTTGGGGTCCTGTGAGTATATGGAGTTACAGCCTTCCCAACCCCAACTGAGTTTATATAATCCATAGGACTGAGCAGCTGGACTGCCTCAGTTTCCTGATTTAGGTTTTGTTCTCCATCCAATCTTGGAACACTGTTCCACTGAAACTCCTCAGATAGGGCCCAACCACTGCCAGTGGTCCCCTTCCTCCTGAGACTCTAAACTGGATCCTCACCCCTTGGCTGCTGTGCCCATCTGCCCAAAAGCATTTCCTGGAAATTTCAAACACAATAACCCACCAACCAGATCAAACTCCCCCTGGATGCTGAAATCACCAAGCATCGTTGACACTGGATTTGGGTCACTTTCATCAGCAATCAAACCTAGAATGGTTTCCGCTACCTTTGGTGTACCTTGGCCCCAGGGGGCCCTCTTCCCACCATCCCACTGCAGTTACCTCAGCATCTGGCTTACTGCATATTTACATGTTCAGGTGTTTTGAGCCTTTGTTTTCTTCTTTTGCTTAAAACTAATTATCCTTACGGAGCACTGAGTTATTTAAACTGCAGTAGGAGGTGACAAGATTTTAGTTAATTACTTAGCAATGTTTCAAAGCAATGAAAATTTACTTTTCTGCCCACCCTTTCCTATGAATGACTCAGTACCCCTTGACATGAATTAACTCTCACTTTATAGCCCTTTCATCCTTGTCGGCAGGAACAGCAGGAAAGAAAAAGAAAAGAATGGATAAATAACCAAAGGAGATTTATTCACATCACGTGTTCTCCTTTCAGGGTGGAGACGGTAAGGTGAGTGGTATCCTTTCATCCACTGATGTCAAGATGTCTGCCTTTTTTTTTTTTTATGTGTTTTCATTTGATCTAAACAAGTGTGCTGGGCTACATCTTGTTGCTCTCATATATCAGACGACAACCCCTCTGTAGTAATGGTGGAGAAGCCTACAGTGCTACTTTGCCCAAAGTGACATATAAGGGATTATTCTAAAAGCAAAAGGGCATACTTGCCTAATAGACAAACTTGGGCAAACTCAAGTGGCAGGTTTGTCTTTCAAAGAAGGAAAATCATTAGGAATATGTTTTATGACATGCTGAGCCATTATTCCCTAATGTCACATTTTTTCTCAAAGAGAAACAACAGTATTTTTGAAATCATTTAGCTAAGGAGCACATTGTATTGAAAGGCAGTAAAGAAATTGTGCACTTTGTCTCAACCCCAGCTACCGCCTCCCAATTGGAAGGAAGGCTTCTATCAAGCTAAAAACAAAATACCTTTCATAGGCTGGGATGGAGACTTGGGTCCAAAGTAGGAGAAGAAAGGGAGCACTAATCATCTTGGGTTTTGCTATTATACATAATAATTAAGGTAGAAGAATAAAATTCAGAAGACATAACGGATAGATGAGAAATACATTTTAGTCCCTTATCAGTCAGAGCTAAGTATTTGTTAAAAGTGTATATGCCCATTTTCTGAATTATTAAGTTTCCATGTATATACAAGCCAGACCCTACCTGTAAAAAGAGCAGGTAGCTAACCAATCAGTTGAATTGAACATGATTATCTCTTCCTGTCTTTCTAGCAGTGTCAGATTCCTGCCACAGGAGATGGGACAAACAAAAGCAGGGGCTGTAAACCCAGCCTCTCCAGGACCAGGCAGGGAGGTGGGTAGGTGAGGTGAGCCCAGTGGGGATGCTGGTAACCAGGAGGGCATAGTCCTCTATCTGACAGGCCAGCTGCTGCTCAGCCCCAGCCTAGCAAGGCCATGTGGGAATGCCAGTCCAGTGTTGACAGATACTCGGAGGCTTTGCAGGAGAAGTTGGAAATCTGGAGATTTATGAGAATTCTCTAGATTTTTAAATGTTGGCAATTCACTTGAAGAATTTTCAAACCCCCGGCAAACCCAACAATAAACATGTGCAGGCCAGATGCTACTTTCAGATTTCTGGTTTGTGAGCTGTGTTCTAGAGCATGGGAAGGAGTGGGGAGGAAGAGGCATATGTCTGCCCATTTTTTAAAAGATTTTATTCTATTATTTATTTTATTTTAGAGAGAGAAGTAGAGAGAGCACGAGCAGAGGGGGAGAGAAAGGGAAGGGGATAGAATCTCAAGCAGACTCCACACTGAGCGCAGAGCCCAATGTGGGGCTCAGTCTCATGACCCTGAGATCATGACCTGAGCTGAAATCAAGGGTCAGATGCTTAACTGAGCCACCCAGGTGCCCCTCTTCTGCCCATTTTTAAATTGGACTATTTGTTTTTTGGGGTATTGACTTGTATCAGTTCTTTATATATTTTGGATACTAATTTTTTATTTGGATATGTCATTTACAAATATCTTCTCCCATTCAGTAATTTACCTTTTAGTTTTGTTGATTGTTTCCTTCATTGTGCAGAAGCTTTTTATTTTGGTGTAGTCCTAATAGTTTATTTTTGCTTTTATTTCCCTTGCCTCAGGAGACATATCTAGAAAAATGTTGTTAATAGCCTATGTCAGAGAAATTACTGCCTATGCTCTCTTCTAGGATTTTTATACTGTCAGATCTCACATTTAGGTATTTAAATAGATTATATATATGTTAACCTAATGGTGAAGCAGGATAGGAGACATCCATTAAATCCATTGATAATTCCAAAAGTTTATTTTAGTGACTATGCCTAATTTTTCCTCCACTTTTTTTTTCACCAAGAACTTTGTAAAATTACAAAGTGAATTTCTAATTTCAAATTTTTTATTATTTTCATACTCATATACTGGTTAGTCATTTGTTTATTTGTTTAGCTATTATTTAATGAACAGCTACTATATGCAAAGTCCCAAGTTAGGCATCGGGCAGAGAAAGGAGGACATGACAGAGACAGAAAGAGAAGACTTTGGTAAAACAACCTCAGGGAAAAAAAATTGTACAGAAATATTGACCTTGTTTCTGTACAGTTCCCCAAGAATGAGATGCCTTTAAGGACCAAATTGGTTTTCACCATTGCTGAGAATAGTTCCATCTCTGAGGGAACCAGAGCCATGTCTAACCATCTGTAGAGATGTGAGTGGCCTCCTATGTATTTCACACCATTTACGCTGCTTCCCTCTCTAATCAGACACATGACCATGGTAAAAATTAAGTCAGTGTGGGCTCCCAGTGTAATCTCAGGAGCCAATGCTCCTACATCTCTGTGATTCTCTCTTGTAACAATATAAATTAATATTCATGCATTCTTAAATTCTCTCTAGGATGATAGAATGTGTGTAATGGTCAAGACATGGTGATGATGAGACCACTGGTTTGGGAGTCTGCATTTATTGTGCATGCCACCTGTAACCTGTAAGATTTAATCCTTCCAACTGCAAAATGAAGTAAACATGTATGTCCTTCATATTTCACAGGATTCTTGGGAGAATCAAATGAGTCACTGGAGAGGAGAGCCCCCTGTAAACTGTAGTTAATAATAATAAAACAGAGCTCATGCTTATGGAGCTCTTATCACATGTCAAGCATGGTTTTACTTTACATATATTAGCTCAGTTAATGCTCACAACAGTCTATGAAATAGGTGGCATTATCTTCATTTTCCAGTTGAGGAAACCTAGACACAGGGAGGTTTGGTAACTTGCATAAGGTTACACAGCAGTCAAATGGAACACCCAGCCATCTATCCAGGCTATCTGACTCCAGAAACAAGGTCTTTAACCACACTCATAAACACTGCTATACAACTTATAGAAACATGATCCATTCTGCAGTATTCACCATCTTCAATATGCAAAGTGCCATGCTAAGTAGGATGAATAGAGGATTTAAAAAAATCTCCTGCCTTCAAGGAGCTAACAAATTAGGGGCGCCTGGGTGGCTCAGATGGTTAAGCATCTGCTTTCGGCTCAGGTTATGATCCCAGGGTCCTGGGATTGAGCCCCACATCAGGCTCCTGGCTCAGCAGGGAGCCTGCTTCTCCCTCTCCCTCTGCCTCTCTCCCTGCTCATGCTCTCTCACTCTCTGTATCTCTGTGTCTCAGATGAATAAATAAAATATTTTTTTTAAAAAAAGAAGCTAACAAATTAGTATGAGAGCCAAAGCAATCTAGTTCATACTGAAGTCCTTAAAAGCACACGTGTGTGTGCTCAAAGACATCACATACCCATTCCTGTGTTATGACTCAAACTCCTTATCATCAGTAAAACTCACTCGTGAGTTCTTATATCAAGGGAAGAAATCTGCCCACATACAAAAGAATAGAACCAAGCTCAGGGGTTATAGGGATTATTGGAAACAGGTAGGTGTGGTGGATGTTAGATGGCTAGGACCTAAATTCTCTACCACCAACAGCTATTTCAGGGATGTCCTTTGAATTGGAGGCAGAAGTAGACAGCTTGTTTTCTCAGTGTCATGTTTTATTATTTTTTTATTATGTTATGTTAATCACCATACATTACATCATTAGTTTTTGATGTAGTGTTCCATAATTCATTGTTTGCATGTAACATCCAGTGCTCCATGCAGAACGTGCCCTCTTTAACACCCATCACCAGGCTAACCCATCCCCCCAGCCCCCTCCCCTCTAGAACCCTCAGTTTGTTTCTCAGAGTCCATCGTCTCTCATGGTTCGTCTCCCCCTCCGATTCCCCCCCCTTCATTTTTCCCTTCCTGCTATCTTCTTTTTTTTTTTTTTAACATATAATGTATTATTTGTTTCAGAGGTACAGGTCACCGACCTGTACCTCAGTGTCATGTTTTAAAAGTGGATCAATATCACAGCCTCCCAAGTGATGTCAAGGGATAGCACATGCTCAAGAGAGAGTTTCCTATGGAGCGGACTGAGGGGAGGCTATAGGAGGACCCTTACAAATATGCTACATCATAACTCAGCAGCGCTTATCTCCACTGTCCAAATACTCTCTGCTCCAACATGTTCTGGGGCCTTTGCTGTTCTTTGTGAGGTGGAAACAAGTGCTAACTGGAGGTCTTCAAAGATTCATTTAGAATTCATCCCCCATAAAATAATCAAGAACTCACTTTTTAAAGCACCATCACATTTTCATGACTTTGTTCTATTTTATTTCTCAACATCCCAGTGAAAGTTCTATTCTGCTTGGTCTCCTTCAGTGACCCACTGCTGAACTCTTTCCACAATCCAAGTTTCATAAAAATGCAGATCCTAGTGTTTCTTCATTATTATCTACACATCACAATAAGGAATTTAAAAAGGATCTGCTTTAATTTCATAGACTTTTGATGACATGCCACATTATGAAGTGGTCAGAAAAGTAGTTGGTAATATGAATTGTGCAACTCGGGTTTGGATCTTTAAAAGGCACTTTTAAAGTGGGGAAGCCCCCAGATCCATCCTCATTTAAGACTCTTCCAGAAAGACGAAGTATGAAAACAGATAAAGAAAACTTAGAGCCTTCAGTGTCCACTCTGATTCTTAGTTTCTTCCTGTGTGGGGGTCATTTAACTTTTGCCTTTTGACCTGAAGGCCTAGAAAAAAATAAAGAGCCTCTTATACAGAAACAAAGTCAGATTAACCCCTCAAGAAAAACATAAACTGAAACTCCCAAATATTTGGGGGCATTAATTATAGATTTAAAAAACAGACAGCAAATGAGACAATACAACCAAAATAATCCAGAGAAAGAGGACTGTCCCAAGAGAGAGATACCAAGTTGTAGAGAGGCTGCATTTATCCCCAGAGACATTTGATTCCCCCGGGTCTATTCCCTTAAGAATGAGAGAAAGCAACCCAGTAGGTAAAGATTTCTGTGCCGTTTGAACCAGGGTAGTTAAAACATTTCATTAAAGTACCTTAATTAATCTTTCTCCATTCTTCCTGTATAGGACCCTCAGACAATTCATGCCCAACTCTTATCCTCAAAAAATCCCTAAACTTCAAAGCATGTTTCAGCTTCCAAGGGCTTTCACAAAAAATCACAAAGAACTTTTTTTCTCCCATCCAAACCCAAATACTTACTCAAAGAAATCCTTACTCCCAAGTATTTTTTGATTTGTGGCAAATATTTCCAAATCAACTGTAGGTGTTACAGTACATGCTTGCTTTGATTGACTAACACCAGAAGCAAAAAATAGAATTGACCAAATCTGTTAAGTCTATTCTTATGTCAAAACACTAGCTTTATTGGGCCAGGGGAGAATGATGAAGAGAATTGTTTCAGTCTGGTGTTCAAGAACATTCGACATGCAAAGAAGGAACCCCTATACACCAAAAGGCAATTGCTTGAACTTCAATATTTACCAGAAATGTCCACAGATGAAAACAGAGGAGTAAGTTATATTGATTTTTTCCAATATAAATGTATACCTGCAAAATTTTAGTCACAAACCAGTCTACCTTTTCTCTTTGTCTCTTAATTCCTACCTTGAAATCATTCACACTGTCCCATTTGCAAGTTGTGTCCTCTACAATCTTTCAAAGGGCTACATTTTTTTAATTTTTTTGATGGTGTGTAGGAAAGGATAAAGCCTGTCATTGCAGGTAATCTGATATTTCTGAAATTAGATATACAAGAAAGGGAAAAACAAGCTTGTTATTTCACCCTAAAAAAAACTGACATGATTTAAAGTGACTGATTATTAAGCTAAAAGATTCATCTCTACATGTTCATTAGTCAGTCATTTGCTTAATTGCATTTGATTAACCCAGCTGAATTGTTTTTACCTTTGTATAGCTTATTGTTGGTACTGATTTCCAATTATTAAACAATGCCATGGATAGGAAAATATCTTCATTATTACAAACTAGCCAAAGAGTTATTAATCAGAAAAAAATAGTAAGGGTAAAAATTCATAAGTTTGAATGTATTAAAATACAGGAGAGTTTGGTAAAAAGCACAAACTTTCAGTTATAAGATAAATAAGGTCTGACTATCTAATGTACGACATGGTGATTACAGTTGATAGACTATTGTTGATAGACCGTATCGTATAACTGAAATTTGCTAAAAGAGTAGAACTTCAATGTTCTTACCAATAAAGGGGGGGGGAAATATATGAAGTGATAGATGTGTTAAGTAATTTCATGGGGGAGTCCTTTTACACAATGTATTCCAAAAAAAAAAAAAAAGTTCATCAAAAGGAATGATAGGAGAGTGAACAGGAAAGCTGCAAGTAGAAGACCCTAGCAATTCATGAAGAATTTCTACAAATCATTACCAAAAAAAACAACAAACCCAACCTAATAGAAAAATTAGTAAAAACTTGAACAGATATTGCAAAAACAGAATATCCAAATGGTCAATTAATAATTAATAAGTGTAAAAGTGCTCAATCTCATTATCATCAGGGAAATACAAACAAAACTACTATGAGATATAACTAGACATAAACAAGCATGAATAAAATAATCTAGAAGGGAAATAGCAAATTTTGATGAAAGGATTGATTGAGTGCAGGAATTAACATGTACTCTTGGTGGGAAAGTTAGTTGGTGGGAAAACTGGCAATATCTATGAAACTTGAACATGAATTACCTTACAGCCACCAGAAATGTGTACATATGTTCAACGAAGACAGTACTAGAGAATATTCCTAGGAACCCTATTGATAATAGCCCCAAACTGGAAACTACCTAAACGCCCATTAAAAGTATAATGAATAAACAAACTGTGGTATATTCGCACAACAAAATATGACCCAGCCCTGAGAATAACCACACTATGACTCTGCATAACAGTGTGGATGACTCTCATGATCGTGTCAAAAGGAGCCAGACACAAGAGTATATACAATATTTTCTAGTTATATAAAGTATAAAAATTGGCAAAATTAACGTAAACTGTTAGAAGTGGTTACTCTTGGGAATGAGGGCTCAGGCACAATAGAGGGCTTCTGAGAGCTGCTAATATTCTGATTTTTTTGTCTGGGTGCCACTTATAAGAGGTGATCATTTTGTAGGTGAAACCAGTAAGTTACATACTTATAACTAGAGCACTCTTCTGTTTTACAGTACTCTTCAAAAAGGTGATAAAAAGCAAATTGGCCATGACTGACTTGCATTTTCACGAAAACACTTTCAGTCCACAAACAACGCTGTACATTTTAACAGATGAAGATTGCCTTCCTTTTTTAAATTGACCTTTGTAGTCAAGAAAATATATTACTTGAAAAGTTTTCTTCTACCACAAAAAGGCAACAAGTACCAAAAATGTACAAACAGTACCTATTTTTCTTAAAAAGAGGTAATAATTCCTTTCACTAAGCTAAATAAATAATATAAACTAAGAAGTTTTTGTGCTGATAATGATAATGTTTCAGTGTACCTGATGCTTTATGGTTAGTAAAATACTTTCTTTCTTTTTCTTTTTCTTTTATTATGTTATGCTAATCACCATACATTACATCATTAGTTTTTGATGTAGTGTTCCATGATTCATTGTTTGCGTATAACACCCAGTGCTCCATACTTTCTACTTTTACACACAGTATCTCTCCCCTGAACCATGTTAAGTAGAGGCAATATTATTATTTACATTTTATGGATAAGAAAAACGAAGCTTGAAGAAGCACCATGTGTCTGTGATCACAAAAAATAATAACTTATCACCTGGACTCAAATTTGATGGAGAATTAATGCAATATACTACAGTTCAGCAAATAGTCTTATTTTAATTTTTCCTGTATTCCTCATAATCCACCTGAAGTGAAACAACCCCCCTGATAATTCTAGACTCATCATTCCTCTGCTAAAGCTGAAATGTTCCTTAGTGCAGAATTGCATAAAAGATAAATTGGACTTTTTTTCTTTTTTAAATGTTTTTATAGCTGGTGTCAATTTTTCTTTGTTTTCAATCTGCAAAAACTTACCTGAAACTCCTCAGTGTGTTTAAAATGAGTCCACTTATGGTTGCTTATCTTAGCTTTCAGGTAATTAAAATGCTGCAATACCCGGATCACCTTTGACTTGGTGCTTGGTGCCTTTGTCTTGGAAGTCAGAGAGGTAATAAAGGGCTAGATGATAGAGATAAGTCCTCAATGATATTTTGTGACTTTTCTATGTATTATAAAACTGAAAAATGCAAGAACCTGAACTTTAAGTCTTCTTAGCACCTACTCTGAATATTAACTTTACAACCAAATATCTTGCATAGACATAGAGTAAGAAAAATAAGAATTCAAAAACACACTGCCTCCTAGATGGGCTAATGGATAGGAAACAAAATGTGTGAGAAAAAACTCAATTAATAAAGGATGTGTGTCATTAAGCAGAGAAACCTCAATGGCAACCTACTAATTTTTCAAGATTGCACATCTTATTAGTCACACAAGACAAAAGGGAAGAAAAGGAGGTGAAGTAAATATATAAAATGGTGTGGCTTTATTCACAGACTCTAGATTGACTTATGAGCCACTGAGAGCATCTCTACCCAATGAGGATCTCCAGATTCACACATTTGTCCTTACTCTGGAGCTTAAGACTCAGCAGTCATTCAAGTTCTTACCATAATAGGAATCCTCTCCTTTTTAAAAATAGTACCTTAGCAAAAAATGACATTATTATTATTATTATTACAAGGGATTATTTTTAAAACATATTTAATGTGCTTTAATAATCATCATACTTTCTTTGTATCCTTAGCCTCTTAGTAATAGATTCAGATCAACTTTATCAGTTGAAAAATATTAACAAATAAGATTACCATGAGAGAGGTATACCTTATGTATAAGTGGCTAGTAGAATAAATAAATGATTCCTTTGGTAAAGTTACTTGAAATTCCTATAAGCTTTTATCTTCTCTTATCCATTCTTTGGTATATTGAATAATAATATTCATAGATAAAAAGGGCTTTTAATTAAATTTTAAATAAAGAAATTTTATTATGTTAAAAAGTCACTACTGAGGCTAATTTAATCATTGTCAAGGCTGATCACTAAATGGGTGGGCAGGATGCCTAAACATCATTGGCTCTACACCACACTTTCATGACAATCAAATTCATAAGAATGTGAAACTTCCAGGTTCTTTCATACACTGACTAAAAAAGCACAGCATTTCAGATGTCTCTCACCTCTGCAGGCAAGCATATGGCATGATGGAGATTGAAAACAAGGTTATGAGCCTTTTCTTGTCATGGCTCTAAAACCAAGGTGCCACTTTTTTTTTCTTTTTTAAATTAAGGTGCCACTTTTTAAAATAAGGAATATTATAGCAGAACTATGGGATTGAGTCTCTGTACAACTGAATTTCCCAGATACTCCCACCAACTCCTATACCTGGTGTTGTACATTACCTACCTACTCTCCCAATCCAGTCATTTTGTCTGTCAAAGTCTCTCCTGATTCTCATAGAAATATGGCAAAAGCCAAAGTTTACCAAAACAATATAAATTCTTTCAACAAACAGATTGCTACAGTGATTCTTCACATGTATCTGATGGTTCTAAAATAGTTGTGAAAACAAACTCATCGATTCTCTTTCATTAAAAGTGAAGAATTCTTCCATGTTTGGGTGGCATTTGTAATTTGGAGGACTTCAATTCATAACCAAATATTAGTTCTCTATTGCTGTGATAACTAATTACAACATAACAAATTACCACAAATTTAATGGTTTAAAAACAGTACAAACTCTGAATTTCTCTAAGTCAGAAATCCAATACAGGTCTTACTAAAATAGGACTAAAATAGAGGTATTGGCAAGCCGTATACCTTTTTAGAGTCTCTAGGGGAGAATGTTTCCTGCTTATTTGGGTTGTTGGCAGAATTCAGTTGTACTTATAGGTTATAGGCTGAGGTCCTTGTTTCTTCGCTGGCTATCAGCTGAAGACCATTCCTGGCTTCTAGAGTTTTCCCTTTCTGCATCTTCAAAAGCAGCAAGGGCAAGTTGAGTTCGTTTAATGTTGCATCTCTCTGACCCCCTCTTCTTCCATCCTCTTCTACTTTTAAAAACTCATGTGACTAGATTGAGCCCATCTGAATAATCCATGATAATTTCCGCATCTCAGAGTCTATACCTTCATTTACATATGTAAAGTGCCTTGTGCATTACAAGAAAGCATGCTCCAAATTCCAGGGATTAGAACATGAATTTCTTTGGGGGCTGTTATTCGGTCTATTCTCTCAATCTTCTATGTCCCTGGCTGAATAATTTTCTCTTTTGAAAAGAATAAGCTTACCAAAGGATTTCAAATGAACAAAATTTGCTGACTGACAAATTGATTTTATAGAACTTAAATTGGAAGGTGTTCTTGCTTCTCATTTGTTCTATTCTCATATGTTATCAATAGAACCTACATGGAGAGATGAAAGGAATGAGTCAGTGCTATGGACTGAATTATGTCCCCCCAAAATTCATACGTTGAAGCCCTAACACACAATGTGATGGTGTTTGAAGATGGAGCCTTTGAGAGGTAATTAGGTTTGAACGAGGTCATGAAGGCTTATGATGGGATTAGTGCCCTTATAAAAAGAGATACCAGAGAGCATGCCCTCTATTTCTCTCTGCCTTGTGAGAATACAATGAGAAGACAACCATCTATAAGCCAGGAAGAGAGTTCTCATCAGAACTTAATCATGCTGGCGTCCTGATCTCAGACTTCCAGACTCCAGAATTGTGAGAAATAAATTTCTGTTGTTTAAACTACCCAGTCCATGGTAGTTTATTTATGGCATCCCAAACTGAGTAAGACAGTTAGAAAAGTGGATATAAGCAAAAGAGGTTTTCTCCATATTTTCTAAGGAAATGCAGTATCATAATAAAGGTGGAAAACATCTTCAAAAAGCAGTAAACTTTAGATTCCATTCAATATGCTTTTATTTAATCACTAATTTATCAGCTAATAGCATAAAGTCTTACCCAAATATATTGTGATTTTTCTAAAATCCAACCATCATTGGAAGGTTTGAGACCTTTAAAATATTACTTATAATAATGATTTCCTCTTCTATATGATTATAGATCAGATTTCTATCAACTAACAATATTAATGTCAAAGAGTAATTTCTTTGAATATAAAACTATATAAAATATGAACCAATTATCAAGAGGTTGGCTGCCAATTATAAGGCTTACCAATGGATTTCTCTCACCCCACTGTAGATATCTCAGGTTTCATAAGCTTAGTGCAAAAACATTGAGGAACTGATTTATCTATGTTTCTAATTTTAAAATCTTAAAATATTGCTTATATATTTGCTTTTTTTAAGATCAGAGAAACTCTTCAATAACACAGTGGCAGGATGAAAAGAAATCAACACAAAGATAAAGCTGTTCATTTTGGTGGGCAGCCATACCATGGTATGATATCAAGGATCCAGGAAGGTACTTTTGGTAGATAGTCTCCAAAGATGGTTACCATAAGTTTCTTCCCTCCCTGTACAAATATTCTACCCTCCCCTCAAGTGAGAGGTAAAATTTATTCTTCCTCCTCTTGAATCTAGACTACCCTTGAAACTACTTTGACTAAAAGATTACAGTAGAAGTAATATTCTCGTACTTCTGAGCCCAGACCTTAAGAAGACTGACAGCTTCTATTTTCTTCCTCTTATAATTCTCCTTTTTGGAACTCAGCCAACAACCAGTAAGGAAGCTCAAGAAGCTAAATAGAGAGGCCACATGGAGGAGAACAAAGCCCTTGCCAGCAGTTCCAACTGAACTCCCATCTGGCAGCCAGAAATTACTTCCAGCCATATGTCTGAAGCCATTTGGACCTTCAAGCCATCTCCATCCTAGTACCCCAGCCAACACCACATGAAGCAAAAGAATTGCCCATTCAAACAGAATGGGAGAAAAATGGAAAATAAGAGCAGGGTGAAATGGAAGATGGGCATTACAATTTTTAATAGAGGAGAGAAAAATTCATGAGAATGTAGCATGAGAGACTGAGCCATGTTGATATCTGGAGGAAGAGTGTTCTAGGCAGTGGGAACGACCAGTGAAAAGGCCCTAATCCATGAGTGCCTGGCATGTTTGAAAGAAGTCAAGGAGTCCAGTATGCTTTGCAACAAGGTGATCAAGGGGGAGAGTGGTAGAGAGGTCCAAGATAATAGGGGTCCACAGTAGGTGGGGCTCTATAGTGGGTTGAATGTTAGCTCCCAAAAATACATGCTCACATCCTAACCCCTGGATCCTGTAAATGTGATCTTATTTGAAAAAACGTCTTTGCCTATGCAAAAAAATTAATGAACTCAATATGAGATTACCATGGATTATCCGAGTGGACTTAAATACAATAACAAGTGTTCTTATAAGAGAAAGGAGAGAAGTCCATATGATGATGGAGGCAGAGATTGGAGCCATGCAGCCAAGGAACACCTGAAGCTACCAGAAACTGGAAAAGACAAAGAAGCTTCTTACCTAGAGCCTTCAGAGAGAGCATGTGGTACAGCCCTAGAAAACTAATACAGTCTTCCTAGGACATTGTAAAGATTTTATTTTGTAACTAGAGAAATATGGGAGCCATTACGAGGTTAGAGCAGAGAAGCAACATGATCTAAATTACCTTTTATGGTGGACTGCTAGGTTGAAAATAAAGCATTAGGGCCCAGGAGTAGAAGTCAGGAGACCATTTGGGAGTCCAATACAAGCAAAAGGAAAAAGCATAGGCAAGTATTGCAGCAGTGTTAGAGATGAAGAGTGGTTAGATTCTGGATATATTTTCACAGTAGAGAGAACAGAATGTCTTGGTATGTTGGACCTAGAGTGTGAAAGAAAGGGAAGAGCCAAGGATGACTCCAAGGTTTTGAATGTAAGCAAATGGAAAAATGGAGTTGTCATTGACTGAGATGAGAAATACTGAAGGTAGACCAGATGAGGCCGGATTTGGGGGGGGGAAGATCAAAGGAAATCAATTTGGAGCATGTGGAATTTGGGGTTTTTATGAAATATCCAATTGGAGATGTCAGGCACCCAGTTGTATAACAAAATCTGAAGTTCAGAATAGAATATGGGCTGGAAATATTAATTAGGGTACATCAACATGCAGATGATATTTAAAACCATGGAACTGGGTGAGAACAACAAGAAAGTAAATATAAAGAAGGGAAGAAAACTAAGAACGGAACCCAGAGTGCTCTAGCATTAGGAGGAGAAGGAGCAGAAGGACAAGAAAGAGACCAAGAAGGAGTAATTGATAAAATAGGAAGAAATCCAAAAAATGTGGTATGCTAGAAGTTAAAAAGTACGTCAAGGAAGGAGTGTTAAAACTGTGTCAAACATGCAGTTGGGACAAGACAAGTAAGGTGAGGACTGAGAGTTCTTCAGTGGCTCTAGCAACTGGGACATCCCTGGTAACTTTGATAAGTACAGTCCTGGTGAAATACATAAGCCCGGCTGAAGTGGGCTTAAGAGGGAATGGAGACCATGAGCTTGGAAAAGTCATTAGAGGAGCTCTAACACAAAGAAAAGTAAAGAAATGAGATGGCAGCTGGCAAGGGAAGGAGGGCCAAATGAAGGGTTTTTGAAATTGAAGGAAAAAAGTATCATGTATGTATGCTGATGGTAGCCATTGAAAAGAGCAAAAGAGAAAAAAGAAGAAAGACAAAGAAAGGGAAAAGAATTGTTGGAGCCATGTCCAATGGGATGGGATCTAATGTGCAAGAGTGAGGGGATTGGCACAGTGAGTTATTCTACAGTGTATCCCCGAGAAAGAGGATGTGGTTCCTGGCGAGGTAGGGCAATAGTAATGTGGGGCTGTTCTCCTCTGTTTGCCTCAATATGGTCAGTGAAGCAGGAAGTGAGGCACCAGCTGAGAGTTAAGATGGGGGAGAGGGTGTTGGAGGTTGGAGCAGAGAGAAGATATGAAATAAATGTCCAGGAGAGTTGGCGAGTAAACAGCTAAGAAATTAGAATGATTGTCTAGCAGCATCGAAGGCCCATTTGATGTTGGTGGTGATAAGCTTAAGGTGCTACCACCAGTCAGCACTGCCGAGTGTTTTCTCCAGCCAAGTTCAGCTGTGCTGAGGCAGTCACAGGGCATCCAACTCTCGGGTTTAACCAGGGCTCCGGGTTTGCTAAGAGATTTCTACAACATAAGAGAAGCAAAAGGTAGCCCAGGGTGTGCACTGGGAATGGCATGGTGGTTGGCTTTGGAATTCAGGCTGATAAGAAAGGAGCGAGGCCATCAGAGGGATAAAGGGTAGTGAAGAATGGTGACACTAATGGATAGAAGGCCAGGAGGTTGGGGCATCAAAGGACAATTGGAAGCACCAGAGAGAGTAAGCTGGAAATAAGAAGAAACCCAAAAGAATCTAATGCTGTAAATACTGAACACCAGAACAGACCCGAGGGCAGAAGCTCTGGCACTAGTCTTTGATTCACCTTAGGAGAAAAGAGAACCTTTGAGATGGACCAAAAACAACTTCCTTATCCATTATTTCCTGTGCTAAAAATGACTTTTACTTTAAAAGCTCTTTATTTGTTCAAGTATACAGAAAAGCAGGAGGGCTCTATTTTTTTCCAAGCCAGTTTCCAGCTGTCCCATCTTCAGAGGTGATTCTCACTGAATTCACAATACACTTTTCACTCTAAGTTAAATGTTGTATGTATAGATGCCTCTTCCCCACACCGGTGACTGTGATCTCTGATCCGCTTTCCTATCCCATTTTATAATCTATAGTTTTTCATTCTTTTATTCTTCTTCTTTTTCATTCTTTTATTCTTCTTATCACTCATCTCTCTTAAAATTAGAATATAATGCTTAAGCCCAAGTACAACAGAGCAACCTCACCAATGCCAAGAATAGCAGGAGGTCTATCTTGCCATCCTTGTATGTCATTTCCTTTCCCAGTGTCATGTCAGTGTTGGGTTCAGTGTTTTTCAGGAAGTAGACACCCACCTTCTCATTGAGTAAGTGCAAAGGGTAAAACGCGTCTCACAGAGCCACATTGCACCTGGAGATCTCTCCAGGGGGAGATATGCAAAAATAAACAGCAGCCCCAGGCAAGTGGGTTTCATTATATTTTTATTAACACAGTAACTCTTTTACCAAGCAATATCCCAAATTGGATAATTACCTCCCACATTGCCTTCCCCTTGGCTTTGGAGCTAAACACCAGGCTCTTTCTTAATTAGCATTCTGAGCTTTGAGTCAATTTCCTTATGTTCTGTTACCCAGCTGCTACACAACTACCCAGATGTTGCATGAGGCCCTTCCTAAATATAGCTCTTTAAGCACATTCAGAATCCTCCAGGAAAAAATAAATAGCATTAGTATAAGATTTTATTGACAAGAATCCATGTCTACCACTTAAAAGTGTTTTTTAAAAAAAAAATAGAAATAAGTCAAATAAGCAACATATTATACTGACTGTAAAATTTCAAACTACTGACCTGATCAGGGTAAAAAGATCATCAGGTAATAAAATGTGTTGCAAGTTCATTAAGCAGCACTTTCATGTAGTAATATGTTATTACTGAGTAAAAGTAATTTAGCAGTAAAATGGTAAGTATGAAATAAGGTAGGGAAAAAAATCTACTTGTGTTATGCATTTAAATGTTTTAGTATTTAAATGGAAATCAAAAAAGCAAAAAATATTCTGAAGTAAAAACAGAACTGGAATTTCCATCTCCCATCCACATCATAAATGAGATCATTCCACAACAGTGCCTCCTCTCACACCACTTTAAAATGAATGCACTCAGACAGCATCTGTGGCCTGGGTCCAAGGCACAGAAAATCTATCCTGTAGTGGCTTCTGAAGGACACATCACATGTCCGTGTGCACACATACACACACACATGCACACAGACGGCGTAGATTTACAGCTCTACTGAAACTCTCATAATTTATGGCTATGTCTGTAAAATTTATGAATAAACTACTAAAGTAGCCTCAAGCAGAAGTAGCACTAAACATTGCTCCTTTTATATCATTTTGGAAATAAACTCCATTTATTTGGAAAGGTAACAATATATGATGCTCTGACAACATCAAAAATAATATTTAAGAATATAGCAATCCCCTGGAGCATCGTTTTATATCTCCAAAAGGGTTAACATCTGAATCCAGTTCTTTAAATCTGAATTCAGAGGGCCACTCATGCCACCCGTGTGGTTTCTGTCCACACGTGGAGCTCACATCTGTGCAGCTTTGTCTGAGCAAGTCACCAACCTGCTGTAACTTCTCTTCATTGACCTTTTACTTACAAGAGATGTGTTAACACACCATATCAAGCGCATTGTGCAGCACTTGCCTTCCTCAGGACAGCATGCCAACTTGCAGAGGAATTAGCAGATGGAGAGATGAGCTAGGGTACAGAGGTGGATAGCACTGCTGTGCAAAGGAAAATATTTAAGGGAACTCACAGCTGAAAGGAGAAATAAAGTAGAGCTAATTATTTCAGTACAGTGAATAAGGGGCATTGTTTGCACGCACAGTGGGAGATGAGTGTGTGCACCCTGTAGAGGCAGCCGGCTCCTGTCTGCCACCCACCAGCCCTGCCTGCACTGTGGTCATTGGTGCCTTTTAGAGGAGCTTGAGCTTCTGGGTTCCGAGGTAATGACCAGCCTGCATTCCACTGCCCTTAGCACATCAAGGGCTACCTATGTCCTGCAGCTCGTTTGCTCATGTCTAAAATTTGAAAGAGGAGAAGTAGTGCCATGAAATTTACACCACACAGAGCTCATTTTTGTTTCCTTCAGAATAATATAGAAATCAGACATAAAGGATAAACTAAGGGGCTAGGTCTGAGGGAGATTGAAGAAGCAGAAGGAGGAATGCCCCATTGTATGTCTGAAATTGAGGGGGAATGGGGGTGGGGAAGGAGAGAAGGAAAATAACCGTTTAGAGAAAAAAAGTGAATTCAATGAAAGGAACGCTAGGGAACTTTGGAAATAACTTCTTCAAATTCTTCAGTTTCCTCCTAGCATTTCCTGTCAGCTGTCTGGCTCTCTACCAGGGAAAAGAAAAACCTCCTAATAGTGTTCCTGTGGGAATTTGAATTGTAAGTATGAAAAATAATGGCCCACAGGCCAGAGAAGGAAATGCCAAAATTCCTAAATGACTTGAGGTAGAAGATCAAGAAGAGTGTAAACTTTTGTGTTTTTCCACTTTTCTGTGTGGTAATGCACAAGATAAATCTTCCTGCCATAAAGACTGGTGATGAATTGATATGGAATAGCATCACACTCTGGCAGAATTACACATCCATTAAGTATTTTGCAAATAACTAACACAACATTCAGTAAAGTGAGAGTTAAGGATTTGGTTTCTTCAGCCAGCCAGACTATACTTAAGTCCAAGCTCCTTTCTATCTTTGTGACACTGGCAAATGATTTAAACATGCTGAATTCCAGTTTTCTCATCTAGAAAACAGGAGCAATAACAGCCCTTCTCTCACAAAGTTGCAAGGATGAAGTTATTAATACATGTAAAGTACTTGGAACACTTGGTACATAGTAAGTACACAATACACGTTAGCTATTATTATTATGACTATCATTATATCAGTAATAGTTGTGTTACTTCCAGATGTAATAGAAAATATTTTATATTTTTAAATAAATTTTCCTAAGTTCTGGGGAAATTCATCATCCAGGTACTTACGATATGACAGAAAATTTCATGAAAATAACAATATTTTACTTTTCTTTTTATTCCTCAATACAGACATATAAATTTAATTATATACTGGCAATTCATGTGTATGTACTATAAATATATATAATATGCTGTATATTTTTAATATATTTAATTATACATATAATTTTAATTTTATATTGCCAGTCTGTATATCCCAGTGGAGTTGACTAAAAAAAGGGTTGTAACCTGGTTGCAAAATGGCAAAAAACTAGTTGTTGTAGAGCTGAGGTTAAGTATAGCTCTAGTTTCTTGCCATTCCATTAAGAAATAGGGAACAGAGGCCAGAGGGATCTATTACTTTGCCTGGCAAGCATTAAGCAATGTCATGGGTGGATAGATGGATGGATTGTCCCAATATGTTTGCAGGCTCTCCTTCTATTGATATCAATTCCCTCTCCTTTATTCTTTAAATTTCCCTCTCAAATATTGATTCACATGTAAAAAGCTTTTGAGTTGATCCCAAGACAAATGTAAAAAGAAAACACATATTCACATGCCATCCACCATGCTTGTAATAATTCTCTCCCATGCCTCTTTTTCTTCAAAAGATGCCAATTCTCTCATGCAATTTATCTTGAATAAATTAATAGCAAAAGTATTTTTGCACCTACCATAACCATAATCAGTATACCTTCCCCACCCTGAAGTAGAGGATGAAATAAATGTGAAAGGATATAATATAATAGTCACTCTGTCCATCTGTTTTCTCAGAATTTAGGCTCCAACAGAACTGAGACCATGTCTTCCAGAAACTGTGCATGTCCAATAAATACGATTTGAAACAGTCTCGCTGGGAGGACTCAGGTCCTCTATGTGGTTATCCTTATTCCAGCTTACCACTGCCTGCATGATGCTTCTTTCTCATTCTATTTCCACTTGCTTCTGTTTCCTGTTTTCTTCCAGACTATGGTCAAGGCCAGAAAGCTCCTCAATCTACCCTTTGCTCAGCTAGGGGTGTCTCCTCCCTTCTTCAACTTGCGTGCTATTAAACAGAGCTTTTTATAGTACCCAGACTATGTCAGCCCTCTCAGATGAATTACTTTTTCTAAAAAAAAAAAAAAAAAAAAAGATTCATGATCTTGACCCTTGGGGCTGGAAAGTAATGTCTCATTGACTGAAAAGGCAACATAAAACTTTTGAGAAACTGTAGTTTATTTTTCAGCTCATACCTGTTAACTTTCCAGTAGTTGCTGGAAATTATTGTGAAGAATACAAGAAAGAATTTGGCCATGTTGTGTGGAAACAGCAATAAAAAAAAACCCTGTTCTGTATATAAAAAATTAAGGAAATCAATTATTACTAGTCCAGCTACTAGTAGGATTCAGTCATTGTTCATTTATCATTCAGGATATAATAATCTCTTTGGGAAAAGTTTATCCCAAAACATTACTACTAATAACTCTTTTGTCATCTTATTTATGTGAGGTAAACTTAACTGATCCTAGCATCAAAAGACAAAAATGTGAAAGTAAAATATATCAGATTAAATCAGTGTCAAATTACTAATTTGCATATAAAAATTCTGAAAGATTAATTAAATAGGGAATAAGAGGAGCCAAAAAGATTAAGTCCAGTTACTCCACTTATTTTTTTGCATTTAAAAAAGTATGTCATACATTATTTTAATAAGAAAAAATAGTTGTATTTTTTATTTCAAATGTAACTGAACTCTTTCCATTTTGTATCTTTAGAATTCTACTCCTCTGTCCATTCACAAATCAATATTTATTAAAAATCAATTTTGTGTAATGTAACAATATAAATAAAACACAATGCCTGACCAGAATAAACTCATTTTTTTAAAGGCAAACAAGTAAAGAAAAATGGCAATAATATATATGAAGTATAATAGTAGAGATTTCATAAGGTCAGAGATGGCTTAAGGAAGCAGTGGGTAATTCTCTCAGGAGAGTTAGTAGGTAAAAATATATAGAATATATCAGACAGACTAAGTGGTAAAGAACATTCTCAGAAGAAAATGAACCATATGCATAAAGACATGGACACATGAACCAGCATAAAGTGTCTTGAGAACTGCAAGCCAAGCGTCATGGTTGGAGCATGAGGGGAGAAGGTAGGTGGTGAGGTGGCAGTTTCAATATGACTTCTGGAGATGAATTAGACATTGTTTATTGGGCCAAGGACTAGAGTCATAGCAGGTTTGAACATTGTGATAAGAAGCAGAACTAGCTCTATGTTCATGCACATGTGCAGCTACCTAGGACCCAGTGCGTAGAAGGGCTCTATGCCTGGTTTAATGCTCCGCTGTCACCATCTTGAAGTTTTTAATTTTGAACAAGAGGTCCTGTATTTCATTTTGTACTGGGCTCCACAAACTATGGCCATACTTAATGTTTAGGAGTTCAAACAATAAGTATTTCTAGAAAAAAAGAAAAAGAAAGATGGAACTAAATTCTCCTTAGATTATTTGTGGTTCTCTGTGTTTAACAAGTGTCAGTCAGTATACACAAATGCCAATAATTCTTAAAAGAAGGAAGAGAAATTTCCAAAAAATATTGTTCCTGACCAAAGCTATTCACTGAGAAAACCAGTTAGATGACTGCAATCGTTAGCCTTTTCTGATTCTTGCTCACACTCAGGTTTGAAAATAGCCTCCAATTCATTATCTACAAACTTCTAAATATTCTCAGGGATTATCTTTATAAAAACAAATCCTTTAAACAGCATGCATGAAATCATTTGGCATTCCCTTTGCCAGAACGTACAGTGTTTAATTCTCAGCCTCCTAACTCAACCTACTTTCCACTTAGAATCTTAAACAATGGTATGTAAGGTTATAGATGAGCTTTGGTTTACATTCTAGTTATACAATGACATATTATTGCTTATCTAGGGAATAACAAATTAAGTTATGATTGCCAAAATTATTCATAATTCATTTATCTGTCTTTAAAATGAAAGTCCTTGGCCCAATAAACAATGTTTAATTCATCTCCAGAAGTCATATTGAAATGAATCCATTTCCTAATATCTTTCTCTTATTTGAAGCATCACATTGATTCCGTTTACCATCTGTTTCAATAAGAATGATTTCTCCATATGTATTACTCTCAGCATTTTTTCCACCATAACCCTAGATCAACACAGACAATATGTTTTAGTTTTTCATTTTGTTTTGTTTTTATTGGAATACAAAATTTAGAAGGCACACAAATCTTAGGAGATCAATAAATATATATACATGTATATGTATACAAGTATATACATCACACATATACACACATAAATGTAACCAGCATCCAGATCAAGATATAGAATATTTCCAACACCTAGAAAGATATCCTCTTTGTGGCAGAGGCCACAGATGATATTTTCCCCCTGTGAGGATTTATCCTTTGCTCTGTTAGGGTGTTTTAAAACATGGGTTTTATTATTAGTTTAGGTATGGCAAGTAAAACATCAGGAGATGACTGACATTGAAAAGATAATTTGTTATACCCACAGATCCTAAGAAAAGGGAGCATACCACAGCACAGGAGGTCACATGAGGAATTTCCAGGTTGGTCAGGAGACGGAGGAGGAAACCATAAGCAAGAGCCTTTATAGTGGTTCCTGTGGAGAGGAAATGACAAGACAGGATAAACAGACTTAGAATTGGCTAGTTTGATTATCAGCAGGCTCTGAGGCATAAGGGCCCTTTTTGGTATCTGGCCACAGGGTGATTAGGACAGGGGGATAGTGGCCTAGAGTATGAGAGTCCATTAAAGCAGGTGGTCAAGAGTATGGGCTCTGGATTGGTCAGCTTGCATTTGAAAGGCGTGCATGGGCAAGTGTTTACTCTCTCTATGCAATGGCCAATCCTGGGAGGGACAGTCCCTCCAGAGTCAGCAGGGCCCCAAGATATCAAAATATTGGAAAACAAAAAATAGAAGAAAAATAAAAAGATATGGTTATTCACTAAGGGACTGATAACGTCAATAAAAAAAATTGTGCTAGCTTGAGGGTGGGTTGAAGTATTAGTAAGAAGACTCAGTTCAGCTCTGGTTTGTTCTTATACCTCAAGCATTGCTCTTTGGGGCTTCCCTTTGGTGGTTTTAAGATTAACTTGACAGCCTCCCATCCTACGCAGATTTATGATTTGGCAAATGTCTAAAGGGAGAGAACTTTCATATTTGTTTTGCAGGCTACCTCCCTCCAGCCGGACTGTTTCCTCAGTACCCTCGGACAATGGGAAACTTCCTTCTGCCTTCATGGCCAGCAACACAGACTCCTGCACCACCATTGACTTAGTAAATGGTATATAGGGAAAACTCAGCTTGTGTTCTGGCCTCTCTTTCTTCCTATTTGTTACACCAGTCCCATGGTACCTTGCTAGCTTCTCTTTTCCCCAGTAAATTTCCTCCGCTTAGGGAAAGCTTGATCCTTAGTCCACATTGCGAATTGTCAATGTTCCTGGAAACAAAACTGCTAGCAGATAATGGTTCATCTCAGAAGAGCTTTTTTGCTCTCTGGAATATCATTGATCTAATCCTCATTATTTTCACAGCTTTTCAGTGCCATTAAAAGTATTATTTTTGCAACTTACTCTATTTTTATTAGTTTCAGTGAGGGAGTAGCCTGCCATAGCCTACTATGTCCTACCCAGATCATGTGTTTTTAAGGCTTATCTTCTATTTCAAAGAAAGAACAAAAGCAAGCAAATAAAAAAAAAGGATGAAAAACACATAATGCATTAGAGGGTACATGAACCACTGTTCAAAATATTGAGAAAAAAATGCACATTGAATGATTTTTTTTAATTTTAATCAAATGTATGTATGACCTTTCCAAATAAGTATTCCTAGATGTCTTACTTTGTTGGTTGACACAGTTGCTCATGACTCAAAGAGAATAAGTGAACACAAAGACATTGAAGCCATGAGTAGGTGGACCTACAAAGGATTCAAGATGAAAAGTCAGGGATTATCATTCTCACTATACACATGAGGGATAAAGAACTTAAGAAAATTGTTCCAAGTTTGGAATATACAAGCAAATACAGTACTAAACTTCAAGAGATTTTGTTTATTTTTTTAGAGAGTGTGAGAGTACAAGCAGGGGGAGGGGCAGAGGGAGAGAAACTCGAGCAGAATCCTCACTAAGTGCAGAACCCAACATGGGCTCGATCCCACAACCCTGAGATCATGACCAAAGCCCAATGAATTCAAGAGTCAGAGGCCCAACCAACTGAGCCACCCAGGCACCCCTAAACCTGAAGAGAAGATTTTAGTGGTGGAGAATAAAACCAGTAACTAAAAAATAACACATTTCAATTAAAATGTCATGATGTAGTGTTTCTAAAGTCCATTGAAAACAAACACACACACTCCCACAAGATTCTGAATAATGGCAACAGAAATTATAATCCAATAATTTAATCTAGCACAATGTTGGCAAAAGCTACTCTTCCTTGAAAGAAAAATGAATACAGAGTAACCTTTGAAGTTGACACAACAGCTCAACCAAGTCTCAAGCTAATATTAATGTTGGAATCTATAATGTCTATCACAGACTGACAAATAAAACAGACTTTGACTCTCTAAAGGGCAACAACAGATTTGTAGTTATTAACAGTGTCTGCTATCCCCACCCTGGCTACATTTGTTTAGCAATAACAAGTCAGTGTAGCACAGTGATTAAGAGATCTGAAGTCACAGGCACCTGGGTAGGGCAGCTGGTTAAGCATCTTACTCTTGGTTTCGGCTCAGGTCGTAAACCTGGGCTTGGGCTCTGAGCTCAGCACAGAGTCTGCTTGAGACTCTCTTTCTTTCTTCCTTTGCCCCTCTCCCCTACAAGCACTCACTCTCTCTCACGCTAAAATAAGAAATCTTAAAAAAAGAGAGAGATCTGAAGTCAGTCTACAGGGATTTGAATACTAGAAAGTCATTTGACCTACTTAAGTCATAGTTTCCTCCTCTATATAATAGGAGCAATTGTAGAAATAATCTCATAGAGATTAAATAAAATAATACAAAAAACCTGTTTAGGATGGTGTCTAGCACATGGTAGAACCTTAAGAATTGCCAGCTATTGTTTTGTCAATCTATCTCATATTATATATATACATTTGTATGTTTACTTTTATATGTTTATGAAAAAATATATAGCACATATATAGTGTATATATTAGTATGTATTTACCACTTCTACCACCAACACCCTGATTCACATCCTTATCACCATAACTCTGAAGTATGGCAACATTTTCTTAACTGTTTAAAATGATTATTGTGTATATGACTTATGCCTACTAGTGGATCAAAAGACCATGTAAGGATAGTACAGTTGACTTTGTAGTTAAAGCTCCAAATTCCATTCAACCCCAGATAATTCACCTAAGCCACTCATGGAAGTTCCATTCCCCTTGTCAGTAATTAGTTCCAGAGTGGGCATCTGACTCAATTTCCAGCAACAAGAGAGGAAAGAATGACCATGAGGGCTACTAGCTTACTCCTAAAAGAGAACCACAGAATGATATGATCCATTTTCCCTTCGATATCATGTCTGGAATGTGATAGCCATCTAGCTATCAGCCAGAGGAAGATGTCTTCACCAGACATGGCAAAGAGATATAAAAAGAACCTGAGTCTGTGATGAAATTGTTGAGCCACTGAGCCAAACGTTGTGTCTAACCTACCTCAGAACTTCCTGTTACATCAGGTATTAAGTGCACTTATTTAGTCACTATGAGCCCCCATACTAACTCTGGTGACTTTTAGTGGGTGCTCAGCAAATATTTCTTAAAGGGATAAAAAAAATCAGTAGAAGGATATTATCCAAGGTGAGATGATTAGTGCAATACATATCCATTGAACAAATTATTTTTAAGGCAACACTAAGAGGAATAGTTACACCACATTACCATCAGGTCCACGTCACAATCTAAATTGTAATCAATGCTACTTAAGTTACTAAAGCATTGAAACTCTATTGCTTTAACAAGTAATTATGATGTGAAGAGCCTTGGACTTGAAATCAGAAGACCGGGGTTCAAGAGTCAGTTGTGTAAGATTTTGGATAAATAAAATAGATGAGAAGAATAATATTAAAGAATAACATTCATCACATTCATCAAATGTTTACCAGGTAATAGATACTGTACTAAATTCAGTGTACATATTCTGTCATTTAATTCTTAAACAACCCTATAAAGTAGATTTTCTATTATTCTCATTTTTAAAAGTGAAGAAACTTGCCATTAAGAAGCTAGATTTAAAGGATTATTCACCACGACCAAGTGGGATTTATTCCTGGGCTGCAAGGGTGGTTCAAGATCCACAAATCAATCAACGTGATACACTACATTAATAAAAGAAAGGACAAGAACCACATGATACTCTCAATAGATGCAGAAAAAGCATTTGATAAAATACAGCATCCTTTCTTGATTAAAACTCTCCATGGTGTAGGGATAGAGGGAACATACCTCAATATCATAAAAGCCATATATGAGAAGCCCATAGCAAATATCATTCTCAAAGGGGAAAAGCTGAGAGCTTTTCCCCTAAGGTCAGGAACACGACAGGAATCTCCACTCTCACCACTGCTGTTCAACATAGTACTAGAAGTCCTGGCCTCAGCAATCAGGCAACAAAAAGAAATAAAAGGCATCTGAATTGGCAAAGAAGTCAAATTCTCACTCTCTGAAATGACATGATACTCTATGTGGAAAACCCAAGAGACTCCACCCAAAAATTGCTAGAACTGATACAGGAATTCAGCAAAGTGGCAGGATATAAAATCAATGGACAGAAATCAGTTGCATTTCTATACACTAACAATGAGACAGAAGAAAGAAAAATTAAAGAATTGATCCCATTTCCAATTGCACCAAAAACCATAAGATACCTAGGAATAAACCTAACCAAAGAGGTAAATGATTTGAACTCTGAAAACTATAGAACACTTACGAAACAAACTGAAGAAGACACAAAGAAATGGAAAAACATTCAATGTTCATGGATGAAAGAACAAATATTGTTAAATGTCTATGCTACCCAGAGCAATCTACATATTCAAAGCAATCCCTATCAAAACACCATCAAATGAAATCTTGCCATTTGCAGTGACGTGGATGGAACTGGAGGGTATTATGCAGAGCAAAATAAGTCAATCAGAGAAAGACATGTATCATATGATCTCACTGATATGAGGAATTCTTAATCTCAGGAAACAAACTGAGGGTTGCTGGAGTGGTGGAGGGAGGGATGGGGTGGCTGGGTGATAGACATTGGGGAGGGTATGTGCTATGGTGAGCATTGTGAATTGTGTAAGACTGATGAATCACAGACCTGTACCTCTGAAACAAATAATATATGTTTAAAAAAAAAAAAAAAGAAGATAGTAGGAAGGGAAAAATGAAGGGGGGGAAATCGGAGGGGGAGACGAACCATGAGAGACTATGGACTCTGAGAAACAAACTGAGGGTTCTAGAGGTGTGGGGGGGTGGGGGGATGGGTTAGCCTGGTGATGGGTATTAAAGAGGGCATGTACTGAATGGAGCACTGGATGTTATACACAAACAATGAATCATGGAACACTACATCAAAAACTAATAATGTAATGTATGGTGATTAACATAACATAATAAAAAAATCAAAAATAATAGGAAAAAAAACACCATCAACTTTTTTCACAGAGTTGGAACAAATAATCCTGAAATTTGTATGGAACCAGAAAAGACCCTGAATTGCCAGGAAGAATGTTGAAAAAGAAAACCAAAGCTGGTGGCATCACACTTCCAGAGTTCAAGCTACATTACAAAGCTGTAATCATCAAGACAGTATGGCTTGTACTGGCACAAAAACAGATACATAGATCAATGAAACAAAATAGAGAACCCAGAAATGGACCTTCAACTCTATGGTCAACTAATCTTCGACAAAGCAGGAAAGAATATCCAATGGAGGGGCGCCTGGGTGGCTCAGTCATTAAACGTCTGCCTTCGGCTTGGGTCACGATCCCAGGGTCCTGGGATCGAGCCCCTCATCGGGCTCCCTGCTCCATAGGAGGCCTGCTTCTCCCTCTCCCACTCCTCCTGCTTGTGTTCCCTCTCTCACTGTCTCTCTCTCTGTTAAATAAAATCCTTAAAAAAAAAAAAAGAATATCCAATGGAAAAAAGACAGTCCCTTCAACAAATGGTATTGGGAAAACTGTACAGCCACATGTAGAAGAATAAAACTGGACCATTTTCTTATACCATACACAAAAATAAATTCAAAATGGATGAAAGACCTAAATGTGAGACAGGACTCCATCAAAATCCTAGAGGAGAACACAGGCAGCAACCTCTTCGACCTTGGCCACGGCAACTTCTTGCTAGACACATGTCCAAAGGCAAGAGAAACAAAAGCAAAAATGAACTATTGGGACATCATCAAGATGAAAAGTTTTTGCACAGCAAAGGAAACAGTCAACAAAACCAAAAGACAACTGACAGAATGGGGGAAGATATTTGCAAATATCTCATCAGATAAAGAACTAGTACCCAAAATCTATAAAGACCTTATCAAACTCAACACCCAAAAAACTCCCAAATAATCCAGTCAAGAAATGGGCAGAAGACATGAACAGACATTTCTCCAAAGAAGACATACAAATGGCCAACAGACACATGAAAAAATGCTCAACATCCACTCGGCATCAGGGAAATACAAATCAAAGCCATAATGAAATATCACCTCACGCTGGTCAGAATGGCTAAAATTAACAAGTCAGGAAACAACAAATGTTGGTGAGGATGCAAAGAAAGGGGAACCCTCTTACACTGCTGGTGGGAATGCAAGCTGGTGAAGCCACTCTCAAAAACAGTATGGGGGTTCCTCAAAAAGTTGAAAATAGAGCTACCCTATGTCCCAGCAACTGCCCTACTGGGTATTTATCAAAAGGATACAAACATAGTGATCCAAAAGGGCACCTGCAACCCCAGTGTTTGTGCAATGTCCACAATAACCAAACTATGGAAAAAGCCCAGATGTCCATCAACAGATGAATGAATATAGAAGATGTGATATCTATATATAATGGAATACTACTCAGCCATCAAAAAAAATGAAATCTTACCATTTGCAATGACGTGGATGGAATGGGAAGGTATTATGTTAAGCAAAATAAGTCAGAGAAAGAAAATTATCATATGATCTCACTAATATGTGGAATTTAAGAAACAAAACAGAGGATCATAGAGAAAGGGAGAGAAAAATGAAACATGATGAAACCAGAGAGGGAGACAAACCGTAAGAGACTCTTAATCTCAGGAAACAAACTGAGGGTTGCTGGAGTGGTGGGGGGGTGGGTGATGGACATTGGGGAGGGTATGTGCTATGGTGAGTGCTGTGAATTGTGTAAGACTGTTGAATCACAGACCCGTACCTATGAAACAAATAATATATTATATGCTAAAAAAAAAAAAAAAGAAGATAGTAGGAAGGGAAAAATGAAGGGGGGAAATTGGAGCGGGGAGACGAATCATGAGAGACTATGGACTCTGAGAAACAAACTGAGGGTTTTAGAGGGGAGAGGGGTGGGGGGATGGGTTAGCCTGGTGATGGGTATTAAGGAGGGCACATGATGTGATGAGCACTGGGTGTTATTTGCAGCTGATGAACCACTGAACTCTACCTCTGAAACTAATACATTATATGTTAATTGGATTTAAATAAAATCTTTAAAAAAAGAAGTTAGATTTCAAGTAATGAAGGTGTAAACAGTTTAAGCAATTCCTCCTGAAGGTAACTGGGAAAAATTAATAAAAACAACTGTTTGAAGGTATTGAAAAATGACCAAAGGCTAGTAGAAACTTGAAAATAATTTCTTCTTGAAAAGTGTTACTGAATTTGTGTCATTCATACTTGGTGGGCCCCAGTGACTTCTCCCCAACACTGGAAACAGAAAACTATACCTTGGCTAGAGGTGGCAGATGACAGAGTTAGAGCAACAGATCTGCTATTCCTTTAAGGAGTAAATTTTGAAAGCACAAGGACTATAGAAAGGCTAATGTCTAAAATCTAACTTTAAAATCTACATAGCAAATCAATACAAAAAAACCAATACATGTATTTCTTTTTAATTTATAATTTATTCCTCTAATCATTTCTTCATGATACCATTTACTATGAAAATGTCAGAAAACTTATAACTCAGATATATTACTCCTTTCTTTCCCACTCTGGAACTCCAAAACATCCATTATAGAACTTATAACATCCATCCGAAATTTTTTAAAGGAATATATGTATGACAGTATGATACTCTATAACTTTTCTAATTAAACATAAAAATTGTTTTGAGTTAATGATAGAATAGAATGCTTTTGCCTTTCTAATATGCTAATATGATAGCCTCATGACTTGAAGATTGAGAAAGGAGGGGAGGAAGGAAAAGGAAAACTTGTTAGTTCTATGGGCAAGTTTATCAAAAGAATGTTTTTTAATTATCTGTAGGAATAAAAATGAAGGCCCATGGCCTTAAGGGCTTATTAAGAAAACAGCTTAATGTTTGTTTAAAGAATAATTAGGCTGGGGCTAATGTTTAAGATCTATGTCAGAGCTTTTTATTACTGTTTTAATAGTTTAATTTTAATAACACTATTTCCTACAACTGATTGTTTAATCAAAATGAAGTTAAATATTTGTCCCTGCTTCTCCCTCTCTCTGAATTCAAAACGTGGTCACAGCAGTTGCCAAGATAACAAAGCATTTAGTATGCATTTTATTTGCTCTTACTGTTGAAAAATTATTTTGAAAATATTTTGCACAAAAAAGTTCTCTATCTTTCTATCCCAGAAACCATAATTATTCTATGAGACATTATAAGTTTGCTTCTAAAATAAAAGGATACAACTTTATTGGCAACATCTCTCCATTCTTCTTGAGGCTGTGGTGTATTTTAATAATAACACAACCACAACACAACCCTCAGAAAAAGTAGGAAAAACAGACAAAAAGCCACTCGCATGAATACGGTAAGTACCCTCTTCTCAAATCTCTTTTTAAAAATATAACTTGGTTTGAGCTTAACAAAACTAAGCACTCTGAGTCAGGGTTCGAAGAGAGAACACGCCGACGGCGTCTCTCTGTCCATCCTGGGTTAGTCACCTAGGGACCCAGTGCTGAACTCGCAGCCGCGCCGCCCCTGCCAGTCACTACCGGAGCCTCAGGGGCCTGCGCCTGGGCAAGAGCCCAGAGGGCGCCCCTGAAGCTCCGGGACGCAGCCCCGTGTCAGGACTTGCACTCAGAACTCTTGGCTACCTTCTTTTCATTCTCATGGTTACAAACATGCAGGAAGCTTTTGTTGAAAAACGTCTGGTTCTCTAGGGATTTGAAGCTCACCATGAGGAGTGCCAGATTCCCTGCCCTGTATGGGGCCCGCAGCCCAGCCAGGTTAGCGGAGTTCCGCCCCGGGCACCCATAAGGTCTACAGCTGCTGCACGCGTACATCCCCACGGGAAGAAGCCGAAGGTTAATTGGCTTCCGTTAATTGCCTGTGGTGATCACCTGTCCTGCTGCCTGGGGTCCAGCTTCCTAACCTCATCTGTCAGGGGACAAGCTGTGGCTCCCACGCTGCCCGTGGGACCCCGTGGTTGGCGGCACGGCCAGAGGGTAGGGGATGGTTCCCATGGAGCTGTGCCGGCCAGGCCGCACCATCCCACGGCGCACCCCAGAGAATCTGCCACGTTTTACCAATTTAACCAGTGCTCTCTCACGAGGATTTGCTCGCTGCACCCAGCAGATGGCTGGCCCCGGGCAGCGCGGCAATCCCGGGGAAGGGCCCCAGCGGTCAGCTGCCCCCACACCAGGACAGTGCCTTCAGAATCCTGCCTTTGCCTGCACAGCACCCCTGGCCTAGAGGTAGGTGTCTTCCTGTTTTTTCCGGTGTCAGCAGCCAAACACGAGGGGCCTAGGGCTGGTGCTGTGCCCTCCAAGAGAGCTTGTGGGGGAAAGTCCTGTCTCCTTTCCCACAGAGGGTGGCCATGGCCTGGCCAGGTAAGCCCTAGGTTGTGGGGACGCTACCCAGCTGGAGGCCACCACTATTTCGTATTCTTGCCTGTCTTCGGTGGGCGTTTGAAGGAAAACCTGCTGGGCGTGTGTGTCCCTGAATTAAGTGCTGTCAATTCTGTGCTCGGCTTTTCCACTTACCAGCTCAGAAGTTCTCCTTTAAAAAATCTGTTTTCAGTTAGAGATTTTTGTCTTGTGTCCATCATCATAAGTTTGGCCCACTGATGTACATACCAAAACCATCCTTTTCCTGGAGAGAGCAGCTTTTGCTCCCACAGCCTCAGATAACGTGCCCTGGAGCACAGTCTGCACCAGACTTTGGAGAGAACACACTGCAGAGTCGGAAAGCTGATGGAGTGTCTGTGATCCTTATGAGTGAAGAGCTTGTTAGAGCCCATCTGCCCTATAACAGTGTCAAGAACCTTCCATAGACCAGTCTTGGGAAGGTCAGCTGGGAGATGAAGACCGTCGGATACTTTTTATCATTTGATTTAATTAAAATGGAATAGAATATAATGGAATTATTGACTCAAACAGGTTCTTATGGGCTGGAGTTCACAGGAACAATGGGAGAGACTTGGATTATTTAGTTCAGGCCAGCTCTAATTATCTGAAGAGGTTGGGGCCACCTTCTCTTTCTCCCAACCTCACCTTCTCAGGCAGCCCAACATGGCTTTACTTTCTCCTCTGGGACTGCTTTTTAAGTATTCCCAATTTCCTTTGTGAGATTCTCCCACCAGCCCTGCCTCACCCCTCAGACCTTGCCTAGCATCTCTGCCTCCTGGGGAAGCACCGGTTCCTTAGAGCCCATGGCATTTCCTTGGCCCTGTGCTGCAGTACCGCAAGACTTGTGAGCTGTTGGCCAAAGGAGGCCAAGAACGGGACCGATTGTTCATAGCTTTCAGCTGGTTCATGCCCATTGTGTGGAAAAGTAGTCATTTCTCATAGGACGGAACTCTGTCAGTGCTCTCAAGCAGCGTAGCCCTCAGCTTGCCTGAGGTTTTCTTAGAATGAAGTGTGCCTGGGGCCTCCATCCTCATAGCACGTTAGAGACCACTCCCCTCCCACCTCTGCCCCCAAGCCCTGTGGCAGTTCCCAGGTGCCCGGGCCTGGCCTGAGGGGTCAGTGGGTGTGGCCAGGGCCCATCTGGAAGTGCCTTGTATTCAGGAAGAGAACTGAGCTGTGAACGGGACCACTGAAGAGTTCAAAGGGCTTTGCGTGTTTAGATCCCCATGTTCTCCTCTTGGCTTAAAGTTCCGTGTATGTGTAACAGACAAGAAGTTCATGAGCATTTATTTTCCTGGCTAAGATGCGCCCTGCTTCCACGAGGCCTGCCTGTGGGCCCACATGTCACAGTGCAGTCAGCTCCCAGGGCCCTCCTCAGATGGGCAGTGCCAGAGATGGTGGCCACCTACCTGTCCGTCATGTCTTACTCCGGGGACTGGGAGTCAGTGTATTTTAGGACAAGGCACTGGTTCATTTGCTCTCACATGCATCTTTCTCTCAGAAAAGTCCATGGCACCCTTTGCGCTGCTGACATGAATTGTGTTGGGAGAGTCTGGGAACATCTTCTCTATATATGGAGTTCGTAAACAGGATGGGTTCCCAGAGAAAGAAGTGATTTTGATTTGGGAGTGATATTGATTTGCGGCACATGAAATGGGAGTTTAGAAAAAATCCAAAGACTCTGCAATGAATTATAAAAAGACCTAATGCTTTATATTGTCCAATGAACTAAACTGCTGAAATGTTGTACCATATATGCTTTTCCTCATATGACCAGCAGCTTCTAAATAAACCAGATGATTTCTTGCCGAAAAAGAGCGAGCGAGCGAGCGAGCGAGCATGCACCCTGGCTCTGAGAACTACGAGTAAATTCATACAAACCGTCTTTCTGTAGAGTCAGTGTGAAAGCTGTCAGCAGCAGCACCCGCTGAGCCTCGCAGACGAGCTGAGCACTGCCCTAGACGCTGAAAGGAAGTCAAGGTTCTTGGTCTCAAGAACTCGTCATCTGGGTGAGGCATAATAAAGACACCTAGGAAAATCTTACCACAGCACATAAAGGTCTACATACCATGCTATCTTCATTATCTTATATCTTTTTATCTAAGGTATGCATATATCGTGTCTAAAACTTTCCAATTTATTAAAAAACATTTACCAGTTTCCACGCCAATGAAATGTCCCAGCTTGCTATCCTCCCCTCTCCTTTTCCGGCAAAGTTCCATTCTGGTTTACAGAACTGCCTCAATTCTTGAATAGATCTTTCTCTTTCTCTCTTGCCTTTCTTCCTCCAGCCCACTGCCCCCTCACAGCACACCCTTCCCCAACATACACACACTTTGGAAGATAAAATATACTTGGAAATAAGAACAGATCCCCTTAAGAAAAGAGCATAGTATGTCCTTTAAAATATACTTTATGTCCCAAGTTTGGTGCAGTGCACTTTAATAACTATTGATTGTTAAATACAGAATCATCAGCCAACTTTCTAAAAGACTATTCAATACTTTCCTGCTTTCATTTTTAAATAAAACATAAATATCCTCAGGAGTCAATAAATATAGGAACTGTACATAGAAATTAGGGGAAATCTAGAAACTTGCAAGCTTAGATTCAAACCACACAGAGCAAATATTTTCTAAATATGCAGTTTTCAATATCTATAAACACTTCAGCATATGCAGTGTGACATAGAGTGTATTACTTAGGCTAGACCATAACCCACATGGTAATCTAGATTGGATGATGCGCTGGTGTTCCAACCACGAAGGCCATAACCCAAAGGTGGTGCTACAAGAGATCTCTGTATCTTGATCAACAACCAATGCTTTGTAAATTCACGTATGCAACACCAGAAATGGGTTTCTATAAGTGAAAATAATGATCTGTTAACTAGCATGATGAAATATCAGACACGAACTCCATTCATGAAACTGTGAAAATGTGAATTGCCTAAAATTATTTTAGAGGCATTCTCCACCTTTAAATGAATCAGGTAAAAGAACCCAACAAGGCCTGTACTCTTTATCCTTAGGGATAAGACTTAAATACTCCTGTGTCCAGATATGACATCTGGAGAATTCTGTTTCCTGATAGGTCTCAAAGGACACAAGATGATTGCTCGAAGTTTAAAGAAACGGGTGATCTGTAAGGTGGCAGAATCTCACCTCTGGAATCTGGGCATTAATCTTGAGTGAGCCTCCCTAGGTTAGAGTGTCAGAACACCTTTTTTTTTTTTTTTTTTTAAAGATTTTATTTATCTGACAGAGAGAGACACAGCGAGAGAGGGAACACAAGCAGGGGGAGTGGGAGAGGGGAGAAGCAGGCTTCCCGCAGAGCAGGGAGCCCGATGTGGGGCTCGATCCCAGGACCCTGGGATCATGACCTGAGCCAAAGGCAGACGCTTAAGGACTGAGCCACCCAGGCGCCCCAGAGTGTCAGAACACCTTTAAAAGAACTAAGAACTGGGACACTTATGAGCCTACAGAACAGGCTGTATGAAGTGTTCCACTGACATTTAGGTCTTTTTCCTTAGGTACAGCAATTAATTCAGAGAGCGCAAGAGGATGGTGTGGTATGGTATAATATAGTGTAGTAAATAAAACTGTTAATAATAGCTTATGCTTTGAAGCAGTCACCACGTATCAGGCACCGTTCTTTGCTGGGGATCAGCAAATTTTTTCTTAAAAGGTCAGATAGTAAACATTTTAGGCTTTATGGGCCAGGAGACAAAATTGAGGGTAATATGGGGGTACTTAAATAACCACTTTCAAATGCAGTCATTTAAAAAAGTTTTTTTTAAAGATTTTTTATTTATTTATTAGAGAGAGAGAATGAGATAGCAGGAGAGGGAAGAGGGTCAGAGGGAGAAGCAGACTTCCTGCTGAGCAGGGAGCCCGATGTGGGACTCGATCCCGGGACTCCAGGATCATGATCTGAGCCGAAGGCAGTCACTTAACCGACTGAGCCACCCAGGCGCCCCCATTTAAAAATTTTTTAAAAAATTCTTAGCTCACTGTACAAAGAGCTAAGCCCAGACACTTGGTAACAATTGAGCCCGAGAAAGCAAAGGGTCAAGAGGACCCTATTCCCTGTGGCTGGCAGGCAGGATCCCTTGTTACTTCTGTAAAATAATGAAGCTTTTATTAAGGGCCTCCCAATGCAAATAACATTTATGGTTCCAGATGGCATATTGTAGTCGTTCATCTTTACGTAACCGGATGATTAGTACAGAGCAGCAATTGTAGGTAAATCATCTGTCAGTTTGTCTTTAGACCTTACTGATCATATCAGCCCAATATTTGGGATAACTGATGACATGCACTTAGGCATGGAAGAGAAGATTAAGCTTTATTATCTCTAAAAGGAAACATAAACAGAAAGCACTAAGATTGCTTTGGGTCCCAAGCCTTTGGCACCAATGAAAGGCCCTTTCTGGCCAACATCCTGAAAACAGGAGATGCTTTTTCTGGCTGATGGTGCAGGTATTCTCTGATATGGGCGTCCCTTTTTCCTGGCTCTGTAGTCAGCAGCAAAATCAAGTGGAAGTAGTTTTGTTATGTGTTTCCTCGAACCAGGGAACATTTCAAAACATTCAGGACTTGGGAATTTTCAGTTCTCTGAACATCCCTTACTTGGCAAGGTGGGACAATGAAGGTTCTAGTCAAATTAGAATATTCTGCATGTAATAGGGAGTTACCATATATCCCATATGAGGATTTCAGATGGTAAACCATTTCGGTTAATCGATGACTAGAATGGCTTGAGTGCCTCCTCTAAGCAAAAAGCACTAGGTGTCCTTGTGTAGCACAAGACTCGATGACCTACTTTCTGCCAAAGATAAAATTAATACTAAAATTGTACTGAAGCCTTGAATACTTTTAGGGTTCAGCTGATTCACAGGATTAGCAAAACAAATGGTTATATGCTAAGTGTGTGTGAGTGTTATGATCCTAGAGTCATCTAAATCTATTTTTTTAGGTCAGAAACAGTTGAATATTATTCAACTTACTATAAATTAATAGATTTCTAACCGCACATATGAAATGTTTACTCTCTTATTATAAAGTCACTTTGTTATAGGAAGCTTGCTTTCCTTGGATACTTTGATTTAGGTTGGCACCTAAACTACTTAAGACCTGGAACCCTCACCACCTCCCCTAAAAGGAGCAGTGTTTGCTTTCTGAGTCAGTTTTGTGATTTCCCTGATGCTCAGAGGCAGCTTGTGCTGAGCTCACACACCTCTGCTTGCTGCTAAGTGATAGCAGACAAATTATAGCTGGTGAGGAGGCTTGTGAGCTTCCTTGCTGAACACCTCTAGGAGCCACAGAGAACACACAGCCACGTGGCTTCTGGAGAGGGAAGCTCTCCGATGCACAGCAGACTGGAACCTACCTGTGGGAAGTCCTAATCTCCATTGTCGCTGCCTGGGAAATTTGTGCAGAGAATGGCAAAATGGGAACCTAATATCCCACAGTCACACATCCAAATTAAATTAACTTCAGTCAATTATTATCCTAAATATGGTATTAATCAAATTATAAAGTAACAGATATAGTTCTTCCATTCTGGCAGATAACAAGAACTTAAGTGAGATTGTTTTTAAGCACACAAAATAAATGCTACTTAAATACCCTTTAACAATAAATATTTATTAGATACCTGCTCTGACCCAGACTCTGCCAGCCTCTTTCTTCTATATTCTCCCTTTTCCTTTCCACAACTCGTAAACAACAGGGCAGGGATTAGAACCCAGTTTTTCTGAACCAACACAGGGTACGAAGGTGCTACATTGGCTTTGGGACCTTACTTGGAAATCTTTCTCAGAACTGTTTAGTAGACATGATGTAATATGTTTTGTAAGAGGAACCAATTTGGTAAAACTGAGAATGAGAACAGTTTCCTTTTAATTTCTTTTGGAGGGATTGTGTGAAATCAAAAGCTCCTACATTGAGCACAATGGGACTTTTCACTTAGGCAGTGAGTACAAGCAACCTCGATTGAGACTGTCCAAAGTGACTATTTTCTTAAGAAGGGGACAAAGTTCATGATAACACTCTACTAATGGAACCAAACTGAACCACCCAGCTTAACTTCCCTAGGGAGAACCTGCGTCAAATTGAACACAAATATTTACCTAGATGTACTTGAAGAGGGATGCGAGACTCCTTCCATGTGTGGATTGCTAACCTGCTCCAAAGAGCTGAGCAATCATTAGATGTTCTTTTTTTTTAAGATTTTATTTATTTATTTGAGAGAGAGAGAATGAGAGATAGAGAGCACGAGAGGGAGGAGGGTCAGAGGGAGAAGCAGACTCCCCGCTGAGCAGGGAGCCCGATGTGGGACTCGATCCCGGGACTCCAGGATCACGACCTGAGCCAAAGGCAGTCGCTTAACCAACTGAGCCACCCAGGCACCCTCATTAGATGTTCTGATTTAGTCCTAAGTTATGGTTTATAGAAATACATTATAATACATGTATAATGTATTTATATAAATATAAATATAAGTGTATATTAAAATATATTAGAAATAAATATATAAATATAAATACGTTATATAAATACATGATAGTTTATATAAATACATTATATAAATACATATAAAATATGTAGAAAATACATCTAGAAACATGCCAGCAAGAATTTCACTGATTTTTTTTTTCTCTCTGCTATTATAATATTGAGTATTCTCTTTTAGTTCTGCTTCTCTGGGGAACTCTGCAAAGACTTGTTTGCATTTTCCCTGCACTCAGTCTGAGGAGTGGTAACAGAAACTATGCTTATACCAAATGACCGTTTCATAAGGGTTTTGGGGGTGGAGGAGAGGCCTGGTCAAAATGACTTAAAGTGCCTAAAAGTGGATGAGCTGCCACTTCACAGAGCCAGAGATGCCAGCCTCCAGAGATCCTAGGACAACTGACCAGCTCTCAAGTTCTTTTGTTAGGATAGGTATACACTTAACATTCTATTCCTGGCAAGATGGTATAAAACCGTGCACCTCCTTTGAATACCGCAGGGCCAGCTATGTGATTTGCAGGGTCCAATGAAAGATGAAAAGCTGTAGATGCTTGTTCACAAAGTAAGAAAATAGCTTTTTCCTTGTTACTTAAGTCTCTGTCTCAAGCTGTCATGGTGTTTTTTCTTTGCTATTTAATGTATCATTCCCTTGGACATGAAGGTACTCCCTGGGCAGGTACAGGCCTTCATTGCCACAGGGCTCCCCAGTCTCCCCCAGCTCAGCACATGGGGTTGCCTCCAACTGTCCTTGTACCTGCACCCAGACCTACCGTGGGGCAGAGGAGGACAGCAGTTGCTGGAACAAGGCAGGGGACTAGGCAGCCAAGAATCTGACCCTTGGGAAGCTGCAACGTAGCAAGAAGAGAGACCGTGTGTGAAGCAGGCTCCAAGTCCATGTCACATACTCTGCGGTCCCATTAGACTTACAAAACACAAATTCAAACATAAAAGGTTTGAGGATTTCAAAATCGTGACCCCAGAACATTCAACCCCAGAGTGTGGAGCCCCTCCGAGCATGGAGCCGTGTACAGTCACACTGGTAATACCCATGAAGCCGGTCCTGGCTAACCCGGAAGTTCTCTCAGAGCACCTATTTGCTAAAAGTAGGCTCTTCAGTCCATAAATTGGTCATGTGACAGTGGTCTCCCTAAATAACAAGCCAAGAGACGTTGTCCAAGAAGAGACTCCTAAAGCAGAAATGCTAGTCAAGGAGCCCCTGGCTCTGCCAAGACCATCTCTCCTAATTTCGAATTTAGCAATAGATAAAAAATGAGTTCAGGGATCTAAAACCTTTGTTTCAGTCTCAAAAATTTCTAACTAATCATTAGGATGAACTTCTAAGTAGAAAAACTCCCCAAGTTTCTTTGTTGACAGACTAAAGGGAAGGTAGATAATGAGAGAGCCCTAATCAGATAGCACAGAAACCACCAAATCATGAGAATCAAAACAACCAAAAAAAAGCATTATCTTAATAGCCAGGCCAGAAAAGCAGATGGTCAGAGAACAAGCTCTGGGAACCTGGAAAGTAAGCTCTTAGGAAAGAAAAATAAGAAAGAAAAGAAAAGCACCATGATGGGCCTTGAACCCTGAGCTAGTAATGGAACAAAATCTAGATTCGCTTAAAGAAAGAACCATCATGGGTCTTGCATTTTCCCAGAGTTCCTATGTTATCCTCGATGGGTTATAAATCTCAAATATGACTCAGAACTATCTTGACACTGAAACTATGTAACTGGGGCAGTCGGTTCAGTGCTTGCATTGGCTATCATGCTAAATGTCAGACCACCCTTCGTTAGCCTCATTTTGCCGCGGGAAACCAGGGCTTACAGAGGTAACTTGCCCACAGCCCCCCAGGTGTCACACAGTGACACAGCTGAGGTGTGACTAAGCTGCCTGCCTCCGTTCCTGTGCTCTTAGACCTGTCCTTCCTGCTCCGAGCACTAGCTGCCTTGTATTCCCTCAAGAGGCACAAAAAGCACTTCTTAAAGCCCTACATCCTGATTTGTTATTTGGAGATTGTAATCACTAGAGCAAAAGAACTCAGGCAATGCAGCTCAAGGATATAAATGAAATCTTCAGGCTCCTCCTCCTTTTCTCTCTTCCTTCTGGTATGAATCACCCCTTCTAGCCTTTCTATGCCCCCATGTCCTACTTGTAAAATAAAGATAATAATGAAGTCTTCATCACAGTATTATGGTAAGAGCTACACTGGTGATCCATCTAGATCACTTAGCATATCCCTCAAAAAATTTGCCATCATCAGTATAAATGTTCATATTAGTGTTAGTGTCAATTTTGGAATGGGAAAGAATGTTGAATGTGTATGGGCAGGCAATGTTAGTCCCTTTCTTTAGACTAAAAGTATGAAAAAGCAGAGCAGTGTATATAAAGTGGGTGACAGAGAATTAGGAATTTAGAGCCTACTGCTGATTAAAACCTGTGTTGTGTTATAACTATCAAGAAGTGCACCTAATGGGATTTATTTTCCAATCTATGTTCTCCTAATTTCCTGAAAATTCTTTCAGAGACTCCTCATATCCCGTATACAGCCAATTTCTTAGTCAAACAGGAAAAAATCTAAGGGAAAAACTAAATCTCAATGTACTGGAATCCAAATGTTGCCAGTTTATATCTGCTCTAAAATGTATTTCTGAAAAATTTCACACCAATACCAGTTACTTGGTTTATTTATTTTGTATTTTACCATTTTACTACATATAAATGGCTTAGGGATTGCACCTTCTTATTTATTTATTTTACTTGCTACCTCACATAGAGTAAAAGTTCTCTGTTTTCTAATTCCTAGCACAGGGATACACAACAGAAGATGTATAATAGAGCCTTAATTAATGTATTTATTAGGCTAAATAACACTTCCTAACATTCTCTCAGGGAATTCATCCTCCAGTCCCCACAAATTGGACCTCTGTAAGTTTAGAGTTTTGGATCCTAAAGGAGGAACACATCCACCAGGAGACCTTAGCAAGAATCCCATTGCGCACTAAGCTACACCGGCTCCCCAACCACCTGGGGCAAGTCAGACCAAACTACTAGCAGTTAAAAAGAGGAACCACCATCTTGGCAGGGGTAATGTATCCTGATCACCAGTCAGGAGGAAGAACTGTTGTTCCCAGAGGGCAGAGAGGAATATGTTTGGCGCACAGGTGTTGGACTTGGGTTTCTCTCAGAATTCCCTTGCCCAGTTACGAGACTCATTAACATTATTTGTCCATGATAAACCCAGCATCCACAGCCTGAGGAAGGGGAGAGAACCCTTCTGGATTTCCTACTGAGTAAGTGCCAGAGACCAGCAGAGAATCTAGCCAAGGGTGAAGGGAATTTTGAGTGGTTAGTGAAGGAAGGAGAGAATGAATAACATTTGTGACCTTAAGACTAACTGCAGTAGTGAGGGCAGTAGTTGGTCCCACCAATCATCCTCCTATGAGTTTCCCTCAGGGAAAAAAAGGCCCACCAGAATCTTGTAGGAGCTGGCCCCAAAATTCGTAGGAAATAAGTAGATCCAAGCAGCACAAGGAGAGGGCTCTCATATGAGCAGTGTCACAGTCCTAGCCTCCCTTCAAGACATAGATGTATCCCCCTGCAGGTGGGAAGTTGCCAATCAACATTCTTTGGGAATCACCTCAGTGGAAGAAGGCCCCCTGCCCAAGGTCATGTGCCCTTTGGGCAGACCACATATAATGACTGATCAGTGCAAGTCAGGACAACTCTGAAGTGCTCTCCAGCTTCAGAGCACCCCCCCCCCCCATACACACAGAAGCCTTGTTAGGACCGCACATCAGCCCAACTTATCCTTCTGCCCAAGTTTTCTTCCTCTTTGGCCGGCCCCATCTTAATAAATTTCCTCTATGCTAAGCTCCCTCTCAGAACCTGCTTCTTGCAGAAGCCAACTCAGAGTAGTCACTGATACTTAGATTAATAGTGAACTCTTTATCAGATCATCATGCTGCTTCATCTTCAGGCCCTACTTTATCCGGCGGGTCAGAGGGACATTGAAGAAGATGGTAGGCTTGATCTTCTTCACTAATGATATACACGTGAGGGCTATCCACTGGCAAAGGACATAGGAGCAAAGGCTGAGAGGTTTTCCTTCTAGAGGCTAAAATGAGGAAGCAGAGCTGGAGCTTCCCACATTAGGAACTGTGGCAATAGGGAGTCTCACAGGATACCCTCAAATACATCCCCCTTCAGAAGGCCAACATTTTCATCCCTACCACAGAGAAGTCACCACTCAGTAGCCAGATCGGACCAAAGATGATACACAGAGATACAACAGAGGACTGTAGGCAGTGGTGTTCTGGCAAAGGTTTAAGAACCAGCAACCAATCCAGAGGGGAAAAAAGCACTGACTTATAATGTTTGCTTATTTCCATGGTGTAAAGACTCCCACCATGGCTGATTTTAAGTTACCAATAGGACATCACTGATTGTGAAGTCAGAAAGTAACGTACAGTAACATACCATCACAGAGTATTTCCACCATACAGGTCTAATACGTATAAATAACCTTAAGAGGATAGATAATAGTAAAAATGTATAAAACAATGAGGAAGTGACAAGTTTTGAGTATTACCTCTTTTCAATATAATTCATTTAATTGTAACCTTTATATAATTCAGTTTATAGTAATGGCATATTTAACAATTGGCCCATACAATTCCTGAAAATGTAATGATCAGCTCTGACAAGCCAGTACAGACCAATTCCAACACATCATCTGATACAGGAGCAGTTGAGAAAAAGAGAGCCCCCATTCTCACACCTCTTACCAGTCCCCAACACAAAAAGCTAAAAGCTGAAGAGGAATGGAGAAGAAAGAAAGAAAAAGGCATGTTCCCCTCTCTCTTGGCCAGACAGACATGGGGTAGGAAATATTCCAGTTTTCTGTTGCTGCAGAATAAACTACCCTAGAATGTAATGGTGCTCTCTCATGGTTCTGAGGGCCAGCTGGGCTGATCTGGGTGTTTCTTCTCCATGAGAAGTTAGCTGGAGCTGCAATTGTCTGGTGCCGTGACTGGGCTCTCCTGCCCAAGACGGCCCGTTTACATGTCTGTCCCCTTGGCAGACACAGCTGGGAGGCAGGGCTCAGCTAGGACTGTGGCATGACTGGGCCTCCCTCTCTATCCATGCAAGCTCAGGGCCTTTCCTTCTCCATGTGGTATCTCTACATAATATGTTGACATGCCAGATTTCTTACATGATGGCACTGGGCTTTCAAAAAGCACAAAATAAGAAGATGGCAGCCTTCTTATGACTCAGGCTCAAATGGGCACAGCATCCTTTCCACAGGTTCATATGAGTCATAGGCCTGGCTCAGAATCAATATCGGAGGAGACAACAAAAGGCAAGGTTGGCAGAGGACCATCTCCAGAGACCAGCTCCCATGGGAAGGTGGGAGGGGTACCTGAGAGGTAATAAGGAGATGAGGTTTAAACTGGATTTGAAATAAGAGGTTTACATTTGAGATTGGAAAAGCTTGAGGTTTTAAATAACAGAGTGACAGGAAATTATAGATTCTAGACAAAATGTTACTATGGGTGAGAAAGGAATATTTGACATAACAGTTTAGGGGCATTTGAAATAATCTAAAATAACTTGGTATATATACCCCTACTCAGTTTAAAGTGTTCAATAAACCAACTACATAGGACTGTAAAAATATCAGTAATGATTATGAATTATCAAGAAGAATTGTTTTTCAACTATCATATCAAAATTAAGGTAAATATGTAGAGGTGTTTTCTTCATCTGAGTCAGGGTTCACGCTTGCTTTTAAGAAGGAACATTTTTTTTTAATTTTTTTATTATGTTAATCACCATACATTACATCATTAGTTTTGGATGTAGTGTTCCATGATTCATTGTTTGTGCATAACACCCAGTGCTCCATGCAGAACGTGCCCTCTTTAATACCCATCACCAGGCTAACCCATCCCCCCATACCCCTCCCCTCCAGAACCCTCAGTTTGTTTTGTTTTTCAGAGTCCATCGTCTCTCATGGTTTGTCTCCCCATCCAGTTTCCCCCCCTTCATTCTTCCCCTTCCCCATTTTGTATATGGTGGAAGAAAGTGGTTCCTATCCTAAGAAGGAACATCTTAATTTCTATCTGAATAGTGCAACCTGACAACTGTTTTATATTTATTTCATTTTTGTCATACATTTTAGTTTAACACTCAGCATGTGACTCCCTACCATTTTCCAAAATCTTTGCAGTTTTTCCAAATGTGGAAATTATGGAAAAATAAGTGTTCTCTGGGACACACCCACATCCTGCTCAATTTTGAACAGATTAAGAAACAATTGGTTGGAATTCACAGTATCTTTCACGAAATCCTTTCCTAGACTAAACAGTACATTGGAGGACATTTGTAAATTATCACTGGGAATAATACACTAATAAAACTTATCTGTAGTGGTAACATATTTGCTTCTTTACATTGTAAAAGACATCTTTGTGTATGTTATTGAATCCTAGCCTTGAGCCACCTGTAGTGGTAGATATTATTGCCTCTGTATTGCAAAAAAAGAAATTAAGGCCTAGAGAAATTAAGCAGTTTGCTTCAGGTCTGTAATTATGAGTACCTAAACCCAACTCTTCATGCTTCAAATTAAGTAGGCCAATTTTCCTAATTTAATGACCTACTAGAATCTTCTTTCCTTAAAGCTAAATCTTCCTTTCTCCAGACAGATCTAGTATGAAAGAAAATTTTACAGAATATGAGAGGAACACTGGGTCCTAACCCCTAGAGAAGTGTTATCCCAACTTGGGCAGTATTTCTCTTCTAACATTATTGTCAAAGCCTCGGATTTTCTACTTTTGTGGGACAGCGTTACTCTATTTCCACAGCCAAGTTGGTTAAGACAGAGTGTCCCTCATTGGAAGGCAGGTCATACAAAGCAGGCAAGATTCTGACGAAGAGAGTACTTCTAGCAGGATCCAGAAGGTGATTCAAGAAGCCAGGGTGAATAATGGTGTCTCATTCAAGGGTGACTTCTTGAGCTGAGGCATGGCTGTAGGCATACATAGCTGCATGAAATGATCATTCCAGAAAAGTTTGCTGTAAAGCACAGCCTGTTGTAAGAATTGGCTTTTCAGCCAAGTTTTTAATTAGCATCAAAGTTTCTCAATGGAAGATTGCATAGTAATTAAAACCATGAGTTTTGAAGTGAGACTTGAGTTAAAACAGATTCTTCTACGTATTGTATATGTGGCCATTCAACAGTCACCCAACTCTAAATTTCAGTTTCTTCTTCATAAGACAAAATAATAGTGAGTCATTGGTAGGATTCAGAAAATTGTGTATGTTAAGAAGGATAATATAATACAGTTTCCAATAAATACAAATGATTACAGAGGGATCACCATGATAAATCTAGCTTACCATCTGTCATCACACAAAGTTGTTACATATTACTAACTGTATTTCCTGTGGTATACATTGTATCCTTATATCTTATTTATTTTATAACTGGAAGTTTGGACCTTTTAATCCCCTTCCCCCATTTTACCCATCCCAGCACCCCCTCTGGCAACCGTCAGAGTGTTCTCTGTATCCATGAGTCTATTTCTGTTTTGTTTTGCATGTTTGATTTTGTTTTTTTCAATTGCACATGTAAGTTAAATCCTACAAGTATGAGTATTTTTCCATTTGACTTATTTCACTTAGCATAATACCTTCTAGGTCCATGCATGTTGTTACAAATGGTAAGATTTCATTTTTTTATGGTTGAGTAATATTCCATTATATATACATAATGGAATATAATATATATATTACATCTTCTTTACTTTTTGTATTAGTGTTTTCATCTTTACTTTTTGTATTAGTGTTTTCATTTTCATTTTCTTCAAAAAAAATACCCAAAAACAGAATTGCTGGATCATGTGGTAGTTCTATTTTTAATTTTTTGACGAACTTTCTACCATTTTCTATAGTGGCTGCACTGATTTACATTCCTTCCAACAGTGTACGAGCGTTCACTTTTCTGCACATCCTTGCCAATACTCGTTGTTTCTTGTCTTTTTGATACTAGTGATTCTGACTGGTGTAAGGTGCTATCTCATTGTGGTTTTGATTTGCATTTGCCTGATGATTAGTGATGTTGAGCATTTTTCCATGCATCTGTTGGCCATCTGTATGTCTTCTTTGGAGAAGCGTTTATTCAGGTCCTCTGCTCATTTTTTAATTGGATTCTTTTTTTTGATATTGAGTTGTGGGAGTTCTTTATATGTTATGGAAATTAACCCCTTATCAGTTATATCATTTGCAAATATCTTCTTCCATTCAGCAGGTTGCCTTTTTATTTGTTGATGGTTTCCTTAGCTGTGCAAAAGCTTTTAAGTTTAATGTAGTCCCATTTTTTTTTTTTTGTATTTTGCTCTTTATTCCCCTTACCTCAGAAGACAGATTAAAAAAAAATTGCCCAGAGCTGTGTTTTCTTCTAGGAGTTTTATGGTTTCAGATCTTACATTCAAGTCTTTAATTCATTTTGAGTTTATTTTTGTATATGGTGGAAGAAAGTGGTCTGGTTTCATTCTTCTGAATGTAGCTGTCCAGTTTTCCCAACCCCACTTATTAAAGAGTCTTTTCCCCATTGTATGTTCCTGCCTCCTTTGTTGAAGATTAATTGACCATACAAGTATGGGTTTATTTCTGGGCTCTCTATTCTGTTCCAATGCTATACATGCCTGTTTTTGTGCTGATAACATATTGTTTTGATTACTACAGCTTTGTAGTATAGTTTGAAATCAGGGAGTGTGATACCTCCAGCTGCGTTCTTCTTTCTCAAGATTGCTTTGGCTACTTGAGGTTTTTGGAGTTCCATAAAAATTTCAAATTCCTTTTTCTAGTTCTGTGAAAAATGCCATTGGGATTTTGGTAGGGATTGCATTGAAGTTGCAGATTGCTTTAAGTAGTATGCACATTTTAACAATATTCTTCTCAGTGAACTCAGTGTATCTTTTTATTTATTGGTGTTGCCTTCGATTTCCTTTGTGAATGTCTTATAGTTTTCAGAATACAGGTCTTTTACCTCCTTGGTTAAATTTGTTCCTAGATATTTTATTCTTTTTGATGCAATTGTAATGGGACTTTTTTTTAAACTTCTCTTTCTGTTGGTTCATTATTACTATGTAGAAATGCAACAGATTTCTGTATATTATTTTAGTATCCTGCAACTTTTGAATTCATTTATTCTAATAGTTATTTGGTGGAGTCTTTAGGGTTTTCTATATATAGTATCATGTTGTCTGCAAATAGTCACGGTTTTACCTTAGCAATTTGGATGCCTTCTATTTTTTGTCTTAATGCTGTGGCTGGAAATTCTAGTACTATCTTGAGTAAAAGTGGTGAGAGTGAACATTCTACTCTTGTTCCTGAAAAGCTTTTAGCTTTTCACTGCTGAATGTAATATTAGCTGTGGGTTTGTCATATATGGACTTTTTATGTTGAGGTATGTTCCCTCTAAACCCACTTTGTTGAAAATTTTTATCAGAAATGGATGTTGAATTTTGTCAAATGCTTATTCTGCATCTGTTGTGATGATCGTATAATTTTATCCTTCATTTTGTTAATGTGTGTCTCATGTTGATTGATTCACAAATATTGAACCATCCTTGCATCCCTGGAATAAATCCCCCTTGATCGTGGTGAATGATCTTTCTCATGTATTGTTGAATTTGGTTTGCTAATATTTTGTCAAAGATTTTTACATCAGTTATCGTTAGGAACAAGATTTAGAATAAAAATATTCCCCCTCCTACCCAGACTCAGCAAAACAACTGATTAACAGATAAAAATTAATATAAATAATTACCAGGACAAATTCTGATGAGGTATTGAGGACCAAAGAGAAACACAAGCTCTATAAAACTTGAAATAATGGACTCATTTATATAGGGAGAGAAGAATAACTTTCATTATACTTACTTCCATGTTTTAATGTGAAGTGAATCTATCAAAATTGTTCCAATAAAACCTTAATTTGAGATCCATATACTCTGATGGAAATACGGAGTCACAAATTTCCTTCACTTATTTATTAAGGACTGGGTGCCAGGGATGCTCTTGAAGGAGGGAAAACAGCAGTACAGAAGACTAAATATAGCTGCTTACCTCAGGAAATTTTCCTCTGATGGTGAGGATGAATTATTCAACAAATAATTACTATAAGTAGAGGAAAACATTAGAAGAAATGTTATTTTGTGTGCTTTGAGGCATTAACTTTAAACTTACTTTTGACTTATTTTGCCTATTTTTAAATTAGGAAAAAGATAATTTTTGCTATGTACTTATCACATTTTATTAAGTTTTTAAAATAGTTTTGTTATTTTAATTAGAATTTATCTGAATTCAAGCGCTAAATTTGCTAATTTTCCCTGAAGGTCTGCTTCATTTCCCCTTTGCTTCCACCAAGGTTTTTACGTCATTGCAAGAGGACAAATTTCCTTTACTGAAGAGCCATAAGTATGAATTCCTTCAAATCAGCCCTCTTTGTTATATTCCCATCCATGCAGATGCAATAATTCCTTATGCAAAAACTTATTTAATTGATCAGAAACTACTATAAGAATGCTAGATTTTAAATATCAAAGAATAAATAGAAACAAGCACTATGGTACAAATTTTCTGAATAAAACTGATGTTGACATCAATGTCCCAGTAAGGGAATGCTCTAGACTTTAAAAAAGGTAAAAGAATGAAAAACAATAACAATAATAATACCAGTAACAAAAACAACGATAATGATGATAGCACAGATGTAGATGATTTTGAAGAATGTTTGTGACTAAGACCTCTGATCCACTCCTGGATCACTCCATTTAATGTCAGCTGAGTCACTCATCTTTCTGTGTATCAGATTCATTGTACTGGTTCAATATTTACTGACTGCTTATAGCATACAAAGCACAGTCCCTAAAGGTGAGCTAACACAGCTGCTCCACAGTTTGTTCTCTTTCTGCCTTTGCAAACTTACACCACAAACTCCAGGAGCGTAAAAGGTGTTGCCAGTCAGCCCAGTATTCGTGTGAGAATAACCTTGATCTTGACCACTCCTTGGATGAGATGAACTCTGAAGTGAGTTATGCGGAAGAGAAAATGTTGACTACAAATAAAAAAGGATCCCTGTCCTCCTGGAAGAGATTTAGGATAGAAGTCAGAAGATTAGTCGAACAGGTTTAGTGTTAAAGAGGAGAAAATGGTAGCCAGCTTTAAGAGAGAGCTCGAGACTTTCCCCTTCTTTGCTGTTATGTTACATTACCCAGTGGGTTACAGGGTCAGGCATCAACAGGGCCCCTTGGCAGAGGGTGGAATACTTGATATGATCAGGGGGCCATATGTGGCCCTACACTGTGCCCTCCAAAGTTCTCTTCTCCTTTTGATGCTTCCACTCTTGAGATTGACAATTAGTTTTTATTCTTTTTCTCTTCAGGGGTCCCTACTCTGAGCAGGCCTGGGGTGAGTAGCTTAGATTCAATTCTAGCTCCTAGAGAGAAGTGTCCTTCCCTTCTCTTTGCAGGTACTTTTCTTCTTGGATCCTTCTCTCTGTACTGCCCCAGGTCATGAAACCAGGGAACTACAGAGCAGACATAGAAAAAAGGGGACCAGAAGTATGCTGGGCTTACTCCTAAGGAAAACCAGAGACCAGTCTGGAGCCTTGAGAAAAAACGGACTTGTTCCCCTAGTTGCTGAGGATGTTAAGATGATCTTCAGTCATCAACCCTCTTTGAAAAGGGATTGCCTTAACTAAGAAACCTGCCTTGCTCAGTTATACCTCCTTCCAGGGACAGCTTACATTCACAACCTATCCCTACTTAAGATAACTCTGAAAAGCCATCCCAACTCCAGAGCTACACTTGAGGTCAGCAAAGGCCTTCATGGGGACTGCATTATTGCTCAATCTCTCCCTCTGCCCAATCCTGCTCCCTATTCATCCCTTTGACAGCCCAATAGCAATACCTAACCAATGTCCTGCTGCTTATTAAAAAAATAAAATAGTAGAAACCATTCATATTTTACCAGCTATACAAAAACAGGTGATATTTGGCCCATAGGCTATAATTTGTCAAATCTTGCTCTATAACCACTTTCCTAAATTAAGTCAGCTTTGGGAGTCTTAGTATATGTCAAATGATGCCCATTTCCAAAGTTAAAATGTTTAAGCTAGAAATGCTTACATTTAAGTCATTGGTGGGCAAATAAATAATGCCAACAACTCAGAACTATTAAGCAAAACCATTCACATGAACAAAAACATTCCCACTCTCCATGCTGTATTTTTTCATGAAATAAAAACACTTTGTTTTTTGTGTTTGAGGGCCAAACATTCTTGAAATGGAATATGAAAGTCACTTGGAAAAGAAAAACATTATCAACAATTAGATATAAAATTTTGGAGCTGTGATAAAGAGTGGTTTTCTATATTTTCTTACTTTGAATTTCATGGAATCTGGCAGCAGTCTTCAGAAAGGCACAATATCACCTTCACGTGTAATTTACACTGAAAAGAAGCGACACAGAAATGACTCACAACTTATTCGTCAGGAGACCTAGTATCTGTTCAGCAGCTATTGTGCCCTCAGGCCAGCTAAGCCATTGGCCTATTCTTCAGCCACTCTAGCAATGAAAGTGCACATGACATCCCTGAAACCCTCTACCTTCCATCTCAGAGTTCTAGAAGAACCAGCAATAGGGATTGTCACCTTAAGGGCTGAGTACTCAAAAATATTCATGTGATAAATTATTGTAAGTAAATAATTAAATGAAGAGCTCAAAAAAATACTCAAGTGGGACTATGCTCCGCTTTGATTTTGTTGTTCACTTCTGCTCAGGCTTCTTTGCAAACTATGGATGGAAAAAAATTTCAGTGGTCTATTTGACGTTAATACCTAGTCAAGGTCAACCTTGTAGGAAAATAGACTACATTTTCAGTTTTGAAATTCCAGTTAACTTCGTATCAGGTAACTGATTTTTTTTCATAAAATGCAAGAGTCAGAATATTGCATTCTAGATTAGAATTAAAATTTCCTGGAAGAGAGTGTATAAAATAGAAATCTGATATGATTCATGCTTCCCTTTTTCCCTCTTCTCTGTTGTAGGTGTAATCTTTTTAGAGGAATTCACGGTTAATCCTATAATGATATCTGAAGGAAAATCAGTGAGGATAGAGTAGTTCTGATTTTTCTAACCATAAACACTGTCAATTAGAGCTAGAAATAACTTTGGGAAACCATGGCCACAAAGACTGTGGTTAAACTAAAAATAACATGATACAATTTGAAGGGGGTGGATGACGATGGTTCAGACAAGAATCTTGCCTTCATTGCAGGTTTTCAGGCAGAGGTCACTATAAAGTCCACCATTGTGGTTTCCAACATAGATCCTCAGCGTAATTCTCTTCCCTTATTGGACTTCCCAGCCCCCTAAAGCTCCCTCAGACTTGCTTTTTTCTGGGAAACATGATCAGGCACCTTCCTCATTTGACACTGAGAGATAGAACATCAGGGCAGAAAGAGGAACCAGGAAGGAGGAATAAGAGTTGAGTGTTAGATAGGAGTTTTTCTTAATAGTGCACCTAAACTTTTTTTTTTTTCCACCATGGCCCATGGCCTCCCACATCTACCTAAGAATACCTGTTTCCCAGGAGCCCCCTCTCTGTCCCTGTCTTTGTCTTTGCTCTTTGCCTCTGCTTCCTACAGTGAGTCCTGGCACCATGGTATTTAGCTATGGCTCAAGTCCCTAAAAATGATTCCCTTCACAATGTTAAATAACAGACTTCTCTCCTGACCTTCTCATGCCAGAAATGAGTTCACAGGTTTTTTGCTATTCTTTCGAAAACCAAAGGAAGTTCAGGGTAAGCTTTGTAAAGAAGAGTGCGCTGGACCAGGGCCAGGCAGGATGTCAGGGATTTCACTGACTGAGGTTATAGAAGGAAAGTCATTTCAAGCAAAATGAGCCCTTTGAGCAAAAGCATGGAGAGGATCAACTTCAGTTTGGCAGGAGCAGAGAGTATGTGAAGGCTATATTTATTTTTTTAAACATTTTTTCTCTTTTTAATAAGGTAACATTTTATTTATTTTGAAAGATTTTTCCTGTCAAGGGGAAAATCTATTTTTAGTATGATATCAAAAGCTCAATGCCACTCAGAAACAAAATTAAATACAAAAATAGGCAATATCAGCCACTACTAGCTTTGATGGAATTACATTTCCCTACTTTCTCTCTTACTTAGTTGCAAAGGAATATCAGTGCATCAAAAAGTCTCTCTGCACTGAACCATGATACATATTTGTAGATTTCACTCTATTGGTGCCATGATACATATTTGTAGATTTCACTCTATTGGTGCTAAGAATATTTACATATTAAGTTCATGAACAGTTTTGAACATGAGGTGAATACCCATTTAACACCTAGTTCTTTTTTATTTTAGCCAGTCATAATAAGTGGACATGGTTAATTTGTTTTATGATTTTATATCAATTGAGCTCTGTACAGCTTGTATTTTTACCATTCCATGATTTAACATACCCCAGAAGTAGGTCTTTGATGTGAGGAGTTTTTTTTTAAGATTTTATTTATTTATGTGAGAGAGGAAACACAAGCAAGAGGGAGTGGGAGAGGGAGAAGCGAGCTTCCTGCTGAGCAGGGAACCCGACGCGGGGCTCGATCCCAGGACCCCGGGATCATGACCTGAGCCAAAGGCAGACGCTCAATGACTGAGCCACCCAGGCGCCCCTGATGTGAGATTTTTAGAATGGTATAGTATCTTAAGAATAGCATAAAGTGCTTTTCAGGTGATCATACGTTACTTCAACACCATTAACTAATAGGAAATAGTGACAGTTGAAATTCAGCCTTTGATAATTTTTTTAAAAGATATTAATTAGAAGTTTCCTTATCAGCTGTGCTACTGTGTTAAAAAAAATCTTATGGCCTCTATCACATGCCATTACGTTTTTGCAAAGTTAAAGCAAACAACCTCAGAGGCCCTGTGAATACTGAATGTAGTTGCCTGGGGTTTGGCACAACTTTTTTTTTTTTTTTTAAGATTTATTTATTTATTAGAGAGCGCACACGAGTGGTGGGAGAAGCAGAGAGAGAGAGATGAGCAGATTCCCCACTGAGCTCAGAGCCTGACGTGGGGCTCAATTCCAGAACCCTCAGATCATGACCTGAGCCTAAAGCAAGAGTCCGACACACCACTGACTGAGCCACCCAGGTGTCCCTGGCCCAACTTTTTTAAAACATTTTTTTTTAAACTCTAGGTTAGTGCTTCTTTTCATCTATCATACACTTGCTCTAATAATGGCCTCTCTACATGTGCTGACAATCTTCATCCCAAAATATGCCTTAACATGCTTCCACATGACTTTTTCAATATGATTTACTATTCAAAAGAAAAAGTGGAAATATACACTGACAGATCAAGAAGGCATATCTTTATTTATGATGCCTGTTTCCAAGGGATGTATTGAGATTCCCAGCTAACTACCTAGGGACTAATCTTAAAACATCTGCACATCTTCAGGCCTATCACTCTGAAGTGAGTTGCAGTCAGATGAGCTGCTGCATTGCTGCATGTTTTAAGATCCTTTATTATGACAAATTTTAGTGCGCCTGTTTTGCATTGTCACAGATAAAATTTTATGTTAGATAAATGTAACTGTATTTACTTTTTAAAAATTATTTATGCCCTAAATATTTCCCAAATTATTTTGGAGGTAGCATACAGTGAAAAATGGAGATGCAATAAAACCACAAACAACATTGAGTTAAAAAGTGCTGAATAGTGAATCTGTAGGAGATATTGATAATGCGATGTGTTACATTTAAATAAATGGAAGCAAATGGTTTGCCAGCAGTCATTTGAAAGCATTTATTGAATATCAGTCGCATAGTATATTATTCTTAAGCTGTGTGCAGAAGCCTGGGAATTTTGTTCAGTGCAGATGGGCCCTGGGCTCTACTGGAGGTACTAAATGGACACCAAAAGTTGAGAACCAAACTATGTGATAGGTGAAAAAAGATATTTGTAATTGATGTATAGTTGACATACATTAGCTTGTTGTGTCATGTTTGTTGATTTGACAATTATATACATTATGAAATGGTCACCACTATAAGTGTAGTCACCATCTGTCGCCATACAACATTATTACATATTATTTGACTATAATCCCGGTGCTGTACTTTTCATCCCTGTGACTTATAATTTCTTAAGTGGAAGTTTGTTCCTCTTAATTTGTCTCACCTGTTTCACCCATCCCTTACCAACTTCCCCCTCCCCATAAGCAACCACCAGCTTATGCCCTGTATCTATGAGTCTGTTTTGCTTTTTGTTTGTTGTTATTTTAGATTACACCTATAAGTGAAATCGTATGGTTATTGGTCTTTCTTTGACTTATTTCACTTAGCATAATGCCCTCTAGGTCCATCCATGTCGTTGTAAAAGGCAAGATTTCATCCTTTTTAAAGGCTGAGTAATATTTCCATCGTTTGTGTGTACCTGTGTGTGGGTGCACACCACATCTTCTTCATCCATTCTTCTCTTGATGGACACTTAAGTTGCTTCTGTATCTTGGCTATTGTGAATAATGCTGCATTAAACACAGGGGTGCATATGTCTTTTCAAATTAGTGTTTTTGTTTTTTGGGGAGTAAATACCCAGACGTGGAATTACTAGATCATATGGTATTTCTATTTTTAATTTTTTGAGGAAATTCCAAACTGTTTTCTTCCATACTGTTTTAAATAGTGGCTGCACCAGTTTGCATTCCCACCCAGGATTCCCCTTTCTCCACATCCTTGCCAATATGTGTTCAGGGTCTTTTGTGTTTCCATATAAATTTTAGGATTGCTTGTTCTAGTTCTGTGAAAAATGCCATTGGGATTTTGACAGGGATTGCTTTGAAGCTGTAGATTGCTTTGGGTAGTATGGACATTTTAATAATATGAATTCTCTTGATCCATTTGCATTGTATATCTTTCCATTTATTTGTGTTGTCTTCAATTTCTTTCATCAGTGTCTTACAGTTTTCAGAGTATAGATCTTTCACCAGATTGGTTAAATTTATTCCTAGGTATTTTATTCTTTTTGATGCAATTGTAAATGTGAATTTTTTCTTAATTTCTCTTTCTAATAGTTCAATATTGCTGTATAGAAATGCAACAGATTTTGTATATTAATTTAGTATCCTGCAAACTTACTGAGTTCATTTATTCTAATAGTTATTTGGTGGAGTCTTTAGGATTTTCCATATATAGTAGCATGTTGTCTGTAAACAGTGACAGCTTTACTTCCTTACCAATTCAGATTGGTAAATTTCAAAAACAATTTCTTTTCTGATTGTTGCAGCTAGGACTTCTGGTACTGTGTTAAAAAAAAAAAAGTGGTGAGAGTGGACATCCTTGTCTTGTTCCTCATCTTAGAGAAAAAGCTGTCAGCTCTTCCCCATCGAGTATGATGTTATCTCTGGGTTTGTCATATATGGGCTTTATTATGTTTAAGTATGTTCTTTCTTTTTTTTTATTTTTTTATTGTTATGTTAATCACCATATATTACATCATTAGTTTTGGATGTAGTGTTCCATGATTCATTGTTTGTGCATAACACCCAGTGCTCCATGCAGAACGTGCCCTCTTCAATACCCATCATCAGGCTAACCCATCCCCCTACCCTCCTCCCCTCTAGAACCCTCAGTTTGTTTTTCAGAGTCCATCGTCTCTCATGGTTCGTCTCCCCCTCTGACTTACTCCCCTTCATTTTTCCCCTCCTGCTATCTTCTTCTTTTTCTTTTTTCTTAACATATGTTGCATTATTTGTTGCAGAAGTACAGATCTGTGATTCAACAGTCTTGCACAATTCACAGTGCTCACCATAGCACACCATAGCACATACCCTATAAGTATGTTCTTTCTAAACCCACTTTACTCAGAGGTTTTATCATGAACTGACGTTAAATTTTGTTAAATACTTTTTCTGCATCTACTGAAATGATCTTATATTCTTATTCATTTGGATAATGTGGTGTCTCATGTTAATTGATTTGTGGTTATTAAAACATTCTTGCATCCCTGGAATAAATCCCTCTATATCCTTGTGAATGATCCATTTAATATGTGTTAATATGCGTTAAATGCTGTTAAATTCAGTTTGCTAATATTTTCTTTTTTGCATCTTCTGTTCATCAGGGATATTGGTCTGCAATTTTTTTTTTTTTTTTTTTGGTTGGTTGTGTCTTTGTATGGTTTTGGTATCAGGGTAATGCTGGCCTCATAGAATGAATTTGGAAGCATCCTCCTTTCATTTTTTTTGGAATATTTTCAGAAGGATAGATATTAACTCTTCTTTAAATGTCTGGTAGTATTCACTGAGTCCATCTGGTCCTGGGCTTCTGTTTGTTGGGAATCTTTTGATTACTGATTTAATTTTGTCACTAGTAATTGGTCTGTTTAGATTATCTGTTATCAATGCAGACTTGGGAAAGTGTATGTTTCTAGGAATTTACTCATATCTTCTATGTTGTCCAATTTGTTGGCACATAATTTTTTGTAGTAGTCTCTTATAATCCTTTGTATTTCTATGGGGTCAGCTGTAATTTCTCTTTCATCTCTGATTTTATTGATTTAAGTCCTCTTTTTTTCTTGATAAATCTAGCTATAGGTTTTGTTTGTTTAAAGATTTTATTTATTTGAGAGAAAGTGAGAGAGAGGGTACGAGCAGGGGGGAGGGGCAGAGGCAGAGGGAGAAGCAGACTCCCTGCTGAGCAGGGAACCTGAAGCAGGACTCCATCCCAGGACCCTGGGGCCATGACTTGAGCCAAAGGCCGACGCTTAACCAACTGAGCCACCCAGGCGCCCATAGCTATAGGTTTTTAAATTTCCTTTATCTTTTCAGAGAACCAGCTCTAAGTTGCATTGATCTTTTCTACTGTTTGTTCGTTTTTATTATGTTCAGTTAACCAACATATAGTACATCATTAGTTTTTGATTTAGTGTTCAACGATTCATTAGTTGCATATAACACGCAGTGCTCATCACCACACGTGCCCTCCTTAACGCCCATCACCCCGTTACCTCATCCCCCCACCCACCTCCCTTCTGTAACCCTCAGTTTGGTTCCCGGAGTCCAGAGTCTCTCATAGTTTGTCTCCCTCTCCGATTTCTCCCCCTTCAGATTTCCCTCCCTTCCCCTGTGGTCCTCCACGCTTTTCCTTATGTTCCACAAATAAGTGAAACCATATGATAATTGACTTTCTCTGTCTGACTTATTTCACTTAGCATAATCCCTTCCAGTTCCATCTATGTCGATGCAAATGGTAGGTATTCATCCTTTCTGATGGCTGAGTAATATGCATTGTATATATGGACCACATCTTTATCTGTTCATCTGTTGAAGGACATCTCGGCTTCTTCCACAGTTTGGCTATTGTGGACATTGCTGCTATGAACACTGGGGTGCATGTGTCCCTTCTCTTCACTACATCTGTATCTTTGGGGTAAATACCTAGTAGGGCAATTGCTGGGTTGTAGGGTATGTTTTTTCAGCCTCTGTTTCATTTATTTCCATGATTTTTATTATTTCCTTCTTTCTACTAACTTTGGGCTTTATTTTTCTTCTAGAGTGTTTATTTGGATTTTTCTTGTTTCTTGAAATAGCCTTGTACCATATAAACTTCCCTCTTAAATCCGTTTTTGCTACATCCCATAGAGTTTAAACTATTGTGTTTTCATTTTCATTTGTGTCCATATATTTTTTTATTTCCTCTTTGATTTCTTCATTGACCCATTGATTGTTTAGTAGCATGCTGTTTAGACTCCACCTGTTTGTTTGTTTAATTTTTTTTCTTGTAGTTGATTTCTAGCTTCCTACCATTCTGGTAGGAAAAGATGCCTGATATGATTTCAGTCTTCTTAAATTTATTGAGATTTGTTTTGTGGCCTAACGTGATCTATCCTGGGTAATGTTCTATGTGCACTTGAAAAAAAAAAAGAATGTATATTCTGTTTTGGGATGGAATGTTTACATACATGTAATACACACACACACACATATGGTCCATCTGGTCTGATGTTTTATTTAAAATCACTGTTCTGCTGTCAATTTTCTGTCTGGATGACCTATCTATTGATTTAAGTGGGCTGTTAAAGTTTCCCACTATTATTGTACTACTGTCGATTTCTCCTCTTTTTTCTACCTCCATTTGCATAGAATAACTTTTTCCTATGTAATGGGCATTTTTATCTTACTAAATCTTATTAAGTCCTCTCTACAACCCCCCCCCCCAGGAGCAGGTATTATTAATATTCCCATTTTACAAACAGGGAAACTAAGATGTTGAGAAAGTCGATTGTGTGGCCAGTGACAGAAAAGCTAATAAATGATGGAGTTGAAATTAATCTCAGAACTTTTTGATGCTATAACTCACGTTCTTTTGACCATGAGATTTCCAAAGGTAATAGTAACCCCTTTCTTAAACAAAATCACTGAAAGAGGCACAATCAACAGAATATAATGGAACAGAGCTGCTTCGACTACACTGAAGGGGGGGGGGTAGTCTACACTCATGTTCAGCTGGTTTCTTTGCCAAAGCCCCTCTTCATGAGTGGCAGTTTCTCAGAGACTCCTGCTTGAAGGCCCCAAGGAGGCTTGAAGCACATTTTGCAGCCGTGGTATTAAATGAAATTTCTCTCCAAACCCAGGCTCTCCTGCTTTGCATCATCTTGGCTCTTGGAGTCAGATCTTCACAGAAGAAAGGACTATAAATAATGTGATGGGTTACTCTTCAGAACTAGTTTAATCAACAGTGCAGATTCCTTCTTCTTCACATGGCTGTTCTTCACTGACACTCATAAAAGCCAAGGGCATAATAGTAAATCATAGATGTCTGAAAGCACTTATTTGGAGAGCTAAACTCATATAATAATTTTCATGTAATAATCGTTATATAATAATATAATAATGCAGGCAAGGGGATTCTGTAGTTGATTTAGAGTAATTCTATAGGCTAAAGATTATAGGCTTATAGAAAGCAAAGTTGACATTTTGAGATAAAATTCACACAGTGTGGATTGTCCTCTAACTATATCACAGGTCCAAATACTTGAGCATGATTCAGTTGGCTTTCCAAAGTTCTGAGCCACAGAACATTGAAAGGATGAATTGGACATGGACATTTTGAGGCTAGGAGCTAACAGTTATGCTCCTCACCCATGAAAGTCTCCGGGAGTACATTTCATTTTTAACTGGATTCGTGCATTCCCAGATAAATGAGATTATAGTCAGTCTCTGGTTCATAGATGATTCCATGAACTAGCATTTATCCTCATAGAAGACAGAAGTCAGGTTTCTTATTTCAAAATCTTTTTAGGGATTTACATAGCCCAAGGCAGAGTTTAGGAGTTTAAATGACCTACCCCCAAGAAGGTGTTCTTTTTAATCCCATTCTGATAGAAGAAGACTACTTTTAATCAGATTGGTCCAGGAGTTCAGCTGCACAAACCAAAATAAAAAAATCACAAGTACTTGAGTATTCTTAAATTCAAGTGTGTGGCACTGTCCAGAAGGGCAGCCTCTGGGAAAACCCCCGAGCTGTTTGCTGTTCTTGGAAGAACAGCCAGTTACATGGTGATTGTGTTTATCCAAAGACAATGGGCTTTAGTTTGGAAACCTGGTGTTTTAGCTTATGGATCTTCTGAATTATCAAGACTGGTCATTTTTGATGTGGTCTTTTTGGACATTAGGTATCTCTGTGAGATAAAATGGCCTGGTATGGTGGTGTATACAGAGGACCATTTGAGTATGAGATCTAAGACAGACTACTAGGGGGCTATGACAGTAGTTCAAAGGAAAATAATAAGAAATTGAATTATGGTCATAAAAAAACAAAAGTGAGAGAGAAAATAGAGATATTAGTGGATTTGGCATTAGAAAGGATCTTAGAGACGAATCAGAATAATTCACAGGCTTCCTGATATTTATACCAGTTAAGGTAAATTAGTCATAATAATTAAACAGAATAAAAGGCTTTATGGACACATATATCTGCACTATTATCTATACACAGAAAACTTTAACCAAAATGTTCGGTGAAAGGGAAATAGGTAAGAAAAATATGATGAAAATGAAGAGGATCATTGAATGATCTGACTACATACCTTGACTTAGGAAAACAAAAATTCTACACAGAACCTGAAGTCCACTCCCATCCTGAGTTCACATGATTGTCTTTACCTTTTTATCCTGGAAGCCAAGTTTGCTAGACCTGGTAGGGTTTACAGAAATCTGGGAAGGACAGAAGGGTGAGGGCATGATTTGCCTATGGCTAGAGTTCAGGCCAAGAGTGATCTGAAAAGCTCATCTAGTAGAGCATCCAGCCCAATACATCACTCCAGGGCAGCCAGGCACAGAGATAGAGAGAGAGAGAAAGAGAGAGAGAGAGAGAGAGGTGGGGCTTCAGGATGTCAGATCAACTGAGTTCAGAGGGAGAGTAAGAGGTAGACCTCGAAGAGAGTCCCTCAAGAGTTTTTGTAGAAGGTCTCCTCATTCATGGGTGAGGAGGACAGAGTTAAAGACTCGGAACTGGTATGAACAATCACAGTTTCTCAACCTAGATAATGAGATAGGGAACTCACATGCTTTCCCCATATTTCTCCTGTACAGTCCATTCTAGTGGGCACAAATATACCAGCAGAGTTGTGGGAGAGGCATTCTGCTGAAGACAGCATAGCTTTATCTCAACATTGTACCAATACCAAAGACTACTTTTCATGACACGGAAGGAAATATATTAGCAAGGACCCAGATAAACTGGAGTCCCTTATGTGATCAAACGTTTTCTATACTCCATTCTGGACAATAAGCATGTACAATGAATACATTTAGCAACAAAATGAGGACTTCTAGGATGGTGCTGTGCATGCCAAGAGTGCTGTGGTATAATTTCTATGTGGGTATTGTAACTTTGCTCTTTAAAAGTCTTAAGGGATGCACATTTGCCTGCTACAGAAAGGAGGATGTGGTTAGTTATGCAGTTGTTCACTGTAATATAAGAGGCCCTTTGGTGTACAGGAAAGAGTTTTGGATTTGAAGACAGAAGACCAGTGCAACTTCACTAGCTATATGATCTGAAGCAAGTCATAACCTGAGCCTCAGTTTCCCCTTCTATAAAATGAGACGAATGGTTCCTTTCTCATCTTTCAAAATTGTGACAACTATGAATATTAAAAATAAACTTTATAAAAATGTCTATAGAGCACCACATAAAATAATATTCCAATAATGTACTGAAATGCATTGCTACCTGTTATAGAGACTCCTGAGCACCACAGGTAGGTTCTAGAGTCAATATGGCATTTAAATAGTGATGATCCCCAAACCTATAAATCCAGCCAATCTCCTCTAGTCACTTACCCATGCTATTGCAAACAACATCTTTCTGAAGGTCAAGTTCCATTATAACAGTCTTCTAAGATTTTTCATTGTCATGGTTCTAAGTATAGACCCAAGCCTTTAGCAAATCTCACTAGGCCCTTCACTATTGGCCCCACCTCATCTCCAGAGTTCTGTTCACATCTCTCTCCTTCTGCTCCAGAATCCAGACCGCTGACATGCAGGTCCCTGAGTGTGTAGCCACCTTTCCATTTCTGTGTATTGTTAATGCTATTTCTGGAATAATTTTCCTACTTAGCTTACTTTGTACAGTTTTTCAAGGCTCAATTTAAATACCATTTCTTGGGGCACCTAGGTGGTTCAGTTGTTTAAGCGTCCGACTCTTGATTTTGGCTCATGTCATGATCTCAGGGTTGTGAGGTCAAGCCCCGCGTCAGGTTCCACACTCAGCAGGGAGTCTGTTCAAGATTCCCCCTCTCCCTCTGTCCCTCCCCCCATGCATGTGCTCATGCTCTCTCTCTCAAATCTTAAAACAAATAAATACCACTTCTTCCAACAAACCTTTAGTAATCTCTGCCTTTCACCACTCTTAACACACACACACATCCCCCGCCCCCCAGCCTTCCCTCTCCACAGCCAACATTTTCCATAACACTTCTCATGCTATAATTGTTTTTTCTTTGTTTTCTCTACCAGATGAGCTCCTTGAGGGCAAGTCCTGAGACTTTCAGTGTTTTCTCTCCAATAACTTGTTCCATGCCTGGCACACTCCTGATTCTGGCCAAGTGTGAGGAGTTGAGTAGATTTACCCAGAAGGAATCTTCTTTCAAATCCCTGCCCAGACAGGAGAAGCTTCTCTTTAATTAGAAATGAACTTGAGGTTGTCCAGCAGATGGGGGGAAAAAAAAAGTCCAATTGTTTAATCATAGGCCCTGTCTTATACCAAAGACATATTAAAGGAAGATTTACAACCATCTCATTATTCTTCAGAGCAGCCACAGCAAACAGGAGAAGGCTCTTTTATTAGGCTAGAGGCCAGAGGAGTCAGTGGGGAGTGTTCCCAACGTCCAGAGCACAGCCAGCACATCAGACAGGAATGAAGAGCCCACAGGAGTCACAGGGCAAAAGAACAGCGCTCCCATGTGCACACACTCCTTAGTCCCTCAGCTTCTCAGAAAGAGAGAACTTTCCCCCAGCAGCATGAGCTTCTGGACCCACCCCTGGGAGAGAGGCTGAGGAAGAGAAGAGAAGCTTACCTAGAAATCCCCTTACTTTACAAACTATAGAAACCTAGTTCGACCACTGCTCCTTCCTCAACTGCACTCTTCATTGTCAGAGTGATTAGCTGTCTTGACATGGTTAGGCACTATAAAGCAAGCCCAGAAGATGTGTTCCCTCCACATTAGATCCTGCCATCTAAGGAGCCATCTTTGCTTTGTAAGTGGTTCCCTGCCCCCCCCTTCATGTGTGCTCAAACACATGTACCCACACATCCACTCCCACACCCGCGCCCACCGTCAATCAGTCCACCACTCATAAGTATCCTGGTATCCGAAACAGCATAAAAATCCCTTGGAAAGTCAATGACCATCCTCCCATTTTCCCTTAGCAGAGAAGATAGATAATCTGTTTAGATCAACCAAAATATAGGAAGTGAGGGAAATTTGCTTTGATCTGCAGCATGCTTTTCATTTTCTGTTCTCAATCATATTTCAGGCAGATACAAGGATGGAGGTGCACACCAGCACGCACATGCCCCTCCTCAAGTAAGTGCTTCTCTTGCCATTCTCCCGCCTGCCAAAGATGAGAGCAGTGGTATCAATCACTGGGTCTCCTTTCAATATTTTAGCAGATTCTTAGCCTGATAATCTATACTTCAGGTGGTATTTCTGGCTTTCTTTACTCTGGGCTTCATCCACATTCATTTTCCTTAAAAAGAGGACTCCAGAAAAAGAAGGAAAAACCAAAGGAGGTTAAAGATGATGACATTATTTATTGAAAATACATCATTCTCAAACCATTTTAATTTACAATTAGATGGGTTAAATGGGAAACACCCAAATTAGTTCCAATGATAGAGATTAGGGAAAGAATCAAGCATGAGAATGTGCAAATCCTAGTCATTTATGTTTCATTCTTTTTGCATTTATGCAGTGAGCATGCATGTAGGGTTGCCAGATTTAGCAAATAAAAATAGAGGCTTTCTGGTTAAATTTGAATTTCAGATAAACAATGAGTGAATTTCTTTGTTAGTGTAAATATGTCCCAAAGAGTGCATAGGACATACTTACACCAAAAAACGTATCATTGTTTGTTTAACTGGACACCTTCTATTTTATCTAGCAACCCTACATGTATTACTGTGGTAATAAATAGTTAAAAATAATATATGGGACACACCAAATGTTAGCAGCAATTCTCTCCAAATGGTGGAATTTCTGCTCACTTCTAAAAATTTTCATTAAACTTTTCTGAAATTTCCATATTTTTTAACATAATTTTTATAATCAGACCTAAAAAAAATCTGATAATAACAAAAACCTCTGGGTCAAGTGAGGCTAATATTTAGATAGTCGGTATCCATATAAAACAGTTATTCAGGAAACAGAATCTATGTTCCTCTCCCAGATAGGAGGAGGAAGAACAAGCTAGGTCTGAGGACCCAGGATCATCACCCATGGACTAGCTGGAGAGCTAATATTTGATTTAAACCCAGGAATTCAAAGTGTGAAAGAACTTTTCTCTCAATAAGAAAAGAAAGAAGTATATATAGTCCATTATAAAGTATTCCTGCAGTTGAACGTCATGGAGTGGGATGCAAAATAGGGGCCATCGTTCAAAAGTGAAAAAGAGAATGGCAAGGGTTTTCTTTAATTATCAAAGCGTACACATTAGAAAAAGTGTGAATTCAAATTTCCTAATGTATGATCCAACAATTCTTGTTTGGACTTGCACTTACCCTACCTCTTATTAATTCATCGCTGTCCTACTGTGTACGCGGACAGCAACAAACAAATCAAAATTTGTGCCCACCAACAATGTTCTTGTAACTTCAGTATCACAGACTATAGATCCCCTGAAGCTTTGCAATCCTTTCAGAATCATGAAAATTTGCTTTAAAAGCAAATAAAGTTACTTTGTTGTTAGTAATAAAAACCTAAAGTTGTTTTTTCCCATGACATAACAAATAGCATCAAAGAACTTGCATTAACATTTCACATAAGTCCCAATCAGACACCAAATTTGTTTTGATTTTCATTCATTTCTAAATTCACTTCAAGGATGATTTGCTGAGATTTGATAGTCTCTGTGGTTTTATAAATCACCCTAGGAAATGGTTCCTCACGAATTTGCTAGGAATTTTAATAAGTTTACATGATTAATGACTATTACAAGTTATTAAGAGCTTAACATAATAAATATTAAATATCCATTGTGGTAATTACTGGTTCTTATTCAGAGCTGCTTTTGCAACATGAGATGCTGTGAAAGGTCTCAAGGGAAACAAAGATGTCAAAGACAAACCTGCCACTTAGTAGAAGCCTTGAGCTTCAACTTCTGAGTTTCACTGGATGATTTTCCCACCCCAGCCCCACCAGTAGGAGGGTATGCATGGGATAGAGCTTTCAGAGAATCCAGATAGCCTCTCAGGGTTTCTTGACTTTTGGGGTTGGGTTTGGGTTTTATTTTCCCTATGTTGTAGGTTCATTATTCCTCTTCAGCCAGGGTTGCTAGGGTTGATGGAGTCAATTTAAGGAAAATGACGATCACATCTCTTTCAATCAGAAAAGAACATATAACTTAGACCCAACCAGGAAGAATTAAAGACCAAAGTTTCAATAAGCAGATATTTTCAAAATCTTTGTCCCTAAGACCACAGTAGATGTGTGTTCTAATAATATCCTGAAAAGAACGTAAAGAGCAAGGGCAGATGTCTGAGGAGGAAGTAACTTCCCCAGAACCTGGGATCTGGGTGCCCAGCCACCACAGGCAGGCACCCCCTGACTTGCTTGCTCCCTTCCTTCCCCTGGAATATTCAAAACAGGAATCAAATCCAACGGCAGAATGTTCTGAGTTTTGTTCAGAATGAGGAGTCCAACTCCTATGTCGCTTTCTGGGAGGATATTTTCAGGAAAACTTTTTCTCTTCTCAGCATACTCACTTCCAAGAGCCTGAGATTTGACTGTGATTTATACTGATCATGAAACCAGAGCTACCTCAGAATCATGACACAAAAATTGTAAGCTCCTTGGGATAAATTTGAGAAACAGGCAGTTCCCAACCGGTTAGAGAACCCGAGTTCATCTCTGAGACCTCCTTGGGAACTCAGATTATATTTTCCAGTAGAGCTATGTGAGACCACCCCACCACAGCCGGTGGTACTCATCACAGAGCGGAGACAGTGTGACACCAACAACATTCTAGAACCTAATCATCACTGCTTCTGAGAAAACACATCACAAGTTTCAAACAGCGTTACCAGAACCACAGCCCTCTCCCTCTCCTCAGTTCCTTGTCTTTCAATTCCCATCCTGCTGAGCCACAGCGGGGCTCCTCCCAGTGTGCAGCAAGCCAATAAACCTGGGGGTGGGGGTGGGGGGGACTCAGCTCCTGCAAGGTGCACGGTATCTACAGGGTGGGGCTCGGCTGAGGAGAAGCATCCAAGAGAGAAGCAGGAGTTACGTGAGGATCTCCAGATGCGAGAATTATAGGGCTAAGCCCTCCAGTGAGAGCTTCCAGTGGAATTCTACAGGAACAGCCCCCTCTGGGTCTGGGGGAGGCAGGAGGAAGGCTCCGGCGGGGAGTGTGGAAAGAACCAGATGGGGCCGGAAAGCAGTGCCAGCTAGTGGAACAGAGGTTTAAGGGCAGTCACTTTCTTGGGTAATGGTTTCAGCAGGGGCTCCTGTGGAAACCGAGGAGAATAGCAGCAGTTGAGATTTTCTGTTGTCTTTACCGGTGGAGGCCCCTTGAAATGAACCTGCTCATCTGCAGTTCAGCCCCACAACCCACCGGGCCCCAGGTATTGCCTCAGACCCTGCTCTGATAACCAAAGCCTTGACCTTCTCCACCTTGACCAAGACGTCCTGTCCCTACACAATGTCAGCATTTATCCTTTTGGTTCAAGCACCAGAGGGGTAGGTCAGAGATGCTCCTGATTTTGGAGCTGACTAGATCTTGGCCAATTTGTAAGAACATATCCTAGAACCAAGTCATTATGTCTCTGTGGCCAGGACTATGCAAAGACTTCTGGTTGTTTTTCTCTCAAATACTGAAGACCCACTATGTGCTGGACTTGCTTTGGTCTTGAGGAAACAAAAATAAATACTAATGGTGGTCGGGTGGGAGGTTTGGTGACAACACACCTATATACAATGAGGTAAATACTTTAGAAGCCGTTGGAATCAAATGCTGTTGGACCAAAGCAAGGGAGACCTTTTTCACATTGACCTGTTAAAAAGACCTAAAACTGTGGTGAGCTAGATATTTGAAGCCTCTCAGGCAATCATACTGAGTACAAATATCACCACATTTGGACGTACCAGGGGAGTGTGTCTAGGTGCAGCCAGCAAGATCAGAGTAATCACAGTTCCCTTCCACTTTGGATGCTTTGCCAACTAATTTAAACAGATTCACCCAGATGCCATTTCACACTGTCTCCGAGCCATGTGGTTTTCCTTCTCGCCTTCATCCTACAGATGATCTTGTTTTAGAGAATCTCCCTCCATGTCACAGGCCACCTGGTTAGAAAGTGAAAGACAAGAGCCAAGGTCTGTTGGACTGAGCCCTGACGACTCCATCCCCTGAGATGAGCAGTGGATTTTAACCTCTCTGTAGCTCAACTTTCTCATCTTTAAAATGGGGGTTTGCCAACCTTGCAGAGTTGTCATAAGGGCTGAGCTAAACATGGAAAATGGGGCACACAAGCCTGGCAGAAAGCAGACACTGAATACATGGAAATTGCTCGTTCTCTGCCCCTCCTCCCTAGAGGCTGCCCTGGGAAAAGAAAGAAGATGGATGCTTCCCCTGTGATTCTTGGAAGCTCTGTACCTCACAGCCCTGAAGTTTCACCCTCTTTGGACTGGACCCCTGGGAAATGTGTGTTTGCATGTTTGCAATGACAGATCAGGACTCGGTCCACATTGTCCAGTCCCTGATACCACCAGAAGGTATTACCAGATGGTTTCTCCCTTTGCCAAAGAGTCTCTAGGATTTCCACCATCTAGACACCCTTCACTGGTTCAGGTGGCCACCCTCGGGGAGGTGCTCCCTGGCGGTGCCATGCCCACTAGCCAGGGCCTGGGGAACAGCTTCCTTTCTGTTTCCCACAGGCTGAGCCGGTGCCCTGCTGCCCCACTTACGGAGCGCAGCCAGGGCCGGGCTGGGCAGTCGCATACGGGGACTCAGTGGGATGCTGCCTCTGATGTCCCTGCCAGGAGCCTCTCCTCTGTCGCGTCTAAATTCACGTGGCTGCAAGATGAAGCTGCGGGGATGCAAAGATCCCAGTTGGTGGAGTGTCTCCCCCTCCCTGGATTATTCTCTTCCCTTTCCCCACTTTCAGCAGGGCAGTCGGCTCCGATCTTGTCGTCCAGGGGTAGCCGGTGGCGGCTCTGAGCGTCCGAAGGACAGAGGAGGGGGGCTGCCTCAGCCTGCACATCTCCGGATTTCACTTTCTTGACATCTGAACTTTAAGGAAACATACATAGGGTTTGAAAGAGATGAAAGAAAGAGATTTTAAAGACAGTGTCTTGAGGAAAGAAGGGCTGCACAGGCTTCCCTCTGGCTTTCTGATTTTCCTTCCAAACTGGAAACAGACACCCCTGGCGGAAGAAGGGGAGCATGAGCAAGGCCTTGGGTAACTGTACGCCCTTTCTATTGTTGCATAATAAATTACCACCAACCCAGCAGCCTCAAACACCATTCATTAGCTCACAGTTCCTCGGGCTCCATGGGGGCCGTGGTCCTCCGGCTCATGGATGTGTAGGTCCAGTGCAGGGCGCGCTCAGAATATCACAGGCTGAAATCAAGGTGTCAGCAAGGCGGAGTCTTGCCTGGAGACTCGGGGAGAAATCACTTCCAGGCTCAGTCAGGTTGGCAGAACTCCGTTTCTTGTGGTCTTAGGGCGCAGGCCCATATTTCCCGCTGGCTGGCAGGCAGGGCCGCTCTCCATTTTACTCTCAGGCCTGAGATGGTATGTTGAATCCTTCTCATGCTTTGAGTCTTGGATTCCCTCTTCTGCAACCAGCAGGAAAAACACTGTGCTCTTACGGACGTAGGTCATTATGTCAGGCCCACCTGAATAGTCTCCCTAATTTAAGGTCAACTGATTTGGGACTTGAGCTACATCTGCAAAATCCTTTCACACCAATACCTATATTATGGTTTTCTGAATAACTAGGAAGAGGTATGTGTACCCCTGGGAGCAGGAATCCTGAAGGCCATCATAGAATTCTGCCTCCTGTAGCCCCAGAGCAAAGAATTGAATCCTGCTTCTTGGCCATGAAGGGGATGGCTGGATGAGGTGGCCAAGAACACAGGATCATAGGAAGCCCTGCAAAGGTTCTCACCTTTGATCTATCTAGGCTTGGCCATGAAACTAGTATGACAACGTCAACTCCCCAGTCCTGAAGCCACCATGTGCACCTGGGCAAGTGGACTCCAGAGAAGTGACCAGGAGTAATCACACTCTCAAAACTAGGTACTGTGTCAAAGCTCAGACATGCAGTCAGAAATTAAATGGAGTTATGTAAGTTAATGACAGTGATATTTCTTGCACACCCACAAGATAGAAGTTGGACACCTTGGTGTCTCCAACACTAACAACATAGTACCTGATATATTTTCCTCACTGTTCAATGAATGAACGAACAAAGGAATGGAGCTAGTAATGAATAGTTTGCAAAAGTTCACAAGGGCCACCAGCTTCTTGAATCAATCTCTTTCGAGTAACAGAAAAAATTCATCAGGGCAGCTCTTTTAAAAAGTGTGTTTGGAGAAAGGTTATTAAGTATTATATAAAAAATAATTCTTTAATAAAGCTAATTGGGAAAATGCTAGATCACAGTGATAAACTTGTTTCTTCCCTGACAGATTTTTTTTTAACATCCTTTAAAATGCAAGGGTGTATTATTTTGAATGGGATAGCATATGCAGCATTTTCAAAATTTCCTCGACACAAAAAATCCCTTTTTGTCCTGGTAGTGCATCAGGAAGCCTGGGCTCAGATGCTGCAGTAACAAAATCTCAGTGGTTTGCCCGGTGGCGCTTTGTTTCTCGTTCACTTTCCACAACAGCTGCTGGGTGGCTATAGCTCTTCTCAACAGGCTCTGCACTCCTGGATCAGGGCTGAAAGGGCAGCTCCAATCCGGGCCGTTGCCGGCCTCACAGAGATCAGAGGAAGCCAATGGAACCTTGCAAAGGGCTTGAGGCTTTCACTGTCTGCAGCACGTGGCACTCGGGGGCCGCTTCGTTGGCTGAAGCAGATCTCGTGGCCAAGCCTGATGTGAACCGGGAGATCAACCCGCCAGAGGGAACATTTAGTGATACTGATTCTGTGTGTGGAACCCGCTTTGAAAACCCCACCGTAGGAACCCAGCACTTGAAAATCACTCTGGGCTTGGGGCAGCCTGTATTGCCTACGACCGAGGAAGAAAGCAGAACCACAGGGCAGTGCAAAATTCACGGACAAATCTTGGATTTTATTCCAAATCAGTTGTACTCATAGTTTATGCTTTTCTTTCCATTTGAGAAAAACTGGGAACAAAAGAAAATGGAATAATGATTCAAAATTTCACTCCTTTAGTTTAATATGTCTAAATATTTTCAAAAGAAGAAAAACATTAAGTCTTCCATTATCTTCTGCCTAACAATTCTGATTTTTGGATATGACCAAGAGAAAATCTCTGGGAAGGGAAGAGCATTGGTTTGGTTTTCTTCTTTAAGTTCTTAGTGGGAGAGTGCTCTGGGCATTGCGCAGTAACGCAGACCAGCCGTCCTGCTCACTTCAGAGCCCTGGGCCCCTTTTTTCCCACAGGGCCATGTTCGCCTCACGGTCAGCCCTCCCCGCGTGTCAGTGCAGATCGGTCCCCGTGAGGGGATGAAAAGCAAAGAGTTTTGCACAAATAACGACCTGACTCTGGGCTAGATCTGCACCAGTAGCAAAGCTGGTGAAAGACTTCAGACTGCTAGTGATAGAGTGCGGCATTCTCTCACTGAGAGAAAGAAGGTTGAGGAGAAAAAGCACAAAGCCAAGGTGAAGGATAGAGACTTTATTTTCTTCTACTTCCCACCTTTCTATCCTTTATTTCAGAGCTGGGCAGGGGACAGAGACAACTTGTCCCAATTAAGAAAAATTAAAAACAATAGCGATGCTACTTAAAGATTTGCCTGATTGGCCAACTACTGATCCAAGACTTTATTCTGGCTGCCGTCGAACAGCACATCGAATTTTTTACTGATCACCCCAGTAACAGTTCCATCCCAACAAATCTATAGCTGAAATTTCAGGAAGAAGGATGACTCTGTGAACTCCACTTGTTTGAGAAACACCTTTATACTCAGGCTGCTGATCCATTCAGTGCAATAGGAGAACCACCCAGAATCAGCTTTAAAAATGCAATCACAGCTATTGGACCTCACCTGTCACACCCACTACCATTCGCTAAAGTCCCTTCATCCAAAGAACTCCTAACACACACACACACACACACACACCCCATATGCACTTATATATCTAAGTTAAAACTCATTTCTATAGTTTCAAATTCAAGTCGTTATCCATTGATAGTTAGAGAGACCATGATTGAAATCTAGCAAAATACCTCTATGGTGGTTTTAACTGATGCCCTTTCACCAAGCCTAGAACTGGCCTAATGGCTGTGTTTTGTGAACTGTGTGAGTTTACTCTCTCCTGGGCCATATGTTTTGAACAGCTTAACTACTAAGGCTTATATTTTCAACTCTGCCCCCAAAGGTCTTTGATTCATAGGCAGTGAGATTGACCTGGATTTGACTCTGCCTTAATGAAACTCATGCTTGTTCTCAACCATGAGTCATCAGAAGTTGAAATCTGCAGGTGGCTGTGATGGGTGCACTGGCTCTTCGGAAATACACAGCTAGAGAGACTCCATACAAAAGATGTTGGATTTCAAGCCCTCTAAGTGGCTTTATGCAAAATAAGTCATTTACACTGCCTAAAATAGGACAAGCCTAACAGGGTGTTCACAAAACAATAACCCACACCCTTTCCTCCTCCACGTGGTCTTTATAATAGTCTAATTAGCTTAAATTATTTTGTTAGCTAAAACTTATAATTAAGATGTAATAAGAACCTTTCACTTATAACTAGAAGTCATAGCTAATCATCTTGAAACATCAGTTTCTCAATTTGATCTTATTATAAAACTGTCCAGAGAAATGAAATATATTTTCTTCTTCATTTAGGCTCTTAAGAATATATATTTTACTTATATTTTTGGACAAGTGTTATAAATTACATTCCCAAATTTTCACAATACCAGAGAACTAGAGGAAATTTAAAGAAAAAAGAAAAGGCTAGGACTGTGTCAACAAAGACCACAGATGTAAGCTAACTTGACTGTAGAGGATAAATAAATACTCCATGTTGGAGAGGAAATAATATATATGTCATTGGCTTGTAAATATTTTAAATGGAAAGTTTTAAATTTCCTTTTTATAAATACCAGCTTTAAGAGTATCTGAATCTAGTTGCCCAAACCTTGAACTGATAGTAAAAGAAATGCCTCTCTCCATCATCCCCTCTTATCCCATTTATACACAGCAAGCTTTCAAGACAACGATAAAGCATCCCTTTAGTTTGATAGGTAAGAAATTCACTATGAAGAGTTTTGCAACTTCAGGAATGTAAAAGGTCATTTTCCAAGAGCCTAACAAAATTTTTGCCTGCTGAGAAGTAAAGACCACATATTAGGTGACACTGTTTCCCTATGTCCTGACAGATGATGTCACTCATCCTCGACCCAGAAAATCCAACAGGGGCTTCTCCATTTTCTGAGCACAAATCCACACATCGGCTTTTATCCAGGCTCATGTCCTGTGCACCCCCCTTTGACAAGGAAAGAAGTGTTGCCGCTCCTATGAAGCATCTCCCCTTGCTCCTGGCACCCAGCGCCTTCCCCTTTATAAGGAATCGCTTCTGCCATTCTTTCTTCTTTCCTGCAGCTTCTTTTATTCTTCTCCTCTGGGTGCTTCCCTCGGCACGTGGACAAGCTCGTGTTTCACATTCTCAAACAACAAATGACAATAGCAGCTAACACGAACTGTCCTAATCCCACAGCACCTTTGTTTCTGCCTCCCTGCTCTGCTCCTCTTCACAGCAAAACCCCATGAAACATGAACCCATTCACTGTCTTCACGCCCTCACCCCCTTTCCCTCTGGGGGTGTCGCTCTACCCTCCACTGACTCATCCTGCTGGGGCCGCTGACAAGCTGCGTGATACCATTTCCAAGGGTCACATATCTGCCTGCATGTTACCCAGATTGCCAGGAACTCTCTAAGAGGTGACCACTCCCTCATCCATCAAGCACTTTTCTTTCTTTTTCTTTTTTCAGTGACCCCACACTTTCCTCATTCTCTTTCTACCTTCTGCCAGTTTCTTCTCTCTCTCTTATGTTCCAAGTCTTCTTGGCCCAACCTCTAAGGTTAGAATGCCTCAAGATTTGATCTTTCCTCTGTACATTTTCTCCCTGGACTTACCTACCAGTTATGTGCTAATGACTCAGGGGTCATCAGTTAGGATTCATACCACAAATAACCAAAACTCAAACTCTGTCCTAAAAGTAATAAAGGTGGGGGGGAGGGCCTCATTGGATCACACAAATGAAAAGTCCTGAGGCAAGGTAGTCTTCAGGGCTTAAGGATATCATCAGGGAACCAGTTTCTTTCCAGTTCTCTGTTCTGCCTTCCATGTTATTAGCATTATCCTCAAGTCAGTGTGTCCCTCATGTTGACAAAATGGCTGCAGTGTTTCCAGACTTTACATCCATAAATCATGCCGTCCAAAATGAGAAACAGGATTGATTTATAGTAGCTTTCTCAGTGGTCTCAGAAAGACAGGAAACATTTTTCTTAAAAGATCCCCCAAAGTGAACCCTACATGTGCCATTTGCCCAGATTTTTCACAGACCTACTTCTGATTCCTTTGGATATGGTAATGCCATATATAGGGTGCCTTAAATCTAAGTTTCCTGAATCAATAACAATGTGGGAGAGGTATGCAAAAGACTTCTGTAGTCTAATTAATCCATTTCCTCCTCACCTATGTTGAACTTAGGCCAATTGCATTGAGATGTATGTCCCTTATTCTTAATCCTTTACATAGCCCTGCAACTTTCCTGTACAAAATTTTCATATTCTACATTTTTAACTATCCTGAAGGGACTGCTGATTCTCTATTATTGTGTCTTGATTTTTATAACAATATGTCAATGGAGAGGTTTGGAAAGAAATATGATTAATTCTATTTGTTATGTTTTGCTTGAGATACAAGTGTAAGATTGACCCAGATAGCCTTTGGATATAGGTCTGGAGCTTAACTTTACCAGTTTTTGTTACTAGCTATAGGAAATGATGTGAATGACTGGGTTTAGGCGAGTTTGTGCTTCTGTCATATAGAACTTCCTGTTTCTTTGTGTCCTAAAAAGAATTTTAGGCTGAATAAGTTTTATAACTAAAAGCAGAATCTTTTTGTGTATAAACATTAACAGTGACTCAAAGAGATAACTGCCTATAAAGAGATGAATAGATTTTTAATATAATTTTTCTCAAAAAGTGCACATCAAAGATTATAGTTATTAAGTTTAGCATTAAATAAATACAGAACAAGTATCTTCAAATTATCTTGAACTCAGAAAAAAATGGAAGTGTGAATTTATTAATTGAATGAATAAAGAGCAAGAGTTGAAGCCTGGGCATTTACACAAAAGCTAGGTTAATTTTGTAAAGCTGCCTGATTTTTTTTAACACTTCACATATTTGCCTTTTTAAAATATATATATATATATTTTTAGGAGACATTTGAAAGCTCATGGATTGCTCAGAAATGGAGTAGTTTACAGTCATATTATTTAAAAAAATTCTTGATTGCTAATCTACTTGGTGAAAAATTAATACCACAACTGACTAGAAATCATTTTGGCTTCATTTACCTGAGGTAGGGTCATCTTAGAAAACAGTCCTCATGTTCATTAGAATTGAAATTACAATTAAATAGATGAAATGTGTTGAGTTCTTATCAAGAGAATTTTTAAAATTATAGATACTCCGAAATAAAAAAAAAAAATCTTAACAAAATTTTACTATCGTCAAGAAGGGAAAAAGAAAAAAAAAAATTGGCTCTGACCCTTTGTGTTGTCTATACATTGAATTCCCCAAAGATGGGAGAGTTAGTCAATCTTGTCTTTCTGGCAGAACTATCCCCAGATGGATAGCCATAAAAGTACCATAGGATTTGTGCATGGAGGGTCTCCTTATTCAAGGCTCAAAAGGGCTCAAGAAGGAAGAATTTGGGCTGAGTGAAGACAGGAGTGGAGAGAGGAAAAGAGGGAAAGAGAGACTCCTCTAGAAGCTCATAAAATATAGACATAAAAATTTAAACCCTATCATAATTGGAAAAAAATTACACCCAGCCCAAAGTTACACAATGTCATGTTGTCTTCTTTCTCCCTGTCAAGGAGAACTCTCACATACATAAGACAGGCCACTGGTGACTGAACAAGGGTGTGGAATTGGAAAAGAAGAGGGTACAAGACATCGTGATGCACTGGGAGCCCCAAGGCCTCATGATCCCGCACTTTGATGTTAGTTTCCTATTTTTGTTTTAAAGGGAGAAAAAAAAATGTGTTTAAAGGGAGAAAAAAAATGCCATTAAAACACTCATGGAGTTAACCTTCTGTTTTGTGTAGTCAAGTAGTACAAAGAAAGGAATACCTTTGGGATACATTTTGGAAGTAGATTAACAGTTGGGGTAATAGCAAAAAACACAAGAATTTCCCTGAGGTTTTTCTTTTGCATGGATGTTGGATGCCATTGACTTCAACAGAAAGATGGTTAATAGGGTTGGGGATGAGGATTGGAAATTAAGAGTTCTAATCTGGCCATGTTAACTCTGCAGTGTCTTCAGTGGTCCAAGTGAATTGCAAACCTCGGAGGTTCTGTTGCTGCACTCTGACCAACATTCCTCATTCACCCTGTCTCCCACGGGCAAAGCCTGAATGTCATCCTAGACCAGGCCTTCCTCTTCCCCACCAGCCATCAGCTCAAGCTGTCTACATTTCACCATCTTGTTTTATCTGACTTTCATACCCGACGCCACCTCTATGATCCAATTCTTGCTACTCTGTGCCGCCTCCATCATCAGGACCAAAAGAGTATTGTGTGAAACTATTGCTGGATGGTACCCCTCATGAGACACAAACCCAAATGATGATAAAGATTTGATGATCTGGACTATGGTACATTTTATAAGTTTTTTTGAAGTCTTTTCTTTTTGTATACCTCCCACACACCCTAGTGCCGGCATTATTTTCTGGATAGCCCCGCAGCAGTCTGGTTGACCAGAGCTCCAGTTAAGACACCCAGACTAGTTCCAAAGTCTGAAAAATCTCAGCCTCACCCTAGTCAGTCTTCCAGCGTAGGTTTGTCCATCTTAAGAACTCCAGCTTTACCTAGCATTTCCTTGTCTCTTTCAAGCTATGAAGCAATAAGAGGAGGAGAGGGAAAGAGCAAGAAAGAGAGGAGGAGAAGAAAAATCTATGTGTATGTCATCTCGTTTCCACTCTCTCAGACATTTTCATCATTCTAATACAGTATGCTATTTGGATCATCTTCCTGTTCCAAGGACCACCAGAATCTCCAGTGAATGCAGAGTCTGCTGTATATATAATCAGTGTTACTTATAGAATCAAAAGAGAAGAGGTGATCATAAGTGATTAAAAACTTTAAATTTCTTCAAAGTTCTTGGGATAAGAGGGTTTCCGTCGGTATTGACGGGGGAAACAGAGATTCCCCCACAGAAAGGAAGACAGAAATTACTCTAATTAGGGAAAACCAGTCCATTTAGAGGCAGTTCATGAGGAGGTATGCATCAAGAGACAGGGACACATGCACGAGGCCGGTGTTGGCATGTGGTAGATGTTAGCAGAGTCCACGGGCAGGAATTTGAATTTCTGAGGTAACTGAGAAATCCTCAGAGCAAATTTGACCAATTACCTGCAACCCCATTGGAACAGCCACGGTGAGAAGCACACTTCCCTTCTGTTCTCCAGACCCCACCTCCATAAGAAGTTAATTTGTATTGCACAACCCAGTCTTCTGGCTTAGACAGAAACATTTCATTTTTTTAGAAATTACCAAAAATATTTATAGCTTGACTAAGCTAATTTAAAACACATAGCAAAAGCATGCCGTGCCTTGGGCTCTTCTGGGCTGCAGCTGTGGGAGCGGCTGCACGCCTCTAGGGGTGGGGGGGGATTGGGAGGATGGGGGGGGCTGGGTCGGTGAGGACATCCTGTCAGCAGCGGCACTCTCCATTCATCACGACCTTGCTTAGATTACATACAGGACCTCTTTGCTCACTAGGTAACTGTCTGGCATAGATGCAACCGTTTCCTGGCACGTTTTCTTCAGAACCTAAACTTTCGAGGCATCTGAGCCTCAAGCAAGACCCTGAGCTCGTCTCAGGGTGAAGTATTTTGTGTCCTGACCCAGCAAAATATTTTACAATCTGTTTCCTAATCCTGGAAAAGCTGAGTTTTACCCTTGTATAAACCGAAAATTCGCCCTAAAAAATGAAAGCAATTAAATAAAACAATAGGGAAAAGATTTCCTTTGTTCTGCAGAGAAAATTCAACATTTGCCTCCGGGCCACAGCCAGCTATCAGGAATCTCGGCTGAGTGGAGTCGGCCAAGCCTGCCCCAAGCACTTGAACCAGACACCAGACATTCTGCACCTTCTCCCTGGTGCTTCGGTGGAGCAGTGATTTTTATTAGCTTCTGTAATATTAAGAGACACAACATGCCAGAAGGTTCTTGAATCTCCATAGAACATAAAGTTCATCAATTATAGGTATACTGGACAGACTCTTATTTTTTCTGATTAAACTAGTAATGCTTCCTCTGGAAAAACTGTTTTGTCATCAATTAGGGCATGGAAGGAGAATTTTTTTTTTTTTTTTTTTTTTTTTTTGGCTCCAAAATGTACAAGGAGAAAAGGAAAATGGAAAAGGAGACGGGGAAGGAGGCCACTAGGAAGTGGGAATGACCACCAGCCACTTTTATTCTGAAAACACAGCAGATGTTGATTGCAACAGTGCATTTGATACATATATGCCTCCTGATAAAAGCAAAGGCAACAAAATTACAAAAGCCAACATGATCATCCCTGAAAAGCAATATGCAAATTATGGTCTTAAAATAAGATTGGGAGACGCATGGGCTTCACCCACGTGAAGGCGACTTCTTTGCTAGGCTGCTCTTATTGTTTACACTAATCTCCGGTAAAGCGAGCGTGGAGTTTCTATGAAGTTCAGTGTTGTGATTCATGACATTTAACAGATGAGGAAGGGCCCTCTCCAGAAATGAGCCTCTCGGCTGAAGCTGAGCAGAAAATAGCCTGAAATGAGTCACACAACGTAAGAGACGGTACAAAAGATGATTCACTGGGTCCCAAGGAAAATAAATAGGAGTGAATGGCTAGTGTGCCCAGGGAAACGCAGTCTCAGTGGGCAGAATTTACTGGTCTGCCTCCCGCTGAGCCCGGTCACTGAAGCTGGGTGGGATGAGGTGCTGGTGCTGAAAATGTGATGGGGGGGGGTGCTCCTTGTGAGGTGGCAGCGCTGTGGTGGCTGCTCGCATCGGTTAAGGATCTTCATGGCTGAGCGATACATCTGCACTAAGGGCTGTGAAGTATATGATGTGAAATGATTTATCCAGAAGGCCGCACTGCTGGCATCAGATAAAACATTTGGAATCATTTTAAATGTACATTACCTAGAGGCAGGCTTCCCTCCCCAATGCTAAATTTAAACCATTCTTGTCATTTCAGACTCTCTGATGAAATCTGTTTCTCATAGGATGTCTGCCTTGGAAATAACATGCAACCCCCACCCCTATAAAATGGAAGGGAATTTGAAACTTCTAAATCAGCCGTTCTTCCAACCTTCCTCTCCCTGTGCGCGTGCCCACGTCACAGACGCAGCCGCCCTCACGCACAGCCCTACTTCTCTCTCTCGAGAATTTCAGAACAGAAGAAGGAATGCATGGGAGTGATAAAGATGAGCGTCCCAGGATAGCGGAAGGAGAAGGAGGGGGTGGCTGGTGCCTGCCAGTAACTCACAAACAGCGGCACTGAATGACTCATGCAAAGGCCCCAGAAGGATCATTGGTTCCCTCAGTCGCCCTTTAGAAGAGAGACCAAAAACGTGGTATTATAAATGTTCCCACAGAATCGCAGCTTTACTGGATCCAAGGGAACCACAAGCTTACCCTGATGCTCTCTGCTGTAGTGTAAATGAGCTCATGGGCCTACACACCTAGAAACCCAGCAGAAAACATGCAGCACACACGCGTGATTCAGTATCCAACGGGAAAGCTTACATCGTCTGCTTGAGTCCATCCTATCCCATGCTTGAATATTGAAGCAAGTTTTTGAACCGTCCAATATTTCTTGATGCAATTTAAAGGCGAAATCAACTATGAATGTGACTATCCTGATCTCAACTGTAGATTCCAAAACTATTTCAAGAAATTAAAAACCCACTTTAAGCAGAACTCAGGAAGGGTTCCAGTTTGAAGCCCAAACACAAGTGTTCTTTGCTGTTCGTGAAGAGGAGACTTGCTCACATCACTGATGATCATAACACATGGTCACAGGAACACCACATCTTTAACTTTTCCCATATGTCTTGGTTTTGCATGATGATGATGCTACTGCTTACCATAGTTCTTCCCCTCATCTGGAATGAGTTAGCCGAGGAATTGGATGCTATTGCAAGGGGGCAAGTAAAGACGCCTAGGATCCTGCCCAATGTGTAGCAGTGCTCATAAGTGTCTGTAAGTGTAAAAAAGGGTTGGCAAGCCTTGTTTTGTCTCAGTAACCTTCTCCCTCCCCTCAGGGTGGCTCAGAAAGAGCAGGTTTCTATGGCCCTCTCTCAAGCTGAGCAGACAGGCAGGATACCAGCAGCCCTAAACCAACGATGGTTCAGTAAGAACCGGGAAAATTCTTTGACTGTAGGATGCCCAAGGCAGTAAATCCTCTGAGTGCTTCCTTAGAGAGTCCAAACTACCTGGGTTGCTGGGTCTCTTGTTTCCAGGGTTTTCAGTCAAGGCATTTGACCAAAAATCTTGCGGCCACCATGCGTTGTGACATTGCATTGTTCAAATAGTTAATGTGGATGAAAGCCTCCACTTGACATTTCAAGGAATGTGCATAAAGGCACTGGGGAAAAAGTGGTTCTTCATAGGAAGTCCTTAACTTACATCTGATGTCATACATTACTTCAAGTGTGAGAATGTCCTTTTCTTAAGCCATATCATCAATGCTTCTAGCCTTAATTAACTCGAGGAAAACCACCTGCAGTACTAACTACCACAGCTAAGAGCTTTAGCCTTCCTGGGGTTCTACCCATGTTTTTCATCCATATCCAGTATTGCTGAAACACCCAGTCCCCTAACACATTTCTTGATGTGGGGCTTGCCATCAGGAGTATAAGAAGTCAGTCCATTATTGACAACCTAGTGGATGTCAGTACATACTGTTGAATGCAAGTTACTGTTTTGTATCACCATATTACTTTGTGATGAAAGATCTGTGAACTCACAAGATCAATTGCAGTCATCTTAGAATGTAACCACCTCTATGGTGGCAAGATGATATTGCTATATTATCAAGCCAAAAGATCCTAAACTGGCTCTGTCCTACAAATTGGACTGCTAATTATAAATACCTTCTGGGTAGAGTCAGCCCAAAGGAAAAGTTACCTCAGTGAAGGTATGTTAATGAAAGCCAGTTCACTCCTGCTGCTTACTTAAATCTTTACTCAGTGCTCAGAACAAAGTTTGATCAATCCCCTACTGACTTTCAGAATGTACACAGAATCCATATTTCCTCTTTGATTAAAACATGCAGTGATAAGCAGAGCTTGGCAATACATACTCAGTCACTTAAATCTTTTTTTGAAAGTATCATAAGATGCTTCACAGGCAAGAGTCATGAAACTAAGGCTCAGAATCAAATATAAAACTGGGTACAACTTTGGCATATTCCTTTTCTACTAAAAAATATTTGCAGATCTCTCTATTGACATAGGAAATAGTTTTGGTTCTTACAGCAGTTTATAGTACTGGCTGTCCCTTCAGGGTTTCCAGTGTTCCTGGTCAAGGCTGGGTTGTTCTTACTACAGAGTAATCAGGGTAACCTCATGGCCACTGACAATGTGTAAGGGGGACTGTGAGCCATTCCCTAGGGCCTGGGCCCAGAATTCCATGTTCTGCTTTCCGAAGAATAGTCTATTTTAGAACAGAAAATGAAAGGTAATTCCCACTTGTGTTAGGGAAGCTCAAAGAGCTTTGTGTTTTTTAAAAAATTAACTTTGATGGCAACCCATTGAGATAAAGAACAGGTGTTAACCAGATTCTTACTCGTAAGCAGGGAAGGGCATGGTATGCCAGGAAGCAGGCTGTAGTACAAACGTTGGGGTTAAACATCTTTGCACTTGGCTTCCTGCTGAAGTATCACTTCATGCTTTCATGCAGCACATTTATTCAATATGTGAAATGAAATTCAGAATCATCTTCTCATTAGTGTATGAAACTTCTGGTAATTGAAATCCTGGCCATTAGAGCCACTACTGTCTTTGTTAAAATATAGCAATGGTGATGTTTGGAACCATGTGGAATTGTATTCTGATAGAAAAATCTGCATGAAATAAATGCCAAATTTAAGTCATAAGGGCAATTAAGCAAGTGATTTTATCACCAAAACTATTATTCACAATTGCTTCAGGGTTTTTTTCCATATGTTCTGTTTAATGGAGAGCATGCATTTCAATAGTATCCTGCACTAATCCAAGATTCTGAAGCACTCTTCAGAAACCAATGTAGAATAATTATCAAATTGATTTTTTAAAATGTACTCTGTGTAAATCCCAGGCATTCCGAATATCTTTAGAAGTCAAATTAGGTCCTAAGAAAGCACTTGAAGTGTGTGCCCAGTACTCAACATTTCTAACATTCAGTTAGGGGTTTGAGTTACAGCTCTCTATGGGCACAAAGAGCATGGAGTTAATTCTTCTTCTCAAGGGTGGGGCGGAAAGGCGGAGGGACTCCGATTAAGACAGTCACCATTTACTCACGTGACCATTCACAATGGGAACAAGAACTCAACCTATTAATCTACTCCCGTTATACTGGGTGCAGGGATAGAAAAAAAAAAAAAAAAGTAACTTGCCTTTTTTGTCTATCTTGCAAAGTGAACAAGAGAGCTATCTGGTCAGGGAAAATTTTAAGCCCAAATAATTAAATGTATTGACGGCTTTTGGAGTGGGGGGGATTACACTGAGATTATTTTAAAAGGTCTTCCTTCTGTTCAAAGAAAAAAGCAAGGACAGTGTCAAGAAAGCACATTGCCATTCAGAACTACCATCACCACCCCCCTGCAAAGAAAAAGAATGACTTCCGTCACCATATGTGGTTTGGTTCCGTCTAAGTATAACCTTAACAATCCTTGTTAATCAGTATTTTAGTGCTATAAAAAGAAGTATAGTACTTTGCAGTCATTTCCTAATTAAAAACATGTGCAAGAAATGCAATGGTAAAGGAAAGGAGGTAAAACTTAGGAGTCCTTAGAAAAGGAAAGTGCCTATTTTCTCTTTATGCTCTGACCTTTGCTTGATTTCCACTGTCCACATTCTCTAGCTCCTCGCTATGATGTCCCATGGGAACTTGGGGCTGTCCCAGTTCCAGCAGTCTTTCAACAGTCTGTGCACTTTACCTGCCTCTGAACCCAGCACTGTAGGATTTGGTGAGAGTCACACCACCAGCACAGGACCCACAGACTCAGATGCCCCCTGTTGCCTAAACTCTGCAAGTCTGCCTCATCCGCAGGTTGCCCAGTGCTTTCTCCAATTTGGCCTCATTTTTAGAACTGGGTCTCTGCCTAGGTTTCCCTTTAATTTTTGCCTGTTAGTCATCCTGTCTGGTAGACTCTTTACCCTCAAAGTCAGGCGCTACATCCTGAACCTGAAGGAATGGAGATTGAGCCCTGATGGTTCTCACCAACCCACGGCTCCTGCCTCCTGTCCTTTCAATCAAATAGGGACAGATCATCCAAAATACTGACTTTTGTTTGCTGGCTCCTAGAGCCCAAGTTCTCAGTCTCTGTGTCACTATTTCCTCACTCACCTGGAGGACTGTGTAACTTGTCTCCATGATGGTGGCAACAATCCCTCCCATCCCACAGGCACATTTTTTTTTTTTAACTTGCATTTTGAAATAACGATAGACTTATGGGAAGTTGCAAAAATGGTACAAAGAGTCCCAGGTAGCCTTCAACCAACTTCACAAAATGCTGGTATCAAAAGTATAGCTATGGTATGATATGATTATTGGACAATATATTGCCCACTATCAAAACCAGGAGATTGACCTTAGTATATTGCTAACAAAAGATCTTTACATCATCTTCAAACTTTTATTCATTTGTGTGCTTATATAGTTCTATGCAATTTTATGTCATGTATAGATTTGTGTGACAACCACCACAATCAAGATACAAAACTATTTCATCACCACAAGAGAACTCCTTCATGCTGTCTCATTGTATCCATGCCCACCCTCTCCCAACTACACCCTCCTCCCCTTTAGTCTCTGTCCCTTGCCAACCACTAATTTGTTCTCCATCTATATATTTTTCTCATTTTGAGAATGTTCCATAAGTGAAATCTTACAGTATGTAATCTTTCAAGATTGATTTTTCTTCACTAACCCTAAGACCCTTGAAGTCTATCCAGGCTGTTGCTTGTATCGACAGTTCATTCCTTTTTATGATAGTGTTGCACTGTATGGATGTACAAGTTCGTTCAAGTGAATGCGGGATAAGTAGGGATTGTTGCTGCCGTCTTGGAGACAAGTTATACAGTTCTGCAGGTAACTGAGTAAAATGCTGGCACAAAGACTGAGAACTCTTCACCCACAATGTAGGAGATTTGGGTTGAAGATTTAAGTTGATTCCAGTATTTTGCTGTTACAATTAAAGTTACTATGAATATTTGTATACAGGTTTTGTGTGAACATAAATTTTCACTTCTCTAGGATAAATGCCCAAGAGTGCAACTGGTGGGTCATATGCTAAGTGCAGGTTTCGTTTTACAAAAAATTGCCAAACTGTCTTTCCAGAGTGGCTGTGCTGTTTTACATGTCCACCAGCTAATGTGACCCAGCTTCTCCACAACCCCCTCACTAGCAATTGGCATTATCACTAGTTTTCATTTTAGCTATTGTAGGTGTATGATGATCCCTCACTGTGGCTTTAATTGGCATTTTTCTAATGGCTGATATTGAATGTGGTTTCATGTGTTTATTTGCCATCCGTATCTTCTCTATGGTGAAAAATCTGTTTATATCTTTTGCATATTTTATAATTCATTTTTCAGATGTCATTTCTTCTAGATATAGTCTGTAGCCTGTCTTTCATCCTCTTAACAGGGTCTTTCACAGCACAAAAGTTTTAAAATATGTTGATTTATTTGATTAATCATGCTTTTGACGTCCTATCTGAGAACTCTGTGTATTTTTGGAGAAACTAAGAATATATATTTGTATGTGCTTGAATCTGCATGAAGGAACTGGAAAAACACCAAATCTTATGAAAGTGTGGAGCATCTTAAAGTGGGAAATGGGGGATGTAGGCAGGGATAGAAGATGTGACTTTTCATCTTTTAACATTCAAGTTTTTAACTACATGAGGATGTTAATTTTAAAAATGGAGGATGGGCTTTGGAATCAGATTAGTTTCAAAACAGGTTCCACAGATTAGCTGTTAGAGCTGTTACTTTAGTTTTCTCATCTGTAAAATTAAATGTAAAAATAGACATAGTATCAGTCATTTTGTGAGAATTAAATAAGATTAGGTGAAAATAGTTTAATAGTAAACCAATATGAGATTGAATTATGAATCATAAACCAAAGTAAAATGTATATTTAATATAAAATAGTTCAATTTTTTCCTATTGTTTCATAGTTATCTTTGGTGACATACTGCTCAGTTTTTCTGGGCTTTGTATATTCTGTTGAGGAATTACAGTAGCTGCATTTGTGGACTCTGCTTCAATTAATGTTGTTTTGATAAGTAAGCATTTTTTATTTGTGCTTATAATAAGCTACGTTCTTTACATGAACTACCAATCTCTAATTATTGGTATGAGATCTACCAATCTCATTAAGTAGAAATTTTTATTCTTAACGAATAGGTGAGAACTCAGGGCTCAGAGAGGTAAAGTGACTTGATAGTTTGTCTAATTCCAGAGCTTTATAACAAACTTTGGGGTGCCTGGATCGGGCTCAGTTGGTTAAGCGTCCCGACTCTTGAACTCAGCTCAGGTCTTGAATTTAAGCCCCACATTGGACTCCACACTGGGCATGGAGCCTACTTAAAAAGAAAAACAAAACAGCTTATATCTAACTTGGATGCCAGTATAATCCAGAATATTTTCCATGGAACTCCAAACCCTTAGGGATATTGCTAAAAAAAAAAAAAAAAAAGTCATTGGTTAAATGAATTTAGTGTAAATTTTAAAATAAAGCATGTTGAAAAAGTCCCTCCTTGAGAGTCTGCATTGCATAATCACAGATTAAAGGCTCTGAGGCATCCTATAGTCTTGAACCCAGCACTTCCCAAATAAACTTTACCATAGGTCTTTTAAGAAATATATAGCATTATTCAAACCACTCAGAATTAATATTCCATAGAAACATTTTAGGGAGCCGACACTGAACATACATTCTGCCCTATTTTAAAATGCTTGATATTTCTGTAAACTAATTCTAATATAGCTTCACAAAAACTCCACAGATTGTTTATTGATATGGCATTATAGCATCTTACCGATGAAAATAACAATCCTGTGGCAAACTGAGTGAAATATATATGCTTTGGATTTATGAAGAAAGCCCCAGAGGAGTAGCAGGTTTGCGCCAACAACTCTGAAGGCAAATGGTATTAAAGGAGAACATAAATCTCCTTCCTGATGAGCCTGTGACTTTTCGCCTTGAATGGGGTACTCTTCTGAAAACTTCAAGATAAGGTCATGTTGGGGGCTCTATCTAACCAATGCAAAATAATTGTTTAAAATACAAACAGCCAAAGAATAAATTTATTTTCTTTAATCTCAGTCACTACCTTTAATTCTGGTATTTTGTAACCTCTCTCTCCTTACAGGCTCTTAGAAACATACGATATTACATTATCAGCTCAACTGTCAGTCCCTAGATAGAAGGGATTATATTCACTATTCCCTGTCCTTGAATTCTTCTACCTTCTGTACAGTAGCTATTTAAACAAATGCTTGGTAATGAGTGTGACGTTGACGGTGATGGTTTTAGATACATGGTTATAGACATGCATCTAACATAAAATCATTCTAGATGCCTTTTTTTCATAAAAGTTTTCCATGTCTAAAGACAGCAAAATGAGTCAAATACACTATTTTATTACTTATTAGACTGGTCACCGCTATGTTATTCTTGAGAGGTAATAGAAAATTCATCTTTTCATTTCGGCCTACTGTTATTTCCATTTCACTTTTTATTGATAAAAGCAATTAGTAATTTGTTTCAGAAACTTTAAAATTTTTTTGGAAACTTTAGAAACCTTAAATGACTTAATTGAAACCAGTGACATAGGTAACAAACAGAACTTTGGAGATAAAATAGTTATAAATTCATTTTCTCTAAAAATTAATTTAAAATGACAATGTTTTATTTCCTCTAGTACGCAAGAAGTGAAGAATTGAGTTACAATAACACAATACTTTCTTTTTAATAGAATCATCTGTAATTTCTACCAAGAGAATACTTCAAAAGTCTAAACTAAGACATTTAATAGTGTCAGGTATAAGTTATTATGAACTGAACTTAATATGATGCTTTTATTTTCTATCTTACTAAGACATTACTACTTCCTCTTTGTCCTAAAATATACAAAATATACTTCTGTAATATTCCAGAACATGTTGTTCCACAGAATTTTAAGACTCGCTCATTAAGCTATACACTATAGTGGAGCAAAATTTAGCTTGATTTGATGTTTATGACTTGATTTTTTTTAATTTTTATTTTACTTTTTTTTTAAGATTTTATTTATTTATTTGACAGAGAGAGACACAGTGAGAGAGCAACACAAGCAGGGGGAGTGGGAGAGGGAGAAGCAGGCTTCCTGCTGAGCAGGGAGCCCGATGCGGGGCTCGATGTGGGGCTCGATCCATGGACCCTGGAATCATGACCTGGGCCGAAGGCAGATGCCTAACAACTGAGCCACCCAGGCGCCCCTTACTTTCTGTCTTTTATGCTTGCTTATTTGGCTCACAATAAAATGAAAACAGAAAAATAAACTGATGAATATACCTTGTGTAATTCTATTTAAACATTTATCCATCTTTAAACATTATCCATGTAGCAACTGTAGGTGTGTTCATACAGAATACAAAAAACTCTCACACTTCCAATTCTTAAGCTTACGATTTTGATGCAATTCACAACTAAAAATTCTTAACTAATATGACATCTGTTTCTATGAATCTGAAAGAGCCTTATTTGGAGACTTTTATTACATTGAACATGAAAATTTGGAATTTTGAACTTATGGTTACCTGTAAAACTCTAATTTCTAATTTTGGAATATTTTTAAGATTCACAGGTTTTTAAAACATAAACCTCAAAATGATGATTTCAAAGAAGAATCTAAGACTGAAATGGAACACAAAATTAAAACCAATTTTAAAAATGCTTAGCTTTAATAAAAAACCAACCCCAAGTATTGATAAACTTTAACTGACTTTGTTAACTTTCAGCTTTGGAGTCACTTTCTTTACTGACTCATTGTCCATATAGGAAGACCCAGCAATTAATGTTTATTAGAAAAGGGTTTATTCAAATATGCTTATCTACTGCTCTATCTCTATGGCATATTTTGGTAATTTATCAGAATACACAATTTACTTGTCTCTTTGTATCATTTATACATCACAATAGGATTCAAAAGTCTTTTGCTTTAACAAGTCTAAAAAAATACTCTGAAACAAGATTTAATATATGTAAATAATCTAAATGCTTCCACCATAGATTTTGCCTTAAAATATTTGATAGCTATAGCAAATGAAGATAGATGTTTTACAGTGTACATTTTCTGAGATTGGGGCTTATTTTATGAAGGAAACTTGGCTGAATAATTAGAGCTTTTATGTTAAACAAGTTCAGAGTACTTGATTTACAGTCTCAAATTTTAAGATTAAACACAAGATAAATCAATATTTATACTGAGCAAGAATTATGTCTGGTTTTCTTTTCTATAAAGCCATCTAATAGATTTTTGAGTTTATAGTTAATTTCACAATTTTTAAATTATTATATACTTGCAGAGCTTAGAAGTCAAGCCCTGCTAAAAAAGACTTGTGCCAAAATAGTTGCTACCTGACCCAGCTCAAAGGTATATGTCAGCTCTTTCACCTGTTTCTTCTTTATTTCAATCTACTTCTTAAACCACTTAACTGAGGTATGACTGACAGGTAAAAAGCTGTCCATATTTAATGTATACAACTTGATGAGTTTGATAATAAGTGTATACCCGTGAAGCCATCACCACCTTCACCACCATCAAGGTCATAGACATATCCATCACCTCCCAAAGTTTCCTCCTTCCCCCTCTCTTAGTAGTAGTAACGTGTGTGTGTGTGTGTGTGCGCGCGTGTGCGCGTGTGCGCGTGTGTGCGCACGCGCATGTGATAACAAGACAGGATCTCTCTTGGCAGATTTTAAGTATAAAATCAGCAGTGTTAGTTACAGGTGGTGTGCAGTGTGGTAGATCTCCAGAATTCATTTATACAGTGTCCTGGCCCTTTTGGGCCAACTAGGGAAGGAGCACAGCCACACAAAAATCACCACGGGGAAAGTGAGGCCATGCTTTGTGGGCTGTGACGTGGAGGTGACTAGTAGAACTGATGAGCTGATGAGATGCTGGTGTGAGGTCGGCCTGCTGATATTGAATTGGCTTGGGCTGTAAGAGCAAGGTACCATGCTGAAGTCTACTAAAAGCTGAAGTCCTCAGTTAATTCACAATTCCTGATACTCATCAAAGTGGATAATCAAATCTACTCTGAGAACTGAGAAAATTCTGAGCAACTCAGGATAGATGTATTGGACCCAAAAGAGGTCAAACCAGAACCAGCTAAAGGGGAAAATCTGCAAAGAACCAGAGCTTTTCTGTAGTCATAATCAATTAATAAAATTGGAGGCCATTCTTCTGCTTGAAGTTTGATGGCATCTGTACACATTTTGTCATCTTATACTGAGATTCAGTTTTCAGGATAACTCCTGACTTGGTCAAAGATGCAGTTTGTGTTTGCTTTTTGTTTGTTATTTAAAGGTGATTTTCAATAGGAGGCTGAAGATGTCTTTTCTCTGTCATCTTAAAACTGGAAGTCCTGGTGTGCCTGGGTGGCTCAGTCGTTAAGCATCTGCCTTCGGCTCAGGTCATGATCCCAGGGTCCTGGGATCGAGCCCCACATTCCTCAGCAGGAAGCCTGCCTCTCCCTCTCCCACTCCCCCTGCTTGTGTTCCCTCTCTCACTATGTCTCTCTCTGTCAAATAAATAAATAAAATCTTTAAAAAATAATAGTATAATAGTATAATGTAATAATAGTAGTAATAGTATAGTATATAATGTAGTATAATAGTATATATAATATAGTATAATAATAGTATATATAATATATAATAGTATATGGTATATAATAGTGTAATATAATTAACATAATAGTATATAATACATATAATATATATCATTAATATATATTATACAAATTATATAAAATAAGTATATATTTTAAGATTTCACATATATCTATTTTAAGATTTCATATATACGTGAGATCATATGGTATTTGCCTTTCCCGTCTGACTTATTTCACTAGCATAATGTCCTCCAGATCCATCCAGGTTGTAGTAAAAGCAAGATCTCACTTCTTTCCATGTGGGTGTATATATATATGTGTGTATCACAATTTTTAGCCATTCATCCATCAGTGGATACTTAGGTTGTTCCCATATCTTGGCTACTATAAAATAATGCTGCAACAAACATGGGGGTGCATATCTTCTAGTCAGTGTGTTTGGTTTTTTTTAGAAAAGTACCCAGATGTGTAACTGCTGGATCATATGGTAGTTCTAATTTTTGGAGGAACCTCCATACTGTTTTCCATAGTGGCTCTACCAGTTTATGTTCCCACCAACAGTGCACAGGGGTTCCCTTTACTCCACATCCTTGCCAGTACTTGTTATTTCTTTGTTGTTGTTGTTTTTAAAGATGTATTTGTGTAAGAGAGTACAAGGAGGGGGGCGGCAGACAGAGGGAGAAGCAGGGGCTCCCCCTGAGCAGGGAGCCCGACGCGGGACTGGATCACAGGACCCAGGGACCATGACCTGAGCCAAAGGCAAACACTTAACCAACTGAGCCACCCAGACGTCTCTCTTTTTTGTTGTTGTTAACAGCCATTTTAATGGGTGTGAGTGATATCTCCTTGTAGCTTTGATTGCCTTTCCCTGATGACCAGTGATGTTAAGCACCTCTCATATGTCTGTTGGCCATCTGTATATCTTTGGAAAAATGTCTATTCAGCTCTTCTGCCCATTTTTAAATTTGTTTTTTGCTATTGTATGGGTTTTTTACATTTTTATTTTTTTAATTCTAGTATAATTAACCTACAGTGTTATATTGATTTCAGGTGTACAATATAATTCAACTCTATACATTACTTGGTGCTCATCACAGTAAGTGTACTCTTAATCCCTTTACCTGTTTCACCTATCTTCCAACCCACCTCCCCCCCCACCCCGCAGCCACCAGTTCTCTATATTTAAGAGGGGTTTTTTTGTTCTTTTTTTATTTCTTAAATTCCACATGAGTGAAATCATATAGTATTTTTCTCTGTAACTTTTTTCACTTAGCATTATGCCCTCTAGATCCATCCATGTTGTTGCAAATGGCAAGATCTCATTCTTTTTTATGGCTGTGTAATATTCCAGTGTGTGTGTGTGTGTGTGTGTGTGTGTGTGTGTGTGTGTGTGTGTGTGTACACTACCTCTTCTTTATCCATCTATTGATGGACACTTGGACTGCTTCCATATCTTGGCTATTGTAAATACTGCAATAAAGATAGGGGTGCATGTCTTTTTGAATGCGTGTTTTCGTTTTTGGGTAAATACCCCATAGTGGAATTACTGGATATGGTAATATGGCAATTCTATTTTTCATTTTTTGAAGAATATCCCTACTATTTTCCACAGTGGCTGTACCAGCTTGCATTCCCACCAACAGTGTGCAAGATTTCCTTTTTTTTCCACATCCTTGCCAACACTTGTTATTTCTTGTATTTTTTATTTTAGCCATTCTGACAGGTATGATGTGATGTTTCATTGTGATTTTGATTTGCATTTCCCTGATGATTAGTGATGCTGGACATCTTTTTATATGTTTGTTGAGTTTTAGGAGTTCTTTATATATTTTGAATATTAGCCCCTCATTTGCAAATATTGTCTCCCATTTGGTAGGCTAACTTTCATTTTATTGGTGACTTCCTTTGCTGTGCAGAAGTTTTTAGTTTGATGTAGTCCCATTTGTTTGTTGCCCTTGCTTTTCTTGTCAAATTCAAAAAATCCTTGCCAAGACTGATGTCAAAGAGTTTACCATCTATTTTTATTCTTTTAATAGTTTTATGGTTTCAGGTCTTTAGTCAAGTCTTTAATCCATTTTGAATTAAATTTTACCCATAGTGTACAATAGTTTTTCCAACACCATTTGTTGAAGAGACTCTCCTTTCCCCATTGTATATTCTTGATTACCTGGTTATAAATTAACTGACCATATATGCATGGGTTTATTTCTGGGCTCTCTATTCTGTCCCATTGATCTATATGTCTTTTTTTATGGCAATACCATGCTGTTTTGATTACTATAAGCTTTGTAATAGAGCTTGAAATCAAGAAATGTGATGCCTGCAGCTTTTTTGTTTTCCCCTCAAAACTGCTTTTGCTATTCAGAGTCATACACATTTGAGGACTGTTCTATTTCTGTGAAAAATGCCATTGGAATTTTGATAGGGATTCCTTTGGGTAGTATGGTCATTTTAACAACTTTAATTCTTCCAGTCCATGAGTACAGAACATCTTTCTATTTATGTCTTCTTCAGCTTCTTTCATCAATATTTTATAGTTCTCAGTGTACAGATCTTTCACTTCCTTGGTTGAATTTATTCCTAGGTATTTTATTCTTTTTGCTGCAACTGTATATGAGATCATTTTAATTTCTCTTGATAGTTCATTATTAGTGTATAAAAACAAAACAGATTTCTGTGTGTTTATTTTGTATCCTGAAACTTTCCTGAACTCATTTATTAGTTCTAACAGTTTTTGGGTCAAGTCTTCAGGGTTTTCTACGTATAGTATCATGTTATCTGCAAGTAGTAACAGTTTTACTTCTTTCTTTCCAATCTGGATGCCTTTTATTTCTTTTCCTACCAAAATGCTCTGGCTAGGACTTCCAATATTATGTTAAATAAAAGTGGCAAGATTGAGCATCCTTGTCTTGTTTCTTATCTTTCAGCTTTTCCCTGCTGAGTACAAGGTTAGCTGTGGGCTTGTTGTATATGGCCTTTATTACATTGAGGTACATCTCCTCTATATCCACTTTGTTGAGTTTTTATCATAAATTGGTGCTGCATGTTGTCAAATGCTTTTTCTGCATTAAAGATGGTCCTTCATTTTGTTAATGTGGCGTATCACATTGTTTTACAGATATTGAACCATCGCTGAAGTAAATGCCACTTGATCATAGCGTATGATCCTTTTAATGTATTTTGAATGTGATTTGCTAATATTTTGTTAAAGATTTTGCATCAATGTTCATTGGGGATATAGGCGTGTAATTTTAGTTTTTTGTGGTGTCCTTTTCTGGCTTTGGTATTAGGGTGATGCTGGTTTTGTAAAATGAGTTTGGAAGTGTTCCCTCTTCTATTTTTTGGAAGACTTGGATAAGGATTGGTGTTAATTCTCCTTTAAATATTTGGTAGAACTCATCAGTAAGGCTGTCTGGTCCTGCACTTTTGTTTGCTTGGAGGTTTTTGATGGCCAGTTCAATCTCCTGAACAGGAATTAGTCTGTTCGGATTTTCTTTTTATGATTCAGTCTTGGTAGGTTGTGTGTTTCTAGGAATTTATCCACTTATTATAGGTTTTCAAATTTGTTGGTATGTAATTGTTCATAGTAACTTATGGATCCTTTTTATTTCTGTACTCTTAGTTGTAACATCTCTTTCAAATTTTGTGTCCTCTTTTTTTTCCCCTTGGAGGGTCTTGCTAAAGGTTTGTCAATTTTATTTACCTTTTCAAAAATCAGCTCTTAGTTTCATTGATACACGTAAGTGTTTTTTTAGTTTCTATTTCCTTTATTTCCATTTTGATCTTTGTTATTTCCCTCCTACTACTAATTTTGGACTTCATTTGTTTTTCCTGCTCTAGTTTGTTGAGGTATAAAGTTAGGTTGAGATTTTTTTTTTGTTTCTTGATGTAGACGTTTATTGCTATGAATTGCCCTCTTAGAAACACCTTTGCTGCATCCTCTAAGTTTTATTATGTTGTATTTCTATTATCATTTTTCCCAAGGTATTTTTTTTCTCTTTTGATTTGTCCTTTAACTCATTGGTTGTTCAGTAGCATGTCGTTTAATCACCAGATTATTTCTGAATTTTCCAGTTTTCTTCCTGTGATTGATTCTAGTTTATACCATTGTGGTCAGAAACGATGCTTGATATGATTTCAGTCATCTTAAATTTATTAAGACTTGTTTAGTGGCCTAACTTATGATCTATCCTGGAGAATATTCCATGTGCACTTGAAAAGAATGTGTATTCTGTTGTTTCTGGATGGAATGTTCAGTATATAACTGTTAAGTCCATCTGGTTTAACATGTCATTTAAGTACATTATTTCCTTATTGATTTCCTCTTTGGATGATCTTTGGAAAAACTATTATTTTCTTTATATCAAGTTATAATTAGGACTAGTGGATTTTAGGGCACCCAAGGAAATTCAAAACCTTCTTAAAACCATACTAAATATTTGAGATTTAAAGGGAATTGTAAGCAATTTATAAATATTCCCCTTTTGCTATCAATTAATAAAAAGCCCTCTGTTTCGTGATAAAATTTAAGCTTTTAAATTTATATAGTAAGTGTTTTCCACTCTGTTACTGGCCTTCTCTGTGCTATGAAAAGTAGATTGTCAAGCCAAGCATAACTTCCCTTTTTTTTTCACCTCAAAATGTCCTCTGTACTGTGTTTTTTTTTAAACTTTAGCATGCAACAGAATCCCCTGGAGAGCCTGTTAAAACACAGATTGCAGGGTTCCACTCCAAGTTTCAGATTCAGTAGAACTGGAGTAGAGCTCAATAATTTGCATTTCTCACATGTTCCCAGTAATTTTGATATTCTTAATCTGGAGACCAAACTGAGAACCACTGATCTATGATTATACTCAATTACTCCCCTTCAGTTTAAGAGAAATAAATAACACTTCTCTCCAATAAATTTTACTGTACTCTTGATTCCATTTCATTATTATCTGCAATTATTCCCTCTATTCCCAGCTCTCCAATCTCTGTATGTACTGACTTCTTCCTTTCTGCCTTCTTGATGAGTAGACTTCCATTTTTAGAAAACACAAAAAACAGGTGTGCCATCTAACTACCATTTTTGTCTCTCATGCATTTACCTGTTCACTGCCAAATTTCTAGATATAATATCCTTGAACCAAAACCTCTACATTCTCTTACTTTTCTTCATTACTTGGATCATCTCTGAATCAATTAAGAGTCACAGCAGGCAACAGGTAGCACTCTCAACTTGGGTAAATTATTAACTATAAAAGTATGGGCAGGACATAGGGGAAACTACAATGGATACTGCAGTAACCTGAGCTAGAAACAATGAGATGATCCTTTTTCATTCCTAGATCTGAATGAGTGAGAAGAAGCAACACTTAACAGAATCTGGAGAGAATGTTCCATGGGAGCTCTGACCTTCTGGTGAGGAGTGTAATCCATAGCAACACCATGGAGGTAGGAGACGGGGGGGGAAAAAAAAAGGTTCAGTCTCTTTCCTCCTGTCAATATGCCAATATTACACTAGTTGCTCCAAACTGGTTAAAGCAACCAGAGGCCAGAAGGAAAATGAGCTAGTTGATAAAGTTCTAGAGTTCAGCCTCATGAGACAGGATAGTGGAGAGAAGGACAGAGAATGGATCTGAAGTGCAAATAGATGATATCCAGCACAATCCATACCTTTTGATCTTCAGCCTCTATTCTTGTCCTTTATTTAGGTAACAATTTCTGCTCTCAACACAAAACAAAATTCTATAAGCTGCTATTTCATAAGATGATGTCAATTCAGTCATATTCTTCTTATGAACACATGGAATAATCTCTAAGATTATACATATGTAAGATGATAAAATACATCTATCAATTTAAAAGGATTGAAACAATACAAAATAGGTTCTCCAAATTTAACAAAATTAAAACAGAAACAAAAGGATACTTAGAGAAATTCCCAAATATTTTGAAATTAAACAATATACCTTTAAATAATCCATGGTTCAAAAAAGTAATCAAAAGGAAATTAAAAAATATTTTGAACTGAATGAAAATGAAAACACAACATATAAAAATTTATGGAATGCAGGTAAAGCAGTGCTAAATGGTAAATTTATAGCTTTAAATGCCTATATTTGGAAAAAAGCTCTTAAATCAGTAATCTAGGCTTAAACATCTAGAAAAAGAACAGTAAAAGCTAAAGCAAGCAGAAAAAAGGAAATAATGAAGATCAGGGTTAAAACCAATGGTAAAAAAATGGAAAAAATCAATGAACCCCAAAGTTGATTCTTTGAATAGATCAACAAAATTAATATGATCAGGGAAAAAAAAGAGAAAACACAGAACCAAAATCCAGAATGAAAGTGGAGACCTCAACACCAATCTTACAGAGATTAAAAGGATTAGAAATACTGTGAAGAACTTTAGGCCAACAAACTAGACAATTTAGATAAAGTCCTAGAAACATATTGAAACTGACTCAAGAAGATATTTAAAAAAATTTCAGTAAGACTGCAACCTGTACAGAAAGACACTGAATGTTTTCACACAAAGAAAAGCCCACATCCAGATGGCTTCAGTTGTTAATGCTAGCAAACATTTAAATAAGAAGTAACCAATTATTTATAAACAGTTCCAGAAAAGAGGAGGAATACTCAACCCATTCTATGAGGCCATTATTACACTGATTCTAAAGCCAAAAAAATAGAACAAAAGAAAACCACAGACCAATATCTCTTGAATTATAGAAGCAAAAATCCTCAATTATAAGCAAATCCAGTATCTCTTTTCAGGTGCTGTTAATGGTCCATTTCTTGACTTACTGGTAAATCACTGAGCTGAATATTTTTGTCTTTTGCACTTATCTGTGTTATGGTTCAAGATTTTAAATAAAACACATAAAAGAAAGGAATGCTTAGTCTGTGCCTTCCAAGTATAAGTAATTTAGTGAAAGATAAAGACTAATAGGAAAACAGAAGTAATGGCAGAATATGACAAAGTACCCTATAAGGTATAGAGTGTTAAAAGGAAATGGGGACACAGTCGATCCATGTATACTACTGTTTTTTTTTCTTTTGAGAAGCTATGGGGAGGAAAAAAAAAACAAAAAAGTTGATGAAGTAAATAGAATTTGGGTTGCCTTAACCATGGATAAAGAGAATTTCAGTAGGTGAAGAGAAAGAAATATTTAGGCAGAGAATCTGTATGAACAAAGCAAAATCTATTTGGGAGAAATACCAGGTTAAGTTTGGCTCTACCACCACATGTAGAGATGGGGGGAAAAAAATCACTTGAAGGCCAAACCGAGATAATATGAACTTACTCAAAGTGTAGAGGGAGTTATTTAAGTTTTAAGTTTTCAAAGCACAGACAAGACCTATGTATGCTTTTGGGCTATTAGTTTGGGAATTAACAAGTTTAATGGATTGGACCAGGCAGATGGAAAAAGGGATAGCAGCTAAGGGACTAAAGAAGTGGTTCTTAACCATGTTCTCAACCTTTCAGGAGTTAGTGAGATCAAAACCATTTTCATAACTTGTCATTTGCCATTTTCTATCTCAGTCTCTCAAGTTCCCAGATACTATATGACAAGTGACACTGCAACAGATTGAATGCAGAAGCAGCTAGGAGAATCTAGGAGTCCTCTACTAACCCAGACAGCAAAGACCTAAACCTGAAATACCGAGTTACAGGTTTTTATATATAAAAATATAAAATGATCCCAATCTTCTTAATTTTGTTTTGTAAAATAGTTACATTTTTATTAAAAATGTTATTTAACATATGGTTTATGATTTTTAAAGGAACTGAATTTTTACAGTTCTAATTTTGAATACATTAAATAAAAACAGATGTAACAGATATAAACAAAAGCTCTTTGGAATTCTCAATAATTTTTCATCAGTATAAACCTTTGGTCCTGGGACCAAGAGGTCTGAGAATTTTTAGAAAGAAAAAAGGACATAAAACACAATGGTAGTAATGAGAATGAAATGGAAAAGGTTAAATGATAGGCATTGGACAAACAATAAATGTGGGGGCAAACGGGGAAAGAGATAAAGTAGAATCAAGAAGTTCAGCCCGAATGACTTAGAAGAATGACAAAATAAGAGATAAGGAAATAAAAAAGATCAGGAAGTTTGGGGGTATCAAGAATTCGGTTTTGACACAAATGAAATGCCAGCCAAGCAGCCAAGTAGAGAGACATATAAAAAAAAACAAAAACGTAAAGACTAAGATACAGTTTGATGGTTATGTGTGTAGGAAAGACCAGGTTGTTCTGGTATATCTTACATATTGAGCATCACTTCAAGCGAAAAAGATACACATAAGCAGTACCATAAGTCTTGGATCACTTGTCCCCAATTCTTTGGTGGAAGGTTGTTTAAGTTTCTTCTGAAAAGCTCTCTTAAATGGACAATTCTGGAAGCTTCTGGTTACATTTATCTTTTCTAAGTGCTTTTTTTGTATGTTCTCAGTCTTAGTTAAATTGCTATAGACAATTAGCAATTTCTAAGAGGCACGGCTCTAGGGGAATCAGAAAAGACAGACTTCATTCTCATTAGTCACTTTCTCTGGAGTTCACATTCTTTTTTTTTTTTTTTTTATAAAATGAAGACAATATGCAAGGTTAATCTATTGGGCTTCTTCAGATCTAAAATTTTATGAAACAGCTATTAACACCCTTATCATTAGCAAACATGATATTATGTTTGTTCTATGATTGTTTTGGTCAATCTTAAAAACCTCTTCACTCCCCTGATCCTTTAAATTGACAATTTCTAGATTTTCTTCAATTCTATTAAGTCTTGAAATCAAGGGATTAAAGCTGAATTATTACAGGCAGAATAATATTGTTGGGGGAAAAAAAAAACATCACTTTCCTGGGCTTTTTGGTGGTAAAGTATTAGGTTTCTATCTTCATGGAATTGTTTATGAAAAGTTATAGTGTATAGCATGCTTAATCTTTTCTTTTACTAGCAAAAGAATTTTTTCCCAATGAAATTTTATATAACACCTCACTATATAAAATGGACTATAAAGGGCAACGCTCTAATGGAGGTTTGTAAAGGCCTAAAGCCCCACAGACTCAGTCAGCCCTTGTCCCTCCTTCACATCCCATCCAACAAAGGCTCTTTAGGGTGCTTCCCAGGCAACATGGAGTGCACTCTGAAAACCATTACTTTATAGCACCTTTAAAATGTTAAAGATGCCAATATGTATTAAGAATCAAAGCTTCATGTGAAATAAAGCAATTACTTCAGAAGGCCTCTTTACTGCAACTTCAATAAAACATTATAAAATCCATTTCTTCTCAATTTAAACATAATATAAAACTTATCACAGACACATCTTAGGAAAACTGCCTTTTTTAAGTGGTGAAGGAATGAATACACAGCATCAATGCAAACAATACCAGCTATAATACAGTAGATCAGGAGGAATAATTAGTAATTCCTCCTGAGGTAGATGTCAATATAAAATATTAAATACACATTAACAGTAGAATGGATCAAGATTATTTTTTATTGCACATTTGCTTACAAATTTAGGTAGAGCTAAACCTCTAGTATTAAGTTAGTTTCAGCCATATTTCAATCACCTGAATTACAGCAGTGAATAGCCTATATGTTCCCCTAGGATTATGTTTCAGAAACTAGAACATTAACCTTCCCAATTTGTCTAGTTAACTGGAGCACAGGTTTAACATTTGTTTTTAAAAAATTTAACCACTCAAAACTCAAATAGCATACTGTAAAGAAAACAATGTTTATCTCTATTCATTAACTCAGGCTCAGAGAACTTCTGATTACATAATATTGTAAAGGGTCTTCAAAACTATTCAATTCTTGTAGGTATAATTAAGCATTTATTTTGGAAAATTTTAATATTTTGAGAAATTGATTCTCTCATAATCAGGCTTTTATAAGGTCTTCCCTCCCCACCAAAAAAACAACACACAATGACTCCAAATTTAATAAAAGAACCATTATCGTGGACAAAAGCTTCAGAATAGTATTCACATTCTCTTTTCACTGTACTCTGTAGTTTAATGCAAAATGTGCATACAAATTGAAATAATATGGCATTTGAGCAGTCCATGCTTTAAACAGATCTAGAACATTGATGGCCTGATCAAAAAAGACGCAAGAATGAAAACAACTACTATTGCAAACATAAAATTTTGGCCATTAATGGATCAGAAGTAATGGCTGATGCTCCTACTTTAAGTTCATCGATATCATATATATATAAAAAAAAAGGGTGACAACAGATATTTGGCAATATCTTCTTATTTATCCCAAATTCTCAAATGGAAAGTTATTTTTAATGCCTCACACTTAAATTTTATACTTCAATCACTCATGTTTTCCTTTTCAGACTGTTCAGGAGAAATAATTCTACTTAAATTTTTAACCTAGTACGTTTTTCCTCTTACACAGTTTTACATAAAAAGTTACTAAAAATCAATTCTGTGGCATTTGTTTTTAATCATACAAACATTATATACCTATACTGCACTAAAGAAATTAGATCCTTTCTTACTCTATCTAGAACGATATTACCAAATTTGTAAGAACTCTTTTCCATAACTCTGCTTTATAATAATCATGATTTATGAAAAATGCATTTCAACTCCACAGCAAATTAGCATCCATGCTTATTCCACATAGGTACTGCTAGTGGTCCCTGTGGTGTCCTTTCAACAATGACAAACTCATCAGGGTTGCCAAATGCCTCATAGAAAACCAATAAATCTTGTATCGCACGCTCTTCAATCTGAAAAAAGGGTGGGAAAAAAAACTTGCTTTAATCTTTTAGCAGGATTATAATAGCTTTCCAGTTTCCTTTTGCAGAAGTCCCACTTTCTATGAATACAATGCAGCAGAATTAAATTAGGTATCCTGCTATCCCCATGGCAAGTAGAAGGCTTAAAGCCTGAAGAATAATCAGATGCCCGCCCTCTCTTGAATTTTAATCTTGTGCAGAAAGAAAAAAACCCTGAAAATAGTTGTTGGAATCCATTCATTCCAATAACTTCAGTGAGATACTTTCTGCTATACAAGTCTTCTAATTCTTCAGGGCAACTATGGGTCTTATCTGTTTCCAAGCCTGGCTCCCTGGTCCTTCAACTAAATCTGTGGAATTTTAATATCCCTCTAATAATTTCTCTTTTCCATAAGTTAGCCAAAGTTGGTATCTGTGGCTTACAACCTAAGAACACTTACTGATACAGAAGCACTAGATAATGCCAAGTTCATTACTGATCACTTTTATTCTTTTTAATATATATATATATTTATATATATATTTATTTTCTAAAGAGCATGCACAAGTGTGGTGGGAGGGGAGAGGGAGAGAGAGAAACTTAAGCTCCACTGCCCAGTGTGGAGCCAGAAAGGGGCTCAATCTCATGACCCTGAGATGATGACCTGAGCCAAAATCAAGAGTCACATGCTTAACGGATTGAGCCACCCAGGTGCCCCATTGATCATTTTTAAAAACTAAAACAGTCCAAACCATCACCAGTGCTTAAAAAAAAAAAAAAAATCACCCTTGTGACAATTTAGTCTAAATTAATTATCCTGAATTCCTTCAATTAATACTATTGAGTGCCTCAATTTAGTTTTATGTAACATTTTAATGTGATAAATATATGCACCTCTGTGATGAAAATAAACATAATTTTCTTAAGATGAAATGTAGTATAGTTCTTCTCTAAATTAAGTCCATAAAGGCACATTACTTACCTGAATCAAAGCCAAGGGTTTTTCTCGACTTCTGATAAGAGCTGCTTCCTGCTGTAGTTCTTCTTCTACAATAGATGCAAAAGTGACTGGGGCTACCATGGAAGGAGCAGTCAATGAAGAAGACAGCCAGGGACTGAAAGAATAGTAACATGAGTTCTCATTCATCTTCCCAAATTTTTGCATATAAATTTTCCTCTGAAATATTCTTCAACAGTGTTACATTTTCCCCCCCAGTGACCTACAATATAAAGGGACTTGGAAGCTTTTGCATTCTCTTTACAGAATGGTGAGGTGAGAAACAGAGGAAAGGAGAGCTAATATTTTATTTGGATCAGTGTTATAGAGAAAACTTTAGAAAACACCAAAAGGATGGATGGAGCAGAAATGATATAACCAAACAGAAAAGTAACTCAAACTGTGGAGCAGACAGTAGTCAGAAAACTCATTCTATTCAATATACTACTCCCAATTTTTAATATTATCTTTCACTGCTAAACAACAGCCTAGCTTTGGAGGCTCCAAAGCTAATCAATTAGCCTTACTTGTGACTGTCTATAAGTGGTAAATCTGAAATATGGTTGCCTTCTGGTCCTGGGGTACCATGAGTCGAGTATCTGCAAAACAAATGCCAAAAGTAGAGATTAAAACTTCTACTAATATTAGTAAAACTGTTTATTAACAGAAATACAGAGGAAGAATTATAAGTCCTGACTTAGGATACAACTTAATGTGTGCAGTCAGACTTACCTTTAAAATTGTAAGTAAAAAAAAACCTATGCCTGGGTGTCTCAGTCAGTTAAGCGTCTGCCTTCAGATCTAAGAGTCTGGGATCTAAGGGTCCTGGGATCGAGCCCCACATCTGGGCTCCCTGCTCAGTGGGGAGTCTGCTTCTCCCTCTCCCTCTGCCCCTCCCCTGTTTGTATGTGTACATGGGCTCTCTCTCTCAAATAAATAAATAAAAATATTTTTCTTAAAATCCTGTGTATAAAATACCATAGAGGAAGATCTTGCAAGAAATGGTCTATTTTTTCTAATAATATTCATAGAACCATTTACTATTTTCAAACATACATTAGGAAATACAGAAAGCTTTGTATATAAAGTTTTACATTAATAACAGTTTATGAATAAAAGTGAAAAATTAGCACTAAGTTTCAAAATACATACAAACCGGATAATTAGCAACCAAATTTTGTGAGCAACTAATATAGTAAATATTTTGCTAAGCCAGGAATTATAGGATGGTAATATAAGATATAATTTCTATGTTCTAAGAACTCACAAAATGAGGAAACAATAAATAAAATGAAGTATAGCAGAAAATATAATTTAAGACACTAACAAGGACTATAAAAATCAAAAAAGATTTGGTCATTTGAGAGAGCCTCATGGAGAAGACAATAAAAGAGGTGTAGGATGAGGGGTTAGGAAGTATTCCTGTAAGGGAAAAACTTAACAAAGGTACTACAGAGACTGGCCTAATTGTGGAATTTTACAGCTAGAAAAGTACCTAGAAATTATCTGGATTAATCAAATGCCCTCTTTCAGGAATGAGCAAACTTAGGCTTAGGCAGGTTTAACAGAAAGTCAAAGAATGAACAAACCGGGCCTAAAATATTGACTTCCTGATTCATTTATGGATCATTTGTGGAGTGACTAGGTATGTGTAGCACTATGGTACTGAAAATCAGGCTGATTAAAACTTAGTCCCTTTAGGAGGGAAAACTGAAAGGGGAGAAATCAGAGAGGATGATGAACCATGAGAGACTATGGACTCCGGGAAACAAACTGAGGGTTTCAGAGGGGAGGGGCAGCAGGGGGATGGGGTAGCAGGGTGATAGGTATCGAGGAGGGCATGTGTTGTGATAAGCACTGGGTGTTATACACAAGTATTGAGTCACTGAACACTACATCAAAAACTAATGATACATTATACACTGGCTAACTGAACATAAAAACAAAATTCAGTCCCTTCCCTCTAAAAATTCTGAGGGGAGAGATTTAAAAATGTATTTATAAAGAATGATAAAACAATGTGAGATAAAACAATTGATACTTGTACCAATTTGCATAAAGTAGTATGGATTCACAGGAGAAATTGACATGTGGGCATATGCTATTGGCTTCACTGAAGAAATGTTATTAAAGCTGAGGAGAGTGGCACTGAAGTAGGGTTTTTGGTTGTACAAATACATGAAATGGTAAAAGACTTTGGTGGCTTAAGTAAAGATAGGCTGTTCTTTTCAATAAATAGAATGATAGGATTAAGAATTTGGAAGAGATTAAAAGAGAAATAAAATTAAAATGAGCCAGTAGGGCCAGAGAACAAAGTGCATTGAAAGCTAAAACGTTTAGACTTGATGTATGGACAAATAAATTTATTGAGAGTATTTTCATATATACTACCTATTTAATCTTTCCAATACTCTATAAAGCATGTAGTATTTACATTACAGTGATTAGGGAATTTAGACTCAAAAAATATTTTATATATATATATATAACTGCCTGACATAGGTTGGGAAGTAGCAGAAACAGAACTCAAAGCAGATCTTTTTCACTCAGAGGACAGTATGTTTTCCATTATCACAAACCTGCCTTTATTTCTATTATTTCCCTTAGTTTAGAATACATTCTACTACAAATGTTTTCTTATTCTTTAAGGACTGGCTCAAATACCACCTTCTCTCTGCTCCTACAGCACTTCAACGACTATTATAGAGCTTCCCACACCGTGTTGTTATTGTTTGCACATCTGTCTTAACTGCTAGACTAGTCTCTCAAGGTACAGCACTGTGCCTCATTCATGTGTCCAACAGAACACCTGGAATACAGTTATTTGTAAAAACAGAATTAAAGAATAAATAACAGAATCAGAAAGCCAAAGGATTTTAAGTATGAGATAAAAGCAGGGTTTTTTTTTTTTTCTTTTTAAGTTCCTCATTCCTCTGAATTACTGGTAACTTTTTTCTTCTAGATTTTAGGTACTGAATGAAGTGAAAATAGTATAGTTATATGTTCTTAGTTTTAAGTTCTAGGACTTGAAATCTACTGGATGCTTGACCTACAACGTCCAAAATAAGAAGTCTCCAGGATGAAGTAGAAGACTTCTAGCCAAGAGAAAAATGAAGCTAAGGAGATGAAGCTGAGGAATAAATGTTACAAGATGAACAGAATCTAGACTAGAATAACTACAAAATAAATAGAAAAAAATTCTACATTCTGATGGAAGAGAGAGCTACCTTAGGCAGAGACTAAATGCAAATTCCCATGGTTAAGTTCCTTGAAAAGTCCTAGGAAGGAAGGAAGGAAGGAGAAGGAAGGAGAAGAAGGGGAAAGGAAGGGGAAGAAGGAGAAAGGAAGGGGAAGGGGAAGAAAGAGAAAAGAAAGAAAAAAGAAAAAGACAAAAAAAAAAGGGTCTTAAAGTCAGTCCGAGGCTAGAGATTAGAGGCCTTCTAGGGCACTAAAGCATAATATGCTAGCCTCTATTAGGTGTATACATAAAAGTGTTAAATACAGGCCCAGTCCCTTAAATGTGTTTGAAATATCTAGTTGGTAAGTCTAAATGAGCACACATAAAAGTTAAATGAATGACTTGAGTGGTGCTCAAAAATCCCTCCCCGGTATCTGGGATTGGCTAAAAATTTTGACACTTTCAAAGAAATGGAAAAATATTGTAGAATCAATTGTTAATAAGTAAGAAGCAGCAGCTACAAGCTGTCTGTGAAAATGGTATGGTACTGGCTAAAACAAATTGAGTATCAGGACTAAAGTATCTTATATAGGCCTTGTTAAATCACAGTTGAGCAATCAGAGCTTAAGTATAACAATTTACCTGTATAACATTTTATAATTTATAAGGTACTTCCATATACGCTGTCAGATATAAGCCTTATGATAGACATTACTGTTCTTATTTCAGATGTGATGAATCTGGTTCAGAAAGGTTCACAGAGGGCTACTGTGTTAGACTGAAACTCAAATCTGTTTTATAAGATTGTAATCTCAGAAGTCTTTCCATTAATGGTTTTCAGTGGATAATCTCATTAGTTATAAATTTATCCAAACAACTGAAAGTCCATGAAAATTTCATCATAGAATGAAGTAAAACTATTAAATAGAGCTATGATTAAACAAATACCAAAAACATACTAAGCTTTCAGATAATAAATACAGGTATTTGTAACACAGAAACAGACCTCTCAATAGACAATCTGTGATAAGAATTGGCCTTCTGAAAATAAAAGCAATATTAAAAGGCTGGCAAAAATAAAATCCTCTTTCAGAGGTTTTTGTTCAAACTGAACATTAATCTTACCAAATTTAGGCTTTGAGAATAAATTACTTCTTACTCGTACCATTGACTTTTAACTTTTTAAGGAATTCTGTATTAGCTTAATTACAAAGATTTTTGTGTAAGTTTAGAGCTGATATAATTTTTGTCTCACAAGTAGTTTTCCTTACCAATAAGAAACACAAGATCAGTTTCTGCCCAGAATTACATAAAGGGGTGTTTAAGTGGAAGGAAAATGAAAGAAAACACATGAAAATGAAAAAGAACACATAAGTAACAATAAACACATAAATTCCACAAATCCCTCTTTTCTGCATTTTAATATCCCCAAATAACATTGCCATTCCTGGATTTCCCTAGCCTTGAGAGAAAAAAAAAAAAAATCACATTTTCTACAATTAAAACAAGAATATAAGATTTGAGGAATTTCCTAAGATGAACTCCATTACACTTGCCACACAAATTCTCTAAAGGACCACAGCATTTGTCTTCCAGCTATAATTCTATTACCTCTATTTACACTGCCTCTATTACACTTCTCCTCTCTTAAAAATCTCATCCTATGTTCAAAAGCTTGTGGCAATAGATCAGTATTTTTCTAATACTATTTATATGACCATACATATAATGACCAAATATTTGGCACTGAATAAGAAAAGTGTTTATGAACTATTACTCAAGCCCTTCTTCAGTTGGGTTTTTCCTGACAATTCCAATCCACCGTCATTTTTTCCCCTCTCTGAACCACTTACCTGGCATTTAAATCATATACTGCTTGTGACTTAATACTGTTACACTGTATTGCAATTTCACTCTTTACTTTTCATTTAACTTTCATGTGTGCTCATTTAGACTTACCAACTAGATACTTCAAATACATTTAAGGGACTAGGCCTGTATTTAACACTTTTATGTATACACCTAATAGAGGCCAGCAGAATGTTGTGCATATGTAATTTGGTGAATTACTATTTTACTTTGTTTTATTATTTCCTTTTTAAAAAAGCTCACTTATGATTTCACATTTTCTGTAATAAAATTAAAAATGAAAGTCAAGCTGTTTCCATTCTCAGTCATCATATATTATACAGTGATCAGTGATAATATACAGCTATTTAAAACATTTACTTCCACTTACCGAACAGCCAATCTATGGATGGCATGACACTATTATACACTCCTTTATAATACTCCTGTATTATAGTGTATACCATTATAACACTCCTGTATAATATTGTATACTATTATACACTCCTTTACAATTTCCAAACCAGTGTAATAGCAGAAGCCACTTTTCACAATTAAGAGCCTTAATGTTATAGCACACTCTAGTGATCAACTATGAAACCAGATCTTCAATATTGTAAGACAGACTTATACAAATAAGAAAATTTCAATCTATAGTGTTAATATTTAAAATGTAAAAATACTACAGAAATGAACTTAATACTCATGCCTCACAATTTACACACTTAAGGCATACACTATAACTTACTCATTAGAAACAAATCTTACCTGAAACAGCTACAATTTTACCTCATTTATTCATCTGTTCTCACTGAGCATCTTGTTCTCACTGAAAATATTCTAAGCATTGGTAATTCAGTGAGGAGCAGAGATCAATCTCTCATTGAGATGATTCTCTTCTCCTATGCTTTCATTGAATATATGTTAGATACACAGATATTAAAGTATTTGTAGTTGAAAACATTAAAGATTCACACTAATAATAACTGAAAAGTGTGAGGAGTGAGAAGTGCTATGGGAACATATCATAGAAAACTGACCCACTAAGGGAAGTCTGACTTCTCCAAAGAATATGACTGAATAGAGACTGAAAGAAGAATCAGAGTGAACTAGTCAAAGGGGAGGTAAGTGGCAAGAAGTAAATGGCATTTGAGAAACTGAGAGAAGAAGATAACAAGAATCCAGAGATGTTAAAAGAGAAAGATAAGAGGTTGGAAGAAAACAGACTATGCAGGCCTTAAAGTCCAGATAAGAATTCTATCTTTTACCCTAAGAACAGTAAGACCTGCCATCTCAAAAAAGAACATAACTGGCTTGGTATATTGGAGAAGAAGATAGGTTATGCCAAGACCAGTTAGGAGGCTACTCAGGTGGCCCAGGTGAAAGATCACAGTAATCTTTTTTTTTTTTAAGATTTTTTTATTTATTTGACAGAGAGAAAGAAAGCGAGAGAAGGAACACAAGCAGGGGGAGTGGGAGAAGCAGGCTTCCCGCCAAGCAGGGAGCCCGATGCGGGGCTTGATCCCAGGACCCTGGGATCATGACCTGAGCCGAAGGCAGTCACTTAACGACTGAGCCACCCAGGAGCCCCAAGACCACAGTAATCTGAATGAGGGTAAAACAGTGGAGATAAAATTTAATATATGATTTGAGGAATATTTAAGAGCTAAAACTGGCATGTCCTGATGATAGACTGAATATTGGTCAGGAAGATGGAATATAAAAGACTTACAAATGCCATTTAACAAGGAAGGAAACTCAGAAAGAACAGGCTTTTTTAAAGAGAACTTTATTCTTTAAGCATTATGATACACTTTTTTGTTTCCAACTAACCATAGAATATTCCATTCTTTTCATGAAGAACTGGACTCCATATATGCATTTTTTTAATTGAAGTAGAATTGACATACAATGCCATATTTGTTTTAGGTGTACAAGAGTGATTAACAATTCTATATATTATGCTATGGTAACCACAAGTGTAGTCACCATCTATCACCATACAATGTTATGTTGTTGACTATATTGTTGACTATATTCCTTATGCTGTACTTTTCATCCCCGTGATTTACTTATTTTATAACTGGAAGTTTGTAGCTCTTAATCCCCTTCATCTATTTTGCCCATCCTTCCAACCCCCTCCCCTCTGGCAACCACCTACCCATTCTCTGTATTTATAGACATAAATGTTTTGCTTGTTTCTTTTGTTTTGTTAGACTCCACTTAAAAGTGAAATTACATGGTATCTGTCTTTCTCTGACTTATTTCACTTAGCATAGTACCCTCTAGGTCCATCCATGTTCTCACAAATGGCAAGATCTAATTCTTTATGACTAAGTAATATTCCCTCTCTCTCTCTTCTTTATCCATTAATCTATTGACGGACACTTATGTTGCTTCCATATCTTTGCTATTGTAAAAAAAAAATGCAACAAATATAGGGGTGCATATATCTTTTTGAATTCATATTTTTGTTTTCTTTGGGTAAATCAGGAAGAAAAAGGAAGAATGGGCTGTTTTGTATTTTTGTTTGATTTTATGAAAGGGGTTTGAGGAAAACATTGGTTTTAGACAAAGTTAAAATATTTCTGAACATCCAAGTAGGATGGAGTTATGAAGAAGACACCTGAGTATGTCTGAAGCTCAGATGATAGTTGTGGGCAGGCAATATAGTTTTTGAGGCTTTAGTGTATAGGTGATAACTGAAAATAGAAGCTCATGAAATGGTGTAGAAAGAATATAAAGGGAAATGAAAAGATGACCTGTAATTGAACTTCAAGTAGAATGAGTCATATAAAAAGTTCATGGTTTTGGCAATATGGAGGTCACTGCTGAACTTAGCCTGAACTATTTCAGTTTAGTAATGGGACTGGAAGCCAGACTGGATTAAGAAGTGATTAGGAGCTGACAGCTCTTTTGAGAAATCTGGCTGTGAAGGGAGTAGGGGATTGGTGATGATAGGACAACTGTTAGAAGAAAGTGTGGGGGATGACTGAGGGATTCATTACCTCACCCAGATCACACGAGAGAGATCTAACACATATACAAAACCAGATGGGAGGTATCCACCTAAAAGGACAAGGCTGAATATCCACAAGAAAAGAGAAGGATAATTAATAGCTTAAGGCATTTAAAGTGGAAAGGAATGAAGATACCAGCACAGGTATAAATATTAACCATAGGAAAAATAACTCTTCCAGTGCAAAACAAGAAAGGAAAAAAATGAATAAAAATAGATGCAGGTTTGTGTTTCACAGTTAAGAAAATAAGGAAGTTACATGTCTTTCTATTTAAAAGCCTGGTCTATATCACTTATCACACAACTTACAAAAACCAGTGGTATTCTTATGTTTCTCTTATAACAATAAAAAGACTATATTCAATTTTTAAAAATATTGTGATAGATGCAGGATCATTACAGAGTATAACAATCAATTTTTTTAATTTCTAAAAAAATTTGGAATCAAAAAACGTAATGAGATGTACAGACTTTTTAAAACATTTGTTTAGAATTATGTACATAATAGACACATTCATGAAATATATAAACATAAATGCATGTGTATGTGTACAGTGGCACTCAAAAGCAGTTGAAAATAAACATTTTTACTGTGAGACTTTAACAACACTTAAAAGCCTACCTGTCACTTAGGAATGGAATAAAATGCCCTTCCCTCAACATCTTTAAGAATACAACTTACAAAATACTGAATAGTTTTACATTGTTTAGGTTTAGTCATATTCAGTGTATCATAAAATGTTCACCAAACTTTGTTAGTACTTTTTTTCTGAAATACATTTTGAAACTAATAAAAAAAAATGCATTCAAATACTTTTAATACATTGATCACTGGCATGTTAACTTCTGTTGCCAGGTTAATTCACTTCTATATCAATTCAAGAAGAAAATTTATTCTGCCATCTTTGTTTAAATGAAGTATGCTCTGAGAGAATCTTAAATCATAACTATTCAGTCAGAATTTTCTTAATATTAGACAATTAAAATAAATGCTGAAATAAATGTTGAGGCTGATATAATTTTTCATTATGTTTTATATACTTAATTGTGTAAGGTTTCTCTTCTCTTTTGGACTGTGTGTTCTCTACGGGCAGGGGCTCTGTTAATTTTATCACTGTAACTAAATATTTGTCAATTTTAAGACTACAAATGTCTTACATCACATCCAGTTCTGTATTTATGACCCTAACAGCCTTAATATTCTCACTTTTTCATAAGTAAGCATATAAAAAGTTTATCTATTTGATATGTTAGAGATACATTTAAGACTTTTATAGTATTCCACTTATAAAAGTTTTCACAAAGATAGGGAGATAGACCAAATGATTTCTTCAGATTCTTTCTGATCTCCGATTTTCCATATTGTAAGTAAATGGCTCAAGACCTTTGGTCCCAACTGTACATTATAATAAGGCAGCCAGTCACACAATATCAACAATGAAAATGTTTAGAGTTCATCTAAACCAGTAATTTACAGTGTTGTTGTTAGAAGACTGACAGTTCCTCCAGAGTTGCTTACAGGGCAGGTATGATGAGGTTAAACTATAGTATGGTTCCCAGAACCCTCTTCTTGGTACAATCACAGAAATTTATACTAACCTGTTGATAATACTGGAATTAGACATAAGATTTCACATTAAAAACGGTTTAGGGGGAAAAGGTTTAACAAATAGTGTTAAAAAAGCTTTATCATTATGTAAAACGATATTAATCTGGTCACAGCTGACATTTTTAATTACATTTTTGTTTTGTCTAAAATACTTTAGGGTTTAATATCTTTGGGAGACGTCATATTAGCAGAAATAAGAAAAAAAATCCATTTAGCCAACCAACTTGAAACACAGTTCTTTCTTCCAACATTGGACTATCTAATGCTCCAAGAATGATCCTTTTTGTACAATGATTAAGAGAATTTACATAACATGGCAGAAAAGGTACTTTTATTAGAAAATTGCTTTTAAATTATGTTTAGATTTTTCATGTTCCATGTAGGCATTTAAAATATGAAACATCTTTTAAAATATATTGAACTTTAAAAACTAGTATCTAAAACAGCTAGAGAAAAAACTGGAAACACCCAAAGGTCCATCAACAGATGCAGATATATGGGTTGCTTTATCACAATGAAATACTACTAAGCAATAAAGTGGGATGAACTAATGATACACATAGCAACTTGGATGAATCAAAAACTACTGAGTAAAACAGAATTTTTAAAAGTACAGACTAAATGATCCTATAGGTATAAAACTAGAATATACAACATAGTCTCTACTGACATGAGGATTAGTAGCTGCATAGAGACTAAAACGGGGAAGGGAGGAAGAGATTACCAAGGGGCATGAGGAAACTTTTGAGAATGATTGTTATAGTCATCGTCTTGAATGTAGCTGGTAATGGCTTCACAGGTGCATATATATGCCAAAACATCAAACTGTACACTTCAGATTTATACAGTTTACTGTAAGACAATTATACCACAATAAAGCTACAAAAAAATAGACATGTTAATTTTTAATGTAAAAGAATGTGTAAAACTCTGCCTGATAAATTTTTAAAGGTTATTTCAGAATGTAAAACCAATACAGAATTTCTTAAGGTAAAAATATGTTTAACTTATTACCTTTCAACTTTTGGAGCCGGGGAATTGTCTATTCCTTTAAAACAAACTTTTTTGACATGATCTCCAGTAATAGATTTTTTTTCTTCTAAGAAATCCCGGAATGACTTGGATGAAACTGAATGCAGAGAAGATGCCCTGCAAAAGACAACAGAGATCATGTTAAAACATCCATTTTTTAAAAGGTCATTGCTAGAAATCACAAGGAGAAAAGGGAGAGAATGTATACAAAAATTTTACAGTGATGATACATAGTTTTTAATGTGATGTTGGATTCTTGCTGTCAGTTGTGAACTAATCAAAATGATGTGATAAAACAATGGAGACCAACACTGAAGATAACCCAGATGTTGAAATTAGCAATGATATTAAAAACAAGTGTTAAAACTATGTCTCTGGCAACAATAAAAAGTGCTCAGAATAAACTGAAAAATAAGCTCAGGGAAAAGAAACTATGAAAAAGAACAAAATAGAAGTTCAAGAACTTTTAATACAATATTTAAAAAACAAAATTCACCGGATGGACTTAACAGCCAGAAAAGAATCAGTAAAACTGAAGATAAATGAACAGAAATTTTAAACTGAACAGAGGGAAGAAAAGATTGAAAAAACATTCTGCCACGGGGACTTATCAGATAATATCAAAAGGTCTACCATAAGTGTAACTGGGAGGACCAGAAGGAGAGGTTAGAAATATGGCAGACAAAAATATTTAAAGAAACAATAGCCAAGCATTCCCCAAATCTGGTGGAAGATATAAAGATTTTAGCAAACTCCAAAGATCAATCTAAAGAAAGCCATACTTAGGTACATAATGAGCAAGCTGCTAAAAACCAAAGATCAAAAGAAAATCTTGAAAGCTTCTTGAAAGAAATACAACACAGTATGAAAACACCTAGCTTATTAGAAACAGGGAAAGCCAAGACAGTGGAACATCTTTAATTCAATGAAAGGTAGGAAAAAAAAGCTATTGATCCAGTATTCTATATGGGTGAACTTGGACAAGGATCCTCTCCAAGTCAGGATCAGAAACAATTACAGTCCTGGCTGAACCTTGATTACAGCAGTGTGGGAGACCTGAGCCAGGGGCACCCATAAGCAGTAACAGTGAAGCCTGACCTAAAGGAACTATGAGACAATAAACAGATTGTTTTAAGCCATTGTTTAGAGATAATCTGTTACAAAGCAATAGATAACTAATATAAGATACCACTGGAATTAAAAAGATAATAAAGATTATAAGTAACTTTATGTAAATAAATTTGACAACTTAGATAAAATGGACAAATATCTTGAAAAAACAATTTATTAGGGGCACCTGGGCGGCTCAGTTGGTTAAGTGTATGATTTTGGCTCAGGACATGATCTCTGGGGTTATGGGATCAAGCCCTGTGCTCAGTGGGGAGTCTGCTTCCCCTCTCCCTCTGCCCCTCCCCCTCCTCAGGCACACTCTCTCTCTGAAATAAATCTTTAAAAAAATATTTATCAAAGAAAAAATATGAAAAAATATATAGACCTATCTCTATTTCAAAAATTGAATTAATACCACCAGTTTTAATTGTAGAAATTGACAAATTGATTCTAAAATGTATATGGGAATACAAAAAACCTAAGCCAAAGTATTCTTTTTTTCTTTTTATTAACATAAAATGTATTATTTGTTTCAGGGGTACAGGTCTGTGATTCATCAGTCTTACACAATCCACAGTGCTCATAATAGCACATACCCTCCCCAGTGTCCATCACCCAGCCACCCCATCCCTCCCACCCCCCTCCACTCCAGAAACCCTCAGTTTGTTCCCTGAGATTAACAATCTCTTATGGTTTGTCTTCTTCTCTGGTTTTGTCTTGTTTCATTTTACTCTCCCTTCCCCTACGATCCTCTACCTTATTTCTCAAATTCCTCATATCAGTGAGATCATATGATACTTGTTTTTCTCATGATTGACTTATTTCGCTTTGCATAATACCCTCTAGTTCCATCCACATCATTGCAAATGGCAAGATTTCATTTTTTGATGGTTGTGTAATATTCCACTGTATATATATACACCACATCTTCTTTATTAATTCATCTATTAATAGACATCTAGGCTCTTTCCATAGTTTGGCTATTGTGGACATTGCTGCTATAAAATTGGGGTACACATGCCCCTTCAGATCACTACATTTGTATCTTTGGGGTAAATACCCCATAGTGCAACTGCTGGGGGGTAGGGTAGCTCTATTTTGAGGAAACTCCATACTGTTTTCCAGAGTGGCTGCACCAGCTTGCATTCCCACCAGTTGTGTAAGAGAGTTCCCCTTTCTCTGCATCCTCACCAACTTCTGTCATTCCTGACTTGTTAATTTTAGCCATTCTGACTGGTATGAGGTGGTATTTCATTGAGGTTTTGATTTGGATTTCCCTGATGCCAAGTGATGTTGAGCACTTTTTCACGTGTCTATTGGCCATTTGGATGTCTTCTTTGCAGAAATATCTGTTCATGTCTTCTGCCCATTTCTTGACTGGATTATTCTCTGGGTATTGAGTTTGATAAGTTCTTTATAGATTTTGGATACTAGCCCTTTATCTGATATGTCATTTGCAAATATCTTCTCCCATTCTGTCGGCTGTCTTTTGGTTTTGACTGTTTCCTTTGCTGCGCAGAAGTTTTTTATCTTGATGAAGTCCCAAGAGTTCATTTTTGCCCTTGCTTCCCTTCCTTCTGATGATGTGTCTAGGAAGAAGTTGCTGCTAGCCAAAGTATTCTTAAAGAAATACAAAGTTGGAAGAAGATAAAACAAGTCAGAGTAATCAAGACAGAGTGGTACTGACATAAGGATTAACAAACGGATCAGTGGAAAAGAATAGAGAGCTCAAATATAGATCCTCACATCTATAGTCATTTTAATATAAATAATTAAATTCCCAAAACAATTCAGTGTAAAAGTATTTTATCTATAATAAACAAATGGTTTATAGAAGGAAAAAACCTTTACCTTTATCTCACACCATATCCCAAAATTAATTCAAGGTGGATCACAGACTTAATGTAAAAGCTAAATATCCTAGAAGAAAACAAAACACTATCTTCATAACTTGGTGGTAGGCAAAGGTTTCTAGGGCTTATACAGGAATAAACATCAAATAAAGAAATGGTGAATTAGACTTAACCAAAATTAAAACTTCTGATCAGAAGACACGGTTAAGAAAACAGAAAATATCTGCAAAACATATATTTGACAAATGACTTGTATCCAGACCGTAAAAACAACTCCTAGAGGGGTGCCTGGGTCGCTCAGTCAGCTAAACATCTGCCTTCGACTCAGGTCATGGTCCCAGGGTCCTGGGATTGAGCCCTGCGTGGGGCTCCCAGCTCAGTGGGGAGCCTGCTTATCCCTCTCCCCGCTGCTTATTCTCTCTCTCAAATAAATAAAATCTTTTTTTTTTTAAAAAGAACTCCTAGAACTCAAAATTAAAAAACACAAGTAATAAAAGGCAATTTCAAAAAGCAAGCAAAAACGATTTCAATAGACACTTCACAAAGAAAGATATGCTAATGATCAATAAGCACATAAAATAGTGCTCATTATTCATCAGGGAAACACAAAACCACAACGAGAAGCTGCTATACACCCACCAGAATGGGTAAAATTAATTGACAATATCACATGTTGGCAAGAATATAAAATAACCAATGCTCTCATACATTGTTGATGGGAGGATAAAATGGTACTAATGCTATGGGAAAGGTCTGGCAGTTTCTTAATAAGTAAATATACATTGTATCTGTATAATCCAACAATTGTCCCTAGTATTTATCCAAGAGAAATTAAAATATATGTCTCTAAAAAGGCCCATACAAGAATGTTAACAGCAGCTTTATTCATAATTGCCAAAAACTATTCAATAGGAATAAACACAAATTGTATATTCATACCTTGGAATACTACTGAGTAATAAAAAGGAATAAATCATTGGTATACACAATCCAGATAAATTTGAAAGACATGCTGAATGAAAGAAGCCAGAGAGAAGAAAGTACATATTTCATTCTCCTTATATAAAGTTCTAGAAGAGGCAAAACTAATCTGTGGTCAAAAAAGAAAAAACAGTGGTTGACACTGGTATGGAGGAGGGGGCCAGGATAAAAGAGAAGTTTCTGAAGAAAACTTTGGGATAATGGTAATGCTCAGCAATTTATTAAAAAGATAATAAACAATGACCAAGTGAGGTTTTTTCCCCAGGAATGCAAGGTTGGCCTACAAAAAAAAAATCAATATAAAACATACATTAACAGAATAAAGTAGAAAAATCTTACGGAAAAGGCCTATGATCCAAAATATGACCAATAAAAGGCAAAGATCTGAACGTGCATCCCAAAGATATAAAAATGGCCAATAGGCCCGTAAGAAATGTAAAATAAACCACACCTACTAGTAGCTAAAATGAAAAAGATTAAGTGTACCAAGTATTGGAAAGGATATGTAACAACAGGAACTCGCACACACTGCTGGCAGAAATATAAAACATGACCATTCTGGAACACTGGTGCTTTTCTTATAAATAAGTCTAACATTCACTTAACATATGATCCAGCAATTCCACTCCTATTTACCCAAGAGAAATAAAAACATGTCTATTATGACTTATACATAAATAATAACTTTTTTCATAAAAATATACTGGAAACCCAGTATTTCTCAACAAAAAAGGAAGAAATTATGGGATAAATGCAACAACATGGATGAAGCTCCAAAACTTTAAATTAACAGAAAGCCAGACATAAAATAGAACATTACTGTACTTATATGCCATTTATACAAAATTTGAGAGCAGGCAAGCACTAAGTTATAGTGACAGAAATTTCATCAATGGTGGCATAGGTGGAGACTGAGAAAAGGTACTGGGATGACAGAAATATTTCTTTTTATTTTCATTGGGGTGGTGAATACACAGATGTATACATTTGTCAAAACTCCTATACATAAAATTAGTGCATTTACCATATGTAAATTATATCTTGATAAAGTTACTTTAAAAAACAGTATAGAAAAGGAAATCTGAACTCCTTCCCAAATGACTAAAATAGTTGAAAAATGCCAAGTTTTGGTAAAGAGGTGGAGAAAGCACAACTCATATACCACTGATGAGAATGTTTTGTGATAGCCACGAAAAATGAATATATGCATATCCTATGACCCAGTTATTCCTAGTTATGTACCCAATAGAAATGCAAATGTACTTCACCAAAGACATGAACTAGAACATCTATAGCAACACTAATCTTAATAGTGAAACAACGAAGATATTCAAATGCTAACAAACACTGAATGAATAGATAAGTTGCAGTATATTTACACAGTGGAAATTAGTACTCATCAAAATATGATTGAGTTTCATAAATATGTTGAACAAAGGAAGCCAGACACATTAAAAGAAAATCTACGGAAAGAGAAGTCAGGATAGTGGATGATAAAAAAGATAGTGGGTTGGTGCAGGGGGAGGGGACATAGAAGGGTGGCAGGAGGGGACTGAGAAGATGCTGGTAATGTTACTTCTTGATTTGAGTGCTGGTTGCACAGGATGTGTTCAATTTGTGAAAATTCAACCTATACACTTATGATAACTGTACTTCTAAGTGTATATTGTTTTAATAAAAAGTTACTTAAAATGTAAACCTAATTTTACACTGATAAAATAGAGGAAATAAAAATTAGGTTGATCTAAATACACAAAATTAATCACACCCAACATAGGTATAATACTTTGATAATTAGTTAAAAGTGGAATGTATTTTAGAATAATACCAAAAAACAGGCAAACAATTAAAAATCATCTATACAGACTAATTTAGCTTTCAAAGATTTCATATTCAAATTTTATGATATCAATCTCAATTCAACAATGTTTTATTTTACAATCAACACAAAAACAATTTGTAGGATAATGGGGTTAGGCACATAAGCTCTGTTGCTAGACTGACTAGGTTCAAATTTTAGCTGACCGTGAGAAGTTAACCTTTGTGTTTCAGTTTCCTCATCAATAACATGAGGATACTAATACCATCCCCTTCAGCGTAATGGTTGTTATGAGAATCAAATGTTAATTTATGAAAGAATACTTAAAATAATACCCGATACAGAGAAATGCTATGTTAAGTCTTACTATCCATGATTTTCATAGCATTTAACAAAACTTATTGTGATTTAAGAGAAAAAAAGACAATGAGAACAAAAGTTCTGACATGAAGACATATAATCAGTTATAAAAGGCTTAGTATCTCTTTCCTTCTAAAGTCTTAAAATATTTTAAAAAAATAAAATTAATTTTTCTATTTATCAGAGAGAAAGAGAGAGAGCACAAGCAGGAGGAGCAGCAGAGGGAGAGGGAGAAGCAGGCTCCCTGCTGAGCAGGGAGCCCGATGCGTGACTCAATCCCAGGACCCTGGGATCATGACCCAAGCCGAAAGCAGACGCTCAACCAACTGAGCCACCCAGGCATCCCCCAGAAAAATTAATTTTAAAAGATAACCTTTAGTTATTAGTTATTTAATACACTAGATCTGTACCACATCCTTAGCATCATTTTCAGAATCCTTAACATTAGAGAGTCAAAATTATAAGCAATAATAATATGTAAACAATTTCCATGGCTTTTTTTTTTTCTATTTTTCTTTACTCAGAGAACAAAGTGGTCATGTTACTAAGTGAACACAAATGCTAACAGGGTAATTCCCAAAAAAGTTAAATTCATACTGGCAAGAAATCATGAAGTCCATACCTAAAGTTCGTAAACTATTTGAGATATGCCATAAAAGAGCAAGGCTTTCTAAAATCCTGGATTTTGTCTGAATAGCTCATTTGTACCTAACGCTGATCTAATTACCAAACCATATCTGCAAAACACTTTAACAGGCATCATGTCATTTAATTCTTACAGTAACAACCCTAAAAGATAAGTATTTTTATCATCTCCTTTGTTTAAAAGAAGAGTAAAACCAAAGTTTAGGGATCACCAGAGAGAAGGCAGAACTGGGATCCAAATCCAGTTCTTAATGATCATAGAACTCATCCTTTATCTAGTCTACCGCTGCCTTCAGTAAGAAATCAAGACATTTCTTATGAAGTGCTAAAGATAACACAAATACGAAGAAGATACTGATGATACACAGTACGTCTTGTTACCATATGACCTAAGCAAAACAAAACAAAAAATTTTTACCAAATTTCTATTTGCTCAGTAAAGATTAGATCAATCAATACAAAACATCTCACATAAGATTTTTCTAAGAAAAAAGAAAAGTTCACCAAAAATGTAATACATGTTAAGGAAATCAGTTAATCATGTGGCCATATTACAAATCAAGTTACAATTTATTAAAATATAAATGCCTATCATATATTTGATTAGACAATGTTGAAGGTGCTATGCTAAATGTTTCATGCTTTAACTCAGTTTCAGCTTCATAATACCCCTGTGAAATAGGTACTGTTTTTAGCTCTATTTATGGATAAGGAAAGTAAGAGATTAAATAACTGATCTAAGTTTATATTGCTACCAAGTAACAGATCCATGATTTAAACTCAAACAAGGCTCACTCCAGAACCCTGGGTTAATCACAGTATATACTGCTGTCCATATATAAAAGTCATTTGCTCTAAGTAAAACCTTAAATCACATCAGAGCAATCTTCCTTATAGATTTCTATCAGAAACATGACCTATCTAGGAATTCATGCTAAAAATATTTCTTCAAAAGGAACTTACCTATGACTTGACCACAAAATTTTTCCCAAAACACATACAAACATAAAAAGTTAAACACATATACAAAACAATCATTCCCCATTTCCTTAACAACTTCCTCTTCCCAAAAGACACATGCCTAAATGTTTCTTTTAGCAAACAAGGTAACTATGGTGTACAGTATAACATTAGCAATTTGGGAACACTGCTGGCAAATGTTCTTGCCTGAGAATCCATTCAGTGTCTCTCTAAGTATTCATGTTTCTAAATACAGAAATTTTACAATGATCTATAAAGCACAAGCCATCAGACTGATCCTAGTAGTAATTTAGGGACTCCTAGATGTGGTAAATGATACTTCTAGATGTGGTAAAACTCAAAACTTTTTTAAAAAGCTACTGATAATCTCCTTAGGAATAAATGTAACAGTGCTTATAAAATATCTTAAACTCACATGTTTATTAATCATGCACAGTGGTTACCTATAAAATGATTTACCAGATTTCTTTAAATGAGTTCTATTCTTTCCACTGATCATGCCATAATTTGAAAGTGTCTGATTTCCCATGATTTTGCTTTCTGAACTCAGGCTCTGCCATCTTAGCATCTTAGAAACCACAGTAGCTTTATGAAGAAGCATTTGTAGACATTTGTAACCACATAAAAAATTGAGATTTTGTTTCTCAGCTAAAGCAGCCCTGGAATTTTAGCTTTAATAAATAAAATTTCCAGCTCTAAAAAGTTAAATAATTGAATTAGTATATAATTTATAGGTTACCTCTACATGGAATTTGGAAGAATTTATATTCAGACATCAGGCCAGGCCACAAAGATTGTGCTTTCTTCCACTCAAGATAACTGGTGAGAAATGTATTATTTCTCCAAATAAAAAAGGTGATAATGAATAGTGGCCAAATCCCATATACACTTGGTGTTTCACATTAGATTTAAGTTCAGCTGATCAGAACATTCTAATGCAAGAACCAATTCTCTTTAATACATACTATAGACAGCAGGAGTACAACTATGTATTATGAGTCATATATAAACTAGGTGAGTGAATCTGCAAACAAATTAGTGAAAATCCTTCCCACAATCAGAAGCAGACTTATAGAGCTAATTTGTGATTTGCTAATGAGCTGTATCTTAACCTTAAGATAAACATAGCATAAAAACATCTTCTATGGAAATAAAATCGTGTTAGATGATTCTTCAGAATGATGAAGATGCACCTTTGCAAAATAGCTTTAAAAACTAAATCACTACAGTATTGAATATACTCTATACATACAATTTGTAAATCAGATTAAAATGCTAATTTAATCTTAATTTTCTAATTTATTCATAGAATAGTAAAGTTTAAATTCTACCAACTTTCTTTAGACCAACATTTACATGGGATATTTTCAGGAAAACAAATCTATTCCATTTTTTAATTTCTTCAAGCATATACTGCATGTATTCATACCCTATGTGTAAAAAGTATTCAAGAATCAAATGATTATTTCCATTTACACTAAATATGGGTCAAAATTCATGAATTCCAAACATCAACCATTTTATATAAACATGTTTTTAAGATTTCTAACAAATACCTTGATTTGTGCCATTAATTTATAAAATTTCCATAATGAAAGTATAGTAAATATTTTATATCCTTATTTTATATATATATATAATTATTTTTATATATATACTGGCACTACATATATTTTACTAAGTTACCTCAGCCCACTGTTTAATGAGTACAAATAGAAGTATATATATTCAGGAGAATTTAGCAGAAATGCACTTTTAAAGATCCTTCAGATACCAAAAATACTACCAAGAAGTCATAAGAAGGACATAAATAATTTTATAACTCACTTTGATAATTCAGAATAAAATTATAATTAAATTTACTTGGTGTCCTAAGCTACATAAAACCACTATTGATTAGTTTGTATTTCTTAATTTTACTAAAGTATAGCTGACATACATTATATTAGTTTCAGGTATGCAACACAGTGATTCAACATTTATATACACTGTGACCTGATCATCCACCATAAATCTAACTACCATCTGTCACCAAAGTTGTTACACATTATTAACTATATTCTCTATGCTACACGTTCTATCTACGTGTCTTATTTATTTTATGACCAGAAGTGTGTTCTTTTGACTTTTTAATCCCCTTCCCCTTCTCCCATCTGATAACCACCAGATTGTTCTTTGTATGTATGAGTCTGTTTCTGTTTTGTTCATTTGTTTTTTAGATTCTACATATAAGGAAAATCATACAGTATTTGTCTTTCTCTTCCTTATTTCACCTAGCATAATACCGTCTAGGTTCATTGATCTTACTGCAAATGGCAAGATTTCATTCTTTTACTTTTTTTTTTTTAAGATTTCATTCTTTTTAATGGCTCCTATTCCACTGTATGTATATATACCACATCTTTATCCTTTCATCCATCAATGGTATTTAGTTGCATCTATATCCAAATGAACATAGGATTCTATATTTATCTTTTCAAATTAGTGTTTCATTTTCTCCATATGAATACCAGAAGTGGAATTGCAGGATCATATGGTAGCTCTATTTCTAATATTGTGAGAAACCTCCATACCGTTTTTCATAATGGTTGCATCATTTTGCATTCCACCAAGTGCATGAGAGTTCCCTTTTCTCTATATCCTCACCAACATGTTATTATTGTCTTTTTGACAACAGCCACTCTGACAGGTGTGTGGTGATAGCTCATTGTGGTTTTGATTTGCATTTCTCAGATGATTAGTGATGTTGAACATCTTTTCATGTGTCTGTTGGCTATCTCTATGTCTTCTTTGGAAAAATGTATATTCAGGTCCCCAGACCATTTTTTAAATTGGGTTGGGTTTTTTTGTTTTGATATTGAGCTGTATGAGTTCTTTATATAATTTGGATATTAAATCCTTATCAATCACATCATTTGCAAATATCTGTTCCCAGTTGGTAGGTTGCCTTTTTGTTCTGTTGCTTTTCTTCACTCTGCAAAGGCTTATTGGTTTAACATAGTCTCATTTGTTTATTTTTGCTTTTGATGCCCTTGTCAGAGAAGACATTTCAAAAAAATATGTTGCTCAGGGGTGCCTGGGTGGCTCAGTTAGTTGAGTGTCTGACTCTTGGTTTCAGCTCAGGTCATGATCACAGGGTCATAAGATTAAGGCCTGTGTTGGGCTCTGTGCTCAGTGCAGCAGAGTCAGCTTGAGATTCTCTCCCTCTCCCTTTGCCCCTCCCCCGACTTGTGTGCGTGCACCCACTCTCTCTCTCTCAAATAAATCTTTAAAAAAAAAAAATATGTTGCTCAGGCTGATATCCAAGAGCTTACCACCTATGTTTTCTTCCAGTAGTTTTATGACTTCTGGTCTTAAATTTAAATTTTTAACCCATTTTGAGGGCTTTTTTTGTATGTGGTATAATGACCCAGTTTTCCCAATACCATTTATTGAAGAAACATGTTCTTTCCCCATTATATGCTCTTGCCTCCTTTGTCAAAGATTGACCATATAAACATAGATTTATGGAATCTATTCTGTTACATCCATCTATGTGTCTGTTTTTGTGCCAGTACCATACTGATTATTATAGCTTTGTAATAGTTTGAAATCAGGGAGCGTGATACTTCTATCTTTGTTCTTTCTCAAGATTGCTTTGGCTCTTCAGGGTATTTTGTGGTTTCATATAAATTTTTAGGATTATTTGCTCTAGTCCTGTGAAAAATGCCCTTGTTATTTTGATAGGGATAGCACTGAATCTGTAGATTATTCTTGGTAATATGGACATTTTAAAAATACTAATTTGGGCGCCTGGGTGGCTCAGTAGTTAAGTGTCTGCCTTCGACTCAGGTCATGATCCCAGGGTCCCAGGATCAAGCCCCGCATCAGGCTCCCTGCTCCATGGGAAGCCTGCTTCTCCCTCTCCCACTCTCCCTGCTTGTGTTCCCTCTCTCACTGTGTCTCTCTGTCAAATAAATAAAATCCTTAAAAATAAATAAATAAATAAAAATACTAATTCTTCCAAACCATAAGCATGGTGTACCTTTCTGTTTGTGTTATCTTCAATTTACTTCATCAGTTATAGTTTTCTGTTCTTTCACATAGTTGGTTAAATTTATTTCTAGGTGTTTTATTCTTTACAATGAAATTGTAGAGAGTATCGTGTTCTTAAATTTTCTGACAGTTCATTATTAGTGTATAGAAAGGTGACAAATTTCTGTATATTAATTTTGTATGTAACTTATTTATTCTAATAGTTTTTGGTGGAGTCTTTAGGGTTTTTTATATATAGTATCATGTCCTCAAATAATGACAGTTTTACTTTTCCTATTTGGATGCCTTTTATTTCTTTTTCTTATCTGATTGCTGTAGCCAGGACTTCCAGTACTATATTGAATCAAAGTGGTGAGAGTGGACACCTTTGTCTTGTTCCTTATCTTAGGGGAAAAGCTCTGTTTTTCACCATTGAGTATGCTGTTAGCTGTGGGTTTTTCATACGTGGACTTCATTAAGTTGAGGTATGTTCCCGCTAAATCTACTTTGTTGAGGGTTTTTATTATGAACGGTAGTTGTACTTTGTCAACTTGTCAATTTGTCCAATGCTTGTTCTGTATCTATTGAAATGATCATATGGGTTTTTTTTTTCCTTTCTCTTGTTAATGTAATGTATCACCTTGATTGATTTGTGAATACTGAACCACCCTTGCATCCCAGAAATAAATCCCACTTGATCTTGGTGAATGATATTCTTACTATATTGTTGGATTCAGTTTGCCAATAGTTTGTTGAGGATTTTTGAATCTATGTTCATCAGAGATACTGGACTGAAGTTTTTTTGGGGGGAGGTTCTGTCTTTATCTGATTTTGGTATCAGGGTAATGCTGGCCTCATAGAATGAATTTGGAGTTTCTTCCTCTTCTATTTTTCTGGAAAAGTTTGAAAAGAATAGATATTAACTCTTCTTTAAATATTTGGTAGAATTCAACATGTGAAGCCATCTGGTCCTGGACTTTTTTGTTGGGAGTTTTTTGATTACTGATTCAATTTCATTGCTAGTAATCAATCTGTTCCTATATTCTATTTCTTCCTGCTTCAGTTTTGATAGGTTATACGTTTCTAGGAATTTATCCATTTCTTCTAGGTTGTCCAATTTGTTGGCATATAATCTTTCATAATATTCTCTTACAATTCTTTGTATTTCTGTGGTGTCGGTTGTTATTCCTCTTTCATTTGATTTTGTTTAATTTTGGGGGGGAGGATCAGTTTGGCTACAAATTTATCAATTTTTTTGATCTTTACAAAGAACCAGTTCCTGGTTTCATCGATCTGTTCTATTGTTTTTTTAGTTTCTTTATCATTTATTTCCGCTCTAATCTTTATTATTTCCTGCCTTCTACAGCAGGTTTGGGGTTTTGTTTGTTCTCTTTCTAGCTCCTTCAGGTGTGAGGTTAGGTAGTTTGAGACATTTCTTGCTTCAAAACGTAGGCCTGTATTGATATAAACTTCTCTTAGAACTGCTTCTGCTGGGGCACCTGGGTGGCTCAGTCATTAAGCGTCTGCCTTCGGCTCAGGGCATATGTTCCCTCTCTCGCTTTGTCTCTCTCTGTCAAGTAAATAAATAAAATCTTTAAAAAAAAAAAGAACTGCTTCTGCTACAGCCCAGATTTTGGACCACTGTGTTTTCATTTTCATTTGTCCCCATGTATTTTTTGATGCCTTCTTTGATTTGAGTTAACCCATTCACTGTTTACTAGCATGTTATTTAACCTCCGTGTATTTGTCCTCTTTCCAGATTTTTTTTTTAAAGATTTGAGAGAGAACACAAGCAGGGGAGAGGGGCAGAGGGAGAAGAGTCTTAAGTAGACTCCACCTTCAGCGAGATGGGCTCGATCTCACAACCCTGAGATCATGACCTGAGCCGAAACCAAGAGTCAGATACTTATCTGACTGCGCCACCCAGGCACCCCCCAGATTTTTCTATTGTGGTTGATTTTTAGTTTCATAGCATTGTGGTCAGAAAAAACGCATAGTATGACTTCAATCTTTTTGAGTTTGTTTTGTGGTCTAATATGTGATCTATTTTGGAAAATGTTCCACGTGCATTTGAAAAGAATGTGTATTCTATTTTAGGATGGAATGTTCTGAATATATGTATTAAATCCATCTGGCCCAACGCATCATTCAAAGCCACTGTTTCCTGGTTGATTTTGTTTAGATGATCTGATTGATGTAAGTGGGGTGTTAAAGTCTCTTATTATTGTATTACTATCGAGTATTTCCTTTATGTTTGCTATTAACTGTTTAATGTATTTCAGTGTCCCAATGTTGGATGCACAGATATTTACAATTATTATATCCTCTTGTTGGATCATCCCCTTTATGACTATAGAGCATCTTTCTTTGTCTCTTGTTACAACCTTTGTTTTTAAAGTCTATTTTGTCCAGTATTAAGTATTGCTACCCCGGCTTTCTATTCACATTGATTTGTATGTTTTTCCATCCCCTCACTTTCAGTCTGAGGGTGTCTTTAGGTCTGAAATGGAGTCTCTTAAAGGCATATGGATGGGTCTTGTTTTTTTAATCCATTCTTTCACACTATGTCTTTTGATTGGAGCATTTAGTACATTTACATTCAAAGTGATTTTTGATAGGTATGTATTGCCTTTTTGTTACTTGTTTTGTGGTTGTTTTTATAGTTTTCTCTGTTTCTTTCTTCCACTGCTCTCTTCTCTCACCATAAGTTGGCTTTCTTTCATGATAATATTTGGATTCCTTTCTCTTTGTTTTTTTGCATATCTATTATTGGTTTTTTAATTTTTTTATTTTATTATGTTAATCACCATACATTACATCATTAGTTTTTGATGTAGTTTTCCATGATTGTTTGCATATAACACCCAGTGCTCCATTCAGTACGTGTGCTCTTTAATACCCATCACCAGGCTAACCCACCCCCCCATCCTCTGCCCCTCTAAAACTGTTTGTTTCTCAGAGTCCATAGTCTCTGATGGTTCGTCTCCCCCTCCGATTTCCCCCCCTTCATTTTTCTGTTACTGCTTTTTTTTTTTTTTTTTAACATATAATGTCTATTACTGGTTTTTAATTTGTGGTTACCATTAGGTTTGTATATATCTTCTGCATATGCCAGTCTATATGAACTTGATGGTCACTTAAGTTGAACCCATTTACTCCTCTTCCCATCACAATTTAGGTATATGATGTCATATTTTACATACTTTCATTTTGTGAGTCCCTTCACTGTTTTGTTTTTTTTTTTTTCCAGATACACTTATTTTTACTACTTTTGTGCTTCTTTTCTTACTTAGGGTCTTTCCACTCAAAGAGTCCTCTTTAACATTTCTTGTAGGGCTGGTTTAGTAGTCATGAACTTCTTTAACTTGTGTTTGGGAAACTTTTTATCTCTCCTATTCTGAATGAAAGCCTTGTTGGATAGAGTATTGCTGGCTGCAGTTCTTTTCCTTTCAGCACTTTGAATGTATCATGCCAATCCCTTCTGGCCTATAAAGTTTCTGCTAAAAAATCCACTGATAGCCTTATGGGGTTTCCCTTGTATGTAATTGTCTTCTTTTTTCTCGCTGCTTTTAAAGTTCTTTATCACTGCTTTTTGCCATTTTTATTACTATGTGTCTTGGTATGGACTTCCTTGAGTTGATTTTGTTGGGGGCTCTCTGTACCTCCTGGATCTGAATTTGTTTCCTTCCCAAGATTGGGGAAGTTTTCAGCTGTTATTTCTTCAAATAAATTTTCTGCCTGTTTTCCCTCTACTCTTCAGGCATCCCTATAATGTGAATGTTAATACACTTGATGGAGTCACGGAGTTACCTAAGTTCTCATTTTGCATAATCTTCTCTCTCACCTGCTCAGCTTTATTACTTTATGTAACTTTGTCCTCCAGGTCACTGATTTGTTCTGCTTCCTTTAGTCTGCTCTTTATTCCATCTAGTGTATTTTTAATTTCATTTATTGTATTCTTCATCTCTGATTCTTTTTAATCTCTTTGTTAAGGGTCTCACTGATGTCCTCCACTCTTTCAAGTACAATGATTATCTTTATGACGATTACTTTAAATTCTCTATCAGGCATATTATTTATCTCTTTTGCTTAGGTCTCTTGCTATGGTTTTGTCTTGTTCTTTCATTTGGAACATATTCCTCTTTCTCATTTTATCTAGCTTTCTGTGTTTCTATGACTCAGGAAAAATTGGCTACATCTACTCTTGAAAGAAGTAACCTTATGAGGAAGATGCCATGTAGTGCCCGGCAGTGCAGTGTCACCTGTTTACCAGAATGTGGCGCTTCAGGGGTGTCTCCTATATGTGTTGCATGTGCCGTGCTACTGTGGCCAAACTACTTTTTGCTTCAGTCCAGTTGTCTGCAGTGGCTCACTTTGCCTATTGTGGGCAATGTTTGATCCCTGTGGTGTTACTGGACCAGTCTGGGGCCACGTTGGGCTTGAATTGAGTCAAACCAGGCTTTTGCCTGACATGCAGTAGCACCAAATTACAGAGTACTTTCCCTGTGTTGTCCCCTGAGACGCTTTTGTTGGTGGGCGGGGCCTGCTATCAGACCAGCTGTCTGCCCCCAGCCCACTGCTGGGGCTATAGTTTAATTGGTTTGTGTGGTTATCTTTTCCTCTCCCCCAGGGTAGGAGTCACTTTGGAGTGGTGTTGGCCCCTGTCAGGGCTGCTTGCACACTGCCAAGCTTGTGGCCCTGGTCTGAATGGGCTCTGTGCGAGAGTGTATTGGTGGGGTGGATCTACAACATGATCAGGGGTGGGGCATGCAGTAGGTCCCCTGGGAGAAGAGATGAGCCTCTGCAAGGACCATGGCCATCTGGGCTGATCAGCAAAATACGTCGGCTGGATGCAGTTTTAACAAATGCATACCAGTCCTCTGCTAGAGGGGATGGGCTGCCGCTGACCAATGTTGGCCAGGGCCAATCTGCAAGTGTGGGTGGACAGGGTACACAGCGCCTACAAGTTTTGCATGCCGGTCCCCTGCTAGGGGGATGTGCCTCCAACACAAGGCAGGCCAGCTGGGCCTGTCTACAATGCATGCAGGGGTGGGATGCACAGTTTTAACAAAGTGCCTGCTGGTCTTCTGCAAGAGAGGCCCTGAAAAGTGCACTGTCAGGAGATGTGGTATTGGAAAGGCTTTGCTGGTCTTTTGGGGGGTGGAGACCTGCAGTGCCAGACTAAGGCAAGCCTGGCTGGAGGGGGCAGATCCCCGAGGCACAGAAGTGGGCTGGGGAAATGGCACCTGCCAGCTCCTCTGTTCCTGGAGGAGTCTCCCAATGATCTCTGTCCCTCTGGAACATGCTCTGAGATTAGTAAATAATTCTCCCTCCCATTTGCCCCAGGGGTTTTTCAAACTGCTGCTTCTGTGCTGTAGGTCAGTAGGCTGTTTGTTGTGCTCTTTTTCTTATAGCCCTAAAGGTTCTCCCAAATCTCCCTGCTGATTTTTAAAATTCCATGTTTTAAGTCCTGGGGTTGTAAGAACTCACAAAATTCCATCCCTCTAGTTTTCAAAGCCAAATGTTATGGGGATTCGTTTTCCCCATGCAGGCTCCTTGGTGTGACAATCTGTCTCCCCTCTCTGCACCCTCAAGTCCTTTCCTCCAGCGAAGTCCATTTAGCTCCCCACTGTCTCTGGCTTTCTTACACTCTTTGATGTGGTCTCTTCTCTAGATTTAGTTGTAGAGTTTGTTCTGCCAGTCTCTGGATAATTTTCTGGGTTATTTACAATGATGTGTGTGTTATGTGTGCATTGTGGGACGAAGTGAGCTTAGAGTCCTCCTAATGCACCATCTTCCCTGGGATCCTCCTCTTTGCTTTTAAATAATGAAACGGATTAATGGCATGGCTAAAACTATATTACTAAGCCCAAAGCTTCCTCATATGCTTAGTTAATTCTCTGAAATTGCAGTATATTTAGTATCTTGAGAGCTGATCCAAGAACTTTTTTGTGTCTCCTCCATACTTTTCTTTAGGGAAAACACAACTCAATGTTGAAACGGCTATCCCACAAACCCTACAGAGGCAATGACCAAATCAGTCTACCAAATACTGTCTCATATATACAAGGTATGCAACAAATACTGATGAATTAAAACATTCTACTAAACTAATTCTCTCAAATTTTATCCTTTTTACCTGGGTTTTCCCACCTCTTCCTTTACTTTCTTTTCTGTGATCATGCTTTAGATCTACAAGTAGCTCTGACAGACATTAATTTAGTTCCCTTGATAGCACTCAAAATTAGTTGCCACTAGCTTCAAAATAATTTACATTTTAATTGGGAAAACTATTCTCTTACAAGTAGGAAAGGTGGCATTAGAAGCAATGAAAGGGGGGGGGCACCTGGTTGGCTCAGTGGGGTAAGCATCCAACTTTTGATTTCAGCTCAGGTCATGATCTCAGGGTCATGAGACTGAGTCCCGTGTCTGGCTCTGCTTTGGGTCTGGAGCTTAAGATTCTCTTTCTCCCGCTCCTTCTGCCCCTCCCCACCCTGTTCTCTTTCTCTCTCTCTCAAAAAAATAATAATAATAATAAATAAAAGAAGCAATGAAAGGATTCCCTCCAACAAAGGGTAGCCTCCAAGACCCTCCTCAGTCCTTCTGAGAAAATGGAGTTCAATGAATCTCTTTCTTGCCCTTCACACTATCCATATACTTTTCCTCTAGAATTGCTTTTTAGTTATCATGATATAAACTACAAAGAAACGGGAGGCTAGAAGGGAAGCAGGAGGTACAACCTATTTTATATACCTCAAATTGCTAGCTGACCTTTTTAGAGATTGTTCCTATTAATGCTGCCATTTTAAGTAAACTCTAATGGAGAAAACTTACAGCAAGTAAATACCCCTGGCTTAAAAGTGACGATGAAAGCCGTGATTATAACAACATATTAATGATATATCCAAAAGGACAAAGAAAGTAAGGTGGTAAAAAAAAAAAAATTGTTTATCCAATTTTTATATGATATATATATTGTTTCTTAAAAAAATAAGACTGTTTCCTTAAATTACTTTAGCAGTACACACTAATTAGGATACCAAGAAGTGGGGCACCTTGGTGGTTCAGGTATGATCAAGCCCCACATGAGGCTCCCTGTTCAGTGAGTGGAGAGTCTGCTTCTCCCTCTACCCCGCCCCCGGCTTGTGCTCTCTCACTCTTTCCCAAATAAAATCTTTAAAAGAAGATAAAAAAGAATACCAAGAAGAAATTGTATCTATGTACAAAAAATTTTGGAAACCATGATGTAAATGTCAAAATAAAAACTAGACCTTGTGAAGTAATTTTTTTTTTTTTTAATTTAAAAGCAAAGAGAGGAATGAAATATTTGAAAAGATGGGAGGGGGACCCAGAAGCCAAGAACTACCTTAAAAGCTAATGCACAGATCTCTGTTTATTTTAATAAAATTTAAAGCATACCATGCATTCGCTGGCTTTGGAGTTTTTGAAGGAGCAGTTAAAGCTGTTTCCATGCTATTCGTTCCTGAATTGTTTTCTTTGGTAGTCATTGCAATCATTTTTCGTTGCTTCTGAGAAAGTTTAACTCCAGGAGAAATCATTTTGCTAGAAATTAAATGAATTAGTGTTAATTTCTACTTAATGAAGGTTACAGGTAATTATATTGCTTTCTGTTTGATAGGATTTTACTACTATTAGATCAAAATGGCCACCAGATTCAACAGTGACAATAACAGTTTACACTATCAATGATCAAATAATAGCTACAAATGAGCCTTCCTAATATATTTACATCACACTTGTATCAGAAATAGTTCACAATGATCATTTTAGAGGCCAATTTCTGACAACACCATATTCCACAAGAGCTGGACTACCAACCCAACTCAATCTTTAGCATATATCTAAGAAATGTTAGGAAGGCTACAGTACCTAAGGAAAGAGCTTATAATTTAATATCAAATGTAGAAAAAAAAATCCAGTAGGCCTTTCCAATTCTTTAGAACTATAAAACAACACCATCTTTCCTTTTTTATGATTTTTTAACCAACCCCAAATTTGTCTTTGGTGTAGCTCCACATTTTTGTCTACTTTCTTCAATTTGCATGATGGTTCTGAGATCCATGACAGGAGGGCTGACAGGACTAAAATACATATGAAAGGTACTTTACAACACAGTTATTGATCCATAAAGTCCAACCCCCAAACTTCACTGAAACTGTAAACTATATATAAGATTGATAATGAGAGACTAATTTCAAATTTGTCAGCTATGGCCAAATTCAAAAAGAATACTCTGAATGAAAGCTACTTTTATATATACATTAAACAACTAAAATGCATCCAAAGTCATAACTGAAGCTCTCAAAAAAAAAAAAAAAAAGCCAAGCAATAAAATGATTCTTTTCTAACTCAGGCAGAAGTAATCAAAGTTCTGCTTAAATTCTTATCCTTTAAGGTGAATAGAACTTGCAAATTATATTCTATTTTTAACAAAATTCTTACTACTGTCTAATGTTAACAGCAAAAATTTAACAGTAAAGCTTGGGAGTGCTCAATAATATTAGAAACCCACCTGGGGGAGTTACACAATAATGAGAAAAAAAATTCTACAATCTTTAGAAATAGCCAGTCTATTTTGCTGACTTTACACCAAGCGAATTATTCTTAAAACACATTTAATAAAATAACCTAGTGATTAGAAGATGCTTTTCAGTGTTCCCACAAACATGTTGACTTAAAAAGGCAAAAAATTTGAGACTGATTTCTAAACTACTTTTAGAATATGAAGCAACATAAACTGGCACATCATAATCTGGTCTCCCAACTTTGCAAAATACAGCACATTTCAAAATAATTACATAAATATAATTGGTAAGTCAACAGTTTTAGCCTATGATAAACCATAGTAGGTATATAAAGATGAAACAAGCTCAATAAACACTCTAAAAGAATACTGCATTCTAATTATATCTACTCCTTCCACTTAAAAATGGACTTTTCTAAAGAAAAATATGGATTTAATACAGGCAAGTCAAAGCACAGTGTAACATTAAATGAATGTCCTCTGAAAAGTAACTGATACATTTTGTGATACAAAATACATTTTGTGAGCTCTTAAATAACCTTTAATATGCTAAAAACAAAAAGTAGGCCTACAAATGACAAAACAGTCTTCCGGAATGGAAGTTTTAATGAATATATACTATCAAAAAAATAGCTATTAAGTCAATACATATCTAGATATAGGTATGTGTGTGTTATATAGTATTTACCAATTTTCACAAATGACTGTACAAAGGGAACTAAATTCTGTCTGGGAAAAAAAGTGCTTATTTTAGCTGGCTACTAATCTGTATGCATTTAGGTAATTTTCTATGTATTAGAAATTTACATTAATACTTTTTAAATGTGCATTAAAAATTTCCATTGGACTAAAAATGAATATTTCTCGAATAGGTACAGAACAAAATCAAAATGCTACCTGAAAGAGCCAGCAACCCAAGTGGAAGAGCTTATAGTATCAATTCTGTTACTGGGAATGGTTTGTGGAGCAGATATGTTAAGTACTGGTGATTTTTCCCATGGTTTTAAATCTTCCCTAGAATATGTAGGAGGTGTACCATTAACATATGGTTTAATTTTCCCCTGAAGATTAAAAAAAAAAGAAAAAAAAATTAAAAAATGAATAATAGGCACCTGGCATAGTAGCTGACATATAGTTGGTACTTAATAAGCACTGGTTAAATTATATTAAAGCATAAAATCTTATAACAATAATCATCCAGCATTCTTCTAGTTTAGTGTCTTAACCAATTCTCAGAACTTATCAGTGACTATAACCCAATTATCATGAGCTTTGGGAATAATATTTAGGGAATAAGTTTGCACATTAAATCCCTATTAACATGAGTATTAAAAATGTTAATAAAGTTCAAATAAGATATGAATCAATAACTTTAAAATCAATGTCCATGACTTTTATGCCAGACTTTTTGTTTCATATTAATGTCATATAATTCACTATGAATAAAATTAAAGTTAAATAATATTGACAGTTCAAAAGGAACCCTAAAACAACTGCCATTACAATAGATCAAAGAAGTTATTAAAATGGCTATTTCCATTGTCAGGATAGATTCTTATTGCCAGACATTCACAGCATGCCTTTAATCTTCCTTTTTAACCTCAATTGTCTTCTACACCCAACTTGAGGTTAATATGAATTGCCCCCAAACTTCTATCCTCATAAAAAAAAATAATAAAAATAAATTTTAAGAACCACATTAAAAAAAAAAAAATCAATCCTTGAGGCCTAGAAGACCAAGAAGAATGGGTAAATTTTCCATTGTCTCATGAATTTCTCAAAGTTCTAATAGTTCTGTGGAGGACTAGGAGTTAGAGAAAAATGACTGTATCTAATAAGTTAGACACTTTCCTGTAGATTAACAATTACGGAATAAAATGTTAAGACATGTCTAAAAAATGGCCTCCCCAGAGTTTAACCAGACTAGAAATTCTGTAGCTTAATGTCAATTGCGCTAGAATAGGAGAACTCCATTCTATATTGTATTGCTCCTAGTAACATGATAGAGGAAAGAGACTATGCAGAATTTGAAGTTAGGCTTACTTTCAAAATCATTTTCTTTTGACAGTTTTTAGCTGGTGTTAACTGACGTTTCGCAAAATAAATTTCAAGTAATTTAGCTATAAATATATTTCTCCGTATGTCTATACAGTGTTACTATATTTTATATCAACATTATATTTTAATGACAGAAAGATTAGAAATATGTCATAAAAGGCTCAAACTGCCATTAAAATCTTTAAAACTAGAAACAAGGCAAATTTGAGAAAACTAATACTACACATATTATATTTTTTTTTATAAACCAGCCAGGAGAGTATTTTAAAGTTAGAGCAAAAAATAATAAAAAACTAAAGATAAATTGTCTATAGATCTAAAATTTGAAGAAAACAGTGCATTAATTAATAAAAAACAAACCTCAAGTTTATCTGACTGAAATCCTGCTGTGAAATCAGGGGATTGTAAATCTCTAGGACTACCCACTCCTGCATAGCTTCCTTCAGAGTCTGATGTCAACAGTTCGGGAAGAGATTCCACAGAATTGGTCTTACCAGACTTTAACAGTCCTGAAAGGTAAAATTTTTAAAAATATTTAAACACATATACATTAAACATGTGTATTACATTCAGTGAACTAAACAGACCTAAAAACTTCCATTTATCCAGAGATTTTAAAACATTTATATTATATTGACTGTATCAAATCTTGGCAATTCAAGCTAAATGATGAAAAAAATCAGTTAAAATAAAAAACTGAAATGGAGGAGACTTTAAAACAACAGTTTTAGCCATTTCGATTACACAGCAATTATGCAATGAACCTAAGGAAGACACTTCTTTGGATCTGCTTTAAGAAGTGATTCAGAACTTCCTCTCCATAAAAAAGCAAAAATTAATAAACTTCAGACCCTCCCCTTTCTCATCTCTCTGTACCAATTTCTCTGCACCCATGCACAGGGGGACTGGCCCCATTCTGTGTGGGAGGAACATTATAGCCTTTCTACTCCAGTCAACAGACTGGTCCAGTAGCAGAGGCTATGCTGAAGCCCACTGTGGCCTGTTTGAGGGTTTATACTTCTGCAAAAAAAAAAATCTGTGGATTGAAAACTATTTTAATTAGCTTATCACCTAAAGCAAAAGGGTTGTTAGAAATGTACATACCATTTCTTCTCCTAGACAACCTAAATACCTGTCTCCCTGCCATACCTGGTATCCATATTCATTAGTACATCGGAATCATTTCAAATATAGAGAAAACAATAAACTTTTGTTTAAGTTCATGTGTTTATTTTCACATATTTCAATATTAGTAGAATCTAAATAGGTAGCAAAAAAACCCCACATATATGAGCTGTAACTAAAAGTTTTACAAATGACTTAAAAATAAATAAAACATACCACTTCTTATACAAAGAAGTGTGTTTACTTTAAAGTAAATCACTTTGACAAGATATAGGCCTCTTTTGTTGCTGTCACTGCTAAAATAGTTTGGAAACAACATTCAGCACCCCCGCAGTCTTTTAAATACTTTTAAGAGCAGCAAAGTTTTTTTTGAAGATTTATTTATTCATTTTAGAGAGAGTGAGAACATGAACGGGAGGGGCAGAGGGAGAGAGAATCCCAAGCAGACTCCACACTGAGCACGGAGCAGGACGCAGGGCTGGATCTCATGATCCCAAGATCACAACCTGAGCCAAAACTAAGAATCAGATGCTTAACCGACTCTGCCACCCAGGCACCCAGCAGAAAATTTTTATCTAAGAGAGTGTATTTAATGCCAGAATGCTCCCAAAAGTCAATTAGAAATAAATCTAATGAATAAAGATGATGTTTAAAGTGGCCAACAATTATTTTTAGTGTATATCATTTTCACAGAATGTCTTTTGTCTAATGTTAAGGATCAACAAAAATAAATTTACTTCCAAAACAGGTCTTTTTGGTCCCCGGTTTAAATGTGACCTTTAAATCATTATCTGCTTTGGCCACAAAAAGTGGTATAGCACAAAGAACACAGACTGGAATTGAAAAAATAAATTCTATTTCTGTCTGGCACTACCTCAAATCACCAGTTTTCTGAGCTTGTTTCCTCAGGTTTAAAGGAAGAGACATAAACTAGCTCATTATTAATGTCTCTTCCAGCTATGAAATGCTAAGATTCTAACACATGTGCTAATAATACCACTACTTAAAGCAAACCAAATAGGGGTGCCTGGGTGGCTCAGCTGGTCAAGCCATAAGACTCTCAGTTTCAGCTCAGGTCATGATCTCAGGGTTCTGGTATCCAGCCCCATGTCAGGGTCTGTGCTCAGCGTAGAGTCTGTTCTTCTCCCTCTCTGTTTCACACTCCCCACCCCCACTCATGGTCTCTCAAATAAATAAATAAAACCAAATATCTGCTTTTTCCCTAACTCTTTTAGGCGACTAGGAAATCACTAGTTTCATGACTATCTGTCTATCCATTTATTCATCTTTCCATGTGTCCTTCTAAGGACTAGAGGTTAACTCATGTAACACAGAGAACAGAAAATCACAGAATTTTACACTTTGAAAGATCCTAAAACAGGAATCAAGAGATGTAGTAAATGTGAAAGACCTTTAGTGCTTCATCAATCAATTTAGGTATATTATCTTTTTTATATTTAGGTATATTTTATATATCTTTTTGTGTTATCTAAAGTAACTATTCTTGACACGATTTATCCTTTGAGCATTACCGAACACATCAAGTACCTAATTTGTAGATCATTGTTAAACATAAAAAGACATTCTTTCTTTACCCTGAATGACAACTCCCCGCTCCAACAGGGACACAAACACTTGTATGAAAATACTGATAGAAATTGCACCTGTTTATGTCTTACTGCTATAGACACACATATAATTTCTTAAAGCCATACTGTAGTCTCATTATTTTATGGTCACATTTCCATATTTTCACTCACTGAAAGAAACTACTAAAATTTAGATAGTTTAATCTGGATGTAATCAGATGAATGTGGAACAGTCTATACCACTGGCCTGAACTTTTGGAAACAAAACAAAAAGGTGTGAGAGGTGCTGCTCTAGTTAAAAGAGACTAAGGAGACATTAATAAACAAAGGCAATGTCTATCTTCATAGGATACTAGGTCTTTTTTAAGGTTAAAACACAAAAGCCTATAAAAACATTCTTGGACAATCAGGGAAATCTGAATAGAGACTATAAAACTAGATAATATTAGTGAATTAATGTCAATTGTCTTAAATGTGATGATATTGTAGATGTGATAACGATACTGTGGTTATGTAGAAGAATATCCTGATTCTTAGGAGATTCATATTAATATTAATTAATATTACATTAAAATGTCATGCCTACAACTTCCAAGTGGATCTATAAAAAATGTATAGAATGTTTAGAGGATGAGGGAAGAGAGCATGCAACAGGAGTCTGTATGAAAAAGTAAATGTGGTAAGAGGTTAACAGTATATCTGAAAGAAGGGTATATAGATTTTCATTTTTCTTCATCTTTTCAGTAAAAGATTTTCAAATTAAACAGAAAAAATTTTAGAAAAACTACATAACCTTTACTTTTTCTTTTTTTAAAGATTTTATTTATTTATTTGACAGAGAGAGAGACAGGGAGAGAGGGAACACAAGCAGGGAGAGTGGGAGAGGGAGAAGCAGGCTTCCTGCTGAGCAGGGAGCCTGATGGGGGCTTGATCCCAGGACCCTGGAATCGTGACCTGAACCGAAGGCAGATGCTTAACGACTGAGCCACCCAGGTGCCCCTAACCTTTACTTTCAGACAGCTCACATAATGCAGAGAGATGAAATGGTTTGTATTATTTTACTGGATTATAACCTCCTAATGCACATGAATGGCATGTGCATTGGATTACTGATATAAATGAAATGAATCCATGTGATAAGAGTATCTCTGTCATATTTTGTATATCTCTAATCCTCTATGCCACTAGACAGAGTGGTCTTTCTAAAAACATAAATTTTATCCACTCACATCATACGCCTTAAATATCCATGCACCCAGGGTGCATGGGTGGCTCAGCTGGTGGAGTGACTGACTCTTGATTTCAGCTCAGGTCGTGATCTCAGGGTAAGATCAAACCCCGTATCAGGCTTCACGCTGGGTGTGGAGTTGGCTTGGGATTCTCTCTCCTTCTCCCTCTGCCCCTCCCCCCTATCTCTCCCTCTCCAAAAAATTATATATCCATCAACTACCCACAGCCTTCAGAATAAAATTCAAATTCCTTAGTTTGTCATAAAATGCCTCCAAAATCTGACCAGTTTTCAACTACCATCTATCTGCACATACCCTATATGGCTGAGTCATGCTGAACCATAAGCATAAAAAATGTGCAGTTCTTTCTAGTGCCTCTAGTCTTGGGAGCATACTGGCCAACTCCTCCTCATTCTTCAAGATGCAACTCACGTACTATTTTCCTCTAAAAGGTCTTCCCTGATCTTCTCAGACTAATATGGGCTCTTCTTTTGTGCTCCCAAAGCAAATTTCAATCAGAATATTTATTACAATATACTATAATTTTCTGTAGCCTCCTAAGACAAAGACTACTTTCTATTACAGTAGGCCTGGCAAGTGTAAATACAATAGTATTTAATACATGTTAAATCAATTAGAGAACAGAGACATGAAAAATTAGATCAGGAAATATATCCTAAGACACTTTCACTAACCTGTAGATGGTGGACTCTGAATAACATCTGAAAGGTTATAACCTCCAGAACTATCTGAACGCTTACGTGGCTTCTTTTTTGCTTTTGTTTTTGCCTTCTTGAACATACTTTCCCTAGGAAAAAAGCAAATATAAAATTCATTTTTTAGAAATAAGTTACAGATTAACAACAGAACTATGTATTTTGAGCAAAAGAATATATATAGCATTTTAGTCAGAGAACACAAAAAATACGCATGCTCTAGTTGCATTTATCTATATGGCCCAGAGCAAATTATTCCGTTTCACTGAAATTCAACTTGTTCTAATTCTACTATTTCTGTGAAAGTTAGAAATAAGATAATTTATAGGAAAATACCTTGAAAAGTAAAATAATCAGATATCAAAAACTTCAAGTAACCTAAATGCTAACAAACTCTAGAAAAGGGGTTAAAAAAAACCTCTGGAACCCAAGACCAGTTTCTCAGTGAGCTACACAGTTAGTATACATAGTATATATGTATGTATGTATGTATGTATGTATGTATGTGTGTGTGTGTGTGTATATATATATATATATATATACACACACAGTAAATTACTTGAATGCCCAAAGATTTTAACAAGTCATTTATCAAGTAGAAGGAAAGTAATTCTGTAACCAGTTGATAAGTGAGCCTAAGACACAGACTGGAAATTCTAAACAGGGCTTGCTAAATGGTTGGCCACACAAAGGGAGATACTGAAGAACTTGGGATATTTTGTTGGGGAATTCCCAAATGTCAGTCACTATAGGTCCTATCTCTTGAACAAGTCAGGTTCTCTACAGAAAAAAATCCATAGTGGCAATGCATTCCTCTTAGGTTCAAACTCTCCAGAGGGCAAATCTTTCTGTCAAGATGGATGGGAGGGGTTCAGAAAGAGGTCAATGCTCTTTGAAAGAATATTAAAAAATGCTCTTTTCCAAATCTAACCACTCACTCTGATCTTCAAACTTGCTATCTCTAATTCTTAAGGCTTTCTGGAATTCTGTTTTAGTTTTTTTCTAAGTCATTACTCTCGGTAACCACTTTCCAACTTCCAAAACTGTACATCTCCTAACTGCTGTTTTCTCCTTTCCTGTTCTCTCTAGTGCAATATGCCTTTCTTATTTCTTTATTATGATTTCAGCAGGGTTTGGGAAGGTAGCTAAGATAAATGCACTTATTCAACCACACATGTTAATTTAAAGGTTGTGTTCCTTTTATATTTACAGTTAATTTTATTACATCTGCAAATAATTATGCACTTACTTTCTTATAATAAGGCTAAGAATAAACAAGTACATACTTCTTACGTCAGGATTCTCCAATGTTTCTCTTTCAGCATAAAACTGTTAATAGTGTAAAAGATTGGGGAGGGGGAAAGAAGGGGAGGAGGGAAGAAAAGAAGGAAAAGAAAAAAAAGAGAGGGGCACCCTGGGTGGCTCAGATGGTTAAGCATCTGCCTTCAGCTCAGGTCATGATCCCAGGGCCCTGGGATCGAGCCCCACGTCGGGCTCCCTGCTCAGCAGGAAGCCTGCTTCTCCCTCTCCCACTCCCCCTGCTTGTGTTCCCTCTCTTGCTATCTCTGTCAAATAAATAAATAAAATTAAAAAAAAAGAGAAACAGTGCTTACGAATAATTCTGTTCCAAATTTATTTCTTCTTTCAAAAAGATATCTCCATCTTCTACTTCCAAATAGCTAATATCTGGTCCATCTTGATATGGTGTAATGACTCTTCTATCCATTGCTGGAATCTATTAAAAAAAAAAAAAAGGTGTCCCTTGTTAAATACAAAATGTGTAAAGACTTTTCTTTTAAAATAGGTATATCCCACTTGTTTATATTGGTATGTGGTGACATTAACAAGGAAAAGTCTAGAATGCCTAATGACTTCCTAAGTTTACAATGGGAAAAACTAATTAGATTCATTCATTTATTCTAAAAAACTGTCAAAAAAAAACTTTTCAAAAAAGCTCTACTTTATTATCAAATACAAATTAATCCATTTCTTAGGGATCATGTGAATCCATGTTTTTGTACTGTCCTGACCTTTGGTAATGAAAGACTCAAAAAGCTTTCAATAACTTTCATTTATAAAGGAATTAGATAATTTTATCATTAAATATTTTCAATTTTGATTATCATACTAATCTGTGGGATCTGTAAAAAAATTTATATCCTCATTTTTAAAAGATCCTAATATATTAGAATTCATTAGGAAATTATTCCACTGAGAAGTCTGACCTAACAGTACTACTTTAGTTTGATCATATTATTGAAAAAAACATAAACCTTACCATTTTCCTATAAAACACAGAAAGATCCTTCAAAACATCATCACTTAAAACATCAAGAGACCTAAGAAACAAGATACAAAATTCTATCTTAAGACTTAAGTAACTTAATACTTATCAAGATTTTCAAATATGTAGAGATATTTTACATTGCTGAATAAGTAACAATTATTTTTTAAATCATTAATATGCCGGCTGCTACACATTCTTTTGGAAGTATGTAGAGTTGTATATTTCAAATAAACAGCAATATATATAGACAAACATCTTCAATAAAACTCAACTCTTAGAAAAGATTTCCTATCATTTGTATTGTAGCAAAATAACAACTAAAGTTCTTCCTCGACATCCCAATAAATCCATCAAAAGTTAAAAATCTCTTAAGTCAAAAATACATTTAAATATACCCACTTACTGAACATCACAGCTTAGTCTAAACTACCTTAAACATGCTCATAACACATACATTAGCCTACAGTTGAGCAAAATCATCTAATACAAAGTCTATTTTACAATAAAGTATTGAATATCTTATGTAATTTATTAATTACTGCATTGAAAGTAAAAAACAAGTCTGTCAGTTGTTTACACCCTTGTGTTCCTGTATGTCACTGGGAACTGTGGCTCACTGCCACTGCCCAGGATCACCAGAGAGTATCGTACTATTTATCACTAGCATGGGGAAAAGATCAAAATTCAAAGTACAGTGTGTACTAAATGTGTATCACTTTCACGCCACTATAAAGTTGAAAAATCCTAAGTCAAACCATGGTAAATCAGGGACCATGTATTCACTTTCCAACGTTCCAATCTCTAGCTACAGGAGTGCTATACTGATAGAACAATGGCCTATCACAATACCTTAATTCTATCTAGAACTATCAATGCTACCAGTTACCTGCATGACTCTGAGCAACTCACTTTACCTCTCTGGACTTTAATATGTTCATGATGCATAAAATAATGGTTTGGACTAGATCAGATGTATTCAAAGTAAATTTCAAGGAACTCTCAAGTTCCAAAGAGATACTTTTAAGGCATCAGTGAAAACTTAAATCAAAGTTTACATTCTAAAATATATTTTAAACTGTTTTTACAAATGCAAAACAACTTGCCTAATCAAATCTGTACCATACCAGTTTTAACACTTTGACGATAATTAACCTGTGATGTTATATCAGTTTGGTGCAGCTTTCCTTTTTTAACATCTCTGTACATATTTATTTATACTCCTAGGAAACATATTTGATAAGGAATGGTTAAATTTGTACAAATTTTTGTTTTAATGCAAGTTACGCATACCTACTCACGTAAAATTATACAAGTAGACATCACCACAGCACATGTACCATTTTTAATGATTCACATGATACATTTGTCACAACTTAACAACTGAACAATGGTACTAAGACACATCATTTTCCAATATCATATTTTAGATTTGGTGCTTGTTTTGCATTTTGGTTGAGTCTTATCTGACAAACTGAATGAGCTTAATTTGGCAAGGCAAAGTAAAAAAAAAAAAGACTGCTTTGATTACAATTATTAATGTAACGTCAGCAAAGAAATTTATTCTGAAACCCTAGCCAGGTTCTGATACTAAAATACCGGAGGCATTTTAAATCACATTGTCTAGGGGTGCCTGGGTGGCTCAGCTGGTTAAGCCTCTGCCTCTGGCTCAGGTCATAATCTCAGGGTTCTGGGATCGAGACCCACGTCAGGCTCCCTGATAAGCAGGGAGTCTGGTTCTCCCTCTGTTCCTCCCCCCTACTTGTGTGCAGGCTCTCTCTCTCTCTCAAATAAATAAATAAGTAAATAAATAAACAAGATCTAAATAAACAAATAAATAAGATCTTTTTAAAAATAAAATAAATAAAATAAAGTCACATATGTCTAATATCCCATAACATTAATTTGCATTTGAAAAGCATTTTCACAAAATAACAAAGCATTATATTGCCAAAAGAATTTCCTCTGAATTGCACCCTATGTAGCAATTATTAAGAATCTGTTAGTGATTCACCTCTAAAAATCAGAACACTTTTATTTCAATCATATTTTAGAATTAGTTTCATTAAAGAGTATCCTGACTTTGAAAGGTGAGATAGCAAAAATCTGTTACCATTTATAATAAATTATATGGATCAAGATTTTGATTCTTTGCAAAAAATGGTTCCTGGGTTTTCTCATCTGTAATATGAGGATATAAAAAGAATCTACTTCATCAGAAGGTTTCCATGAAAATCAACTGAGTGCATAACACTTTTAGAATGCTCCCTGGCACACAGTATTAGTTATTATTATGACTAAAACAAAATACAGAAATAAATGATAGTGAAGCTTCAAAAATGCCAAGTGACATGAAGAACTCTCATCTAAAACTTATGTTCACCAAAACACTCATTTTTCTCACCGACTTTATAGTAATAAAAATTTGACCTTATATTAAAAAATAAATCTGTAAATTTATTTCATTAGATTCCACTTAAACAGTTGAAAACAATCCCTCTAATTCTAAAATACCTACAATTTCTAAATTATTACCATTTATCAAATTTTCTTCAATCCAAGTAAACATCAATAGTATGAAATACTAGCTTATAAAATAGGGTGGATATGTTTAGCCAATTGTTTTATATAAAATGTGTCGTTTTTCTAAGAATCATTACTCACTGATTTCAACATAAAGACTTGAGTATTCATACCAGCTTGCAACAAATTAAACCAACTAAATTTTTCAGGCCATCAGCTGCAGCCTAAGTTTGACTAAAGCAGCAATATGTCATATAAGAAATATCCAGAGAGAAAAATACAAAGAGAAAAGGAAATCAACTAGTAACAAATTTTTCACATGCTTACATGTGAAATAATTATGTGCTGTCTTAATTAGTATTATATATAGTTTCCAAAAGCCTAGGTAACAATTATAGTTGTAAATCAGCCTAAACCAGAAAAGAGATGCATACATATAAAGAAAATACTTGTTATAACATTTTCCCAAAAATTTCCAAGAATGGAAGCTCTCCATTAAGGTCAAGAATTTTGTCTGTTTTGTTCACTGTTGTATCTTAGCAGTGGCTGACATATATTAGGCACTCAAATACTGATGGAAAAACTGAATCCCCTTACATTTTTATTTTCTACAAAGCTGTAATTTATCGTTATGCCTTTTTAAATTACTAACAAATCTGCTATTATATATAAGTAATTGCTTTTGCAACAGTCATATAATGTATGCACCCAACCTACCTTGCTTCAAGTAAGGCGGCCATATTCAGTCCTATAAACTGTAAACAAGACAGTTTCAATTGTTCAGCATTATACACTGCTGCAAATTCCAGTACCATAGCAGCATTCTTAAGGGTAACTACAAAGAAAAGATACTCAAAATGAGCTGAAAGTCATGTTACTACAGCAAATACAATATACTTATTTTTAAAGTTGTCAGCTTTGAACATTAACAACAAGGAAAACTGAAAGTAGTTTCTTGCCAAAATAGCTTATACTAAGGCAAATTTAGAATGCTCTTTTCCATCCCAGGGTGCCAAAGTAATTTTAAATGATTGGTTATGAGGAAAAATAAGCACACCAAAAGAAAATACAGATGATGTGTTACAGTGTCATCTAAAAGCAAATACATAAGAATTGACAATCTTCCACCTAACATTTTTAGAATAGTTTTAACTTCCATCGATAAACAACTTTCCTCTTCATTTATATAGCACAGAATAGTTATTCTCTCTTCTACAAAACTAAAAAGATCTTAAGACTAAGAGAAACTAGGGGCACCTGGCTGGCTCAGTCAGTAGAGCCTGCAACTCTTGATCCTCGGGTGGGACTGAGCCCCATGTTGGGCATCAAGATAACTTAAAAAAATTAAAAAATAAAATATGCTTAAAAATAAAAAATAAATTTTAAAAAAGTCAAGGGTAATGTTAAGGGTGATTTTAAAAAAAGACTAAGCAAAACTGATGAAATCAGTCTATAAAATATATTTACATTGAGTAATCCATCAGAATTTTATGTGAGTATATTTATATAAACAAACACACACACTATATATTTGGAAAATAATTACATTTAAATATGACTGTATTATTATTCATGCCAGTGCAGAATTTGGCATACTGTATAAAAGATTCTGGATTTTATTACAATCCTAGTAGCTTTATATACAAAGTGTCCTATTTTGCTAGAGACCATCTCAGAATATTCTACCTACCTAGCTTATAACTTTGGCTTCCCAAAGCCCTCCATTCTTTATTTACTGTGAGTTCTAACCAACAGAGGGACACAACTTTTCTATACCTGGCTTACTCCACATTTGTTTTTCTTTCTTCCTTGTAACTCTGTCAAAAGGTATAAATGCAGTCAAAAGTGGTCTTTGTCCCACTCCTAACCAAACCTAAAGTTTCTACTAATTATGAAACCAAAGTCTCCCATTTCACAAAAATGGCTCATACAAAAATTTTAGAGTTGTTCAACTGGGAACAAGGACTGCCCAATACTGAGAGACCAGACTTCTATTGAACACTTCTCTTGCTAGGTTCTAGGATAATCAAGATATTCATTTATAAGACAGTTGTGCAGCATGGGCCAAAAAAGAATATACAAGCAGTGCCAGGAAAAGTCAGCTGAGCAGCTGAAAATATCTGCAATATGTATACTTTATTCCTGTTACATTAAAATAAAGGATGTAACAAACATTTCCATTTTCTAGCTTAAAAGATTAGAACTGTTGTTCTTTTTGATAACCAAGAAGAAGATATTCCATAAAGCTCAAGAAAAGTAAGTAAATAAGACACTATAGCTAAGACAAACTATCAGCAAGTACAAATTAGAAAATCCTGACAGGAAATTCCTTCATACTTCCTAAAGTGGAAATATGACAATGAAGATGAACAAAGATAAAATTAGAATCTTTTGTATCAGGCTAAGAAAACTTAACCTTTATCCTAGAGTAAGCAATTAAAAATACCTCAAGAGAGGAAGACATAATTACTTCCAACAGAAAGATTAAAAAAAGAGAAGTGGAGAGAAAAAGGACTTAAAAGATCACTGTGACACTACACAAAAGGGATGGATATCAGTGACCTCAACTAGCATAGTGACAGAATAAAAAGGAAGGGGAAATGTGGTCAATAAATATAGTTAAGATGCATCAGTTCTGGCAACTGGAAGAATTTGGATGTAAAGAACAAAACAAAAGATAGCTTTGGGTTTCAAAAGTTGAATGTTCAAAAAGAAAGCAATGCAATTAACTGAAATAATGACGTATTCAGGGATGCCTGGGTGGCTCAGTCGGTTAAGTGTCTGCCTTTGGCTCAGGTCATGATCCTAGGGTCCTGGGATCAAGTCCCGCATCGGGCTCTCTGCTCCCCCTGCTTGTGCTCTCAGGTTGGTTTGTGGGGAGCCTGCTGCTCCCCCTGCTTGTGCTCTCTCTCGCTCTCTGACAAATAAATAAAATCTTAAAAAAAAAAATGAAGTATTCATTAAATGAAATAATGAACAGAGAAGGAAATAAGAGTTTAAGAGAAAAGAGATGTGTTTTGATCAAATACATAAATGAGAAAATTATATAAAAATTCCAGCAAATAGTAAGTAATAGGTAGCTAAACACAGACTTATAGCCAAGACCAGGGCAAAAGGAAAAAATTTCTTTCAAACACTCATCTTTGAAATTTCAAAATAAATTTCCTATCATTTTCATCATCCAAGGTTTTACATTTCAAACTTAACATATTTCAATTATAAGATGTACATATTTTCACATATTAACACATGTGAAATAAGAAATGTGCTTACAATGACACAAAATAGCTTAAATGTTTTAACATTTTTCATGATTCAGAAAAACAATGGTGCATTTTACCACAAATGGAATAATAAAGTCAATGAATAATGCTGTACCAACCTGAAAACATAGTAATATTCAAATTAAAAAATACTCACGTTTCTCAGTTAATGCTACTTCACAAATCCCTTTCAATCGAGTTATAAGAAGCTGATCAGCTACCACAAGAACACTACACACAAAATCCACATTTTGAGATTCTAAAAAAAAGAAAACAAGCAAAACTATTACTTTGTAAACATTATACCTATGAAAAAAGTTCTAAGTAATTAAGAAACAAAGATAATTATGACTATTTTCTAAATGTTGCAATGGCAACTATGATAAATAGTAATAACGTGAGAATTTTCTACCTTTAAGTAGAAAGCTGGAAAGAAACACAACAAAATGTCCTGGCTCACACTAGGACATAAAATGGGCAACTTGAATTATCTTTTTAGTCTAGGAGGCTACTAGATACATATGTTAAGAACAAACATATACATGTATATGGGGGGAGATGAATAATGATCTTAATCATTTTTGTTTTAAATAAAGAAAGTGTACACTTTCTTTTTAAACTATAGGAGTTACTTAATTTAAAATAACCTCAGTCCTGAGTAAAACTAATGGCCTTGAGCAATCACCCTGAGACACTGCCAGAATAACCAACATAAATACAAAAACAAAACAAAACAAAACAAAACCACACTAGGAAGGAAAAAAAACTAAGAAGAAAAAATGTAGAAAAATCATTTTTAACAAAGGAGGAAGAGGTGAAGTCACTGAATGGCAAACTAAGGACTACTTCCAGAACTCCTCTTCTCCACAAAAGCAATGAAGATACAATGAAAATTGTCAAAATCAACTTTTTCAAAATTCGAGGAATTAGCCAAAGGCTTACAATAATTTGGGGAATGTTGACTCAAGAAAAATGGCTGAATCTTAATTGGAACAGTGAGCAACAGGACACTGTAGCTTTTTCTATTTAAATCCTCCTCTTTCCTCCTCCACAGTAGTCTTAAAAACCAATAACCCTGCCGTCACATTGGAAACAAACAACTATAGCCATTGAAGGAGGCACAAGAGTTATGAAGCAACATTATCAAAGAACTGTCATTATTTGACATGCCTGGCAGTTCCCTGGAAATCCCACTAGCAGGGCTTGTCTTTATTTTGACCTGACTCAAAGCTTTACTGGTCTGAATAGCCTCTTCCCTCAGGGCATTTATTAAAAACAATCAATAGCAACTGTTTAACACTGAAGCTGACGAAGACAATGATAACAGATGGAGCAAACAAGAAGCAGATCAAAAAGGTTTTTTTAAAAAAAGGGGGGCACCTGGGTGGCTCAGTCGGTTAAGCGTCTCGTTCAGCTCAGGTCATGATCTCGGGGTCCTGAAATCGAGCCCCGTATCAGGCTCCCTGCTCGGTGGGGTGCCTGCTTTTCTCTCTCCCTCTGCCTGCCACTCCCCCTGCTTGTGCCCTCTCTCTCTAATAAATACAATCTCTTAAAAATAAATAAATAAAAATTTTAAAAAGGTAGGAAAAGAGATGTTGTTATGACCGGATGTTTGTGTTCCCTGAAAATTCACATAATTTCCAGTGTGGCTGTATATGGAGATAGGGCCTCTCAGGAAGTAATTAAGGATAAATGAAGTCATATAAGAGTAGAGCCCTGGTCCAATAGGATTAGGGTCCTTCTAAGAAAAGAGATAGCAAAGAGATATCTATTTCCCTCCCTCCTCCCCCCTCCCTAAACACACACACACATGCACGCACGCACGCACGCATAGAGGAAAGGTCATGTAAGGACATAACAAGAAGGCATCCATGTATAAGCCAAGAAGAAAGTTCTCACCAGAAACCAACCTTGTCAAACCCTAATCTGAGACTTCTAATCTCCAGAACTATGAAAAAATGAATTTTTTCTTTAAGCCACCTAATCTACAGTATTTTGTTATGGCAGTTCCAGCTGACTAATATGGATGTCCATAGAGGGTTTTGAAAAGTTCCAACACACTGCTGTGAATCTAGAAGGCCACACGCATACAGACGACTATATACATGCCAAGGAAAAACTTAAGGTCCTAAATTTTACCTTTGGCTGGACATGAGGCTCTACTTAAGCGGACAGTAAGAGCTAAAGCAGAGTCATAAACTGCCTGCTTGAGAAATGAAGGCATGCCCCAACATACACAAAGAACTCTGTGGCAAAGGCTGGGAATTTATTGGTTTTAGGCCTTTAAGGAAATTTCTAATTATCAGCTGACCACTAAGCTAACCCAGCAGAAACTTTAGTGGTCACACAGACAAAGAACAGAGATTTTACAGAATTAATTAGTTCAGAACAGTCAATAAACAAATAGCACAAACAATAAACCCTGGGGAGGGACGAGAATCTGATTTCAAGAGTTACCACATTATATTATGAAAAATTATGAAAGATGAAAAAAACATGTAAGTATGGTCCATATAGGAAAAAAGCAACTAAAAGAAACTGTCCCTGAGGAAGCCAAGATGCTGAACTATTAGAGTTTAAATCAGCTATTTTAAATATGTCCAAAGAATTAAAGGAAATCATGTCTTAAATTTAAAAGAAAGTATGAGGATAATGTCTCTCGAAATCAAGAACATCAATGAATAGACAGAAATTACAGGTCAATTGAAACTATCCAATCTGAAGAACAGAGAGAAAGAACAATAAATACAAATTAACAGGGCATAAGAGACCTATGGATCACCATCTAGCATATCAAGATACATATGGGAGTTGCAGGAGAAAAGAAAAAAAGGGCATAAAGAATATTTTAAGAAATAATGGCAGAGTGGGGAAAAGTAAAATGTAGAGGTTTTGTATGCAATGGAAATTAAGTCATGATTAGTTTAAAATAGACTGTTATATGCACACTGTTACATATATTATACATAAGCCTCATGGTAACCACAAAGGGAAAACCTACAGTAAATACACAAAAGATACAGAGAAAGGAATCAAAGCATATCACTACCAAAACATCATTCAATCACAAAGGAAGACAATAAGAGAGAAAGAAGGAACTATAAAAGTCAGAAAACAACTGACAAAATGGCATTAAGTCCTTACCTATCAATAATTAAATGTATTAAATTCTCTAATCAGAAGACAAAGTGGCTGAATGGATAAAGAAACAAGATTCAACTCTACACTGCCTAAAAGAGACTCATTTTACCTTTAAGAAAACACATATGCTGAAAGTGAAAGGACGGAAAAAAATATTCCATGCAAATGGTAACTGAAGGAGAGGTGGAGTGGCTACACTTCTTTCAGACAAAACAGGCTTCAGTAAGAAATAGAAGAGACAAAGAGGTCATTATAATAAAGGGGTCAATACATCAATAGGATATAACAGTTGTACATATACATACAACAAGCATACAACATTGAAGCACCTAAATACATAAAATATATATATTGAAGGCAGAAATAGTCATCAGTATAGTAATAAGAGAACTTGAATATGGATATTCATGTTCAAATATGGACAGACCATGGAGACAGAAAATCAACCAGGAAACATCAGACTTGACCAACACTACAAACCAAATGAATCTAACACACATATACAGAACATTCCATTCACAACAGCAAAATATATATTTTTCTCAGCGCACATAAAACATTCTTCAGGATAGATCATATATGAGGCCACAAAACAAGTCTTAACAACTTAAGAAGACTGAATGATACCAAGTATCTTCTCCAACTACAGTGGCATAAAACTAGAATAACAGGACGAAAATAGGAAAAAGTGTAATTATGTGGAAATTACTAAGTCAAAGAAGAAATCAAAGAGAAAGCAAAAAATATTTTGAGACAAATGAAAATGGAAATATAATATAGCAAAACCTATGGGATGCAGCAAAAGAACTTCTAACAAGGAAGTAAATACTGATAAATGCCTTAAGAAAAAAGGAAGACCTTGAAAGAACTGAGGGTTTTTACACAACAAGGAACTACAAAAAGAGGAAACAAAGCCCTAAGTCAGCAGAAAGAAGAAAATAATAAAGATTGAGCAGAGAGGGGAGCCTGGGTGGCTCAGTCAGTTAAGCATCTGACGTCGGCTCAGGTCATGATCCAAGGTCCTGGGATTGAAGCCCGCATTGGGCTCTGCACTCAGCAGGGAGTCTGCTTGTCCCTCTCCCTCTGCCCCTCCCCTGACTCATGCTCTCTTTCTCAAATAAATAAAATCTCTAAAAAAAAAAAAAAGACTGAGCAGAAACATATGACCTAGAGACACTAGAAAAAGCAAAAAAGGTCAACAAAACTAAGAGTTGGTTGTTTGAAAGATAAAATTAACAAACACCTAAGTAGAATAAGAAAAAAGATCCCTCCAAAAATAAAATTCTAAATGAAAGAGACATTACAAGTGATATCACAGAAATGCAAATTGTAAGAGAATACTATCAATAATTGTAAGCTGACAAATTGGATAAACTAGAAGAAATAGATGAATTCCTAACAACATGATCTACCAAGACTAAATCATGAGGAAACAGAAAGTCTGAATAGACCAGTAAGAGTAAGGAGACTGAATCCATAATCAAAAATCTCCCAAAAAAGAAAAGCCCTAGACTAGATGGCTTCATGGATGAATTCTACCAAACATTTAAAAGAAGAATTAACATCAATCCTCCTCAAACTTGTCCAAAAAAACTGAAGAAGAGGGGGGAACACTTCCAAACTTATTTTATGAGGCCATGATTATCCTGATATCAAAAGGAGTCAAGGACACTACCAGAAAAGAAAATTAACAGTACAATATCCCTGATGCGGGCGCCTGGGTGGCTCAGTTGGTTAAGCGACTGCCTTCAGTCAGGTCATGATCCTGGAGTCCTGGGATCGAGTCCCACATCGGGCTCCCTGCTCAGCAGGGAGTCTGCTTCTCCCTCTGACCCTCTTCCCTCTCATGCTTTCTATCTCTCATTCTCTCTCTCTCTCAAATAAATAAAGTCTTTAAAAAAAAATATCCCTGATGAACATAACTGCAAAAATCCTTAATAAAATACTAATAAACCAAATTCAACAGCATGTTAAAAAGATCATACACCATGATCAAGTGGGATTTATGCCTGGGAGCAAGGTCAATACATGCAAATCAACGAATGTGATACTATCTTAACAGAATAAAGAACAAAAATCGTATGATTATTTCAGTACATGCAGAAAATGTGTAAGACAAAATTCAACATCCATTCATGATAAAAACTTTCAACAAATTAGGTAGAGAAGGAATGTACCTCAACATAATAAAGGCCATCTATGACAAGTCCAAAACTAACATCATATTCAACAGTAAAAACCTGAAAGCTATTTGTCTAAGATGAGGAACAAGACAAGGATGCCCACTCATGCCACTGCTATTCAATATAGTACTGGAAGTCCTAGCAAGAGTAATGAGGCAAAAAATAAATAAATAAATAAAAAATAAAAGTCATCCAAATAGAAAAGGAAGAAGTAAAAAGGTCTCTGCAGATGACAAGATCTAATTCTAGAAAACCCTAAATGCACCATCAAAAATCTATTAGAAATAATACACAAATTCAGTAAAGTTGCAGGATACAAAATCAACACAAAAATCAGTTGCTTTTCTAGGCACAAGCAATGAACTATCCAAAAAAGTAATTAAGAAAACAATGTCTTTCACAATTTTATCAAAAAGAATAAACCACTCAGGAATAAATTTAACCAAGAAGATAAAAGATCTGTACTCTAAAAACTATAAAACACTGATGAAAGAAATTGAAGACAAAAATAAATGGAAAGATATCCCGTGTTCATGGACTAAAGGAATACTGTTAAAATGTCCACTCTACCCAAAACAATCTACAGATTCAATAAAATCCCATCTAAATTCCAATGGCATTTTACACAGAAATAGAGTAATCCTAAAATTTATATGGAACCAAAAAAACCCTAAATAGTCACAGTAATCTTGAGAAAGAACAAGGCTATAAACATCACACTTCCTGACTTCAAATTATGTTACAAAGCTACAGTAATCAAATATTAATGTATTGCCATTAAAAGCAGACATATATACCAATGGAACAGAATAAAGAGCCCAGACATAAACCCTCATTTTAGAGTCAATTAATCTTCAACAAGGGTATAAAGAATACAAAATAGGGAAAGGATGGCCTCTTCAATAAAGAGTATTAGGAAAACTGAACATGCACATGCAAGAAAATGAAACTGGACATACACTATATACTAAAGTCAACTCAAAATGGATTAAAGATGTAAACAAAAGACCTGAAACTGTAAAACTCTTAGAAGAAAACAGGGTAAAGATTCTAGTCTTGCCAATGATTTTCTGAATGACATCAAAACCACATGCAACAAAAGCAAAATAAGCAAGTGGAATTACATGAAACTACAAAGTTTCTGCAGAGCAAAGGGAAACAACAAAACAAAAAGGCAAACTTTGGAATGGGAGAAAATATTTACAAACCACATTAGATAAGGGATTAATATCCAAAATATATAAGGACTTCCTACAACTCAATAGCAAAGAAAACAAATAACTAAAAAATAGGCAAAAGAGCTAAATAGATATTTCTCCAGAAAAGACATACAAATGGCCAACAGGTACATGAAAAGATGCTCAATGTCATTAATTACCAGGAAAATGCAAATCAATACCACAATGAGATGTCACCTTACACCTGTTAGAATGGCTATTATTAATAAAACAAAAGGTAAGTGTTAGCAAGGATGTGCAGAAAAGGGAACACTTGTGTGCACCGTTGGTGGTAGTGTAAAATGCTACAGCCACTATGGAAAACAGTATGGAGGTTCCTCCAAAAATTAATATAAACTACCATATGATATAGCAATCCCACTTCTCGATATTTAGCCAAAGGAATTGAAATCAGGATCTTGAAGACATATCTGCACTCCCATGTTCACTGAAGCATAATTAACAACAGTGAGGATATAGAACAGCCTAAATGTCCACTGAGGGATGAATGGATAAAAAGAATGTGGTATACACATACAATTAAACACAGTAGCCCACCAGGCCTGAGTGAAGACACTTTGTAACTAAAACATTGGTGTATTACTTGAAAAAGTATATAAATGCAATCTCTCCATAAATTTTGATCCAATTCTAGTCTTTCTTTTACTTCAGAGATATTATCACAAGGGGGAAAACAAGAAAAAAACTTTTGTAAAGTATTTGTCAAAACTATTCTCTATTGTCAGTTCCTCATCTCAATCATAGAAGTAGCTGTGTATGAGACTGTTAAAGCTAATCTTAACCATGACATATAATCTTTATAGAGTTCATTTTCACATAGGTATTGAAAATTTTCTTTTTCCACTCCTTTAATATTAGTAAACATCCCTATTGCTGATTCTAAATTAAGCCTCTGTTGATGGCTTATTTCAATTAGAGTAGATATTATGATTCATGTTGATTTTGCCATTACTCAATTATGTCTTAAATATCTAAAACGTCCTCTTATTAATACCTTTTATCACCACAGCTTCATCAGTATAGAGGTAGTCCAAAATAACTTTCAGTATGTCAGAATGTATTGGCATTTCCAGAGCTGTACAAGTGGAAGCCTAAATAAAATGAAGTAAAATAATTAATTTTAAACTACAAAAAACTACTGCATTCTGACTGGAACAGAAAACTCTGAAAAGGAATCACATCAAATGCAAAAGAACATAACATTTATAAAACACAAATCTAAAATGACATACATTTAATTTTAAAAAGACTTGTAACATGGACAATCAAGAAAAATTGAAACAAAAACCAATCACACTGGTATTCCAAACACATATCCCAATAATAAAGGGGAAATTCTGACCTAAGAAGCTTTTCTGTAACAATTTTTAATTATAAATGTTGCTATTTTCCAGAAGGCTAGAGCATAAATAAAGTTTAAAACAAAAGTAAAACTGAGTTAAAATACCAGGTTCCCATTCTGAATTTCTTTAGTATGTAATTTCCCAAAAATAAAAAAAGTGATTACCAGCCATGTGGCTTCAACTTAAATCTTACCTCAATCCATGAGCTACTCAGCATACTATGAAAATATTCTGGGAGAAGAAAAAGTACAATTCATTAGAACAGTGAAACAATACTAAAACAAATAAATCAGCAACTAATAAAAAGTATACCTACCAAGTCTAGCACAAAGAACACACTTATGACAAGGAAATTCCTTTCCGTCCACTGATTTCATGGTCACATCACATAGAAATGAACTGAAAAAAAAATTTTTTTTTTATTGAAGTGAGAGTGATTTCTTTACATATTTAGCAAATAGAAAACTTATTATAGGATTTGGCTTAAGTTGATTTTCTCTTAAAGACAGCAGAGAACAAACAACTTGAGGTTTTACATACAAATAAAATACTTCATCTCCTTCCACCTGAGGAAAGATAATAAGGGCCTTACAATAAAGATAATATTTAAAAGGAACCGAATACAGATAAATATTCAAAAAAAGTCTTTCTTCTAATTTTCCTTTTGCATTACAGACCAGGTGTTAATAATATAATAGTAAGTGACATCATAGTCAAAGGTCTTTAATTCACTTTTTACAACCTATTATTTGCTAATGCACAAGTCTAGATATCTCCAGTTTCTCTTTCTCCAAAACTTTTCCCCTACCTAAAAACAAAAATTTTTAATAACATATTTAGAATAGTATATTTATTATTTATTACTGAAAAAGCTTATAATAAAGGAAATCATCATAATGATGAGTCAGTTTGGTTTTGGGTTAACATCATTTCCTACATATTGAAAAATACAAAATTTGGGCAAGGAAAAATAAAAATAAAAATTTTTTTCATTAGAAAATAATTTAAAAATGAACTGTTTCAATGTCTTATTGAGCAGTTAATACTTTATCCATTTATCTCAACATCTCTCCAACATTTCTAGAAACGAAGACTAGTAAAGATAAAAGGGTATCTATTCATATATTTTGCTTCATATGTCAGTAAGAACAGCTCTGTTTTCACACTTAGGTCTCAAAATCTAGAGATGAAAAGTTTATCTTCATTTCCTAACTTACCATTTTTTCTGGTTTAGCTTTGATTTAATACCAGGTTTCTTCTCAATAACATTAATTTTTCCATTTTCAAATTTGACTCCATCTAACCTATCAAGAATAGATAAAAATTAGCAGTTGATGGACCAAAACAAACAACAGAAATCCAACAAATTACCTTACATCTGAACATAATTATATAATTTATATCACCTTGAAAAGTATCTCAACAAACTCTACTCTGCATTAAAGGAGTACCATATATTCTCCTTCAATTTTACTTCAAAGTACAGTTGATCCTTGAACAGTGCAGGAGTTAGAGTCACCACTACGCCCTGCCCCCCCCAGAGTTGAAATCTGCATATAATTTTGACTCCCCCGAAACTTAACTAACACCCCACTGTTGACTGGAAGCCTTCCCAATAACATAAATAGATTTGTATGCTTACACTTTGTATGTTATATGCATTACATATTGTTTTTACAATAAAAGAAGCTAAAGAAAATGTTATTAAGATCATAAAGAGAAAATACTTTTACAGTACTATACTGAATTTATCATAAAACAATCTTAATACAAGTGAATCTGCGCAGTTCAAATCCATGTTTTTCAAGGGTCAACTGCACATTAAATATAATTACTGACAAAAAACATATCAAAGCCATAGCACAAAGCCCTTTGGTGCTTTTAACAGGAAACCTGATACATGCTCCTCCTCTACTCCTACCCCACATATTAGGTTATACCGCCACAAGCAACATACTTACCTTAAAAAAAGAGAGAATTCCAAAGAATCTGGTTTATATGACAAATCTGTCTTAGGCACTTTACACATGCTATATGACAGAACTACACCAACAATTTGAGATCACTATTACCCCTCCCTTTTATATACTGAGAAACTGAAGTTCAAAGAAACTAAGAAATCTGCCCCAGCTAGTCATATAGCATAGCATATATGCTAGGAGGCATATATAGGTCTAACTTCAAAGATAGTACTCTTTCCAGTATACCACACTGCCTACCATTCCAGATCCCTGTTACACAAACACCATGTAGAGTTCAAACCCACTAAGAGCCTCCACAGTTTTAATCCAGGGAGTCCTACAGAGATAGTTTTAGCAGAAATTGGAGAAAAAACATATCTAAAAACGAAGGAGTTGAGGGAGGGGAGAAGAGGACTAGCAAAGAAAAAGAGAAAAATTTTTAAAAGGACATAATGAGGTTCAAGAACAGATATTAAGGAGGAGCCATACCTACTACTCAAATTACTGAAACCAAATTTCTTTGCAACATTTTGCAACATTCTTACAGGATCATCTTCCCCAATATTTTTCCCTTTATTGGAAGATTTTGGTTTGCTTTTCTGCTTTTCATTGACTGTTTGAGCTTGATTACTTCTGTAAACTTCAAATGCTGACTTCTGATTATCTTCATGGCAATTCATTTTATTTGAATGAGAATTCATAGTGCCCTGATATTCTTCTGGCCTTTTGTTTAAGTTTATTCTTGGTGTGAAGCCATGAATTAAAAAATCACAAGTATCTGTGTATATAAATTGCAAAAGGTACTCAAACAAGTCAGGATGAACCTTCTCTACCACAAAGAGATGGCATCCTGCAGAATCTTCATCTTTCTGGTAAACATCTGTAAAGTCTAAAGAGGTCCCATCTGAAAGAAACAATTTCTGAAAAAAGTCAGAATGCACTGCCAAAATATATTTATGTGCAGGGAAAATTCTATTGCCAACTTGAAACGTCACATCATGTATATTGTCCGTTTCATCTGTTTCCCTTAAGAGTTTGCCAAACTCTTCAAAAAAGGATGATGACGATACAGCTGGAATTTCATAAAGGCTAGAAATGAAACAAAAATCATTTTTACTTTCATGAAAAAAAAGCATCCCTAGTCAATTCTCCTTTTAAAGTACAATTTCTTTTTTAGTTATTAAACTTATAAGATTTTAAACCTGGCGTTTCCTAAAATATAAGAATATTGCAAAGTCTTAGATACTGTATCATACTTCAAAAATGTTTTTATTCCTTTTTATATTTTTCTCCCAAACTAAAATGACAAGATTTAAGTTTTCCTTTGAAAGCAGTGTTTTTTATTTCCACAAGGAAACACAAGAATATAAATTCAAACGACCATTTCATAGAAATTTTTTAAATGACTATAACTAAACACAAATGACTATAAAACTAAAAACATCCAAAAAGAGAGTACAGTTCTCAACCTTTTGTATCCTTTTATTTTATCCTTTATCCTTTTATTTTAAGTGAAGAAAACCAAATATACAAAGAACTGAGCAAATACTTCAGGTCAAATACCAGAATAGGTTAGAAACTCAGGAAGTAAAGATAAAGATAAATACAAATACAGACATACAATCAGTCCATAACGCTGGTTCTTTCAGTACCTAAGATGGTTATCACACCTTCCCAATCCACATTTCACCCTTCCAGGTACGGAAAACAATCCTCCTGGTTTGCCCTGGATTGAGAGTTTTCCCAGTAGATGAGAGTTTGGGTGCTAAATATGGGACAGACCTAGGCAAACCAGTATGGATGGTCAGCCTACTTCTGGGACTTCTTTCTAATAGGACCCTTGATATTTATCTTAACCTGTCATCTCTCTACTAATGTGACTTAGAGAGGACTGGCACTGAGATTCACACTACCCTACAGATCACTCTATACGACCTCTTCTTTTGTTAATTTCAAGTGTTAGAAGTTTTTGTGAACTATTTTTTATATTTCTCAGAATCTGAGAACCTAGAGTACATCATAAAGTACTAAGATATAAATTTTGTGCATATACATCTTCAATGTTTTCAATAAATATCAGTTTACAAACTAAGAGAAACACTTATCATTCCCACTATAACAAATTCCACCTTTGAGTTATCCAAGTAACATTATTTTATGTCTAAAGCCTCTACAAGTCTTGGCAAAAGCATTTCAATTAAATTTGCTCCAGGAGCTACTAAAAACAAAAGAAAGCCCAGGGATTATTCCTTCCAAAAATGAAATTTAATATATACAAGTGTACCTTGTTTTAGGATCTGACTGCAGGATTGCAAAGTTGCATCCACTTGGGTCTGTGCTGATACTAACAGCTCTATGGGCAAAAGTAAGTTTCTCAAGTCGAATTCTTTCATATACACTATTTATATCAGAGACACAAGACACATCTGATGAGGAATTATGAAGATTTGATAAAATCTCTGCTAAAAAGAAAAATAAACAAACTTCCATTAATGGAGGCTTTACTGAAACTCTTAAAATGGTTTAGTAGTAAAGAAAACAGAAAAACAATTAAAACATGGAAATATCTTTCATATATAAGTCCTTTTGAAGAACTATATCCTCTCTCTCTTCAACATATTTTGCACCCTATGTACAGGCATTATACAGGGAATTTTGGTTAGTCAATTCTCAATTATCCATGATTTTATCCCTTTCAACAAACCATCTTCCACACTGCAACCAAAGTTCTTTCTAAAAAGCAAATCTAGTGTTATACTGGCTTCTAAAATTCCTCAGCTTGCATTAAAAATATGTAAACTTGGGCATTTTCATAATTTGCATGTTCATTTGTTTCCAAATATCTGAGTGACCACATTGTGCTACTGTGATACAGTGATCATCAGTCTGTCCCTAATGATACAGTGGTGAACAAGACAAGCATGTCCCTACCATCTCGGAGTACACAATCTAGCACAGAAAACAGACACTTAAACAAATGATTATATCATTACAAGTTGGATTAAGGCTATGAAACAAAAGTATGAAATCTGCATGCAAAGAAATGATTCTGGCTGCAATAGGAAGAATATTGAAAGTAATTAAAAATAAAGACAAAGAGATCATTTAGGAAACTTTAATAAGAGTCCAAAAAAAGGAATGAATAACATACACTGAAGTTGTAGCAATAAAAGTGGAGAAAAGTGGAAAGATTTCAGAAATATTTGAGATAGAAGTGACAAAACTTGGTGACTGGTCGGCTATAGGGGTGGGGGGATGTGAGATGTCAAAGGTAACCATTTACTTAGAAAACATCAAAAAGCAAATGTGGGAGCATGAGATCATGAATTCAGTTTTAGACCACTAAATCTGACTAAGATACAATTCTATGACTTCCAACATTTACAAGTCAAACCTGCATTTTGTTTACTCTCTAAAATTCACTCTATTTCAGTCTTATGGGGTTTCACTAATCTTCCCCCAAACACTCAGTTGTTGCAATTTCTACACTCTCAAAAAACCTAACATATGCATATTAGTAATTGTAAACTGTAAATAGTTATGTATATGTCTATTGTCCCTACAAACTTACAAATGTCTGAACACGGGCCTATCTTACATATATGTTGTTATCAATAAAGCGTAGCCCTGTATCTGACACCTAGTAAATCTACTTTAAATGTTTACACAACTTGCATAATCTAGAAGAAAAAAAATACAACAAATCATTAATCACTTCACTGTGGCTTTATGATTTTGAAGAACATGTTTATAATTTTCTGAATAATTATAAATGTTCCTTATATATGTCTTAGCATACAATAACTGATTTATTCATTTAACAGATGACTTAATGAGGGACTACTATGTGTCAGGAAATATACTGAATGCTAAGGATACAGTGAAACAGTCAAGGTCCTTGCCATCTTAGAGTCTGATAGGAGGCAAGCATTAGAAAAATTAATCACAAAGATAAATCCATAAAAACAAGCAAAAATGACTTGCATCATGAAAATACAAAGGGAATATGAAAAGTGAAACAGGGTACTTCAATTTAGATTGAGGGATCTGTGAAAATATCTCTGATGAAGTATAAATAAAGCTGAGATGTGAAAAAATAGAAAAAGCCTTAGGACTACTAAACAAAATTGAAAACCTGAAGGTCAATGGTGACTGGAGAGTGGTAAATGAAAGGGAGTTCAGAGACACAGACAAGGGTCAGAGCAGGAGCTTTCAGGAAAATGTTCAGGAAGTGAAACCATTAAAGAGTTTTAAACACAGGAATATTAGAATCTGATCTTAAAAGATCATTCTGATAATCAGTTGTTAAGAACAGATAAGAAGTAAGAGTACAAATAAGGAAAACCTATTTTTTGCAGTAGTCCATGTGAGTAGGGCCAGGGTGGGACCAATGAACTATGAAGAGGTAAATGAATTCTAGTTTTTCCAGAAGAAAAATCAACAGATAATAATTATGGATGAAAGAAAAAAGTTGGTAACCTAAGTTAAAAAACAATTCAAGTAATTCAAAAATTTATAAATTTATAATCAGATAAGAATGAACTATATAATGAATAACTTCTATTTTCAATGGTGGCATCTTAAAGCTATCCTTTATATTCATCAAGTAATGAAATAAAACATATCTATTCAGCAACTGCTTAATTCAACTACTTTTATTTTTTAAAATTCTAATATAAAAATTTTATTCTTCCTGTAATTTCCCTTTAAGCCATAAAATGTACCTTTTAAAACTTTAATTTTAAATATACAAGTGGGGAAAAAAAAATATATATATATAGTATAAGCCACTCAATTCTCAATTTAGGGAAGAAGAGAAAAAATGGAGCTTGGAAGATGGTTTAAAAGCATCTGGGAAGTTTTCTCTTTAAACTTTATACTTCCCTGGCCCTAGAGCCAAGTAGTGATCTACTATTACTGATAAGAATGCACCATGACCTCAGGATATACTGAGACAGATAAATGGTTGAAAACCAGACTTAAGTGAATTGAAATCACTGTTTACCTGCACACACACAAACCAAAATCAAAATAGGAGACTTAAGGGTAAAAACCTTAGTAACACTTGTCAAACCTAATGATAAACACCTGTGAAATGAAAGGTTAACTGAAAAGTACTTTATGCACTATTCACATATATGAACTCACCTTTCTTTTCAGAATTCTTTTTTTTTTCTTCAAACCATTTCCCTCTAAATCCTTCTCCATCTTGTGTGACAAATAAAATGTCTTTTCTATTTAAAGCAATGTCAGAAATGAAGACCTGGCGTGGATAGGCCCATCGACACTGCTTCAGAGAACTGCTGAATGATCTCCAGCAAAATACCTAAAATAAGCCCAAATTACATTAGAATATATATTCCCATACATCTGAACAATCGAAAATGGAAACTGCAAGATAATATCTCTAAAACAAAAGCTCTGAATAATGTTTCCGTGTTCATTCTTTCACAGAAAAAGATACTATAAAAATCAATTTATTTTTAAAGAACTGTATCTTTCATAAAAACTACATCAAGCAAATATGAAGCATTAAAAATATTTCAAAGACAATCCTCTTAAGAAGTAATATTCAGGTTCAGCAGAGCAAGATGGCAGAGTAGGAGACCTGGATTTCGTCTGGTCCCAGGAATTCACCTGGATAGGGATCAAACCATTCTGAACACCTACAAACTCAACAGGAGATCGAAGAAAAGAATAGCAACAACTCTGAACAGAAAAGCGACCACTTTCTGGAAGGTAGGACGCGCCAACAAGTGAATCCGAGGCAATATTTGGGAGGATAGATGGCGGGGGAGCGGGGGCCCATTGGCTGCTTCTGGCAAGTGATAGAACCCTGGAGCACAAAATCGGAACTTTTAGAAGTCAGCTCTGCTGAGGGACATCGCTCCAGTGGCTAAGCAGGGATGGGGGTGGAACCCTCATGGGACAAGGTGGTCTGAGGACCTTCGGGGTCACAGAAAGACCGGGGGTGCCTGAGTGCGGCAGAGCTCCCAGGTATCGGAGCAGGGAAGCCGGCTGCAGAGACAGAGCCGAGGTGCGGGCTCTCAGCTCGGGGTTGCTGTAAACCATGATCCGTGGCACAGTCAGGCCCCTGCGCTTCCAGCAGGGACCCAACAAGAAGCAGATCCGGAGAGACTCCCCTACCTCTCCCAGGAGGAGCAGCGCGGGAGCGCACCACAGGGATCTACTGGGTTTGAAGACTCCCCACCGGGTCGTGCGCCAAAGATAGAAACGCTCAGTCACAGGCCGGGTGAGCAGAGTGTGGCCGGAGACCGGGGAGACGAGAGTGATTCACTGCTTTTCTCTGGAGGCACACTGAGGAGTGGGGCCCCGAGTCTCGGCTCCTCCGGGCAGAGATTGGGAGGCCACCATTTTCACTCTTGTCCTCCAAAGCTGCACCGAAAGCTTGCAGGGATAAAAGCTCCCAAGAGAAAACCCGAGCAGATTACTTAGCCGGGCCCAGCAAGGGCAGGGCGATTCCACCTCCAGCAAAGACATTTGGGAACCACGGCAAAAGGCCCCTCACCCAGAAGATCAGCAAGAACCGCCAGCCAAGACCAAGTTTACCAATCAATGAGAACGGCAGAACTCCAGCACTAGGAGAATACTGCACATAGAATTCATGGCTTTTTTACCATGATTCTTTAGTCTTTCAAAGTTACTTTTTTTTAACTGTTTTTTTTTTATTTTTCTTTTTCAACCAACATCTTATCAATCCCTTTTTAAAAAAATTTTTATTTTTCATTTTTAGAGTCATATTCTATCCCTTCATAGTAGTTAACCTTATTTTTGGCATATATATGTAAACTGTTCTCTCTTTAAAATTTTGAGATACAGTTTCTTCTAACAGATCAAAATATACCCTAAATCTCCTAGTCTCCTGCCTGATCACATTCCCTCCCTCTTTTTTTTTAATCCTCTACTTTCTTTTTCAAACTTTTCTTATCAATTCCTTTTATAAAATCTTTTAAAATGTTCATCTTTACAGTCATATTCCATCCCTTCATCATATTAACCCTTATTTTTGTACATGTATAAGCTTTTCTTTCTTTAAAATTTTGGGAGGCACTTTCTTCTAACAGACCAAAATACACCCAAAATCTAGTGTGTGGCACCAATTTATGCACCAGCCTGATCATATTTGATCATATTCTGTTTTTTTTTGTTTTGTTCTGTTTTTGTTTATTTTTATCTTTTCTTTCTTTCTTTCCCTTTCTTTTCCCCCGGTTTCAGGTATTTTCTGATTTCTTTAGAGTATATTTTCTGGGGACGTTGGTACCCTATTAGCATTTTGTTCTCTCATTCATCTATTCTCCTCTGGACAAAATGACAAGATGGGAAAAATCACCTCAACAAAAAGAACAAGAGGCAGTACCGACTGCCAGGGACCTACTCAATACAGACATTAGTACGATGTCGGAACTAGAGTTCAGAATGATGATTTTAAAGATACTAGCTGGGCTTGAAAAAAACATGGAAGCTCTTAGAGAAACCCTTTCTGGAGAAATAACAGAACTAAAATCTAACCAAGTTGAAATAAAAAAGGCTATTAATGAGGTGCAATCAAAAATGGGGGCTCTAACAGCTAGGATAAATGAGGCAGAAGAATTAGCAATATAGAAAACTAATGATGGAAAATAAAGAAGCTGAGAAAAAGAGAGATAAACAACTACTGGATCAAGAGGGCAGAATTTGAGGGATAAGTGATACCATAAGACAAAACAACATTAGAATAATTGGGATCCCAGAAGAAGAAGAAACAGAGATAGGGGCAGAAGGTACATTGGAGCAAATTATAGCAGAGAACTTACCTAATGTGGGGAAGGAAACAGGCATCAAAATCCAGGAGGCACAAGGAACCCCTCTCAAAATCAATAAAAGCAGGTCAACACCCCGACACCTGATAGTAAAACTTACGAGTCTCAGAGACAAAGAGAAAATCCTGAAAGCAGCTCGAGAGAAGAGATCTGTAACCTACAATGGTAGAAACATTAGATTGGCAACAGAGTTATCCACAGAGACCTGGCAGGCCAGAAAGGACTGGCATGAAATATTCAGAGCACTAAATGAGAAGAATATGCAGCCAAGAATACTATATCCAGCTAGGCTGTCATTTAAAATAGGAGAGGTAAAAAGCTTCCAGGACAAACAAAAACTAAAGGAATTTGCAAACACGAAACCAGCCTTACAAGAAATACTGAAAGGGGTCCTCTAAGCAAAGTGAGAGCCTAAAAATAACATTGACCAGAAAGGAACACAGACAATATACAGTAACAGTCACCTTACAGGCAATACAATTGCACTAAATTCATATCTTTCAAAAGTTACCCTGAATGTAAATGGGCTAAATGCCCCAATCAAAAGACACAGGCTATCAGATTGGATAAAAAGATAAGACCTATCGATAACGCTGTCTGCAAGAGACTCATTTTAGACCCAAAGACACCGCCAGATTGAAAGTGAGGGGGTGGAAAACCATTTACCACGCTAATGGACACCAAAAGAAAGCTGGGGTGGCAATCCTTATATCAGACATTAGATTTTAAACCAAAGATTATAATAAGAGATGAGGGAGGACACCATATCATACTTAGAGGGTCTATCCAACAAGAAGATCTAACAGTTGTAAATATCTATGCCCCTAACATGGGAGCAGCCAATTATATAAGGGAATTAATAACAAAAGCAAAGAAACACATTGACAACAATACAATAATAGTGGGGGACTTTAACACCCCCCTCGCTGAAATAGATCATCTAAGCAAAAGATCAACAAGGAAATAAAGACTTTAAATGACACAGATGGACTTCACAAATGGACTTCACAGATATATTCAGAACATTCCGTCCCAAAGCAACAGAATACACATTCTTCTCTAGTGCCCGTGGAACATTCTCCAGAATAGATCACATCCTAGGTCACAAATCAGGCCTCAACCAGTACCAAAAGACTAGGATCATTCCCTGCATATTTTCAGACCACACTGCTTTAAAACTAGAACTCAGTCACAAGAGGAAAGTCAGAAAGAACTCAAATACATGGAGGCTAAAGAGCATCTTACTAAAAAATGAATGAGTCAACCAGGATTAAAGAAGAATTAAGAAAATCCATGGAAACAAATGAAAATGAAAACACAACTGTTCAAAATCTTTGGGATGCAGCAAAGGCAGTCCTAAGAGGAAAGTATATAGCAATACAAGGCTTTCTCAAGATCAAGAAAGGTCTGAAATACACAACCTAACCCTACACCCTAAAGGAGCTGGAGAGAGAACAGCAAATAAAGCCTAAACCCAGCAGGAGAAGAGAAATAATAAAGATCAGAGCAGAAATCAATGACATAGAAACCAAAAGAACAGTAGAACAGATCAACGAAACTAGGAGCTGGTCCTTTGAAAGAATTAACAAGATTGATAAACCTCTTAACAGACTTATCAAAAAGAAAAGAGAAATGACCCAAATAAATAAAATCATGAATGCAAGAGGAGAGATCACAACCAACACCAAAGAAATACAAACAATTAGAACATATTATGAGCAACTATATGCCAGCAAATTAGATAATCTGGAAGAAATTGATGCGTTCCTAGAGATGTATCAACTACCAAAACCAAACCAGGAAGAAATAGAAAACCTGAACAGACTTATAACCTCTAAGGAAATTGAAGCTGTTATCAAAAATCTCCCGTCAAACAAAAGCCCAGGGCCAGATGGCTTCCCAGGGGAATTCTACCAATCATTTAAAGAAGAATTAATACCTATTCTTCTGAACCTGTTCCAAAAAATAGAAATGGAAGGAAAACTTCCAAACTCGTTTTATGAGGCCACCATTACCTTGATCCCCAAACCAGACAAAGACCCCATCAAAAAGGAGAATTACAGACCAATATCCTTGATGAACACGGATACAAAAATTCTCACCAAAATACTAGCCAATAGGATCCAACAGTACATTAAAAGGATTGTTCACCACGACCAAGTGGGATTTATCCCTGGGCTGCAAGTTTGGTTCAACATCCGCATGTCAATCAATGTGATACAATACATTAACAAAAGAAAGAACAAGAACCATATGATCCTCTCAATAGATGCAGAAAAAGCGTTTGACAAAGTACAGCATCCTTTCTTGATCAAAACTCTTCAGAGTATAGGGACAGGGGGTACATACCTCAATATCATAAAAGCCATCTATGAAAAACCCAGAGCGAATATCATTCTCAATGGGGGAAAACTGAGCGCTTTCCCCCTAAGGTCAGGAACATGGCAGGGATGTCCACTATCTCCACTGCTATTCAACATAGTATTAGAAGTCCTAGCCACAGCAATCAGAAAACAAAAACAAAAGGCATCCGATTGGCAAAGAAGTCAAACTCTCACTGTTTGCAGATCATATGATAGTTTATGTGGAAAACCCAAAAGACTCCACCCCAAAACTGCTAGAACTCACACAGGAATTCACTAAAGTGGCAGGATATAAAATCAATGCACAGAAATCAGTGGCATTTCTATACAGCAACAACAAGACAGAAGAAAGAAATTAAGGAGTCAATCCCATTTACCGTTGCACCCAAAACCATAAGATACCTAGGAAGAAATCTAACCAAGGAGGCAAAGAATCTGTACTCAGAAAACTATAAAATATTCATGAAAGAAATTGAGGAATATACAAAGAAATGGAAAAACATTCCATGCTCATGGTTTGGAAGAACAAATATTGTGAAGATGTCAATGCTACCTAGAGCAATCTACACATTCAATGCAATCCCCATCAAAATACCATCCACTTTTTTCAAAGAAATGGAACAAATAATCCTAAAATTTGTATGGAACCAGAAGAGACTCCGAATAGCCGGAGGAATGTTGAGAAAGAAAAACAAAACTGGCGGCATCACAATTCCGGACTTCCAGCTCTATTACAAAGCTGTCATCATCAAGACAGTATGGTACTGGCACAAAAACAGACACATAGATCAATGGAACAGAATAGAGAGCCCAGAAATGGACCCTCAGCTCTATGGCCAACTAATCTTCGACAAAGCAGGAAAGAATGTCCAATGGAAAAAAGACAGTCTCTTCAGCAAATGGTGTTGGGAAAATTGGAGAGCCACATGCAGAAGAATGAAACTGGACCATTTCCTTACACCACACACAAAAATAGACTCCAAATGGTTGAAAGACCTAAATGTGAGACAGGAGTCCATCAACATCCTAAAGGAGAACACAGGCAGCAACCTCTTCGACCTCAGCCGCAGCAACTTCTTCCTAGAAACATCGCCAAAGGCCAGGGAAGCAAGGGCAAAAATGAACTGTTGGGACCTCATCAAGATAAAAAGCTTTTGCACAAAAAAAGAAACAGTCAACAAAACCAAAAGACAACTGACAGAATGGGAGAAGATATTTGCAAATAACATATCAGATAAAGGGCTAGTATCCACAATCTACAAAAAACTTCTTAAACTCAACAGCCAAAGAACAAATAATCCAATCGAGAAATGGGCAGAAGACATGAACACACATTTTTCCAAAGACATCCAAACGGCCAACAGACACATGAAAAAGTGCTCAACATCGCTCGGCATCAGGGAAATCGAAATCAAAACCTCAATGAGATATCACCTCACACCAGTCAGAATGGCTAAAATTAACAAGTCGGGAAATGACAGATGTTGGCAGGGATGCGGAGAAAGGGGAACCCTTCTACACTGTTGGTGGGAATGCAAGCTGGTGCACCCATTCTGGAAAACAGTATGGAAGTTCCTCAAAAAGTTGAAAATAGAGCCACGATATGATCCAGCAATTGCATTACTGGGTATTTACCCCAAAGATACAGATGTAGGGATCCGAAGGGGTACGTGCACCCCAATGTTTATAGCAGCAATGTCCACAATAGCCAAACTGTGGAAAGAGCCAAGATGTCCATCGACAGATGAATGGATAAAGAAGATGTGGTATATATATATATATATATATATATATATATATATATATATATATATACACACAATGGAATATTATGCAGCCATCAAAAAGAATGAAATCTTGACATTTGCAACGATGTGGATGGAATTGGAGGGTATTATGCTGAGCGAAATAAGTCAATCAGAGAAAGACATGTATCATATGACCTCACTGATATGAGGAATTCTTAATCTCAGGAAACAAACTGAGGGTTGCTGGAGTGGTGGGGGGTGGGAGGGATGGGGTGGCTGGGTGATAGACATTGGGGAGCGTATGTGCTATGGTGAGCGCTGTGAAGTGTGCAAGACTGTTGAATCATAGATCTGTACCTCTGAAGCAAATAAAACATTATATGTTAAAAAAAAAAAGAAGAAGATAGCAGGAGGGGAAGAATAAAGGGGGGAAATCAGAGAGGGAGACGAACCATGAGAGATGATGGACTCTGAGAAACAAACAGGGTTCTAGAGGGGAGGGGGGTGGGGGGATGGGTTAGCCTGGTGATGGGTATTAAAGAGGGCATGTTCTGCATGGAGCACTGGGTGTTATACGCAAACAATGAATCATGGAACACTACATCAAAAACTAATGATGTAATGTATGGTGATTAACATAACAATAAAAAAGAAGTAATATTCAATATTACTTGTTTTTTTGCAAATCTGCTACAATGCTTAAGGAAAACAAAAATATGAAAGCTAAAACTTAGATATCAGACTTGTAATACCATCTGTTTGCAAGAAGAATGAAAACCACCCTATTGAAAATCGAAACTTTAAATCTCAAGAAAAAAAGGAGATGTATGAATAACCCAATTATATAACTAAAACAAAATCTTACAGATAGAAAAATCCTAATAGAGTTCAATGGCTTCCACGAGGTTCTGCAAACCTTAGTATTCCTGAGAAATGACTTAGAACCTGCTGCTCAATTATGGAGAGAATAATGAGAGGTATGGTGTTGAGTTTCCCAATCCAGTTTTATCCAGAACAGTAACTCTTGTCTGCTTCATATATTTGCATTCCAAGAAAGATTTCATTTGAAAAATTAACACTGATGATTTTTGAAAGTTCAATTCCCCTCATATTTAAGAAAACTAAAACACAAAATGGTACCTGCCACTCAAAAGTTACATTAAAAATCATTTTTTACATTAAAAAAAAAAAAAGACTATACTGATTGATTCCTTCAGAGATTGGTTTTCATAGTAAGATTCTAATTTTCCAGAAAGTAACAATCCAGAGGTATACACTACATCCATATTAACATAAATGAAACACATCTTAGAGTCAAATGTTTTTTATACTATTTTATGTAATCCCATGCCACTGCTTCCTTCCATTAGTACAAAATTAGAGTTCTAATTCTAATATAGTTCCCCATATTAAAATGATTGACTACAGATTTATACCTGTTAAGTACCAGTAGGTGGAGCTTTATGATTAATTCTTCAATTTCCAAAATGTCAAATTTTACAGCACTTTATAAATCTCAGAAAACATTCTCATTTTATGTTTCTATTTGACAAGCAAAAAGCAGAAGGCAATCTGTGTTTTTCTAGCTACAGTGTAAAACTCTTTGTTACTAATGTATATTTTAACAATTTCATTAGAGAAATGTACTGATATATTTGCAGAAGGAACAAAATTGAACTCTACTTAAATGGAAAGAGATTAGAGATTCTTCCTACGGTGATCTAGGAATGCAGCTATAGTCTCTAAAAATATACATTATGTCTACATTTGTTTAAAACTAAATCTGGGAAAAATTTTCTAATTATGCAACAAATTTTTAATATCGCCTGTTTAGCTTTTAATTTTTTTAAGGAGCAGTTATATAAAATATCTCCTATCTATGCAATTCGATATCTTCATCAGTACTCAGTACATATATCAAATAATCCATCAAAATCCCTTATTTCCATTTTAAGTACAGTAAATGAAATTTTAAGCTACAGTTTAACAAAGCTGTACTGTGTAACATTAGGTAAATGTCATCAAACTTTCTTTGAAATACCAGCTCCATACTAATTAGTACTGGATGTCAAAAATAAGTAGAGAAACAAAGTCAATAGGAATCATTATCATAGTAATACATGTTCACATTACCAGGTCCCTTATAGTTATCAACTCAGAACAAAATTACTTTGATACACTTCTGCATAAATATACACTCACCCTTCCAGCTCCATCCATTGCAAGAATGCAAATTTTTTGACCTCCATTTTCTTTCAAATTTTCAGGATCAACCTTGTATTCCATACGCCCCCCAGAAACAAGAACTTTTTTCAGGTTTAGTTGTCTAGGTCAAAAAGAAAATTTTTCATTAATATGTTCTCTAAAATACACATGCTCAATTTTAAAGAAATTACTAATCAAACAATAATCTAGGGTGATATAATGTGAAAGGTGAAGTAAGACGATTTGGCCTTTGATAACCTTAGTCCCTCCTTTCTCTAAGTTTCCCTTATATAATGGCCGTTTCTTTTTATAGCAAGTCCTTCCCTCCCAAATGCCACTCCTCCCATACATATACACACTTTCGACACCTAAAGCCCCACTTGAGAATGCACACATTTACTCTACTCTTGACTTTCCCTTTCAGTTTTAAATTTTCTCCATCCAGTTTTCTCCATCTGACACTCCAGAGCATAGCATAAAGCTGATACTCAGAGTTTTGCTGGAAGAATTGAATTTAAATTATTAAAGTTATATTTCTTTACATAAATACACATACTTAGAAGCCATCTTCTTGCACTGATAGTCTGCAAGTAAGTAAATATCTCCCCTTGTGGTAACACAGACTGTGGCCCCATCACTTGCAGCAACCAAAGACAAAGTGATATCCTTATGATGAAGGGCAGAGACTTGACGAGGAGCAGTTACATACTTTTCTCCATTGGGATCTGGCAAATAACCTAAAAAAATTACAAATAAATCACAAAATATCCGTTTTAAAAATTCAATTTATTTTTCAGATATTGTCATCAAGATTTCTTACCCAGTTGTCCACCATTTAGCCCCATAGTGTAAACAGCTTCTCTAGTCCACAGCACTGTATGAAACCTGCCTGCTGCTACTCCAATGATTGTCCTTCCTTTCAGATATTTTGCCTGCATCTATTCAAAAAGACAAGACAGCAGTTTATTATATTATTAAGAACTTGTACAATTTTTAAAAGATCCAGTAGACCAGAGTAGCAAATATATAGCATGCTAACTACCAGTAAGGGCAGAATTCACTAATAGATCTTAGCACTAACACTGAGAATCCAACTCTTCTCAGAACACAAGATACTTTGATGTAACCACTTTAAATCAGCAGTTTTAACATATAAAACATTGACATGATAGAAAAACCAAATCATCCAACCTGTCAACAAGCAATATGTAAAACCCGGCATTCTCATTCTATCAGAAAATACAGTATTTTTAAATTTGATATATTCAGGATCTCTCAACAGTGGCACTATTGACATTTTCAGCCAGATGACTCCTATTGATGTAACATATCACACTGATTCTTGTAGTAATATTGAACCACCCTTGCATCCCAGGAATAGCCAAAGCAATCTCAAAAAATAAAACCAAAACTGGAGTATCATAATTCCAGATATCAAGTTATATTACAAAACAGTAGTAATGAGAACAGTATGGTATTAGCACAAAAACAGATACATAGATCAATGGAACAGAACAGAAAATCCAGAAATAAACCCACAATTATATGGTTAATTAATCTTCAACAAAGGAGGAATGCATGTTTACAATGGGAAAAAGTCTCTTCAATGAATGGTATTGGGAAAACTGGACAGCAACATACAAAAGAAACTGGACCACTTTCTCTCACCATACACAAAATAAACTCAAAATGGATTAAAGACCTAAATGTGAGACCTGAAACCACAAAGATCCTTGAAAAGAACACAAGTAGTAAAGTATCCGACACTGGCTGTAGCAACTTTTTTCTAGATATGTCTCCTGAGACAAGGGAAACAAAAGCAGAAATAAACCATATCAAAATAAAAAGTTTCTACACAGCGAAGGAAACAATTAACAAAACTAAAAGGCAACCTATGGAATGGGAGAAGATATCTGCAAATGATATATCCAATAAAGGTGTAGTATCCAAAATATATAAAGACCTCATACAACTTAATACCCAAAAAACAAATAATCCAATTAAAAAATGGGCAGAAGACATGAACAGACATATCTCCAAAGAAGACATACAGATGGCCAAGAGACACATAAAAACATGATCATCAGGGAAATACAAATCAAAACTACAATAAGATACCACCTCACACCTGTCAGAATGGCTAAAATAAAAAACACAGTAAGTGCTGGCAAAGATGTGGAGAAAGAGGAACCCTCTTGTACTGTTGGCGGGAATGCAAACTATTGCAGTTACTGTGGAAAACAGTATGGAGGTTCCTCAAAAAATTAAAAATAGAACTAGCCTATGATCTAGGAATCATACTACTGGGTATTTACCCAGGGAACACAAAAACACTAATTAAAAGGTATACACGCACCCCTATGTTTATTGTAGCATTATTTACAATAACCAAACTATGGAAACAGCCAAGTGCCAATCAATAAATGAATGGATAAAGATGTATGTGTATACACACACACACACACACACACACACACACACACACCCCAATGGAACATTATTCAGCCATAAAAAAAGAATGAAATCTTGTCATTTGCAACAACATGGATAGAGCTAGAGAGTACAATGCTGAGGGGAAAAAAAAGTCAGTCAGAGATAGACAAATACCATATAATCACTCATATGTGGAGTTTCAGAAAAAAAAAAAAGAGCAAAGGAAGAAAAGAGAGTGACAAAAACCAATCAAGAAAGAGACCCTTAACTGTAGAGAACAAACTAATGGTCACCACAGGGGAGGTAGCTTGGGGAATGAATGAAACAAGTGATGGGGATTAAAAAATAAAAGAAAATGAAAAAAAAAGGAAAGAAAAGAAAAAATACTGGACATATTCAGGGTCTCCCAACAGTGGCACTACTGACATTTTCAGCCAAATGAAGCTTTGTTGTAGGGGACTACCTTGTAAACTGTAGTTTTAGCAGCATCCCTAGATGTCAGTAGCACCATTTCCACTCCCACCCCCAGTTGTGACAACTAAAAATGTCTCTGCACATTGCCAAATGGCTCCTGGGGATGCAAAAGTAACTGAGAATACTGAATATGTCCATATCAACCTAAAGCTCCAAGATAGCCACACAGTAAGAATAAATACAGGAAAAAATCTATCATTTGTAAAGAAATCTATGATTAAATATCCACGAAGTCCACATCTGTAGAAAATGGATCTTCCAACCAAAAAGTACCACAGATTGGAGATTACCTCTAACAACTTCTCAGTAATTCCTATTCATTCATTAGTCATCCAGAATGGAAAAGCATTAGATTTAAAAGTTTATTAATAAAAATGTATATCTAATAATAATCTTAAATCCAGAGGATTAAACCAGTAAAAAAACTTCACCTCTGAAATACAAAATTTTTTGAGCCGAAAACTCATTTGTTATTGAGTGATGATACTAGCAACATATTAATTTAGAGCACCAGTCCTAGTTCTTTGAACTAGGTCTGTGAAGTACTCTTGAGTAAAGAGTACCTTCTGGTAGTGGCTGTGCAAATGGGAGGGGAAAATTAGAACAAAGAACAGTGGCTTTTGGACCCATGTCCCCTCACATAAACTTGCCATGTATATTTTCGGTGCAGAGGATGATTTTCCATGAGGCCAATAAGCTTAGTGTTCTGGGTAACTCACTTACATGGCCATTTTGCATTTATAAACTTCATATTTTTTCTTAAGGAGGGCCTCAAAATTATTTGTTTCAAACCCCAAAAATGTGGATCCCCCTCTGCTTATACTTAAAAAGCTGAAACTAAAGCACCTTGGGGCCTAATTTCCCAAGTGCCTTCTCTCTTACTCCAAACAAATGCTAATTTGTACTATGCTTAATGTCTCCTGTGAAAAATAAAGTATATACCATCAAATATAAGTAAAATAAATTGCATATCAATACCTTCCATCTTTTTGTCCATACAGGTTTTATAGCAAATAGTCACCTTGTTTTCAAAAGGAAGCTTACCTGTCTGGGTACATTACAACTGGAAGGTGGAGGAATAATTCCTAATTGATGAAAAATATTCAGACCAAATGTATAAACACATCCATCTTCAGTCAGTACAACAGTATGATCCTTAGCAGCTGCCACTTGGGAACAATTATGACCACTCAGTCCTTCCACAAGCCTAGGGATCTACAAAATAAAATTAACTTTAATATATTTTTTCTTCTTAAAGAAAGGCAGACTACCATGTGCAGCGCCTCATTTGGATGTGTCTGGAGTCTTGGAAGCTTGACTACCCTACGTTCTGCTACAAATGGACTTGAGAGCTTGTTTGGAGGTACTCGCAGGGGAATGCAGCTACTTGTATACCCCTGACCCAAGAATGGTCCTCCTCTATCAGGGAAGGTCGTCCTCTTCGACCGAGCGCACAGCTTCGGGAGAGATGCACATGGAGAGGTAAGGGAGGAAGGGGACACCTGCCTAGCCAGCCAGATCAGCTGAATCAACCCTGGCAATCAATGGGGTGACAGATGTTGCAGCCAGATCGCCCTCACATCCTATAATATATTAACCATTTATACAAAAATACAAATAGAATCTGGTGATACTATATCCAAAATGACATGACCAATAAATGGCTGATCTATCATAGGTAAACTCTATAATTTAGCAAGGGATAGGTGAGTTTCACAGGATATGGACATTGGTTTATGAGTAAAATACAAAACCCCAGTACGACATTTCAGTAAAATAATTCAATCCAACAAATGATTTTTGAGCCCTTATACACCAAGTGCAAATTTGGTTGGTATAAATAAAGGGAGCTCCTTCAGCCAAAGTATTCACTGATACATTGAAAAAAATAAATAAAAATACAGGTGTGAAGAGTAAATGAGTTGGTAAGTATAAAAAACAACAGTCTGGCACTGCATAAAATGAAAATAATAATGTCTATAATCTCAAAGGGTTGCTATGAGGCTTAAGTCAAGGTAATGATACTGCTTGAAAAGCATCACTGATGCCTAGAACATAATAAACCCATGAAAAATGGGTGTTGTCATAGCTGTCCCCTCTTTTTAAAGCCCTTTAATAGATAAATATATCAGAATCCCATCAAAATAAATTTACCTTAAAAAAAACCTACTGAGGCAACTTTATTGAATGCAATAATTATTAGGTTTCTTCCAATTAGCACTAAGTTTCAGTACCATAAGACTCAATTTTGTGATTATAAAATGAAAATATGGGCTCAAATTTTTAAATTTTTTTTTAAGATTTATTTATTTAGAGAGAGCACACACACGCAAGAAAGGGGAGGGGCAGAGGGAAAGAATCTTCAGGCCGACTCCCCACTGAGTGCAGAGCCCTACACAGAGCTAAATCTCACAATCCGTGAGATCACGACCTGAGCTGAAACCAAGATTCAAAGGCTTAACTGACTGAGTCACTCAGGCGTCCCCTGGCTCAACTTTTAGACCACAAATGCTCTGATGAGAAGTTAAAAAAAAATAAACACCAAAGTTTTGCAATTAGTCTGACTTATGGGGCACCTGGGTGACTCAGTTAAGTGACTGCCTTCAGCTCAGGTCATAATCTTGGGGTTCTGGGATCGAGCCATGTTGAGCTCCCTGCATGGCGAGTCTGCTTCTCCCTCTCCCTCTGCCACTCCCGTTGCTTGTGCTCACATGCGTTCTCTCTCTCCATCAAATAAATAAATCTTAAAAAATAAAAAATACAATAGTCTGACTTTTAAAATTTCAACTATAGAGATATTTTAAGGCTTATTTATATGCTGTCCTGTCCCAGTATTTGCCAAATGCAAAATATAATTTTCCTTTGATGCTTTAGAATTCGGCATATCTAAATCCTTTAATTTGAACATGATATAAGAGGAAACTGATTTTTTTAAAAAGATTTATTTATTTATTTCAGAGAGAGAGAAAAAGAGTGTACAGGGAGTCTGCTTCCCCTTGCCTACTGCCCCTGCTGAGCAGTGATCCCATAACACGGCTCTATTCCCTGACCCGGAGAGCAGGACCTGAGCTGAAACCAAGAGTCAGAGGCTTAGCTGACTAAGCCACCCAAGTGACCCAACTAATTGATTTAACTCTACTATCAACTGCTTTATTACTCTCTGCTTACAGTAGATTAAAAATGTTTTTTTAATAACTGAATTTTCCATGTTATGGAAATTTTACTGAAGTTACCTAAAATGTGTAATGACATTTCAATTACCAAGCATGTCTGTTCATCTCCATGACCTAAACGTCCTCCGGGACCATGACCACAGGTATAAACCTGCCCTTTCTGAGACAGAAACACTGAATGAAATTTACAAAGCACCACCTAAGAGAAAACAAAAGAATATTATTAAATTTCTCTGAATAAAATATCCTTTATTTTATAAAAAAAATAAATTACAGAATACTGCTAACTATTTAAGCTGGATGATGGGTAAGTGGGGATTTATTATATGTTCTAATTTGAACATGTTCTGTAATAAAAATTAAAAATATATATGCTTTATTTTAAAACCATGTCTACAAACACTGACAAATGGGAAAAAGAACAAAAAAGAAATTAGGAATATGTTACCCACAAAAGAGACTAAACAAAGGAAATTAAAATCTCAAATGTTCAACTACAAAAAGCAGTAGCCAGTTGCTTTCCAACTTTATAGAATCCCAAACAAGAACTGGGCAGTGCAACATGAAGCACAAATGTTAACAAATACTGATGTATGTTATTAAAGAAAATAATGGAAATGGCTTCAGTGTATTTTTAAAAAACAACATCCCCTATACAGGGATTGATGGCTAGATAATATGTCCTTTTAATATCTCTGATTTTGTCTAATATATCTTTAATATCATTACATGGCTTTAAATAATTCTCTATTTTCAAGTTTTACTCTCTTGCCCATTTCCTTTTCTACCTGCCATCTTTCCAACACCCTCCATGCCCTCTTGACACACAGAATTACATGTTCACAGACTCTTAACCAAAAGATAAGGGTACTTAAATGACTGAACTTCATCAAAAAGAAATAACAGAAAATCAACAGCAGTTTTAAATACAGGCATATCTCAGAGATATTGTGGGTTTGGTTCTAGATCACTACAATAGGGGGAATTTCCCAGTAAAGTGAGTCAAATAAGTTTTTGGTTTCCAAAAGCATATAAAAGTTATGTTTATATTATACTGTAGTCTGTTAAGTATGCAATAGCACTGTGTCTTTTTAAAAAAATGAAGTACCTATCTTAATTTTAAAAATATTTTATTGCTAGAAAGTGCCAACCATCATATGATCTTTCAGCAAGTCACTATCTTTTTGCTGGTTAATGGTCTTGCCTCAGTGTTGATGGCTGCTGACTGATCAGGGTGGTGGTTGCTGAAAGTGAGGATGGCTATGGCAATTTCTTAAAAGAAGTCAACAGTGAAGTTTGCAAAATCAACTGACTCGTCCTTTGATGAATGATTTCTCCATAGCATGCAATGCTATTTGATAGCATTTTACCCACAGTAGAACCTCTTCAAATACTGAAGTCAATCCTCTCAAACCCTGCCACTGCTTTATCAACTAAGTTTATAAAATATTCTAAATCCTCTGTTGTCATTTGAACAGTCTTCACAGCATCTTCACCAGTAGTAGATTCCATCTCAAGACACCACTCTCTTTGCTCATCCATGAAAAGCAACTCAAGACATCAAATTTGATCATGAGATGGTAGCAATTCAGTCCCATCTTCAGGCTCCACTTCTAATTCTAGTTGCCCTATTTCCACCACATCTGCACTCACCTTCCCCACGGAAGTCTTGAACCCCTCAAAATCATGCATGAAAGTTGAATTAACTTTTTTAATTTTTTTTACTTTATTATGTTATGTTAATCACCATACATCATTAGTTCTTGATGTAGTGTTCCATGATTCATTGTTTACATATAACACCCAGTGCTCCATGCAGTATGTGCCCTCAATATCCATCCCCCCACGCTCCTCCCCTCTAGAACCCTCAGTTTGTTTCTCAGAGTCCATAGTCTCTGATGGTTCATCTCCCCCGCCAAGTCCCCCCCCCTTCATTTTTCCATTCCTGCTATATTCTTTTTTTTTTTTAACATAAAATGTATTATTTGTTTCAGAGGTACAGGTCTGTGATTCAACACACAATTCACAGCACTCACCACAGCACATACCATCCCCAATGTCTATCACCCACCCACCCCATCCCTACCACCCCCCACCACTCCAGCAACCCTCAGTTTGTTTCCTGAGATTAAGAATTCCTCGTATCAGTGAGGTCATATGATACATGTCTTTCTCTGACTTATTTCGCTCAGCATACCCTCCAGTTCCATCCACGTCGTTGCAAATGGCAAGATTTCATTCCTTTTGATGGCTGCATAATATTCCATTTTATGTATATACCACTACTATTTATCCATTCATCTGTCAATGGACATCTTGGCTCTTTCCACAGTTTGGCTACTGTGGACACTGCGGCTATAACATCAGGGTGCATGTACCCCTTCGGATCACTACATTTTTATCTTTGGGATAAATACCCAGTAGTGCAATAGCTGGGTCGTAGGGTAGCTCTATATTCAACTTTTTGAGGAACTTCCATACTGTTTTCCAGAATAGCTGCACCAGCTTGCATTCCCAGCAACAGCGTAGGAGGGCTCCCCTTTCTCCGCATACCTGCCAATATCTGTGGTTTCCTGACTTGTTAATTTTAGCCATTCTGACTGGTGTGAGGTGATATCTCATTGAGGTTTTGATTTCGATTTCCCTGATACTGAGTGATGCTGAGCACTATTTCATGTGTCTGTTGGCCGTTTGGATGTCTCTTTGGAAAAATGTCTGTTCATATCTTCGGCCCATTTCTTGATTGTATTATTCTTTCCGTGTTGAGTTTGGTAAGTTCTTTATAGATTTTGGATACTAGCCCTTTATCTGTCATTTGCAAATATCTTCTATTCTGTCAGTTGTCTTTTGGTTTTGTTGACTGTTTCTTTTGCTATGCAAAAGCTTTCTTTCTTCATGAGGTCCCAACAGTTCATTTTTGCCCTTGCTTCCCTGGCCTTTGGCGATGTTTCTAGGAAGAAGTTGCTGCGGCTGAGGTCGAAGAGGTTGCTGCCTGTGTTCTCCTTTAGGATGTTGATGGACTCCTGTCTCACATTTAGGTCTTTCAACCATTTGGAGTCTATTTTTGTGTGTGGTGTAAGGAAATGGTCCAGTTTCATTCTTCTGCATGTGGCTCTCCAATTTTCCCAACACCATTTGCTGAAGAGACTGTCTTTTTTCCATTGGACATTCTTTCCTGCTTTGTCGAAGATTAGTTGGCCATAGAGCTGAGGGTCCATTTCTGGGCTCTCTATTCTGTTCCATTGATCTATGTGTCTGTTTTTGTGCCAGTACCATACTGTCTTGATGATGACAGCTTTGTAATAGAGCTGGAAGTCCGGAATTGTGATGCCGCCAGTTTTGTTTTTCTTTCTCAACATTCCTCCGGCTATTCGGAGTCTCTTCTGGTTCCATACAAATTTTAGGATTATTTGTTCCATTTCTTTGAAAAAAGTGGATGGTATTTTGATGGGGATTGCATTGAATGTGTAGATTGCTCTAGGTAGCATTGACATCTTCACAATATTTGTTCTTCCAAACCATGAGCATGGAATGTTTTTCCATTTCTTTGTATATTCCTCAATTTCTTTCATGAATATTTTATAGTTTTCTGAGTACAGATTCTTTGCCTCCTTGGTTAGATTTCTTCCTAGGTATCTTATGGTTTTGGGTGCAACGGTAAATGGGATTGACTCCTTAATTTCTTTCTTCTGTCTTGTTGTTGCTGTATAGAAATGCCACTGATTTCTGTGCATTGATTTTATATCCTGCCACTTTAGTGAATTCCTGTGTGAGTTCTAGCAGTTTTGGGGTGGAGTCTTTTGGGTTTTCCACATAAACTATCATATGATCTGCAAACAGTGAGAGTTTGACTTCTTTGCCAATCGGATGCCTTTTGTTTTTGTTTTCTGATTGCTGTGGCTAGGACTTCTAATACTATGTTGAATAGCAGTGGAGATAGTGGACATCCCTGCCATGTTCCTGACCTTAGGGGGAAAGCGCTCAGTTTTCCCCCATTGAGAATGATATTCGCTCTGGGTTTTTCATAGATGGCTTTTATGATATTGAGGTATGTACCCCCTGTCCCTATACTCTGAAGAGTTTTGATCAAGAAAGGATGCTGTACTTTGTCAAACGCTTTTTCTGCATCTATTGAGAGGATCATATGGTTCTTGTTCTTTCTTTTGTTAATGTATTGTATCACATTGATTGACATGCGGATGTTGAACCAAACTTGCAGCCCAGGGATAAATCCCACTTGGTCGTGGTGAACAATCCTTTTAATGTACTGTTGGATCCTATTGGCTAGTATTTTGGTGAGAATTTTTGTATCCGTGTTCATCAAGGATATTGGTCTGTAATTCTCCTTTTTGATGGGGTCTTTGTCTGGTTTGGGGATCAAGGTAATGGTGGCCTCATAAAACGAGTTTGGAAGTTTTCCTTCCATTTCTATTTTTTGGAACAGGTTCAGAAGAATAGGTATTAATTCTTCTTTAAATGATTGGTAGAATTCCCCTGGGAAGCCATCTGGCCCTGGGCTTTTGTTTGACGGGAGATTTTTGATAACAGCTTCAATTTCCTTAGAGGTTATAAGTCTGTTCAGGTTTTCTATTTCTTCCTGGTTTGGTTTTGGTAGTTGATACATCTCTAGGAACGCATCAATTTCTTCCAGATTATCTAATTTGCTGGCATATAGTTGCTCATAATATGTTCTAATTGTTTGTATTTCTTTGGTGTTGGTTGTGATCTCTCCTCTTGCATTCATGATTTTATTTATTTGGGTCATTTCTCTTTTCTTTTTGATAAGTCTGTTAAGAGGTTTATCAATCTTGTTAATTCTTTCAAAGGACCAGCTCCTAGTTTCGTTGATCTGTTCTACTGTTCTTTTGGTTTCTATGTCATTGATTTCTGCTCTGATCTTTATTATTTCTCTTCTCCTGCTGGGTTTAGGCTTTATTTGCTGTTCTCTCTCCAGCTCCTTTAGGGTGTAGGGTTAGGTTGTGTATTTCAGACCTTTCTTGATCTTGAGAAAGCCTTGTATTGCTATATACTTTCCTCTTAGGACTGCCTTTGCTGCATCCCAAAGATTTTGAACAGTTGTGTTTTCATTTTCATTTGTTTCCATGGATTTTCTTAATTCTTCTTTAATCCTGGTTGACTCATTCATTTTTTAGTAAGATGCTCTTTAGCCTCCATGTATTTGAGTTCTTTCTGACTTTCCTCTTGTGACTGAGTTCTAGTTTTAAAGCAGTGTGGTCTGAAAATATGCAGGGAATGATCCTAGTCTTTTGGTACTGGTTGAGGCCTGATTTGTGACCTAGGATGTGATCTATTCTGGAGAATGTTCCACGGGCACTAGAGAAGAATGTGTATTCTGTTGCTTTGGGACGGAATGTTCTGAATATATCTGTGAAGTCCATTTGTGAAGTCCATCTGTGTCATTTAAAGTCTTTATTTCCTTGTTGATCTTTTGCTTAGATGATCTATTTCAGCGAGGGGGGTGTTAAAGTCCCCCACTATTATTGTATTGTTGTCAATGTGTTTCTTTGCTTTTGTTATTAATTCCCTTATATAATTGGCTGCTCCCATGTTAGGGGCATAGATATTTACAACTGTTAGATCTTCTTGTTGGATAGACCCTCTAAGTATGATATGGTGTCCTCCCTCATCTCTTATTATAATCTTTGGTTTAAAATCTAATGTCTGATATAAGGATTGCCACCCCAGCTTTCTTTTGGTGTCCATTAGCGTGGTAAATGGTTTTCCACCCCCTCACTTTCAATCTGGCGGTGTCTTTGGGTCTAAAATGAGTCTCTTGCAGACAGCGTTATCGATAGGTCTTATCTTTTTATCCAATCTGATAGCCTGTGTCTTTTGATTGGGGCATTTAGCCCATTTACATTCAGGGTAACTTTTGAAAGATATGAATTTAGTGCAATTGTATTGCCTGTAAGGTGACTGTTACTGTATATTGTCTGTGTTCCTTTCTGGTCAATGTTATTTTTAGGCTCTCACTTTGCTTAGAGGACCCCTTTCAGTATTTCTTGTAAGGCTGGTTTCGTGTTTGCAAATTCCTTTAGTTTTTGTTTGTCCTGGAAGCTTTTTACCTCTCCTATTTTAAATGACAGCCTAGCTGGATATAGTATTCTTGGCTGCATATTCTTCTCATTTAGTGCTCTGAATATTTCATGCCAGTCCTTTCTGGCCTGCCAGGTCTCTGTGGATAGCTCTGTTGCCAATCTAATGTTTCTACCATTGTAGGTTACAGATCTCTTCTCCCGAGGTGCTTTCAGGATTTTCTCTTTTTCTCTGAGACTTGTAAATTTTACTATTAGATGTTGGGGTGTTGACCTATTTTTATTGATTTTGAGGAGGGTGGTCTGTGCCTCCTGGATTTTGATGCCTGTTTCCTTCCCCACATTAGGGAAGTTCTCTGCTATAATTTGCTCCAATATACCTTCTGGCCTCTCTTCTTCTTCTTCTGGGATCCCAATTATTCTAATATTGTTTCGTCTTATGGTATAGCTTATCGCTCAAATTCTGCCCTCGTAATCCAGTAGTTGTTTATCTCTCTTTTTCTCAGCTTCTTTATTTTCCATCATTTGGTGTTCTGTATCACTAATTCTCTCTTCTTGCCTCATTTATTCTAGCCGTTGGGGCCACCATTTTTTTATTGCACATCCTTAATAGCCTTTTTTATTTCGACTTGATTAGATTTTAGTTCTTTTATTTATCCAGAAAGGGTTTCTCTAATATCTTCCATGCTTTTTTCAAGCCCAGCTAGTATCTTTAAAATCATCATTCTGAACTCTAGTTCCGACATCTTACTAATGTCTGTATTGATTAGGTCCCTGGTAGTTGGTACTTTTTTGAGGTCATTTTTCCCGTCTTGTCATTTTGTCCAGAGGAGAATAGATGAATGAGAGAACAAAATGCTAACAGGGTAACAACAGCCCCCGAAAAATATATACTAAACAAATCAGAAGAGACCTGAAACCGGGGGGAAAGGGAAAGAAAGAAAAAAGAAAAAAAGAAAGAAAAAGAAAAAGATAAACAAACAAAAAAACAGAATATGATTAAATATGATCAGGCTGGTGCATAGATCAGTGCCACACAATAGATTTTGGGCATATTTTGGTCTGTTAGAAGAAAGTGCCTCCCAAAATTCAAGAAAGAAAAACTTATATATGTACAAAAATAAGGGTTAATACGATGAAGGGATGGAATATGACTCTAAAGATGAAAATTATAAAAGATTTTATAAAAGGAATAGATAAGAATTTGGTTGAAAAAAGAAAGAAGAGGATTTAAGGGAAAAAAAAAGGGAGAGAATGTGATCAGGGAGGAGACTAGAACAAAGCCACACACTAGAGATTTAGGGTATATTTTGGTCTGTTAGAAGAAACTGTATCCCAAAATTTTAAAGAGAGAATACACACACACACACACACACACACACACACACACACACACACCAAAAATAATGTTAACTACTATGAAGGGATAGAATATGACTCTAAAAATGGAAAATAAAAAAGATTTTTTAAAAAAGGCATTGATGAGATGGTTGAAAAAGGGAAAAAGAAAAATTCAAAAAAAAAATTTAACTTTGAAGGACTGAAGGCCATGGGAAAAAGCCATGAATTCTATGTGCAGTATTCCCCTAGTGCTGGAGTTCTGCAGTTCTCATTGATCGGTAAACTTGGTCTTAGCTGGCTATTCCCCTTGATCTTCTGGGGGAGGGGCCTGTTGCACTGGTTCTCAAATGTCTTTGCCGAAGGCATAATTGCCCCGCCCTTGCCAGGGCCAGGCTAAGTAATCTGCTTGGGTCTGCTCTCGGAAGCTTTTGTTCCCTGCAAACTTTCCGTACAGCTTTGGAGGACGAGAGTGAAAATGGCGGCTTCCCAATCTCTGCCCCGGCGGAGCCAAGAACTCGGGGCCCCACTCCTCAGTGTGCCCACAGAGAAAAGCAGTCAATCACTCACGTCTCCCCAGTCTCCGGCTGCACTCCGTGCTCACCCGGCCTGTGACCGAGCATTTCTATCTCTGGCACATGACCCTGTGCGGAGTCTCCAAACCCAGCAGATTCCTGTAGTGCACTCCCACGCCACTCCTCCCAGGGCAGGAAGGGGAGTCTCCCCTGATCTGCCACTTGTTGGGTCCCTGCTTCCAGAAAGTGGTCACTTTCCTGTTCAGAGAGTTGCCGCTATTCATTTCTTCAATCTCCTGTTTAGTTCATAGGTGTTTAGAATGGTTTGATCCCTATCTAGCTGAATGCCTGGGACCAGATGAAATTTAGGTCTCCTACTCCTCCGCCATCTTGCTCCTCTGGAATCGACTTCTTCTAAACTCCTGTTAATGTTGCTATTTTGACCTCTTTCCATGAATCATGAATGTTCATGGCATCTGGAATGGTGAATCCCTTCCAGAAGATTTTCAATTTATTTTGCCCAGATCCATAAGAGGAATCACTACCTATGGCAACTATAGCCATATGAAATGTGTTTGTTAAATAATAAGACTTGAAAGTCAAAATGACTCCTTGATCCATGGCCCACAAAATAAACGTTGTGTTAGCAGGCATGAAAACAACATGAATCTCACTGTACATGTCCATCAAAGCTCTTGGGTGACCAGGTGCATTATCAATGAGCAGTAACATGTTGAAAGAATCTATTTTTCTGAGCACTAGGTCTCAACAGTGGGCTTAAAACATATATTCAGTAAACCATGCAATAAACAGATGTGCTGTCATCCAGGCTTTGTTCCAGTTTTAGAGCACAGGCAGAGGAGATTTAGCATTATTCTTAAGAACCCTAGGATTTTTAGTATGGTTAAGTGAATGAACACTGGCTTCAGCTTCAAGTTACCAACTGCATTAAGCCCTAACAAGACAGTCAGCCTGCCCCCTGAAGCTTTGAAGCCACTCACTGACTTCTCCCAATAGAAAGCTGTTTGTCTACATTGAAAATCTTGTTTAGTGTAGCCGCCTGCATTAATGATCTTAGCTAGATCTTTGGGATAACTTGCTGCAGCTTCTCCATCAGCACCTGTTGCTTCACCTTCACGTTGATGTTCCAGAGACAGCTTCTTCCCTTAAACTTCATGAGCCAACCAACCTCTGCTAGCGTCAAACTTTTCTTCTGCAACTTCCTCACCTCTCTCAGCCTTCATGGAACTGAAGAGAGTTAGGGCCTTGTTCTGGATTACGTTTTGGCTGAAGGGAATGTTATGGCCGGTTTGCTCTTCTATCCAGACCACTAAGACTTTCTCTATACCAGTAATAAGGCTGTTTCACCTTCTTACCATTTGTGTGTTCACTGGGAGTAGCACTTTCATTTCCTTCAAGAACTTTTCCTTTGAATTCACAACTTAGCTAACTCTTTGGTTCAAAGGCCTAGTGTTTGGCCTATCTCTGCCTTTCTCACTAAGCTTAATCATTTTTAGCTTTTGATTTAAAATGAGAAGGCATTAACTCTTCCTTTCACTTAAACACTTAGAGGCCATTTCAGAGTTCTTAACAGGTCCAATTTCAATAATTTTTGTCTCAGGGAATTAAGGAGGCCCAAGAAGAGGTAGAGAGATAGGGGAACAATGGCCAGTGGAGCAGTGAGAACACACACATTTATCAATTAAGTTCACCATCTTATATGGATGTAGTTTGTGGTACCCCAAAACAATTACAATAATAATATCAAAGATCACTGATCACAGATCACCAGAAGAAATACCGTTAACTCCTGAACAACAGGTGTTTGAACTTCAGTGCGCATCCACTTATATGCAGATTTTTTCCAGTAAATACAGTATAGTACTTTAAATGTATTTTCTTTTCTCTATGACTTTCTTAATAACATTTTCTTTTCTCTGGCTTACTTATTCTAAGAATACAGTGTATAATGCACATAAGTATGTGCTAATTGACCATGTTCTCAGTAAGACTTCCAGTCAACAGTAGTTAATTTTTTGGAGAGTCAGAAGTTATGCAAGGATTTTTGACTGTATGGAGGAGGGGTCAAGTGCCCCAAACCCCATTTTCTTCAAGGGTCAGCTATACAATACTAAGGAAAAAGTTTGAAATATTGAGAGAATTACAGACTTACGAAGTAAGGAAATCCTACTGGAAAAATGGCAATGAAAGACCTACTCAATGCAGGACTGACATAAACCTTCAATCTGTAAAAAATACAGTGTCTATGAAGTCCAATAAAGGGAAGTGCAATAAATTGAAGTATGCCTGTTTGCATGTATGTACATACTTAACCTCTACACCACGTTGCTATTTTTCAAAGCATCTAATATTCAGTATATTAATTTTACCTTAATACTATTTAAAAATCCTTTTTTCTTACTTTTAAAAAAATGTACATTCACATTTCTTATGTCATCTATAAATATTTCTAACTTGGATATAAAAAATGATTACAAAATAACGAAATCTTAGAATTATTTTCCAGAAAGACAAGTTCTTATGGGAAACAAAATTAGAAGCTGAATTACAAGCTCTACTTACACATATCCTTTAACTACTTGGTAAGTTCTGTGACTACATATACTTATCATAAGTAATATAAAAAGTCATTATCTCATTTAACTATACCACAAATACCTAAAAATAAACCCTAAATTGTATTCATATTTGTAATACAAACTTAGAATTTGTAAAGGAAAAATCATTTTTTGAAGCCAGAAATAATACATTTTGTTCAATTTTATATCCAATATTAGAATGCCATTCTATAATTTGACTTATATTCAACAACCAATACCAGAGTTTAAGTGTTACAACCTTAAAACCTCTGAATTTTTTAAGGAGATAAGTGATTATGCCTTTTCATCTTACTTCTCTGGAATATATTATGCTGAGATTAATAATTTCTGCTGCATGGCAGTATAGTATGAGCCCATTTCAGTGACTAATGGGGCTCTCTATATAACTGGTGCTCAGTAAATATTCCCATAAAACTTGCCTTCTCTTTTCCGACTGTTTTTTACACTGTTTTCCTTCCTAACCTATCCACAGTGCTTGCTTCAATCCTCATTCTGTGGTAAATAAAATTCCTTATATACTTAATCTCTTCACAAAATATTCTCACTTCCTTCCCTTAAGTGTAGCTTTCTCCGTAAGTGTACTATTTCATCCTAACCAAGGATGAAAATGCTCATTTCCTCTATAGCACATATATCTGAGGACCGGAAGGTATAATCAGTCTCTGGTTTACTAATGCTACCATTTATTCCTTCACTTTTGTTGAAAACTCCTTGCTCCTGAAAAAGTTCAGCTCATGAAAGGTGACTAGATCATGGATTAACTCAGAGAAGGAAAACAGGCATCTTTTCTAAGTAAGTGCCCCAACTGTGATCAATCGTTAGTGGCTGCTATGGGTGGAAGAGCATTTTAAGGACTCTGAGGACCTAGTTAAGCTCAGATGAATGTGCGTGCACGCGCGCGTGCACACACACACACACACACACACACACACACTGCATTATGGAAAAAGATGAGTATGTCAACAGTAGCAAAATCCATGGAAGTGGAAGACATCATCCAACATAATGAACTAAGATCAAAGACCAAAACTTTCCAATTACATCAACTAGAATTTTATAATTACTTATATTTAAGAACTCAGGTTCGCTCACCTAAAACTAGTAACACTGAGTTTCAACAACAAATTCACTTGAGAAACAATATGAAGAACTCTAATTTTTGTAAAATGAAAACAAATGCTAGAAAATCTATACAAGTTCTACCTTTAAAAGTAGTATCTCTATAGTGCCTTCTAATTTCTAACACTGCTTACACAAACATCTCATAGTTTTATGGTATTTAACACAATGTAAATATGCTTAAAGCTAACACAAAATCTAAAATAGAATTCGTGAAGTTCTATTGAATTCTAAGTGTTATTATCCCTTCAACAAAGTTAACATAATCCACATGAAAAGATAAACTATCAAACACAAAAGGTCTTTTTAACCTCTGAAAGTACTCAGACTGTACTTCAAAATACCTGCTTGATATAAACCCCACTCCGGGAGAACAGATCCACCAACTCTGGATGATGTTTGCTATTCTGGCTTCCATGACCCAGGGTGAAATTTGTATTATCTCCCCAAGTGTAGACATCTGTAGGATCTAAAATGTAAATTAATTTTTATACTTTTATATTTTAAAACAAATATCAGTTGAATTCAATTATATATATACTCTACTAATCAGTTTACCTCAAACAGACTCTTTACAGGAACTAATTTAACCAGCATATTTAGAAAGATGATATCAACATTATCTTTTACATTATGGAACTATTAACATATTATCTAATTCTAGGAACAGAAACCAGAAAATCCAAATCAGCACAGGGCTATCTCAATGTTAAGAATCTAATACTTGTTTCTTGTTTCGTTAGCAGCTAGTTTAACTGCCAAATGAGTAAAATACTGCCTGCCGTATCCACTTAGTTTCCATGAAAACAGTAATTATAGTTATTTAAATACAGAATGTTACTAATAGATACATAATATATATAGTATTATTTATATTATATACATACATATAAGGGTTTTGGATGAAACAAATGTGATATTAGTTACTGTTCCTACAGAAACATTAACTTCAATACTTTGCTCTTGATAGATGCAAAAATCACACTCGTGATCAGGGTAATAACTATTTTAAAGTGGGATAAAACTTAATCATAGCTAAGTTTATGATCTAAATCTTCATTTTTATTTTGGAAGGCATATAAATTCCCTGAATGGAATTTTATAACTATAACTTGCAATAAAGTATCCAAAGTAGAAATAAAAATGAAAAATGTGTCCTTACTTAGCTTGCTCACTACTTAAATGCAAATTATAGAGTGGCCCCATTTAAAACTCTTCTCCTTTTCCACCAATTTCCATTTTCCAAGTTCAAAGGCAAACAAATTAGAGAAATAAGTAAAATCAGAAGGATGTGAGGGTAGAAGAATCACTTCCTTTTCCCCTCTACCTCAAGTACTGATGTTACTTTCTGGATGCACATTAATTACTTTACAGTAGTTACAATTCTGTCTTACCACTTAGGGTGTGTTTTTACTCTTACACAGTATAGATTGAAATTGAAAATGCAAAATAAACCAGTGTTCTGAATAAAAACTCAAAATTATCAGGTAACATACACCAAGGTAAAAGTTCTTTGCAGATATCCACACACAAATCAATTTTCTCAGGTATTTTAATAAGAACAAAGTTTCATTAAAATTTTCTAAGCTGTACCTTAATGGAATATATTTATGGAATTTTCTTACCAGTAGTTTTGAATACTACATGAGTTGGTCTATCCTTCATTACAAGATCCAAAGCTGACAAGCCTTCTTTGTCTTGAATATACAGACTAACACCATGCTAAGAAAAAAAAAAAAGACGAAAAAAATATTTAAGTTACCTCCTATGCCCACCCACATTTTTTTCCACACACAGAAGAGAATTAAGAAAAATCAAATATCTAATTCTTAAAATAAGAACCAGAAAACCTGAGGAAATAAAATAAGTAACATTTAAAAATCAAAATGAACTAGATGTGAAAATTTTCTACGGTAAGGCAAGTCTGACTGCCTAGAAGGCCCTAGCTCTGGGTCTGTCTGCACCTGTGCATGCACTACACTTTACATATTTAAAAAGCCATGCTCCATGTCTAGTTCAGTTAAGGGCTATAAAGACTTCAAGGTAATGGCACAACAGTACTTATATTAGAATTTAGTGTTTATAAATATAATGTGATCACGTAGGCCCCATCTCTTCTTGCCTTGAACTTTGTTATATCCAGTATTTACATTAAAGACAATTATAGTCCTTTATTTCTATTTGTGTGATATAAGTTTTCATCTTTGTATTTAAAATTTTTATAGCATTGTTTAGTTATGGCTTCTTACAAATCATATATAAATAATAGTATCCTTAAAAAACCTGAGAATGTGTATGTGTTTTAAGGATGAATTTAATCTTTCTATCTTCACAGTTCAAAATCAAACATGAAATAGAATATTTTCTGTCCCACTTATTTAAGGCAGTTAGCACACCCTATCCCTATCACCATACTTTTCTATCTTTTAAAATATAATGGAAGGGGGGCAGGAGGGACAGAGAGCAATGCTCAATTCATATTGTTATTACTTAACTACAGTTTTTAAATATAAAATGTTCTTCTTTTCAAGAGTAACTTTTGGTACCTCACACCAGTCAGAATGGCTAAAATTAACAAGTCAGGAAAAGACAGATGTTGGCAGGGATGCAGAGAAAGGGGAACCCTCCTACACTGTTGGTAGGAATGCAAGCTGGTGCAGCCACTCTGGCAAACAGCACAGAGGTTCCTCAAAAAGTTGAAAATACAACTACCCTATGACCCAACAATTGCACTACTGGGTATTTACCCCAAAGATACAAATGTAGTGATCCCAAGGGGTACATGCACCCCAATGTTTATAGCAGCAGTGTCCACAACAGCCAAACTATGGAAAGAGGCAAGATGTCCATCGACAGATGACTGGAAAAAGATGATGTTGGTATATCTATATATGATGGAATATTATGCAGCCATCAAAAAAAGGTGAAATCTTGCCATTTGCTACGAGTGAATGGAACTAGAGGGTATTATACTAAGTGAAATAAGTCAATCAGACAAAGACATGTATCATATGATCTCACTAATATGAGGAATTCTTAATCTCAGGAAACAAACTGAGGGATGCTGAAGTGGTGGGGGGGTGGGAGAGATGGGGCAGCTGGATGACAGACAGTGGGGAGGGTACGTGCTATGGTGAGCACTGTGAATTGTGTAAGACTGATGAAACACAGACCTGTATCTCTGAAACAAAAAATACATTATATGTTAAAAAAAAAAAAAGAGTAGGAAGGGAAAAATGAAGGGGGGAAATAGAATGGGGAGACGAACCATGAGAGACTATGGACTCTAAGAAACAAACTGAGGGTTCTAGAGGGGAGGGGCATGGGGGGATGGGTTAGCCTGGTGATGGGTATTAAGGAGGGCATGTTCTGCATGGAGCACTGGGTGTTATATGCAAACAATGAATCATGGAACACTACATCAAAAACTAATGATGTAATGTATGGTGATTAACATAACATAATAAAATTACATTAAAAAAGAATAACTTCTGGTATTTGCTGATAGTTTAATAAGACATTCAATAATTAGACTTACCTCTATTTTAACCTGTGCAAGTCATCACTGCCTGTCTGTACACAGTTCACTTGGGTAGTTACAGGCAGAGAACTATGAAGTTATTAAACTCTGTGACATGTTGGAATCCTCTGTTTTAGGTTACTTAGGAAAGAAGAATCTCCTCTTACCTTGTAACAATGGATTCCTAACAATCTAAAACCAATTCTAAGTTCATTATGTTCCAGATGGTTATAATACTTGATTTCACAAGAACTGTCAATGAGCAAAAAATACTCAAATGAGCTAACCAGTAAAAAAAAAAAAAAGTGATCTAAGATTTTGATAATTTAAAATCATATGTTACCTACTACTTTAAAAAAATCAGATATAATAAATCCATGTGAGAAGCCAGCAGTTTAACCTTTTAAGAGAAATGAATGTAGATTCCAGGACAAAGTGCTCCAAGCTATGAAGGTGACAAATGGGATCCCAGAAACCTAGATCCCTAGAGAGTTTATTTTGCCAGTTTTATAAATTTTTTATATTTTTTTATTTTTTATAAATTATAAATTTTCCTAAACTTTACCAACTGGACCCTATTAAGACCACATACATTTGCATCATCCTAAGTAGCCCGAACTGCATAAGACTACATTTGTTTGGCCATTAGAGCTCCCTAGATATGGTAGACTCTGACATTTTCTAATATACTCATCTTAAACTCTAAAGGTTGCAGGACCAGTGCGTAGTCTATCCTATTTAAAGATCAACTCTTTACATATCCCCAAAATAGACAAATTCATTACTTTGTTAAATAGCCTTACAAGCCTGAGCATTTCATGAGAATGCTCCACAACAAGGAGCAGATGCACTTTAGACACAGCTATTCCACTACAAACCACTAGTAACACTACTGGACAGGTCTGTCTGCAAATACAGAGAACTGTTTTTGTTTGCTTTGACTATCTTCCTGAAAGCAAAGCGTTAAGATAAAGACTGGCATGCAGGTAATTTCCTTGGGAAGAGATCCTAGAAAGTGAGGACCAGAAGAGTAAATAAAAGGAGGAAAAACCAATACAAGGATGTGTTATCAAGCAGGCCACTGCTAAGGCTTGTGCACGATCCTGCCAGGAAATTCTGGGAACCTTATACAATATATCACAGAGTAATACTCCAGTCGAGGAATAAAAGGGGTAAAGTTTTAGCCCCAGTTCCCATTCTTCATTAGCAAAGAGTTGCTCTAAAAGGGATTTAACTCTCCTGTACTTTTGGTTGGTCATGCATGAATGCCAAGCTTTGGGACATAAAATAAGAGGTAAGCAGTAGATGCTAGAAACAAACTGCAGATTTAGACCTATACAAAGCTGCTAGAAGCCTGTACACAACTAGCTAGAATAAAGGATGAGGCCAAAATTATATGAAGTGGTTCAAGAGAAGTATCTGATACACTAATTTTTCCAAACTGGTTATGAGCTAAATTGAGTGAGTTTAATATGGCTCTCTCACTAATGCTGCCCATATACTGCCAAAAAAGTCAGAATCAAAAGACTATCTTGATTCTCAGAGTCCATAGTCTCTCGTGGTTCGTCAAACTGAGGGTTCTAGAGGGGAGGGGGTGGGGGGATGGGTTAGCCTAGTGATGGTATTAAAGAGGGCACATACTGAATGGAGCACTGGGTGTTATACGCAAACAATGAATCATGGAACACTACATCAAAAACTAATGATGTAATGTATGGTGATTAACATAATAAAAAAAATTAAAAAAAAAAAAAAGGACTATCTTGAGACTATAATTTCCAGTGGGGTAAGATGGGATGTATTCTACTCTCCTTCTTTCAAGCCTATTCTTCAAAGCTTTGATAATACTGTTGGATACATCAGCTAGATGCCCTCATAACTAGAGAAAACAAAAAAATAAGCATTTTCTTATATTCAAATGACATGGTTTTAACATCATAAACTAGGAATAGTTTTAATAAACTGGTCCGGCTATCTAATTATCCTGGGGCAGGGAGGTGGGAGATACTTCAGATCAGTTCTACTTAGTTTATAACTCTTCTATTTTAGTTTGAGGAGATTTATCTTGTTTATGATTTGACAATTAACTATATTACTCTTATTCATCACTCGTTCTATTCTGTGAGGTATCTGATATCCCTCTAATAAAACAGCTTTTGCTTAGGGAACCTTAGTTAGCTTCTGTTTCTATGAAATATGAACTCTAATACACCAACATTTATTCTCCTATTTGTTTATTTAATTATTTGGTTTCAGTCTATCTCCTTCTACTAAAATAAAAACTCAAACAAAAAAAAGGATTCTGTCTGTCATGTTCATTACATATCCCTAGGACCTAGGTTAGTGCTTTACACACATCAGGCACTCAAAAAAAAAATTTGTTCCAAATACTTTACAAATAGTATAGCATTTAATCCATACAATCTTATGATTAAGTTAGTTCTATTTACAAATGAAGAATTAAAGCAAGTTTTACCAGAATAGTAAGTAAACCACCAGTATGAAAAAACAATGGTATAGCAGTAACAGAAACAGCAGGACCCTACAAGCACAGTCTTTGCCAGCCACTCATCTTCTCATGGAACCAACGAGCCAAAGAAGATATGCATAAGATAGGCTGTCTCTCCTCCCACTTTTGGTAGACAAGTAGTTTCTGCTGAGGTTTTGTTTATTTGTTTTTGTTTTTTTATCTTTGGCAATCAGGAACTGACAGTGCGGGTGTATATTTATTGTACAATTTGTTTTGGCAATTAAAAAGTCTTATAGTTATAAAGTTGTTATCAAATGCAATTTATTTAAAATGTGTATTTGTGGGGCACCTGGGTGGCTGTCATTAAGCGTCTGCCTTCGGCTCGGGTCATGATCCCAGGGTCCTGGGATCGAGCCCCGCATCAGACTCCCTGCCCCATGGGAAGCCTGCTTCTCCCTCTCCCACTCCCCCTGCTTGTGTTCCCTCTCTCACTGTCTCTCTCTCTGTCAAATAAATAAATAAAATCTTAAAAAAATAAAATAAAAATAAAATAAAATGTGTATTTGTGTACGGTCTCTCTCTGCCAACCACAATACCTTAAGGGCTATAGTTGTCATAACACCTTATATGCTACAGTTGTCCAGAAGTGGAACTGACATGCACACTCCAATCACTGCAGCTCTTCCAATAAAATGATGTTGAAAGGTCAAAAGAAAAAAGGATATACCATGTTGAGACATGAATACTAAATGGATAGGAAAAGGTTTCTGTGGGAAAATTTTATCAGTGCAATGCATCCACTGTTAGATATCTATCATTGATCAATAGGGCTCTGATGATAATAAAAGACAGTCAAGCCAAGCGCAAGGTGGCCGAAGGCACAAATTTCCTGGCTTCTCTTATCCAAGGAGGAAAGAATGAGGATTTCTTAAGGGAAATGAAACCCCAAAGGGAGGGAAGGTTCAAAATTCAGACCAGATCCTATTTCAAACTGAAGCCCCAAATCCTGACACCTGAATGTCAACTCCTATGACAACAGAAAATCCAAGGATGCTCTCCAGCTTTACACGACTGGCAGTCATCCAAATTTCTAGCAGAAACTGGAAAAAAGCTGAGGCTTTAGATGTGGGAAAGGGTAAGAGTAGAGCTGATAAGATGCTTTAACTTTTACCAACCTAGCTTTCTGTATAAAATAGATTACAGTAAAGAATTAAACCATCTAAATCAAATGTTTTAGATGTAAGAGGAATTAACAGTACTATTGGTAAACTTTTTTAAACTCAAAAATAGATGAAGACACTGAAGATAAGCTCCCTAATGTGACCATAAGTTCCTTGAAGACAGGAAGTGTTTTGTTCTTCTCTGTGTCCTCTACAAACACGATAAAATGGCTATACAAAAAAAAAAAAATTCAATTTAAAATTCATGACTTCTGAGTTTTTAATGTGCATTCACTAGTGAAATGACATTGGGGTGTACTTCAAAACCCTTCATTATTTGACTATACAGTACAACAAACCTAGATTGAATCTACTTGATGGGAAATTTCAAATAAATTTAACTGATTCTAATTACTATTTTTATAACTATAAACACTTTATCCTAGCCAAACAAGAAATAAGCATACTATCCAAAAAACAGTCCTTAAATGTTGTATTTCAATAACTAGTGCCCTTTTAAAGTAGCTAATAAAAGTTAAAGAAAAGTAAACCATTTTTCTTAAGAATACTAAAAGGTTATAGGGATTAAATGATAAAATGTGTGGGATTTACTTCAAAATAGTGTGAGATAAACAAAGGCAGTGGGGATATATATAACACATAATTAGCCAACAGTCCATTATGTATTGTAAACTTTGGTATATGTTTAAAATTCTACATCATAACAAGTCTAAATAAAAATATATATGGATTTGAATTCTAAAGATGAGTCAGTTATAATAGTAAAAGATATCAAACAACTAATAAGAACAAACTCAAATCTTTGGAAAATAGGGTGTCTGAAAAAGACTAAGAAAAGCATATACCAGACCAAATAGTTTTAAATAAACAAATGACACTTACCTTCAATAGAGACCAAACACAATCAATATGTCCATAAAAAATGCTTCTGTGCAAAGCTGTCCATCCTGATTCCTTGTCTTTCACCAGTAGATCCACTCCTTTCTCAATAAGCCAGTCTAACACTCCTTTCTTTCCACAGGAGGAAACAAGGTGGAGGGCATTTCTGCCAAAAGCATCTTTGATAGTTGCAGCATTGTAACAATAACTGGAGAGAAAGGCCTTAATCTGGTTTTCATTCCCCTTTGTTACCACAGAAAGGACATCCAAAGCATGCTTCAGGGATCGACACTTTGATGTGCAGTCAGGGATGGAAGAATTCATCCTAATTGTTTTTATACTGCTTAGTTTAGTTCTTTGGAGTAGTCAGTTAAGACTAATTTTTAAAAATGAAAAAGCCAGGACAAAAGGTGCTATTCAGAAAGATTTATAGAGAATAAATGACCTGTTTAGGATTATAATTTAAATCCTCAATGGCAATAGTATAAAACTATATATCTTTGTACAATTTATTTTGGCACTTAAATCAAAAAATTATAAATAGCTCTATAAAGTTTATATCAAATGCAAGTTCTCTATTAAAAAAAAAAAACTTTCCACAGTTTATAAATTATTCCTGGAGTCAAGCACCAAGGGGGAGTGAGGAGGGGAACTCCCCCTCCACACTGTCTGATCCTTTTAAATATCCATAATTGCAAGGGTGACCTGTAAAAAAAAAAGGAAAGAAAGAGAAAGTAAAAAATACAAAATCTACTTCTTGTTCTCCTCAAGTACTTTACAACTACCTCTATATTTAAGTGCCCCTAAAGTTCCCCTAATTCTTATTTCAAAAAAATAAATAAATAAAAGTATGTCAACTTTTCACCTTCACATCCACAGTATTCTAGAACTATACTAATCATCTTCACCTCCTTTTTTCCATTCTGCTTAAAGTTAACCTCTGTATCTGTACTCTGGAGTCCACCTCTTTCTTTCCAAAAGCTTCATTCCTTCTCTCTTGTATTTTTACACTCTACTAGCTATGTCCCCACAAGATATAAGCACACTTAAATCTACCATCTTTATAGCAAACCCATCTCAAACCTTTACCCCCTAAAATTATTTCATCACCACCACCACCCACCACCACCACCATAACCAACCCTCTCATCATTCAGTTTTTACTAAGAGCCAGGCACTGTGGGATAATGTTCTCTGTGCCTGGAAAGTCCTTCACCATAGGACCATAGGAGGAGATGATAATTAGATATCAGGTATCAAAACAACTAGGTATCAACCTGAAAAAAAAATAAATTACTTACTTTATACCTTACACCAATATAAATTCCAGATGGGTCAATGACAAACATAAAAATAATACCATAAAAGCACTAGAAGAGAGCATGGGAGACTCTTTTTTATAATTTCAAAGTACAAAAGGCCTTTCTAAGTATGATCCGAAATTCAAGAGTTATAAAATATTAATAAATTTAGTCAGTTTAAAATCTACATTAAAAAATTTTTAAGACAAAAAAGGAGAAAAAGCTTCCTTAACATATAGTCTCTACAAATAAGAGACCAACAGAATAAAACTCAAAGAATTTGATATTTCTCAAAAAAAAAGGAAATTTAAACAGATTTTTAAAAAATAAAGAGACGCACCTCACTCAAAAGAAATATAAATTAAAATTATAATGAGATACCATGCAACAACATGAATGGAGCTAGAGAATATAATGCTGAAGCCAGTCACAGAAAGACAAATACCATATGATTTCACTCATATGTGGAATTTAAGAAAAAAACAAATGAGCAAAGGGAATAAACAGAGAGACAAATCAAGAAACAGACTCCTAATTATAGAGAACAAACAGAGGGGAGGTGGCAGAGGGGATGGGTTAAATAAGTGATGGGGATTACGGAGTGCACTTGTCTGTGATGAGCAAAGGGTGATTCATGGAATTGTTGAATCACTACACTGTACACGTGAAACTAATATAACACTGTATGTTAACTAATTGGAATTAAAATAAAAATTTTTAAAAAACTATAATGAGATACCATTTTTTTATCTATCAAAATAGCAAAGATCAAAAATGTTGACATTACTATGTATTGACAAGATTGTAAGAAAATACGTACTCTACTCCACTGCTGGTAAGCATATAAACTCATACAATTTCTTTGGAAAGCAATTTAGTATAGTTATGAAAATGCAAAATACACCTTCTTTTCTGACCCAAGCAATTTTACTTCTAGGGATTTATCTTGGAAAACCATATCCATGTGTGAAATGGCATACATACAAGAATATTCAATGAGTCATTGTTTTAAATAGTAAAGTGTGGAAAAAAACTAAATATTTAGAAGTAATTATATCCATGCAACAGAATATTATTCATGTATCAAAAAGAATGAAGCAGCTATACATTTTCTGATATGAAATAATCTCCAAGATACATTGTACAATGTCCTTTAAAATGAGATGTATATATAATACCATTTATGGAAAAATTGTGTATGTATTTACACATTTGTGCTTGAATATGCATGAAAGATGTCTAAAAGAATACACAAGAAAATGGTTAAGAGTGGTTCCTCTGGAGAGGAGCACCAATAGTTGGAGACAGAAATGGAAGGCAAACTTACTTATATTTTACTACAAACCACTTTTGAATGCTTCACCATGAGCATGAATACCTATTCAAAAATAAATATCTAAAAAATATAAATAAATGCTAATATATTGATTAGGGAGTCTGTCAGAAAATATAGAAAACTCAGCCACCATATAAGAGCCTCTAACTTCCTTTCTTCCAATATGCTACCGTCTGCTTTGCCCTGTTCAGATCTGGAGAAATGAAATACAATTTGTCATCTATTTGATAAACTACTATTCTTCAGGTTTTTTACTTCCTGTTAGAGAACTAACCACCTATTTTTAGAAATTTTATATCTAGAGTGGTCTAGATGGAATATTTCTCCATCATCTTTTTATTTATCATCTAATTATTTTTCTTGCAATATTTTTGTACTCTGGATTTTATTCTATTTTATTTTAGTCCTCTGGATTTTAAGTAACTAGTCAATCCATTTCATAATGGTTAGATTTTAAAGCTTTTGTAATAGAAATTCTATGTAAATTCTCTTCTCCAAGGTACTGATCATAAATACTGCATAGAACAAACAATCCTAAAACCACAAAAGACCCCAAATAGCCAAAGCAATCTCGAGAAAGTAGAACAAAGGTGGAAGCATCACACCCCCTGATTTCAAACTACATTACAAAACTGTAGTAAATAAAACAGTATGATACAGGCATACAAAGAAACACCTAGATCAATGGAACAGAATAGAGCCCAGAAATAAACCCATGCATATATGACTTATAACAAAGGAACCAAGAATATACAATGGCAAGGGGACAATCTCTTCAATAAATGGTGTTGGGAAAATTGGTCAGCCACATGCAAAAGCATGAAACTGGACCCTTATCTTAAACCATACCTCAAAATTAACTCAAATGGTTTAAAGACTTAAATGTAAGACCTGAAACCATAAAACTCCTAGAAGAAAACACAGGCAGTAATAAGCTCCCTGATATAGGTCTTGGAGATGATTTTTTTAATCTGACAATAATAGCAAAAGCAACAAAAGCAAAAATAAACAAGTAGTACCACATCAAATTAAAAAGCTTCTGGACAGCAAAGGAAACCATCAACAAAATGAAAAAGCAATCTACAGAATGGGAGAAAAATTTCTGCAAATCATACATCTAATAAAGGGCTAACCTATATAAAATATCCAAGGAATTCATACAATTCAAGAGCAAAAAAATAAACCATCTGATTAAAAAAATGGGACAAAGATCCTCATAGATTTTCCAAAGACATACAGATGCCCAACAGGTACATAAAAAATGTTCAACATCACTAATCATCAGGGAAATGCAAATCAAAACCACAATGATATATCACCTTTCTCCTTTAGAATGGCTATTATCAAAAAAATAAGAAATAATTACTGTTGGCAAGGATGTGGAGAAAAAGAAACCCCTGTACACTACTGGTGGGAATGTAAATTGATATAACCACTATGTAAAGTAGTATGGAGGTTCCCCAAAAAATTAAAAATAGAACTACCATATGATCCAGCAAGTCCAGTTCCAGGTATTTATCCAAATAAAACAAAACACTAACTCGAAAAGCTATAGGCACCCCCATGTTCACAGCAGCATTATTTATAATAGCCAAGTTATGGAAACAACCTAAGTGTCCATCAATGGATACATGGATAAAAAAGTTATATATACATATATTATACACATACACAATGGAATATAATTCAGCCATTAAAAAGGATGAACTCTCGCCATTTGTAACAACATGGATGGACCTCAAGGGCATTATGCCAAGTGAAATAAGTCAGAGGAAAGCCAACAGCATATGACTCTCTTATATCAGATTGGGGGTGGGAGGGAAGAAATGGATGAACTGGTTTGTTTAAGTAAATTGAATAAATTTTAAAAAATAAAACTTAAATTCCCTGAAATACTTTTTTCATTTCTATTTTTAAATATATACTTTGAATGACAAAGAAAAACAGTTATGAGGCAGCTATTTAGAGGGACATATATGAGTTTACTATATGTGTAGGGGAAACTTCTGTGCACCATAGATAGATATGAAACATTGCAAATCTGCACTTTCAACTCCCATTTCAAACCACACGAAGAGTCAGAAGTCCTAAATCTAACTAGTTCTTCAAAATTCTGACTTCCCCATCTAAAGGTGACAGCACAAAATTAGAGGATTCCCAATCCTTTCTAGCTCGTTGTTTCTACTAGTCTGTATGTTTTATAATTTGATATAAGCCTTATAACATTCATCCCCACCTTAAACTGTTGATTGGTATAAAAAATAAAGTGTTTCTTAGTTGACATAAAGAAAAAGGTACCAAAGCCTCAAGTAATTTAAAATGTGAAAATTGGAAAACAAGATACATGGCAAAATAGTCAACTGTAGTTAATTTCATTCTTTTGAGGCTCTAAAATTTTTCCACCTTTGTATTTTCAGTGTATTCATAATACCTGAAAGGAACTACTTACTGGCAAATAACTCAAACACTACATGAAAGAATTAAGGTGTAACCAAAGAAAATTCCCTAATTGTTACTATATATAAACAATTAAAATGGAAAAAAGGGGTAATATGAATGTAAAAATGGTAGCATACTATAATATATGAGAAACATACAGAATACTATGAACATAAATACGGAAGTGACTAAGAGCTGGTGTTTCTTAGAGTCTTACATATTTAGATTCAAATATAGCAATGCCGGCTGTTAGTAGTTACATAACTTTAAAAATTACATAATCTCTTTTCTTCATCGGAAAACAGATACAATGTCACCAACTTCACAGGGTTACTGTAATGATAAATGAAATTGCTTAGCCTGGTACCTGGCACAAAATAGGCATTCAACAAACAGTAGCTTTTATTACTATTATTTCTTCAGTAACAAAAGGGTAACAAATTTAATCTCAAAATTCATATTTGAGTTTCATTGTTATGAAAACCTGAAAACCATGAAAACCTGGTTTCCATGCATATTTCTCCAATTAAACCATATGTACTACGGTTACCAAAATGTCATGAAAACCTGAAAACCATGAAAACCTGGTTTCCATGCATATTTCTCCAATTAAACCATATATACTAAGGTTACCAAAATGACCTCCAAACCTACAAATACTTTGATACTTTCAGTTCTTACTTAACTTCCCTGCTTTTAGTCATTAACACCGCATTCTCCTACAGTATCTATGAAGGGATACTGAAAGCATAGGGAACTACTGAAGCATTTAAGCATGGGCTCTCTCTCACCCCTTCTTCCAAAGCCATTATCTCTTCCCCTTACCTTCAAATTTTGGGGTTCTCTCAATGTTCCATCTTCTCTTCCTCTCTACTTCATATTCTCCCTGGATAATTTCAATCTCTTTCTAGCTTTTAAGTGTAACCTACGTGCTCATAATCCCCCAATATGTCTTCTACCCTCACATCTTTCCTAAATTCCAGGCCTGTATTTCCAATTACCAGTGTAAATGTTATTTATGCATTCAACAAATGCTCACCGAAAGCAAAGAAAGCAAAGGAAATATTTATTAAGCACCTAATACATACTGGAAATTTTATATCACAGAGAGGTTAAGTAATCATAGCACCAATAAAAGAGGAGTTAGAATTCAAGCACAGATCTCTTTAATAGCAAAGTCCAAGCTATTTCTACTATACTACACCGCTTCTACAGTGCATCCACAGTAGGTCACAACGTACTGGGAATACAAAATAAATATGGTATAAATTTTTAGATAACATGATAAAAATACAGATTCATGGATAATACTGAAATGAAACTATAGCTCATTTAACATCTGTATTCAATGAACAAAATTTATTATCTATTATAGTCTCTACCATCAAAGGGTCACAGTTTGATAGAGGAGACTGATTTCATTTAAGCAAGTAATAAAAACATGATTCTAAACCTATGGTAGAGATAAAACAAGTGACTCACAGGAATAGGGAGTTGACAAGAGAGAGATACGGAAGATTTCCCACATTACGATGAGTACATGTTTGCCTGATAAACTCAGTGTGGGTGGGCATTCAAGGCAGAGCAAATAAATATAAATAAAAGCATTAGAATCATTTTAGTCTATTCTGAAAATTCCAAGTAATTCAGAAGACAGCAAACAGCGAAGCCTAATATATACACAAGGATGGGCCAGATTATGAACAGCTTTCTGTGCATTTCTTTAGGGATAAAGAAAGTGAGCAATTCAAAGACACATTTAGATATTTAAGCTCTTGAATTGACAAGATGTGGTGATAACTCTCAAATTTCTAGCTTGATTATAGGTAGAGTAGGGGGTAAATGCTTGGGAAATTAGAAAAACAAAACAAACTTTTAAAAAAGCAACAAATAAAAATTAAAGGTGAGGGCGCCTGGGTGGCTCAGATGGTTAGACATCTGCCTTCGTCTCGGGTCATGGTCCCAGGGTCCTGGGATCGAGTCCCACATCAGGCTCCCTGCTCCTTGGGAGCCTGCTTCTCCCTCTGCCTCTCTCTCTGTCTCTCATGAATAAATAAATAAAATCTTTAAAAAAAAAATTAAAGGTGAAAAGTTGTTTTATATGTGATGAATATGAAATGCTGATGGACAACTGACTGGTAGGAGTACAGGCAATTGTTCAACCTTGGGCACTGGCCCACCACAAAGGCATTAGCCAGTAGAGGTTGAGCCCTCAACAACGACTCATAATTGTTCCACTTAACCTTGGTAGGAGTTTAGGTATCCTCCTAAAACACAAATCTGATTATGCCATTCTCTGACAAATCCAAACCTAACATCTACATTTCATGTGTTAAGGTTAGCCTGTGACTTCAGGAAAAGGGTATCAATTAAGCCTGGAGACCACGTGGCATGTAAAATTCAGATTCTATGAATTCAGAACACCGGAGGTAGGAACCCAGGTACACCACTAACTAAATGATCCCAGGCACATCACAATTTCCTAAGCTTCAATTCTCTCACTTAGAAAAAGTGGCAACAACTATTTATATCCTGAGTTGTTCTGAAAATAAATGAGACAGTTCATTCATACGTAAGCACCCAACAAATGTTTAAAGAGAGAGAGAGAGAGAGAGAGAGAGAGAGAGAGAGAGAGAGAGAGAGAAAGGAGTATATGAGTATACAGGTCAGAAAATGGCGTAACTTTATTAGAGTCCTTTCTGCTTGGAATGCTTTTCACCCAAACCCTTACAAGACTGCCAATGTGTCCATGTGTTAGTTACAGAGTTATCTATCATCTTTTAAATTTTGATATGAAAATTCTTTAAAATTCTTTTTTCTTTCTTTAAAAGAAAAAAAAGGGCGCCTGGGTGACTCAGTCGGTTAAGCATCTACCTTTGGCTCAGGTCATGATCCCAGGGTCCTGGGATGGAGTCCCACATCCGACCCCCTGCTGAGCAGGGAGTCTGCTTCTCCCTCTGACCCTCCCCCCTCTCATGCTCTCTCTCTCTAATAAATCAATAAAATCTTTAAAAAAAAAATTCTTTAAATTTTGATACGGACAACCAACATAAATTTCAGCCTCATATTACCCCTTTATATATGAGTACCTTCATTTTACAATGAGGAAATTTACTTGAAAGTTTAAGTAGCCTATCCAAAATTACAAATATAGAAAAGTGTACTCTAGATTCTATCTATTCTATTCTACCCAAATTGCTCTCTCAAAATGAGAAGTAGAATAGTGTAGTACAAAAAAATTACCCTTATTTGCAGTCATAAGAATTGGGTTCCTACTACCTAAAACCTTGGCCAAGTATCCCCCTAATCCTATTTCACCATCTGCAAAGTTGATGATAATAACTTGCCCCGTTAGTATGTACCTTGCCTACACAAAGATTTTAAGTTCTCGGGGAAGGGGGGGAGGGGGAAGGGATGTCATATTTCTTCATATTTCTTACAAAATATATATATATTCCATAAGTAGATTTATTTGTATAAGCAATAATACCAAAATATCTTCCTTTTAAACTTGTATCTATATTAACTGTCACAAAGCTACAAATTATAACTCATAATTGAGTTTAAAAAATTTTTAATTCCTCCTGTAAACCCTGAAAATAGTTCACATAACAATTTTAAAACACACGCACTTACTTCTTTAGGAAATTAGTAATTTTGCTTTATCAATATTGTATTTTAGTCAAACGTTATCTCAAATACTCTCTTGGTACAAAAGATAGAAACTTCAATACTTGATCGGTGCAATACCCAGTTTCACAATAGAAAAATTCCGCAAATTTTAAGGGGCAAGCACATTTCTACACGTAGTAAAAAATTAGTGACCTATTAATAACAGTAAACGGACTTTGATATCATTTATAATAATACACCAAGTAATACTGAGCTCCTTTATGTGGTAGGTAAGTTCATTTATGGTCTACTGAACTTTATATGGTCCTAAACTATAATGAAAGTAAAAGAACGTAGTAAGTTCCTTCACAGAATTTAGCATCCTAAGAACCCTCAATACAAGTTTTTTTTTAATTTAAATAATGGAACAGCCATTTTTTAAAATTTCTTGAGGTAAACTCTGCTTTGACTAAAGTTTCTGCAAATATCTGTAACAAATTCTTTTTGGAAAGCAGACCTTTCTGCCCTCATCTAATCTATGTTTCTAAAACCAGTAAAAATCAAGGAATTCAAAAAAGAAAAAAAGAGAAGATCAAGAAGTAGCTATGCAAGGATGTGAATTGGTACTTATGGGTGGAGAAACACTACCACTCATAAAAGTCACATTCTTTCAGTAATTCTGATACATTTCGAATTTCAAACGCCCTACTTCGAAGCATGGGGGGAAGGCGGGCGAGGGGAGTGCTACATCAATTTCTGCTTCCTGATAAATATCTTGGAAGTTTTATTAAATATGTTGGAGAACAGTAGTCAAGGATGTCCGGGCTTAGCTATTTCGCTGTTGAACTAAAACTTTTTAGAAAACCAGACAACGTGATACAACAAAAAGCCTCTATCCTGTTCCCCCACCCCCAAAAAGAACCGGTCCTTTTTCACACAATGGTCAATTCACACAGAATTTCAGAGTCAGTACCCCCATAGCGGAGTAAAACTATGTGACCCCAACGAAGGGATAACGAACGGCTTCAAATTCAAGGCTCGAAGGGAAGTGACACCTACAACTCCTGAAACTAGCAAGGCAACAACGCTGGAGGGCGTGTCGGGCAGGACAGCAGCGTAGCGCGTCGCAGAACAGACCATTCATAAGCTGAGCGAGGCAGCAGGACGGCGGACGCTGGGACCCCGGCCAGTCGGCCCACTCCGCGCCGTCTCGCTCGAAGCGCGCCAGCCTCGGAGCCACTGGGTTCCCTCCCCGCGGTCCATCCGCGCCACTGGCGTCCCGGTCACCCGCACCCTCCAGAAACTGAATACTGTCCCAGCGCCCCCCTCCTCCGGCTGAAGAGACACCCTCGCCTCAGCCCACTCCGCACGGTGAGGCCGCGCAGAGCACTCCCTCACCAGTCGCTAGATGAAAGTGCGCCCGTGTACTCCGCGAGACGAGCACACAGCTGCGCAGGGACTCATCCTCAGTGAAGACAACTGGAGAAACCGAACGGTGCCAGGGAGAGGCCGGTCCCCAGGCCCGGGTCAGCTGTGGAGGCGGCTGCAGATTCAGCCGCGACTACAGGCACCGGGAAGGGGGGCAGGGAGAAAAGGCCGGTGCGGGCGGTGCCCAGGAATAAGACAGGCGTTGATTGGCTGGGGCTCGTGTATGCCTCATGAGGATTGGCTGGTGTCTGCCCAGGAGGCCTCGCGTGGCGACACCTAAGCTGTGGCCTTTCCCGGGAGCCTTGAGGGAGCTTGACCCTGCCGGCCTTCGGACCACGCGCGCAAGCCGGGGGCGGGGAAACGCAGCGGCTGAGGACTCTCAGCCAACAGCGGTGGTGGAAATGTCCCTTTCAGGGTCAGCCGTGGCCTAGGTAGAAACTGCTGCAGGCTTTGAATTCCGGATAAACCCGGGTGGAAAGAGAGCGCAGGAGACCTGGCCGAATGCCTTGGGTCACCATACAGCAGAAGCCAAATGCGTAGGCAACTTGCACAGAAGAGTTCTCCCGTTGGCAGCATCGCCCTTCCCTTCCCGCTCGTACACCCGGATTGTCTGAGAGGCACTCCCTGGGTCCTAAGGCGTCGCTGCCTTCTTAGATTGCTGCGGGGACCTTGCTGCCCACCAGGGTCACGTCAGTCAGCGTCTGACGCCAGGCTTGCACTACGATTTTCCCCATTTAACTCAGCATGCAAGGCCGGTTTTTAAAAGTGCTGGAGTGAAGGGGAAAAAAAGGCGGGGCGGGGGAGAGGACTGAGCAGTATTAAGAGGAGGAGGAGGAAATCAATACTAGTATACCAAATGGGTATCACTGCAACCAAATGCCTCATACAGGTGGCATTCAGTAAATGTTTGTTCAAGGAGGGGTGCTTTGACTCAGAACAACACTAGCCGTTAGGATTTGGCTGTACAGTCGGCCACGTTGTCAATTATACAAGCCACTTAGTCTCTCTCATCTATAAAACGAAGGCGTTGGACTACGTGTCTTCTTTTATTTTTCCCAATTAGAAAGATTTTTTATTTTTTTTTTATTATTATGTTACGTTAATCACCATACGTGTCTTCTTAAGGGCCGCCAGTTCAGCTTTACTGTCTTTGTAGCCTTCCTTATAAAAGCGCAAAGCCATACATCTGGTTAGGGAAAGGGAAAGGAAGAATAGCTCCCCTGCTGCCCTTCCCAATACAGTGGTCTGTTTCTTTGCCCCTTTTCAAGGTGCCCTGTTTCCTACTTTGATGTAACAAAAACCAATTTGTAATGTAAAAATTAAGTGATTTGGAAGATAAGCTATATATGATGACTTTTATATTACTGAACAAAGAAACCGGTAATGGCAAGTAAGGACAATAATGTATATAAATGCATAGGCCTGAGTTCAAATCTTTTATTGATCTCTTTTATTTGGCAAGTTAATTAGCTTTCCTGAAGATGTACTTTCCTCGTTTGTAAAATAGGAGCAATAATGTATTTTAGAAGCAAAAATGCATTTACATTTGTGAAAAATTATATACAGATATACAGCACAGGGAGTGCCTAGCACTTCATGAATAAAAAAATCTTACTTTTATAAATCAAAAGGTATTTCCAGGGGCACCTGGCTGGCTGAGTCAGAAAAGTGTGTGACTCTTGATCTAGGGGTTGTGAGTTCAAGCCCCATGCTGGGTGTAGAGATTACTTACAAATAAAACTTAAAAAAAAAAAAAGTATTTCCATAGTAGCGGAATTATTCCAAGCAGTCATTCATTCATTTTAACAAGAATGCCAAGCCCAGATAGTCCCAAAAAATGTTAAGAATAGATTGCTACTTATACGAGTACTACAAAGAATACTATCAATTTAATCTGACTTCCCAAAGAAGTGACACAAACTATGATCCTAGGAATGAGTAGGCGATAACTAGATGAAGCAGGGAAGAAAGAACATTCCAGTCCAAAAGATGTGGAATTGCTCCTAATTTCCCTAAAAAACAATGCCTTCAAATATATTGGTTATTTGCAAGAATTATTGAAATGATTAGGAATTAATGCAAATGAAATACAATTAAGTGAAAAACGCATTGCAGATGATATTAGGGGAGGAAGAGATCATAATTAGCCATTTTGGGAGGCTTTTAAACATGTATGTGTTTACCATAGAAGAAGAGAGAGCAATATACTAATGATTATCCTGGTGTGGTGGAATTAGGGGTGATTCTTAATTTCGATCTCTTTGAGTTTTATAATTTATTTTTCTTTGCAACAATTAAATGTTGATTTAAAAAATCAAAATTTACCACAAAAGAAAAATTGACTAGAATTTCTGAAGTAGACTTAAAGTAAGAAATACATCCAGAGATGGCTTTGAAGACTGCAGTGATGTAAATGGGGAGAAGTAGGAGAATGGTCCAGACATCAGGAATGGAGTTTGAGATGAAGCCAGAATAGAGCACTGCAGAAATGTTTTTAAGCAACACAGCATTTATAATACTCCACAAATGCCATTTTTCCAAAATAAATTAACAGTGCTATTCTTCATAATCAAGATATATTGTGCTGTCATTCAATTTGTATATAGGCAGTGCTGCCCCTACTTTTGCTGGTAATATAAGAATGTTAGAACTTGTATGGTTGGATCAAAACCCAAACCCGATGAGGTTCTGCAAGAATAGTTATTACTGTACAAAGGTCAGCAGTGCAGCTGGCCTAGAGATGACTGGAACCTTATGGTTTGGCCCTGTTCTCTTCTGCTCCAGACCATTTTCCATGTGAAAACACTTGGCTCGCTGCAGCTTTCTGACACACACCTCAGCTTTTCCATTAGGGAACACAGCGCTGTGCCCTCTGCCTTAAGCACAAAAATTCCAGAGCCCCTGATGGGTTCATATCGACTCAGATTAGGCACAGAGTCAAGGATATAATGCTTGACAGCCTCTATGAGAGTCATGTTTGAAGCAGAATAATGAGTAGCTCTCCCAAAGAAGGCAGGGTACACGGCAGGCAAAATAACAGACAAATAAGGTGTTTCTCTACTATTAGATCCAGGGGATATGGTCCCAGCTACGTTCTCCCTGTGCAATGATTATCCTTCAAATCCTCATGCAGAGGAGGCTACCTCCTTAAAAATCTGTGAAGACTTCCCTGATGCCCCTTCCTAACAGTTATCCCCTCATCTTTAACTTCTATAACTTATTATTGTGTCACACTGTATTCTTAAATTTATTGTTTTACATGTGCATGCAGTAAAAGCAGGGACTCCAGAGGCATACCTCCTGAATATAAAATTTTACTCCTCTTCATATGTGAGACCTTAGGCAAGTTACATAACCTATATAGGCCTCAGTTTCCTCATCTCTACCATGTAACTAATAATAGTTGATGCATAAAGTTTTTATGAAGTTTAAATGAGATATCTGTCAAGCTCTCAGGAGAGCTCTTAGCACTTAACAAAAGTTGACATACCTCAACCCTTCTGGTTGTACTTGTGTGAGGGAGCATTTGAGAGTGGGATGGGGAGACAAAAGGAATGACCCACAAGATGGCACTGTTTGAATACAACTTTAGAACTGTATAAGCTTGAAAGAATCCACCAATGAATCTATAACTTTAAGGCAATTCAAGACAAATTCCAAAACCTACATGAAACAAGGAAACCTGTGAGAAAGCAAACCTATGAATTTGGCAAGCTTAGCATCATTTCATAACCAGGACAATGTGAACTCCCTAAACTCTCTCTGCCCTTTACAATGACTAAGAATTTGTAGTGTTCCTTTCTTGGAATTGCTTGTGTTCATTCTTTACCTAACTATAAAATTAAATCAAGCTGTTAACACCACTGCTTCCTTTTTTAAAAAAAAGGAGAAGAAAAGCAAGTTTGATTTAAAATGGCAGAGTGGGCGCATAATACAACCTTCTCTTCATGGCACAAACCCCTAGACCTGGCAGAAAACACGTATTTTTAAAAAATTAAATTCATAAATGCATTGGCAAACAAGAAGGTTAGCTGTCGATGGTCCAGAATTTATGGAAACTCCCTGAGAAATGGATAGGAAGCTGGATTGGACAGAAGAAAGGAGTAACAGCCCCAAACAACAAGACAGAACTGCTACAAAAGGTAATAGCAGCATCAAAAGTGTTCCACATCTAGAGGTGACCATCAGGAGTAGGAAGGAGTCCAGACTAAACCACAAAGTAATTAGAGTCTTACAGCAGGAGCAGGTGAGCCAATGAAGTTCCCCATCACCCAACCCATGATGGCAACAGGGGTATCTATCCATAGGAAGGATATACAGGACCTTCAGTTTGATAGGCAGCATCCACGTGGCTGGTGAAACCTGGAACAATCAGGAAGCTCTTAAACCCAGAACACCAGCTCCTAGCTCTTCTGTTCAGCAGCATGCCCCACCCCTTCCTCATACATCTAAAGAAAAGGTAGGCGGTGGCCACAGGTCTTAATCCTCCCCCCTAGAGACAGTGCAACTGTGCAACAAGCCACCCCCCAAAAATAAACAAAACAAAAAAAGAATCTCAAGTACACAGATGAGCACAAAAGCAAGAATTACCAAGTATTTGAGGAAAGCCAACATCCTGAGACATAAATTTACAAATCCAAGAAGCTCTGCAAACCCCAGGCAGAATAAATACAAAAATAACTATGCCTAGAAACATCACAATCAAATTGTTGAAAACCAAAGATAAAGAGAAATCTGAAAGCATTTAGAGAAAAATGGAATACTACATAAAGGAAGAATGATTTAAAACACTATGGAGTTCACACAGGAACTGTGAAGATGACCATATATCAGTACCTTTAAAGAACAAAAGAAAGAAACTGTCAACCCAGAAAATCTTCCACAATATTGAAGGCAAATGAAGATATTCTCAGAGAAACAAAAATTAAGAGTAATAGTAGCCATCAGAACTTCTAAAGAAAGTTCTTCAGCCTGAGGGGAATGCTGCAGATGGAAACTCAAAATTTCAAGGCAGAAGGAAGACTATGAGAAATGGAAAGCACCTGATGAAATAAAGCAATCTCCATTACATGCACACCTCAGAGATATTGCAATTCTAGACTACTGCAGTAAAGTAAATATCACAATGAAGTGAGTCAAATAAATTTTTTGGTTTCCAAGACCATATAGAAGTTGCTTTTATACTATACAGCAGTCTATTAAGAATGAAATTAGGTTTGAAAAAAACCAAACTATGTACATACTTTAATTTAAAAAGTACTTTATTGGGGTGCCTGGCTGGCTCAGGTGGTAAAGCATGCAACTCTTGATCTCATGGTCATGAGTTCAAGCCCCATGTTGGGCACAGAACTTCCTTTAAAAAATAAAATAAAATAAAAAAATGCATTATTGCTAAAATATGCTAACCATCATCTGATCTTTTAGCAAGTCACTGTCTTTTTGCTGGTTAATGGTCTTGCCTCAGTGTTGATGGCTGCTGACTGATCAGGGTGGTGGTTGCTGAAAGTGAGAATGACTACGGCAATAGTGAAGTCAACAGTGAAGTTTGCCAAATCAACTGACTCGTCCTTTGATGAATGATTTCTCTGTAGCATGCAATGCTATTTGATAGCATTTTAACCACAGTAGAACCTCTTCAAAAACTGAAGTCAATCCTCTCAAACCCTGCCACTGCTTTATCAACTAAGTTTATAAGATATTCTAAATCCTCTGTTGTCATTTGAACAGTCTTCACAGCATCTTCACCAGGAGTAGATTCCATCTCAAGACACCACTCTCTTTGCTCATCCATGAAAAGCAACTCCTCAGCCCATCAAGTTTGATCATGATTAGCAATTCAGTCCCATCTTCAGGTTCCACTTCTAATTCTAGTTGCCCTGCTATTTCCACCACATCTGCATTCACTTTCCCCAATGAAGTCTCGAACCCCTCAAAATCATCCATGAACGTTGGAATCGACTTCTTCTAAACTCCTGTTAATGTTGCTATTTTGACCTCTTTCCATGAATCATGAATGTTCATGGCATCTGGAATGGTGAATCCCTTCCAGAAGATTTTCAATTTATTTTGCCCAGATCCATAAGAGGAATCACTACCTATGGCAACTATAGCCATATGAAATGTGTTTGTTAAATAATAAGACTTGAAAGTCAAAATGACTCCTTGATCCATGGCCCACAAAATAAACGTTGTGTTAGCAGGCATGAAAACAACATGAATCTCACTGTACATGTCCATCAAAGCTGTTGGGTGACCAGGTGCATTATCAATGAGCAGTAACATGTTGAAAGAATCTATTTTTCTGAGCACTAGGTCTCAACAGTGGGCTTAAAACATATATTCAGTAAACCATGCAATAAACAGATGTGCTGTCATCCAGGCTTTGTTCCAGTTTTAGAGCACAGGCAGAGGAGATTTAGCATTATTCTTAAGAACCCTAGGATTTTTAGTATGGTTAAGTGAATGAACACTGGCTTCAGCTTCAAGTTACCAACTGCATTAAGCCCTAACAAGACAGTCAGCCTGCCCCCTGAAGCTTTGAAGCCACTCACTGACTTCTCCCAATAGAAAGCTGTTTGTCTACATTGAAAATCTTGTTTAGTGTAGCCGCCTGCATTAATGATCTTAGCTAGATCTTTGGGATAACTTGCTGCAGCTTCTCCATCAGCACCTGTTGCTTCACCTTCACGCTGATGTTCCAGAGACAGCTTCTTCCCTTAAACTTCATGAGCCAACCAACCTCTGCTAGCGTCAAACTTTTCTTCTGCAACTTCCTCACCTCTCTCAGCCTTCATGGAACTGAAGAGAGTTAGGGCCTTGTTCTGGATTACGTTTTGGCTGAAGGGAATGTTATGGCCGGTTTGCTCTTCTATCCAGACCACTAAGACTTTCTCTATACCAGTAATAAGGCTGTTTCACCTTCTTACCATTTGTGTGTTCACTGGGAGTAGCACTTTCATTTCCTTCAAGAACTTTTCCTTTGAATTCACAACTTAGCTAACTCTTTGGTTCAAAGGCCTAGTGTTTGGCCTATCTCTGCCTTTCTCACTAAGCTTAATCATTTTTAGCTTTTGATTTAAAATGAGAAGGCATTCAACTCTTTCTTTCACTTAAACACTTAGAGGCCATTTCAGAGTTCTTAACAGGTTTAATTTCAATAATTTGTGTCTCTAGGAGTAGGGAGGCCTGAGAAGTAGAGGGTTACAGGGAATAACCAGATGGAGCAGTCAGAACACACAACATTTACCAATTAAGTTCACCATTTTATATGGGTATAATTCATGGTGTCCAAAAACAACTACTAGAATAACATTAAAGATCACTACATATCACCATAACAAGCATAATAATAATAATAAAGTTTGAAATATTGCAAGAATTACCAAAATGTGACACTGAGACACAAAGTGAACAAATTCTGTCGGGGGAAAAAAAGATGTCGATAGACCTGCATGGTTGCCACAAACCTTCATTTTGTAAAAAACACAATGTCTGCAAAGTTCAGTAAAAGAAAGTACAATAAAATAACATATGCCTATATTCACAGATTCCATATTTGTGAATTTGCCCCCTTGCTACAATTTATTTGTAACTCCAAAGTCAGTACTCACAATGCTTTCAGTCATTCAGGAACATAAACAGAACAATGAAAAACTTGAGTCGCCTACAGCACACACTTCCAGCATGTTCCCAGCTGAGTTCATACAAGACAATGCTCTGCCTCCTTGTTTCAGCTGTCATGCAAACAGGTATTTATCTTTTCTTGGTCTATTTAGTGCCATGTTTTTTGTATTTGTGTGCTTATCTTGATGATTTCACTCTTTGAAATGGCCCTCAAATATAGCCTAGTGTTCCTATGCCCAAGGCTGTAATATCCTTTATGGAAACAATGCATGTGTTAAATAAGCTTTGTTCAAGTATGAGTTGTGTTATCGGCCACCAGTTCAATGTTGATGAATCAACAATATACATTAAAGAAAGTGTCTTCAAACAGAAACATACATAAAACAAGGTTTGTATCGATCACCATTCACTCTCCTGGGTCTCCAAATTGCCAGTTGCAGATGTTGGGAGTTATCATCCTCAGTAATCATGCAGGCCAATTTCTTATAATAAATAAGTATGCATATACAATTATATATATATATATTCTGTTCTATTGCCTCGGTTTCTCTAGAGAACACTGAAAAATACCTCACTGATGTTTATAGGCCCCCCCCCATATCCAATGACTGGAGAATACACCTTCTTTTCAAGTGTACATGGTCCATTCAACAAGATAGATCATATGGTAGATATTAAAATAAGTCTTGATAAATTTTAAAGGATTGGAATCACAAATGAAGTTGGACAGTATTTCATGCTGAATGAAAATAAAAATAAAACATATCAACATCTTTATGATGAAGCTAAAGCAGTGCTTATATACAGAAATTTATGGCTTTAAATACTTATATTAGTAAAGAAGGAGAGATTAAAAAAAAAAAAAATCAATGACCTAAGCTTCCACACTAAGAAGCTAGAAAAAGAGCAAAGTAAATTCAAAGTGGGCAGAAGGAGGAAAAAATAAAGAGTAAAAATCAATTAAATTGAATATTAAAAAAAATAGAGAAAATCAGCTAGTTGTTCTTTGGAAAGAAAGCTGAAGTTGTTCTTTGGAAAGATCAACAAAGCTGAAAGTTGTTCTTTGGAAAGAAAGTTGAAATTGTTCTTTGGAAAGATCAACAAAGCTGAAAGTTGTTCTTTGGAAAGATAAACAAAATTCATAAACTCCTCGCTAGAGTTAGTTGTCAAGAAAAAAAATGAAAATTGGGACCTGTCAAGAATTTCGAAGGTTTGAGATTGTACCCTATTTGCTAAGCTAACAAGTTAGCCTGCCAGTTTCATGGATGCTGGTCAACCGAAAGAGATTCTTGGGTCAGAGATAGGACTTTATTACTCATGGTGCAGCAAGCAGCATGAGCTTTATGTTTGCATCACTTCCTTTTTGGCCCCGAAGGCCCTCAAGAATGACACACAGTGGCCTGGGTAGATGTTGCAAATGTAGTGGGTTGGCAAACCAGCTAAGGAACTCCAAGCATAGGAAACTTAACATTTTAAAACAAACCTGCCTGTCTTTTACCCCTGAGGTAAAAATTATCTTTATTATACTGGACAATAAACAAACCTATCTTCCGCTCTGGAGGGAGCCACTATCACTATTTACCAAGGCTCTTTGCTGGAACAATGTCCTTGAGAAGACAGTTGAGGACAAAGTTGTCAGTGATTGAGCTCACAAAATGTGCAGAAATATGATGAGACCCATGGGTAGTTGTCTCTCAAAAAAGAACTTCAGTTACTAGTATCAGGAATAAAAAAAAGTAGTCATCACATTGAAAAAGAAAAGCAAAGTTTGAGGCATCACAATTCCAGACTTCAAGTTATATTACAAAGCAATAGTAATCAAAACAGCATGGTACTGGCACAGAAATAGACACATAGATCAATAGAACAGAAGAGAAAATCCAGAAATAAACTCATAATTATATGGTCAATTAATCTTCAACAAAAGAGGAATGAATATACAATGGGCAAAAGACAGTCTCTTCAACAAATGGTGTTGGCAAATTGCACAGCAACGTGCAAAAGAATGAAACTGACCACTTTCTCTCACCATACACAAAAATATACTCAAAGTGGGTTAAAGAACAAAACGCAAGACCTGAAACCATAAAAATCTTAGAAGAGAACACAAGCAGTAACTTCTTTGACATTGGCTGTAGCAACTTCTTTTAGATATGTCTCCTGAGGCAAGGGAAATAAAAGCAAAAATATGCTATTGGGACTACATCAAAATAACAAGCTTCTTCACAGTGAAGGAAACAATCAACAACTAAAGGCAACCTAGTGACTGGGAAAAGACATCTGCAAATGACATATCTGATAAAGGGTTGGTATCCAAAATATCTAAAGAACTGATATAACTCAAGACCCACAAAACAAATAATCCAATACAAAATAGGTAGAAGACATAAAACAGATATTTCTCCAAAGAAGACATACAAATGGCTAACAGACACATGAAAAGATACTCATCATCACTTATCACCAGGGAAATTCAAATCAAAACTCTAAGGAGATATCACCTCACACCTGTCAGGATATCTAAAATCAACAACACAAGAAACAACAGGTGTTGGCGAGGATGTGGAGAAAGGGGGACCCTCTTGCTCTGTTGGTGGGAACACAAACTGGTACAGCCTTTGTGGAAAACAGTATGGAGGTTTCTCATAAAGTTAAAAATAGAACTACCTTATGATCCAGCAATTGCACTACTAGGTATCTACCCCAAGAACATAAGAAACTTAATTCAGAGGGATACATGCACCCCTATGTTTATAGCAGCATTATTTATAATAGCCAAGATATGGAAGCAGCCCAAGTGTCTGATGAATGGATAAAGAAGAAGTGGTAAATGTATACGGTGGAATATTATTCAGTCATAAAAAACGGCATGAAATCTTGCCATTTGCAATGACATGGATGGAGCTAGAGAGTATAATGCTAAGTGAAATACATCAGTCAGAGAAAGACAAATACCATATGATTTCACTCATATGTGGAGTTTAAGAAACTAAACAAACAAGCAAAGGAGAAAAGAGAGAGAGAGAGAAATCAAGAAAGACACTCTACTACGGAGAACAAACTGATGGTTACCAGAGGGAAGAGGGTGGGGGGATGGGTGAGATAGGTGATGGGGACTAAGGAGTTCAGTTGTTGTGATGAGCACTGGGTGATGTATGGAAGTGTGGAATTACTCTACTGTACACTTGAAACTGACATAACATTGTATGTTAACTAACTGGAATTAAAATAAAAACTTAAAATAAAAAAATGTTTTAAGTAGTCATCACTATAGATCCTACCGACATTAGAAGGAAAAATAAGAGAACATTGTAAACAACATTAGGTTAAAATATTCAGAGCAGTGGGTTGCCTTTGAAGAGTTGGGGATAGGAATTGACTGGGAAAGAATATGAGCGGACTTTCTGAGGTGATAGAAATATTCTGTACCTTGAGAGGCGTGTGGGTTACACAGGTGTAAGCAGTATCAAAATTCCACAAACGTACACTTAAAATTTGTGCATTTGTAAAATTTACCTCAAAAAAAACCCAATAAACAATATGAACTCAAGCAATAATTTTTATGGTGAAGGGTTTAAATGTCAATTGATACCTACAATGTACTACAAAACGCATCAAGAAATATTATTTGGGAAAAAAGGTGAATGGATGGTAGATAAGTGATAAAGGAAGTATATTAAAAATGTCGATGCTGTAATCTTGATGGATATATAGTTGTTCACAGTTGGAGGAAAGAGACTTAAAAACACAAATCAATTACACTCTCTGGACTTTATTTGGAACATAATTTGGACACCTAACTGTAAAATATTATGAGACACTAGGGGAAATGTGGACACTGACTGCCACTTGTTCATTGCTTTTAGGCCTGTGTAGGATATGCTGTCAGTTCCTAGGCCCCATAGTCCCTCACCCTTACCCTTCAGTGCATGCTACACAGAATTCAGCTAGCGGCACCTGCATGTCTTTGCCTGCTAAAACCTCTGCCTGCTTATGTGGCTGCCTGCAAGTGCTGAGGAATTCATGCTTTTCAGAGCAGCCTTCTCCCCACATCTAACTTACAACCTTCCCTTTTCTCTCTCACTTCCCTATTAATGTCTCCCCTCTGAAATAGAGTTTGCCTTTCAGCCTTTGTTTCAGTATCGGCTTTTGGAGGAACCCACAGCAAGACATTGGGATAATGGCATTTTCTTTATCTTTTTTTTTTTAAGAGTACTTAATTTTTGGAGGTACATATTAAAATATTCACAGATAAAATGACATTATCTGGGATTTGTTTCAAAATAATCAAGTGTTGGTAGGAAGAGTAGGCAGAGTAGGGATGGAAATAATGGCAGACTGCTGATAACACTGAAGCTCAGTAATGGACATGGGTGTTCGTTATATACTACTGTCTACTTTGTAAATTTTAGAAATTGTACTGAAAATGACCTGTAGGGGCTAATGATGATAAAAGGAGATCTATTGAGAAGCTGGAGCACAAACTCTGGCCTGGGCTTATCAAGTCAACTCACCTGAGGAAGACATTGTTTTAAAAGTTGACCAGAGAATCTACACTAGAATATTCATAGCAACCTAGCCCCAAACTAGAAGCAACCAGAATGTCTTTCAATAGGCGAACAGTTAAACAAGCTATGGTTTATCTGTACCTTGGGGGAATACTATTTGACAATGAAACGGAACTAACTATCGATGACACATAATAACCTGAAAGGATCTGAAGGGCAATATAGTGAGTGAAAAATGCCAATCTCAGAAGATCATATATGATTCCATTTAAATAACATTCTTGAAATGACTAAAGTATAGAGACGGAGATAAATTAATGGTTGCCAGGGGCCCGGGACAGGAGGAAGTAGGTATAACTATAAAAGGGTAACAGAAAGGAGATCTTAGTGACAATGGACCAGTTTCATATCTGGATGGTGGTGGTGGTTACATGAATCCATATATTTGCATAGACCTGTACACACAGACATACACGTACACATACACAATTAAGTTTATGTAAAACTGGAAAAATCTAGATAAGTTCTATGGATTGTACCAATATCAATTTCCTTGGTTTGAATTTGTGCTACAGTTATGTAAAATGTAACTATTAAGGGAAACTGAGTGAAAGGTACAAGGGCCTTTCTGAGCTATTTTTGCAACTTTCTGGGAATCTCTATCACAAGTTATAAAGTTTTTCTAAAAAGTAAAAAAATGAAAATAAAGTTTTTAAAAAAGTCATGTAGGTTTTTTTCCAAGGAATCTCTACACCCAGTGTGAGGCTCAAACTCACAATCCCCAGATTAAGGGTCAGATGCTCTACCAATTGAACCAGCCAAGCATCCCTTGCATCAAGGTTTCAAAGGTAGCTAGGATGAAGGATGAAGGCACTAGCAGTTGAGTCCCATATCCAGTGTTGACAATGCAAAAAGTCCAAGATTTCTTCCTTCATCCAGAAAGCAAGAGGCGTATAGCCTTTGCTGGAAAGCCCAGTAGCCCAATTATTGCAGACCATGTAGCCTGTAAGCCTGATGATAAGGCCCTCTTCCAGACTGGTAAGGTATCCAACATCTTAATACATTCTTTTTCTGCTTAAACTAGACAATATGGGCTCTGTTGTTTACAGCTTTGAACACTGGCTGATTTTTATTCTAATGACTTTAATTGCTTCTGAATTTTCTGAGGCATTTTAAGGAGTGATAAATAAAGCTAAAATGTATCTCTACACACTGAGCCCACTGAGAAATCACTATCAGGCTCCACATTAATAAATGGATATATGATTCTCCTCAAGAATGTCTTTGTTATGAGCCTGATTATAGATGCTTGGTTACCTCTAGAAGTGGAGAGAACTGGAGCCTTGCAATTAGTAATGACCCTCTCTTTCTGAGGATTTTTTTTGTTGTTCTGAAATCCCTAAGAAACCAGAGCTCTTGTGTATTCTTCTGTGTCCAGAACACAGATTTTTCTTCTATACCTCACTGATGATACGCAGCACTGGCCCTTTAAACCCCCCAAGTGGCTCATACTGGTTCTTAGATGGAAGGAATTCTGCCTGGAAAACCCTCCTGCTTTAAGCACACCTTAAATGAGGGCTCTGCAAAGGGGATGTTGAGGGCTTTATGATTAACCTATACTGTAAGCGGGTCAGGGATGGACTAGAGGACACGCAAAGGACCAGAGAAGAGAGCAAGAGAAAATAATGAGAAACGGAGCTCTGAAAAAAAAAGGAATAAGACTGACAGAAATGATCCTGGCTTAAGTAAAAGGAGAAGGAGGAAGAGAGCCAGGGCAGGATCTTTAAGGACCTCATGGTCACAATTTCCCCTTTTTATTCCTTTGTATCAAATGTGTATATAGGTTTGGATCTTCGCTGGTGTTGGGACTTTGTACCTCATTTACTTAGGATATAATCTGAAGAAGTTAATTTATAAAGCTTACAAGAGCAGAATCATTTTTTTTAAAGATTTTATTTATGTATTTGAGAGAGAGAGAGTGAGAGAGAGCACGAGAGGGGAGAGGGTCAGAGGGAGGAGCAGACTCCCCACTGAGCAGGGAGCCCGATGTGGGACTCGATCCTGGGACGCCAGGATCATGACCCGAGCTGAAGGCAGTCGCTTAACCAACTGAGCCACCCAGGTGCCCCAAGAGCAGAACCATTTCAATGGAATTTTTATCTGGTCCCAAACAGAAACAGCCAGTTTTATTTTACATCTGTCTCTTGATCTCAGTTTTACATTTGCGGGTAAAATGTAGCCAAATAAGCACTTTCTAAAATTTAATGTAATTGCCCAATGGGGCTCCCCCAAATGTAGATGATAGGATCATCAGAGGTACACATGCTATGATGTGTATAACAATTTCTTCTTCCTAGCTTGGTCACTGTTCCTTTTATATCTTCCCAAATTACTACCATTCATTATTTAAATTTTTAACAAAACACAAGACAAATCAAAAAACCAAAGAACTGTGAAGTTGGTAGCTCTGAGTCTGCCAAGGGCCACCATTCCACCATTCATCATTATTGCCTACATTTCTTTGGTGTCTTCCACTTTAGAAGGTATTTTGATATCCTTTGTTTCCCATTATGATTTTGCTTCTCTACAACAATTCTGAGAAAGAAGTAGGGACTTAAACTACTATCTATAATAGGTTTAAAATTAAAAAGATGATGCTCAGAGGGGTTAAGTGACTTTCTCAAGGTCACAGAGCTAGTAAAGAGATCCCTCATTGCTCACATCAGAAACAGCCTGCTGCCCTTTCTAACGATAAGGGATTAAATTAGAGAAGAGAGAGCCCTGGGGAATTTCCTCTAATCACCCCACATTAGCTGAAAAGCACAGATTGTCTTCTACTTCCTCTCAAATCCCACTGCACTTGCCATCTGTAAAATTCACTTGAGCTCTTCATATTTTCTCTTGTCTTGCTTTTAAGAGTTGAATAAATGTATGGCTGAATAGTGTGTGTGTGTCTTATACAGTACATTGTATTTAGTACAAATGTTGTATTTGTACTAAATTATATAGTACAAATATATAGTACAAATATTAGATAATAGGCAATATTAGATATATAGACAAATAATAGAAACAAGAACCTAGATTTTTGTATTCTCACAAAATTGAACACAATGCAATGCTTATAAATAACTTTTTATTTGAGTTTAATTAGAGAATAGCATGGAAAATACAGACTTTGCCCTAGCAAAGTAAGATAGAGAAAAGGACAAATTTAGTGGTCGACCAGGTACATCTGTGGCTATGGAGTCAGTCACCAAATGATCAGGCTAATCATTCTTTTGCCAAGACATTTATTTCCCTTGACCCAGGGGCGCCTGGGTGGTTCAGTCATTAAGCGTCTGCCTTCGACTCAGGTCATGATCCCGGGGTCCTGGGATCGAGCCACGCATCGGGCTCCCTGCTCCGCGGGAAGCCTGCTTCTCCCTCTCCCACTCCCCCTGCTTGTGTTCCCTCTCTCGCTGTGTCTCTCCCTGTCAAATAAGTAAAATCTTAAATAATAATAATAAAAAAAAGTCCTGCAAAAAAAAAAAAATCCCTTGACCTACTTGTACATCTCACCTCAGTCATAACCCTGGATCAACTTTCGTCACTCTTTACTTTGGTGAGGCTAGAGACAAGGTTACAAGGAATAGAATGATTAACTTATACTTGTTTAAGTAATAAAGGGTATTTGGATGGAAAAGTCCATGGTAAAATAGCCTTCAAATGAGGCTTGATCTTGCAGCTCAAATGATGTGAGCAAGACTGACTTTCTTTTTGTCTTTTCACTCTCTCTTCCTCAGAGTTGTCTTCATGCTCAGGCCAGGCATTGCTCCATTGCCTTCTGGTTTTCAGTAGAGCTATTGAGAATTCTGATGCCATTCTTGTTCCCAGTTCTTGGTATGTGACCCTGTTTTTTTTCCCATTGGAAGACTTAGGGTTCTAAAATGTCAAGATAATCCTTCTTCATTCATATCTAGCAAGGAAAAGCAAATATGTGTCCCAGTATTCACAATAAAGTGCTAGGTTAGGTACCACCAATGAAACAATCACTCTACCCAGGTAAATTGAATGGACTGAAAACTTTAAACTCAGTTTTGTGTTCCATATTAGAGCTAGAAATGGAATCAATTTTCCTGGGATCATATGGGTTCCCAGTGGGAATTGGTAGCTACTGGAAAGAGGAAAATAGATACTATAGAACTAACATGTTCTGCATTTTCCTTTATCTTGGCTGATAGGTGTTAATAGAAGAAACCAAACAAACACATGGAATGCACACATGAAAACTGTGCTCACCAACATCTGCAGGATTATTACATTAATTATTCCCTCCCTCACATCACTCTTTTAAGTGCGTTTCCTCAGTTTAACTTGGTCAAGTATCTCTCTTCACCAACAAAGAATAAAACTCACTCAAACCAATGAGATTTAATTACTACCTTGACTATCTCCCCCTCACAACCAAGTATATGAAGTCTACACACAATGTAAAACGTAATAAAGTGAGACAAAAACAAGGTCAGTGAAACCCACAAAATATCAAACACCTCCTCTCCCAGCAATGTGACTTTTTTTTTTTTACCAATCCTTCCTCTAGCCCTCCCTATAGGTAAGATTTATTGATATACCTCGACATAGAATTGTCCTTTTTGATAGTGAGTAAATCCCCATTTTCTTAGGCTCTCCCCAAAATTACCCAACTAAAGCTCAAATCTGATAAATAGGGTTCTAACACTCTCTTACTGAAACACCTCTCAGTTTCTCCTGGTGAATGTTCTCCCCCTTTGCACTGGGTAATACAATCAACGTGGTCAACTAAAGGCGTGTTTCTGGTGGTCTTTGGCTGGAGGGTGTTGGCAGTCCTTACTGCAGCCATTGGAGTTCGCTGAAACATCCTTCATTTCTCTTCTCAGTTACTTCATCATCCTCAAAATGGTTTTCCCTTTCCCCCCATCTTATTTCCTCTAATCAACATTCTAGCATCCTTTCCAGGGTGATCTTTCTGAAACTCAAACAGGATCATGTCACTTCCAATTCCCTATATTCCTAAGAATAAAGTCTGAATATTTTAGCCTGGCCTGTGACACCCTTCTTACAATCTCACCTCCTGTCCAATTAGTCACCACCTCCCCAATTCCAGTTCCATGCAATATTCTTGGTAAATTTGTTTGTAGTTCTCCTAAAGCATTTTTCTGAACATTGGCATGGTCTTTGGACCTCTTCTGATGCCTAGAAGCCTTCTTCATTTAGTTAATTTTTACTTGTTCTTGAAGACTTGGCTCAAGCATTTTCTTCTCTGAGAAACCGTCTTGAATATCCCTGAGTGTCATTATTGTGTATTTCTTTCTCTCATAGCATGTATCACACTGTACTGTATGTGTTTACTTGTTTTCCCCACAAGGCAACCAACTTCTTGAGGTCCCTAATCTTATTTTATTCATCCTGATATCCTCTGGTAGTCGGTCATACCCAGGGTTCTTCTCCTGTGATGTTTCGAAATGGAAGGGGGGAGTAGGGTTAGGTTGCTCAGGACTGAGACCTGCTTTGTGGATATGGCCCAGAGATAATAAATGTTTTGCAATGTATTAGATAATCCTGTACAAAGAATTATCTCAAAGGACTATTCCGCCCCAATGTCTATATCATCTCCATTAAGAAACACCATGGATTCTCAGTAGGTGTTTGTTTATTGAAGGAATTAATAAACATGAATGATATAAAAATAAAAGAATAAATTAATGAACAAATAAAGAGGGAGCAGCCTGAGCACCGTAAGTATACCCTACGGGGAGGTATTGACTGGGAAATTCATACTTTGACAACTTAAAAATTTTCTCCTGGTCATAATTACTATACCTTTCCTCTGGGGTTGTGAGAACAAGGTACAACCTGAGTTGAAAGAACTAATTAAAGTGAACAGATTCATGTGAAGATGTGTGAGGTGGGAGATAAAACCCAACTATCTAGATGTGAGAGGGGAGGCATTTCTGTAAGGCTTCTTAGATCATTTGGCCTATGACATTTACCTCACCTTCTCAAGACAAGATCTCTTAATTCTGATTTGAACTTTACATTTAACCATTTAACCCAAGGCCCATTACTTGCAGTTTATTGTTGCTGCAAATTAAAATCCACAGGGAGCAGACACGCACTGTGGTTTTATTTGTCAATGTAAGTACTGTGTGACTCACATCCTCCCTTCAAGGGAATCTTAGCTAGGTAAAACTTTTCCAGGGCTCAACTTTTCCTGGAATAACTTTGTCATTAAAGACATAGGCACTGAATCAAAAGCTAATTGAATCAAAACTGTGGATAATTTAATCTGGAACTCGAGACACATTTAGTGCATAAATAATCGGTACCAAGTGTCTTTTATGCAAGGAGGCCAACTGTTTCTGGGTCCCAATGCAATCATTTCTAGTTTTGAAGGTAGTATTTTAGATTCCCTCAATCTGTTCACATATCCAATGTCATAAAAAAGATTTCAATGTAATACCAACCTATAAAATATTAGCTGATGATCATGAGCTAACCTGTACTTCAAAAAATAAGAGGCATCCTTAGAAATGTTTTAAAAATTTTTCATTCACACTTTTCATGGAAATATTGTTTCTAAACTTCTAATTTCTCTGGAGAAAAGAACAGCAATTCTCATAAGGATGACCGTGAAGGACTTCTGTTCATCTTCAGTCATTGCAGATCCAATGTATCCCTAACCACAGGTGTTCTATTTCTTCACTTACTGTTTAAAAGAAAGGGAGGGGGGGAAACCCTTCCTTTTCTTTACCATTCTTTTGAGACCTATCAGATTAACAAACTATTCTATGCTGACCTATTAGTGGGAGCTAATGGCTAGTGGGGTTTTCAGTACTGAGATAGCCTTTTTGAGATGATGTCTTAATTCACCAAATTCACTAGTAAATCCAATGATGGGAGTGTTTTTAGGCACTCCTAGTAGTTTGTGAGAGAGATTTGGGAATAGACTGGATCTAAAGCAAGCATGGCCTGGAGTTATTCCATTTATATTAATGCTGTGGAAGATGATTCCATATAAAGCTCAGCTCCTAAGATCTCACTTTGCAGGAAGCTGCCATTTTTACCTATAAGAGAGCCAATCAGGACTAGCTAAATGGATATAAGAATTACATTAAATTCAATGAAACATATCTATTGAGCACATGACATATTTTAGGCACTCTGATAGCTACGGCAGGGGATTTTTAAAAAACAACTTAAAACCCACTATGGGAAATTAGATAGATACATATTATCACTGGTAGTAAAGTGAAATACCACCATGAAAGAGACAAGGACATAGTGAAGCTACAAAGGAGAGATCCACTCAGTTCAGGGGATCAGAAAAAAACTCCTAGAGTTATCTAGGAAGAAATTTAGGGATGAATAGGATTTGGTGCAGCATCTGAAAGCAATCTCTTGTTTTCATGATTGCCAATGCAGGGAAAAATTATGGAAGACTTTGAAATGGACCAAAAAAGATTACTGGATGACTTCAATGGAAAACTAGGTGAATCAGCTGATTCTATAGGGTCACTGGGCCTTTCGTTGTCCTTGAGCTATTTTACCATCCTATAATTTGCAGATAATCAAAGGCAATGCAAATGACTTGGTTCATAGATATGCAAATCTGTCTTCTAGCAGGTAGTCCCTCCCTATATGTTCAGCCCAGACACCTCATGTAGAATCCTGGTGCCAAAGCCCTAGCACCCAGATTGTCAGCAACACTTCCATGGCCTTTCCCACTGAGGTCTCTCCTTGCAGAACACAGCATCCAAGCAGGTTCTGATCTCTTTCCCAGTGGAGCCCATAATATCTACCCTTCCAAGTTCCTGCCCATGTACCTTCCTCTCACTTCTGTCCCTAACACACAGGAATCACCCTATCCTTTTTTTTAAAACATACAGTTATATTGCCTCTCTCAACATTGTAACTATAGACCATGGATTCTAGATTGCGAAGAGACAAATATCTGTTTATGTTCATCCCCATGTCATCTTCTCTTTAGTACCTGAAGCATTAAAAAAAAAAAAAAAAAACTAAAAATAAGGAGAACTGTAATATAAGGGATCATGGGCACCTTAGAGTTCTCTGAACCTTAGAGTTCTGTCTCATTAGGTGAAAGGTTCTTTTGCCTCTTAACTATGTCCATAAAAATCCATGAAATTTTAATGGAAATCTATACAGTCTGGAAATATTGTTTGGACACTACAGACATGCTTTAATTTTTATTTTTTTATTTTGAAACAGAGTAAGGGCATAAAGTCTACCACCAAGCATCTGTGCCTGTTGTAGTTGCGGGTCATTAACAAGAGCAGGACAGAGGTGAGCAGACACATTCTGAGGAGGGTCTTCTCATGTCTGGCTGTTATTCTATCCTACTATTGGGTTTCATTATTCTACTTTTCAGGGCAGCACAAAATAGTGTTGTATTGGTAATTAGAAAGTCCAAGAACTAAGAGAAATCAGAATAACATAGAAGGAAGGCTTTTCTTACATATCACCTCAAAAAGAGAGAAGGAGATGCCAACACAGATTATGTATTACTTTAAATGAGTCTCTGTACATGATTTGATTAATTTTTTTGCCACATTTAAGGTTGTAAGATAGTACATTCATCACGACCTTGCATCACATCATGTTCTGGTTATGTAATTATAAAATAATTAAACTGCCTTCGTGAAATTACATGAAAATTAAATGATTACATTTTAGAAGTGGGTTGCTAGATCCTGTTCAGTTTCTAACCTATAATAAACTTAGCACCACTAGAGAGGGTTGGAAGTGAGACATAAAGTGAGCATTGCTTGGCATTCTTCCACTAAAATTCCTGCTGTGGAAGATTGGCCCTTTCAAATAACACCAGATACTAAACTGGTATTTAATTTAAAAATCTTTAATCAACAAAGATCTCAACAACCATTTAAATTTCACTGCATGTCAATTCTAAGTACCAATTATAAAATCACTGCTAATGCCATCACGAAAGCAGAAGCCTTTGAATTGAGGGCTTCGGCGATACTGAAACCATCGAGATCAAGAGGTCACTATCCCGTTTCTGAAAGGAAAATTCTATGGTAGTTTAGCTGAAATTAAGAACAGAGGTTTTGAGTCTTTTGGAATCGAAACTGCTTTAGACAGATGTACCCCATTCAATTACTCTCCTTGTAATTAGCATGGTAAAAGTATACCATGCTTAAATCTGCCATCCTGAAAAATTATGTTCATTTTCCCAGTTATGAGTATCTTAATGAAGAAGGCCAAAGAAACCCTTCCATAAGTGTCAGGGAACCATGAGAGGAAGATCAAATGTATTTACAGAGAGATTTCCAGATGATGGGTTGTATTGGGAAATTACAGATTTAGCCCCTTGACTCAGCAGATACAACAATATCTCAGCCAACATCATATGATGTCTGAGCGTCATCCATTTAACTACCTCCTACTATTCAAGGCATTTTAGATTTGCTCAGCATATTTTACATTTCAATTCAAATTCACAACTATTAGTTTATCCACACGCTCATGACAGAATGAAAGAACACACAACAGGAAGAGGTCCGGAGAAACTCAAAGTCTCTGAGGTCAGCATGCTAAGAATCCACCTCTGTCACCACCTGGGAAGAAGGTGATGATTGCCACAGGCAGGCTTGAGGAGAGCCCTGCTAAGCAACGGGGAAGTGCGTTGGAAACAGCCTCTGGGTAAGTGTGGGGCAGGAGAGAGACTTGGTCCTGGAAATATATCACAGTCAGAGGAACTACAAGTTAGAGATAGGTCTTTGAAAGGACGAGCCGATTCTGGGAAACACAGATTAATTAGACAGTATTTTCTGATTGGGCTATTGTTTCTCTAAATTTTGTTTTCCTTCTTCATGTGGAGGGGGAGGGTTGTTTATTGATTTTGAACTTGGCTAATGGTAGGCCCACTTTGAAAACTCTGTTAATTGTCTTTATAGATGTGCATCTCTTTAAGAAATGTAATTGAAGAGACCTTTGCTTCTTCATATTCATAATATTTAAAATTTTAGAGCTACAGATTTAAGAGAGAAGAGGGGAGCAGAGTTCTGTTTTAAGTAGTGTGATCACTGCAGTTTTCTTAGATTGTTAACATTTCCTATTTTTAGCAGAATCAGTGTTTTGTTTGAGCAAGACAGGCAGAGGTGGGACGGCAAGGAAAAACTTAGTTAAAATACTAAGGCAGTAATTGCTCTGGATTTTCAGATTTTTCATCTTTTTTGGCTCTCTACAAACCAGATTAAAACATAAAACTCTCAGTGACACCAAAAATTGCAGAATTGCATTTTCCTCGGGGAGGTAAAACGAAACTAGAATTAAACCTGGGACCAGACCCTAATAGTAGCAAATGTTTTCTGGGTTCCTTTAAACAATTCCGAGAGGAAACAGAGCTTTTTTTTTTTTTTTTCCTTTTTTTTGGATGTATCTGCCACTAGATGGCACTATACAAACACCTTTATTTTCATTTTTCCCTTTTTCCCAAAGTAGTCAGGAAGGAGGCAAAACATTAGGTAAGGTAATTCGTTTAGTCTTTTAAAAATTGCTACAATTTATTAATTTTAACCATGAATGCCTTGTAACTGATTTCCCATACCCTAATTCCCTATCGGCATGTATAGCTCAATTGCTGAGAGATTGGCTCACAGTCAGCTTCAGATGTCTTGTTTCCTATTTCAGAGAGGAAACTGAATAAAAAGAAGGCAAGAAAACTGATATTATGTGAGAAGGCAGACAGGAAAAAGAAATACATTTACAAGAAAATGTATAATCTTGAATTTTCTTCGGTTTCCATGAAAATTGCCTGTGCCTCAGAAGATTGTCAGTTTAATGTTCTATCAGTAGGACCATAATTTATTCTTTTGTTATACCACCAGGATTGGAGGCGAAGAGTCCCAGGCTAGCAGAAGGCACAGGAAGAGATTACATATGCAAATAATTCTGTAGCTCTTGTACCAGGAGACGGTTTGTCTTGTAATACTTCTTTTAAGTCACACAAAATCTTTGGTTGGTTGCCAAAAAGCAAAATTGTGAGGTTAAAAAAAAAAGGGAGAGAATGGAAGAGGGTATTCGAAAGGGGTATGCAGAGCTACGATGAAAAGTCAGAAGACACGTGACAACTGCAGTGTGTGATATTTTTAAGAACTAAGAATGGAGGGGCGCCTGGGTGGCTCAGTTGTTAAGCGTCTGCCTTCGGCTCAGGTCATGATCTCAGGGTCCTGGGATCGAGCCCCGCATCGGGCTCCCTGCTCGGCGGGAAGTCTGCTTCTCCCTCTCCCACTCCCCCTGCTTGTGTACCCCCTCTCGCTGTGTCTCTCTCTGTCAAATAAATAAAATCTTTAAAAAAAAAAAAAGAACTAAGAATGGAGGGGAGAATGAAGGGGGTGGGTAAGGAATATAAAGCAGTTTGGAGAAGGAAGGTTAAGTGTATTCAGGCCTGGGGAACTGAGGACATGGGGTCATACCCAGAGAAGTGTAATCTGTGTGCTGGCAGTGGGCAGGAGTAACTCAGGTCACTTGCCTTCCTAAAGCAGGTTGGCTGCTTCTTGACTCCCCTTCCCAGGAACAGTCAGTGATGTTTCACAGAGCTGAGGTGCCAGATGCTTCTTCCTCCCTGCAAGAGACAAGCAGACACTGAGGCAGAATTTTAGACATCAAAGAGCCTCAGCAGACGACCGTGTCTGCAGCTAGCAGTCCTACTAGGCCAGTAAGGTCAGGGAGGAATGGAGAGATGGAGTTGGGACATTTGGATGCCGGTAGGAATAGGGCTGGTGGGGGGCTGCTTGGAATGAGCTTTCTTCCTCCAGCACACCCTCAGTCATTCAGCAAACTATTTTCCCCTTCCTTTGTATCTTAGCTTACAAACCCTGGCTCCTCTCTGAAAAGGTCACCCTTCTATTCAGACAGAATTTGTGACTCTCAGCAGCTGGGAATACCTTGGAACCAAAGAGAACCTATTAGGAGAGGGAAAAAAAAAAAAAAAGCCAGAGTCATTGCTAAGCCAAAACATGGGGAAAAGATTAACCTCTAAATTTTTTTTTTAATGATGACAAGAACACACAACATTTCTCTTTGATTCATAACCTTAATAAATTCTACTTATCATTTTCAATAATTCTAAGGTGTTCTAAAGACAATTTTGTATTACAAAAGGATTTCATATTAGTTTGAATTACTTTAGAAAAAAAAATGCCCTATTCCACTACTAACCGTTATGGAAAAATATATAGGGGGACATTTTTTACTCTCACTAATGAAGAAAGAACCAAATAAGGGTTGTTGAATTTTGGAGATCAGGGAGTTGTGGTTATACCCACAATAAAATGTTGGGCTATTACATCAGGAAAGCCTTGGTTCATTTACTTTGACACAAGTATTTGAAATAATTTAGTTTCCTTGGTAAATGGTCTGTAGACTCTTCAAGGTGTTGTTAGCTAAAATATTAATGTGAATTCACTCCGCACATCTCATAATTTTGCTGAGAAATGAGACGTGAACCCTAACTATGTTTTGTGGTAGCAAGAGTTGGAGGAGGGGAGCCAAGAGAGAAGCAACAGTGAACGGTGTGGTTGAATTGATGGGCGTTCAGAGCACTAGCAAATGGGAAAAAGAAATCGGGAAACTTGGATTTTGCTACCAATTATCATTCAGAATCAGCCTGAAAAATACACTGGTTAATAGACACACTGGGGATAATTACTAAAGTGTCCACAGCCTGTTCAACTAAATCCCTGTTAGCACTGTAAAGAAAGCTCTCAGGTAACAAACACCCTAGTATATTGACTCTACTTACAAAAAAAAAAAAAGTATAACCATAGTCCAGCCAACTCCAAATAAGCACATTTTCAGAGTTCCTGGGAAATTTTTTGCAGGAGTGAGAGATTTTGAGGGAGACAAAATTAAGCTTGTAGGAGAGTGTAGACAGAGTTTCTCCGTCCCACACTTCAGTTGTTGTCCTGGGGCCCAAGGTGTCCGGTGAGTTTTCTGCTTCGTTTCTGTGGAGGAGCTCCTGCTCTTCCACCTGAGAGCCTTCTTTCCCATCCTCTCTGCTATTTCTTTGCTCCCCACACTCATTCTAGGCAGTCATCCCTGGGCCTTCCAAAGAAACTCCTTATCTGGAATCCAGATAAGGTTTCAGGTTGTTCTCTACCTTACGGCATCATGACTTTTATAGACAGCTTTATCCTTTCTTGAACTGTAAGCTTTTTGTTGCCAATGACTTTGTCAGAATTATCTTTTCAGATAACAGGTGCTCAGAAGTATTTAAATCACCTAATCTTCATACAGCTCTAGGAACTGTGGGCATCAGGATCCAATGTAATGTAGTTCCCATGTGCTAAATTAACTCACTTAACAAATGGTTTCAATGTCCTCATCCATCTGGTATTTTATTGCATTTATGCTGGGCATCAATTCTAATGACTATACTCCCACGCCCCTACCCCAGGCTGCACGAACGGAGCCCACTCTGGCCTGGAACTAGGGAGACCAACTAGCCCAGTTTGTACAGGACTGAGGGGTTTCCCTTTCATTGATAAAATGGAGACAGTAGAAGGTGAACTGGAATAGTTGGTCACCCTAACACTGCTTGCTCTCCCCCTGTCCCCCCGAGTGGATTTCTCTTAGAGCTCTCATCAGTGTACTATAATCTTTGATTTTCTTGTCTGTCTCTTTTACTAGACTGAGTTTCTTATCTCTTTCTATCCATAGCATCTATCCCAGAGTCGGGTACTTAACTGATAGTCTACAACTGTTTGGCGAGTAAAGGAAAGAATGGAGAAACACGCATGAATGAGGGAACAACAACGATTTTATTTCTCCCTGAGGAGGAGAAACATCCTTTCTGTGTTTCAGTCCTATCACAGAGGGGTTTCCGTCCACCTGAAGAAGGGTTTGGAGGGATTTCACTTACAAAACCCTTAAAAGAAAGGCTAGTTTGAAAAGGGTCCTAGGATGGAAAGCCTTATGAATTTTAATAGATAGTATGTGTGTATATCTTTTTGTGTGTGTGTGTATGTGGGGGGGGTCAAGGTTAAATTATAGTTATTTTATTAGATACACAAAGAAGGATAATTCCTTTCTTCCTATGACTGGGGTGGGAAGTAGGTAAAAGAGCAATAGACACCTTTAAAAAATTTAACTTTTGGGCGCCTGGGTGGCTCAGTCAGTTAAGCATCTGTCTTTGGCTCAGGTCATGATCCCAGGGTTCTGGGATCGAGCCCCCGCATCAGGCTCCCTGCTCAGAGGGGAGTCTGCTTCTCCCTGTGACCCTGCCCCCTTCTCATGCTCTCTCTCTCAAATAAATAAATAAAATATTTTTAAAAACTTAAAAAATAAATTTAACTTTTAATTTTTAAAAATTGTGGTAAAACACATGTAACTATTTTTTTTTTAAGATTTTATTTATTTATTTGACAGAGAGAGACACAGCGAGAGAGAGAACACAAGCAGGGGCAGAGGGAGAGGGAGAAGCAGACTCCCCGCCAAGCAGGGAGCCCAATGCGGGGCTCGATCTCAGGACCCTGGGATCATGACCCAAGCCGAAGGCAGACGCTTAACAACTGAGCCACCCAGGCGCCCCACATGTAACCATTTTTAACTGTACAGAGAGAGAGACAGAAGAAGAGACACTTTAACTTGCCAATTAAAAGAACTTCCAGATGAAATGGTTGTGTTCAGGTAAATATTTTGTTGAATCAAAGATCAGCTCCTTACTAGGGATGTTCCTTGAGTAGAAAAACTCAAGATAACGTCCACAGGGGAAAGTACTTTTAGCAATGTGGCTGTTTGGCATTTATTAATTATTTTCTGTTGGTCTTCGCCCCCTGACGGCTAGTCTGAAGTGGCCTCTGACTCGCATGTAGTGAAGTGTAACCATGTCCATTGTGCTGCTCTCGCTATTCCTACCTGCATCTTCCCTCAAAGCTCCACTCCAGGAGTTGAACATCCAACCTCTAACTATCTTCCTTCCTCTGGAAGGGGAGAGACTTTTTTCTTTTTCTTCCACCCTGGAAGAGACCTCTACATCATATTCTTCTTTTTCCCCATAGCACTGAGCCCAGTGGCACAGCCTGAAATTGCAGATGAATTGTCCTCTCCACCTCTTGAAAGAAACACTTGATTTGAGTCAGCCAAGCACAGATAGCTCTTAATGTGGGAGCCTTGTCATAACTTGGAAACAGGAATTACTGAGGGCCAAAAAGCACCACAATATTATTCTTTTTACATATATAAATAAGTTTAAAATTGACAACTTTGGATCAATGACTATGACAACTTTTTTCGATCCCATCAAAATCCAAACAGAAAAAATAGTAGAAAACCATTTTTTTCTTTCGGAAAACAAATGGAAAGAAAACAATTCACTTATTTAAATATTTAATGTGTCCCTTAGATGTGCTTGCCATGCATCTGGCTGGCTATATAAACAAGGATTAGATTTAGAAAAGGGGGAGCACCAAAAGTGAGTTATGATTCCACACATGCATGCATGCATGCAAACATACACACAGGATTTGATTTGAAATAACATGCGATTCTCCTACTTTTGAGTTTATTTTAGTTAGAGAAACAATAGAAGACTATAAATGAGTCTATAGGTTTTGAGTAAAACCATAAAATACGTGCTCTTTATTTCTATAAGAGAAACTTTTGAAAGATGAAGGATATATCTTGCTAGTCTCTCAAATTATTTCGGAAGTTTTTCTCATTTTAGAAACAATATTCAATTATATTTTGTCTGCTTTTAAAAATTTCCACGAAAGTTTTCTCTGACAATGCAATCATTATGTTCCAAGGTTTTAAAAAATTATTAACCTTCCATGTTTGATAATTACATGCTGATAAATACTGTATTAAGTTTATTAGGAATAAAAGCTTTCTTAATATTTAATATCCACTTTAAACATTTTTGTCTTTTCTGGGATAAAATAATGTGAACTAAAGATAGCTATCAATTTAATTAAAACTGCAACATGGTTGACTTTTTTTTATACTGAGATCAGTTGGACATTGATATCTCAGGCATAGTTAGTTAATTTGCATTAATATTGGAACAAGAAAAATCTTTATAAACAACATTTATACTTCTGATTTTCCAGAGGTCTTTTATTATGGAAAGGGAAAGAGATCAAAAGGTAATGAAAAGAACATGAGTTCTAACAGAAAGAATTCATCTGAAAAGGACTGTAAGTATAGAGATATGGCTAATCCCAGCTGCACCAAACCACACTGCATGGCAAAAATGTTAACGCTTACTTTTGCTTAGATTTATACAATTTTCCTTAAATTTACTATGATTTTACTTGCTCTGACTTGTTCTGCTGCTCGTATAGTTCATATAATCATATTTTGGGTGTCTTTTAGTATAGTTGACACACGATGTTACATTAGTTTTAGGTATACAACATAGTTGTTGAATATACTCCTTTTAATGTAAGCTTGTTCTAGCTTTATTCAAGCAGTAGTATCAGTCAGGTAAGGAATTGGGCAGTGCAGCTTTCTAAAAACCAGGAACATTTTTGTGGTAGCTGCCTGTCAATTTCAAATTAAGCTGTCCTACAAAACTTTAGTTTTCCTCTACCCCCTCACATTCTCCATCTGACCTTAGTCACCTCACAGTAGACTATGAAAAAGGGGGGGGGAAGTCTCTGATCTTTCTCAAACCTATTTCAGTTTCATGGATCAATATATACTGAATACCAACTTGGAGAAACTACAGAGACCTTTACCTTCTTTTATATTTCCCCAATATTGATCTTTCTTTATTTCCTACATTCAGGGAAAGTGTGGGATGCATAGAAGGGCACAAGCAAAATGGTTTTACGAGGTTAAGATAAAAATAAAAAAATAAACCCCTGGTGTTGGAACACCAATGCAGAGTGCACAGTAGCCATGAATAGTGTTGGTATCTAGAATTGAGGGAATTGCTATGATATGAAGCATTTAGGAAGCTATAACTGTATTGGATGTGCCCTAGTAAAATTATAAGAAAGGCAAATTAGGCAATAATAACAGCTAAGATTTTTTTTTTAGTACTTTCTATGTATCAGGCCTTTTCTAACAAGTTTTATTTATTTAATCTTCACAATCCCATTCTGCAGGAGGTATTATCATTATTCTTGTTTTACAAATACAGAAAGTGAGGCACAGAAAGGTAAATTATCTAACATCACACAGTTAACAGATGCTGGGTACTTATAATCATGCAGACTGATACAAGAAGCTGTGCATTTTATCTGTATACAAAGAGTTGCCTAATTGTGGTAGATTTGAGTTCATTCAGAAATAAACTGGAGTACAGAAATAAACTCTCACATATATGGTCAAATGATCTTCGACAAAGATATCAAGGACACTTAATGGGAAACAGTCTCTTCAACAAATGGTGATGAGAAAACTGGATATCCATATGAAAAAGAATGAAACTGGACCTTTATCTTATACCATATACAAAAATTCTCAAAATGGATTAAAGATCTAAATGTAAGACCTAAGACCGTAAAACTCTTAGAAGAAAATATAAGAGAAAAGCTTCATGACAATGAATTTGGCAATAATTTCTTGGATATACCAAAAGCTCAGGCACCAAAGGCAAAAATAGGCAAATGGGACTTTAAATCTGTGCATTAAAGGACACAAATAGCAGAGAGAAAAGGCAAGCTACAGAATGGGAGAAAATCTTTGCAAATCAGATGTCTGATAAGAGAATAATATCTAGAATACATACAGAACTCCTACAACTACAAAGAACAACAATAACAAACAACAAATAACCTCAATTTAAAAACAGACAAAAGAGTTGAATGGGCCTTTCTACAAAGATAATATAAAAATGGTGAACAAGCATATGAAAAGATGTTCAACATCACTAATCATTTGAGAAATGCAAATCAAAACCACAATGAGGTATCACCTCAGACCTATTCAGATGCCAACTATTGAAAAAACAGAAAATAATCAGTGTTGGTGAGGATAAGGAGAGATTGGAACATTGTGCACTGTTGGTGATATTTTAAGATGGTGTAGCTGCCAGCATACAGCAGAAACACTTCCTGAAGTGCCAGGCCCTGGGCAGTGTATGACCCCTTCTTACTATAGTATTACTCTCAGGAGCAGGAAATATAACAAGCTTTCATAACGCGCAAAAGACAGAAACCTAGACATAATGATAAGACAGAAGAATTCTCTCCAAAAGAAAGATCAAAGAGAAATCACAGCCAGGGATTTGTTCAAAAGATATATAAGCAATGTATCTGAACCAGAATTTACAACAACAGTCATGAGAACACTAACTGGGCTTGAATGAAGCATAGAAGACATCAGAGAAACCCTTGCTGCAGAGATAAAAGACCTAAAAACTAGTTACGCTGAAATAAAAAATGCTATAACAGATGCAAAACTGAGTGGATGTAATCACAATGAGGATGGAAGAAGCAGAGGAACAAACAGATGATAAAGAAGATAAAATTATGGAAAATAATGAAGCTGGAAAGAAGGGAAGAAAACTACTAGATCACAAATATAGACTTAGGGAACCCAGTTATTCCACAAATTAAAATAATATCTATATCATAGGAGTCCCAGAAGAAAAGTGTGAAAAGGGAGTAGAAGGTTTATTTGAACAAATTATAGCTGAGAACTTCCCCAATCTGGGGAAGGTAACAGGCATTCAAAACTAAGAGTCACAGGGAACTCCCCTCAGAATCAACAAAAACAGGTTGACACCAAGACATATCATAGTGAAATATGCAAAATACCAAGAGAGAATTCAGAAAGCAGCTAGGGACAAAAGGTCCTTAACCTACAAGGGTAGGCACATAAGGTTAGCAGCAAACCTGACCACAGAAACTTGGCAAGCCAGAAAAAAGTGGCATGATATATTCAATTGTGCTAAATGGGAAAGATATGCAGCCAAGAATACTAAATCCAGCAAGGTTGTCATTCAGAATAGAAGGAGAGACAAAGAGTTTACAAGACAAGCAAAAACTAAAGGAGTTCATGAACACTAAACCAGCTCTGCAAGAAATATTAAATAGAAGAAATATTCCCCTTTGAGTGGGAAAGAGAGACCAAAAGCAACAAAGACTAGAAAGGAACAGAGAAAACCTACAGGAAAATGACTTTACAGGTAATACAATGGCACTAAATTTATATCTTTCTTTTTTTTTTTAAGATTTTATTTATTTGAGAGACACAGAGAAAGATAGCAAGAGAGAGCCCAAGAAGAGGGTGCGGAGAGGGAGAAGCAGGCTCCCCACTGAGCAGGGAGCCTGATGTGGGGCTTGATCCCAGGACCCCAGGATCATGACCTAGCCAAAGGCAGATGCTTAACCGACTGAGCCACCCAAGTGCCCCTAAATTCATATCTTTCAATAATTACTCTGAATGTAAATGGACTCAATGCTCTGATCAAAAGACATAGGGTATCAGAATGGATAAAAAAACAAGACCCATCGATATGTTGCTTACAAAAGACTCATTTTAGACCCAAAAACACATCCAGATTGAAAGTGAGGGGGTGAAGAACCATCTACCATACTAATGGACATCAAAAGAAAGCTGGAGAGCCATACTCATACCAGACAAACTAAATTTTAAACCAAAGACTGTAATAAGAGATGAAGAAGGGCACTATACCTTAATAAAGGGGTCTATCCAACAAGTTGATCTAACAATCGTAAATATTTATGCCCTCAACTTGGGAGGAGACAAATATATAAATCAATTAATAACAAAGTTAAAGAAAGAAACTCATTGATAATAATACAATAATAGTAGGGGACTTTAACACCCCACTCACAGCACTGGACAGATCATCTAAGTAGAAGATCAACAAGGAAACAATGGCTTTGAATGACACACTGGACCAGATGGACTTAACAGATACATTCAGAGCATGTCATCCTAAAGCAGCAAAATACACATTCTTTTCGAGTGCACATGGAATATTCTCCAAAATAGATCACACACTGAGTCACAAATCAGGCTCAACCAGTACAAAAAATTGATATATCATGAATATTTTCAGACCACAATTCTATGAAACTTGAAGTGAACCACAAGAAAACATTTGGAAAGTCCACAAATACATGGAGGTTAAAGAACATCTGACTAAAAAATGAATGGGTTACTCAGGAAATTAAGGAAGAGGGGTGCCTGGGTGGCTTAGTTTGTTAAGTGTCTGCTTTCGGCTCAGGTCATGATCCCAGGGTCCTGGGATCGAGCCCCACATCAGGCTGCCTGCTTGGCAGGGAGCTTGCTTCTCTCTCTCCCTCTGCTGCTCCCCCTACTTGTACTCTCTCTCTCTCTCCGTCAAATGACTAAGTAAATCTTTTTTTTTTTTAAGGAAATTAAAGAAGAAATAAAAAAAATACATGGCAGCAAATTAAAATGAAACCATGATAGTCCAAAACCTTTGGGACGCAGCAAAGGTGGTCATAAGAGGGAAGTATATAGCAATACAGGCCTTCCTCAAGAAACAAGAAAAGCCTCAAGTATACAACCTAACCTTATACCAAAAGGAACAGCAAATAAAACCCAAAACCAGCAGAAGAAGGGAAATAGTTTGAATTAGAGAAGAAATAAATGATATAGAAATTAAAAAAAAAAAAACCAAAACAGATCAACGAAACTAGGAGCGTGTTCTTTGAAAGAATTAGCAAAACTGATAAACCCCTGGCAAGACTTAACAAAAAGAAAATAGAGAGGACCCAAATAAATAAAATCATGAATGAAAGAGGAGAGATCACAACCAACACTGAAGAAATACACACAATTGTAAGAGAATATTATGAGCAATTATGTGCCAACGAATTGACCAAATTCCTAGAAACATATAAATGACCAAAACTGAAACCAAAAAATAGAAAATTTGAACATACCCATAACCAGCAAAGAAATTGAATCAGTAATCAAAAATCTCCCAACAAACATGAGTCCCGGGCTGGATGGCTTCCCAGGGGAATTTGACCAGACTTTTAAAGAAGAATTAATACCTATTCTTCTGAAGTTGTTCCACAAAAAAGAAATGGAAGGAAAACTTTTAAACTCATTCTATGAGGCCAGCATTACCTTAATTCCAAAATCAAACAAAGACTCCACTAAAAAGGAAAATTACAGACCAATATCACTGATGAACATGGATGCAAAAATTATCAAAAAGATGCTAGCTAATGGAATCCAACAGTACATTAAAAGGATTATTCACCATGATCAAGTGGGACTTATTCCTGGGCTGCAGGAGTGGTTCAATAGCTCCAAATCAATCAATGTGATACACCACATTCATAAAAGAAAGGATAAGAACCATATGATCTCTCAAGAGATGCAGAAAAAAAATCTGACAAATGTTTTTTTCTTGATAAAAACCCTCAAGAAAGTAGGGATAGAGGAAACATACCTCAATATCATAAAGGTCATATACAAAAGACCCACAGTTAATATCATCCTTAATGGGGAAAAACTGAGAGCTTTTCCCCTAAGGTCAGGAACACGACAGGGATGTCCATTCTCACTACTGTTGTTCAACATAGTACTGGAAGTCCTAGCCTCAGCAATCAGACAACAAAAAGCATCCAAATCGACAACAAAGAAGTAAAACTTTCACTCTTCACAGATGACATGATACTCAGCAACCTCTTGGACCTTGGCCATAACAACGTCTTACTAGACACGTCTCCAGAGGCAAGGGAAACAAAAGCAAAAGTGAACTACTGGGACTTCATCAAGATAAAAAGCTCTGCACAGTGAAGGAAACAATCAGCAAAACTAAGAGGCAGCCTATGGAATGGGAGAAGATATTTGCAAATGACATATTGGATAAAGGGGCAGTGTCCAAAATCTATAAAAACTTATCAAACTCACCCCCAAAATAAATAATCCAGTTAAGAAATGGTCAGAAGACATGAACAGACATTCCTCCAAAGAAGACATACAAATGGCTAACAGACACATGAAAAGATACTCAACATCACTCATTATCAGAGAAACACAAATCAAAACCACAATGAGATACTACCCCATATCTGTCAGAATGGCTAAAATTAACAACTCATGAAACAACAGATGTTTGTGAGGATGTGGAGAAAGGGGAACCCTCTTACACTGTTGGTGGGAATGAAACTGGTGCAGTCACGCTGGAAAACAGTGTGGAGTTTCCTCAAAAGTTAAAAATAGAACTTCCCTATGACCCAGCAATTGCACTACTAGGTATTTACCCAAAGGATACAAAAATACCAATTCGAAGGGGCACATGAACCCCAATGTTTATAGCAATATTATCAGCAATAGCCAAATTATGGAAAGAACCCAAATGTCCATCAACTGATGAATGGATAAAGAAGATGTGGTTTATATATAAATGGAATATTACTCAGCCATTAAAAAAAAGAAATTTTGCCATTTGCAATGATGTGGATGGAATTAGAGTGTTTTATGCTAAGCAAAATAAGTCAGAGAAAGACAAAAACCATATGATTTCACTAATATGTGGAATTTAAGAAACAAACCGATGAACCTAGGGGAAGGGAAAGAAAAATAAGATAAAAACAGAGAGAGAGGCAAACCATGAGACTCTTAACGATAGAGAACAAAGTGAGGGTTGCTGGAGGGGAGGTGGATGGGGGATGGGCTAGATGGGTGTTGGGTATTAAGGAGGGCATATGTTGTGATGAGCACTGGGTGTTTTCTGTAAGTGATGAACCACTAAATTCTACTCCTGAAACCAATACTACACTGTATGTTAACCAACTTAAATTTAAATAAAATCTTGGAAGAAAAAAATAAAATGGTATAGCTGCTATTGTAAAACAGTAGGGTGATTCCTCAAAACATAGAACTACCATATGATCTAGCAATCCCACAGAACTACCATAAGACCCAGCAATATATCAAAAAAAAAAAAAAATTCCAAAAGAATTAAAAGCAGGGTCACAAAAAGAAATTTGTACACCCATGCCCATTTGGAGCACTATTCACAATAGTCAAGAAGTAAAAGCAAACCAAAGGTCCATCAATGTATATGCATACAATAGAATATTATTTAGCCTTAAAAAGGAAAGAAATCTTGTCACATGCTACAGAATGGATGAATCTTAAGGACATTGTACTAAGTGAAATAAGCCAGTCACAAAATGACAAATACTATATGATTCCACTTATATGAAGTATCTAGAATAGTCAAATTCATAGAAACAGAAAGTAGAATGGTGGTTACCAGGGACTTGGGAAAAGGGGAAATAAGGAGTGTTTAATGGGTAGAGAGTTTCAGTTTTGCAAGATGAAAAAGTTCTGAAAATCTGTTGCAGAACAATGTGACTATAGTTAACACTACTGAACTGTACAGTTAGAAATGGTTAAGATGGTAAATTTTATCTTACATGTTTTTGCCACTATTAAAAATGAAAAATAAGCAAATAAACTTGAGACAGCTATCTGAAAGATCCAATATGAACACTTTTCTTCTATGATTTCTAAGGTCTATTTCTGCTCAGCTGTCCTTTTGCAGTATTCTGCATTGTGTACAACAGTTCCTATCTCTTTGCAGAACCTTTCTCTAAAGCCACCAGTATCCATGACCTCCAGAGCATTTTATGATCTACCTATCCTATGTGTTGTTATATTCAGTGTCTCAAATCTTCTAAGCCCAACATCTAACAACTTTCCAAATAAGAAGTAGTCTTGGATTTATCAAATAAACCAATTCTATTAACATACTGTCTCACTGAAATAATATGATTCTTTAATTCATATATATTATGCGGGCACAAACACACACATGCATATCTGTAGGGATAACGTCAAACAAGAAAACTAAGTCTGATGAAGGAAATGTCCTATTGAAGGACATTTCCTTAACAAAATCATTGAGAGCCTTCTCAGTCAACAAAGGGAATATCAGGTCAGTGAAGCAAAGCAGCATTGAAAAGACAAAGAAAAAAAAAAAACCAATACTTGAGGATTTAAGGAACACAGCAAACAAAGACAGTAATCTTTCCAGGAGAGCTGAGAATAGAGTTTGGTTGTTAGTCAATTCATTTATGGCTCATTAATATTCAAGAACATTGGCTGATTGTATTACTTCCTTTCTTTACTGATGTCATTATTATTGGAGCTGGTTTTTCCTCTCCCATTTGTGCATGCCCCAGTATATCTCCCAAAATGAGACTGTTGTGAAGGGATATATTATAAGGAAGCACTGGAAGAATGAGAAAGGCAATAAGGCCATTGGAAGACCCAGTGCAGAGAGGACATTACTCTGTCCAAGATAAGAAAGTTATCATAAAACAAGATGGTGATCATTAGCAAAGGGTCCAAGTTCCCTTCCCTTTAGCAACAGAGAAGAGTTCTCATATCTCTCCAGGTTCTGCAGGCAACTGTTTCTCTTGTTCAGTGGCTTCCCAGAAGGTGTTAAGTGAATAGATAACAGCCAGAAAAATGGAGTGAGGGCTTCTAGAGAGGAGAGATGATGATTCCACAGGCCAAGAGCTAAGAGGAAATTCTCGGTCACTTTCAAGATTCATTGCATGAAGAGTTCCAGAAAGCCCTGGGAAGTGGAATATAAAAGTAATTGCAAACCAACGTCTTACCACAGCTTCTCTGGATGACAAAAAAATGTGTCAGAGATTGTCATTGAGGCAAATGGGCTCTACAAGCAGAGGAATCCATGGGATCTCTATAGAGAATAATCCCCTTGTAGTTGATAGATATGCTATGCAGAATTTCCTGTTAATTACATCTTAATTTAATTCTGTGGCAAGAGTTCTTGTACTGAATTTCAAGTATTTCTGGGCTTGGGGGAAGGGAAAGAACGAGAGGAAATTACAATACTGGATAGTATTATATGAAATTAATTACCCACAGGGAATTTATAAAAGATTGATTACAAGGATGATTGTCTTCATCCATGATTTTCCTATTCTTTACTAATTGTGTTTCTAGCTATTGAATCAATGTGGTATTTCAGCAAAGGCTCTGATAGTCTTTAAAGTTCTTGCTTTTGTGTTAAATGAAGATCAACCATCTGTCTCTTTTCTGGTATTTTTTAGCATAATGCAAAGTCATATCAGTCGATGACTAACAGATTTTTTTCTGGTAAACTTTTTTCTCTCATCTCTTTGGAGGAATAGTAAGGTTATGTATTATTAGCATAATAAATGGATATACATGCACACATATGGAAACCATTTTGCAAGTACAAACAAATGAGTTGGGTTTCAAAAGTTCACTTTTAGGTCAGATGATCAGAACTTGGAATGATTAGATGTACAAAAATATTGTTAGAATTTAATGCTTTTAAAATTATGTTGAAATTGGACACTGGTATCCCACAAGGAATTTTTACAGAAAAATACAAGAGACTAATGGTCTTTCCCCAATTTTCAGGGTGATGAAATTATTAGGTTTTCTTGGTTTAAAGGGTTCTCCCCATATATTTTCTCTCAATAATAAAAGAACATCTGAGAGCTTACTGTGAGCTAAGTGTTTTACATACATCAACTTATTTAATCTTCACAAGGATCCTATTATATAGAGAAAAAAACACAAATGACTAATTTTCCCCCACACTGCTCAAATACTAGGTGGTAGAGCTAATGTGGTAGATTTAAACATGTCCAAAGTCTTTTACATTTCTCTCATTCAGAGTCTATGTCCCCTTCCCTTGAAACTAGGCCAGCCTTAGTGACTCACTTATAACCAACAGAATCCAGTAGTGACATTGTGTGATTTCTGAGGCTAGGTCAGAAAAGGTCATGCAGCTTCCACCTGGCTCTTTGTGATGCTTGTTTTGGTAGAAGCCAACTGGCAGGTAAGAAATCTCTTCCTGCTTGAGAAGCCATAGATAGACACTCTGATCATCAGTTCAGCATCAACTGTCAGTCATTAAATAAGCCATTTAAATTTCTAGCAGAGGCAAGCTTTCAGATGCCTACAGCCCCATATCTGACTACAAAATGCATGAGAGATTCCAAGTGAGAACTACTAGGTTGTTATGTTAGTGTTGGGGTAATTCATTATGAAGTAATAACAACCAGAACAGCCAATAACAGAACCTAGGTTTGTTGGCCTCTAATGCTCATCTTAAGCTATACATCTTACTGCTTTCCTTAAACCTTTGATATTGTTGCTACTTTTCCACAATAAAATCAAGTATGAAACTCAATTTAGTATAAAATTATCTATTTAGCTATTTAATTAAGTTTAGGATATCCATAGTACTCTGAGTTCTGCAAAAAATTTCCCTGAATTCTATTCTGTCTCTTAACAAACCAGAGAACCACTACTTTACAAATAATGGCCAAATTCTCACTCATCCAACCAACATTTATTGAGTACCTACTATATGTCAGGCAGTGTAAAAACTGCTGTAGATACAAGAATGAATTAACATGAGCTTCATCATCTTGTCAATGATGGGGGCTGGGAGAAAATGGGGAAGGATGCACGTTAAACAAACAGGACAACAAAATAAGAAAAGTTCTGTGATTCAAGAATGCACAAAAGAGCCGCTGGTTGAGCAGAGTCTAGAAGTTAATGTTTCAGGTGGTTGGAGGAAGCAGGGGAACAGGATGGAGAGGGGAAAGGACTCCCTGGGCTAGCTCATCTGTAGCACTAACCTCAAGCTCTTTCTTAGTCCAAGACCCCTTGACACTGACCAGTCAGAAGGGAGAGGCTGGAGAGAATAATTCAAAGGGTGAAAGCTAAGATGGTCTTCCAAAAACGCAGCTCTGGGGGGATGCTGAGCTTGAGAGAATCCAGAGGTAGGCACCCAGATCCTATTATGTCAGGAGAGTTCCTAAAGTAACAGTTGCCTGTATTCAGTCTACCAGGCATTGACTTTGGATGAAGACATTTTCTCTTCCTTTCCGCCCCCCCATAAAATAATTATAATAGCTCTTACTCCTAAACTGATTTTTATTTTCAGAGTAATGAGGTGAGTTAATGTCTATGGAGATACCTTATTTTCTTGCTAGGAAAAAAAGATGTTTTAGGGATGGGAGTTATCATTATTCCAGTAGTATAGGTTTACATTTTAAGAATGAGGAAAACATCCCTTTTTGTTCAAGCAGTGTACTCTCTTCAAGGGAGCTATTTTTTTTGTATCTCTTGCTCAATGAGGTGGCAAGCAATGTGTTCTCATATGCTTGGGCTGCTCACATCTTTCATTCACCCACCCACAGCTAGAGAGCGCCCTGTTTATTAAGTTGGTAATTTTTGTATCCATATTTATTTTCTTACCTTTCTTTGTCTGCTCAGACTCCAGTTTGGAGAACTGTTTCTTTTACAAACAGAGCTATGAAACGCATGGCCTCACCTATCCTACTAGGAGTGAACCTGTGACTCAGGCTGGCCAACAAGAGTATTGTACTCCTCCTCAAACACAGTGATTGGTCTAAGGATGGGCAAGTGATTCAAGGGAACACAGAATGTTTTTCAAGGATTGATATGGATGATCAAGGAGAGAGGGTTATTTACTCATTTGAGGTCATGAACTAGAAGGACTGTGTAAATCTGGTGCTGTCAGGACTCATCTTCTCCATTGTGTAGACATAACCAGCCTACAAATTAAAACTAATACCAAAAAAAGCAAAATTAGTAAATTAATAACATAGAGAATGATACTGTCATTCGGTATCTGGTACCTGGTTCTATTCTGTTATCACCCCTTGGACTTTTAGGTTAAATAAGCCAATTTTTTTTCTGGCTTAAGCGGTTTTTTTTTTTTTTTTTATGTTGTTAGTCACCAGACAGTACATCATTAGTTTTTGATGTAGTGATCCATGATTCATTGTTTGTGTATAACACCCAGTGCTCCATGCAGTACATGCCTTCCTTAATATCCATCACCATGTTAACCCAACCCCCCAGCCCCCTCCCCTCTAAAATCCTCAGTTTGTTTCTCAGAGTCCATAGTCTCTCATGGTTCATCTCCCCCTCTGATTCCCCCCCCTTTCATTTTTCCCTTCCTTCTCCTAATGTCCTCCAAGCTATTCCTTATGTTCCACAAATAAGTGAAACCATATGGTAATTGACTTTCTCTGCTTGACTTATTTCACTTAGCATATTCTCCTCCAGTCCCATCTATGTTGATGTAAAAGTTGGGTGTTCATCCTTTCTGATGGCTGAGTAGTATTCCATTGTATACATGGACCACATCTTCTTTATCCATTCATCTGTTGAAGGGCATCTCAGCTCTTTCCACAGTTTGGCTATTGTGGACATTGCTGGCTTACACTGGTTTGAATCGGGTTTCTGTTACATCCAACCAAGAGTACTGGCTACTTAAATTTATTCTTATATAATTGTGGGGTTCCTGGACCCAATTCCAACATGTGTATTAGGTGGGAGAGCTGAACTTCCCACACAACACCAAGAAATTCTTGGACATCAGCAGGGTATCTGAGAATTCAACTCAATTTGATGGCTATCTACCAAAAGATACCATCAGATTCCACAGGTTAAGGATTCAGCCCTACAAGACTCTCCCCTAATCCTCCACTCACTTCAGATGCTAGTCACAAGTCCAGATTGTAACTTGTACTTCTGACTGATTGGCTATATGATCAGAGGATTCCCAAACCTCCTCCTCAGGTATGACTAATTTGCTAGAGCAGTTCACAGAACTCAGAGAAATGTTTTATTTACTAGGTTATCAGTTTACTATAAAAGGATATAACTCAGAAACAGAAAGAAGAGATGGATAAGTTGAGGTATAAGGAAAGGGCTTGGAGCTTCCATGCTCTCTCTGGGCAGGCATTCTCCCAGCACCTCCAAATGTTCACCAAAATGGAAGGTCTTTGAACCCTGACCTTTTGGGTTTTATGGAGGTTATATTACATAGGCATGATTGATTACACTGTTAACCATTGGGGATTGCTCTAACCTCCAAACCCACTCCTGTCCCCAGTGGGGGTGGGACTGAAAGTTCCAACCCTCTAATCACATGGTTGGTTTTCCTGGTAACCATCCTTAGATGCTTTCCAAAAGTCACCTCATTAAAGTAACAAAAGACATCTTTATCACTTTCAGTACTTAGAGGAAATTACAGGGGTTTTGGAAGCTGTGAGCCAGGAACTGTGGATAAAGACTAAATATATGTGAGCAATAAACTTTGGTCATCTGAATGATCAAATATATATTTCTTATAAATAGCAATATTGTAGATTCATAATTCTGGAAACAATTTTAACCATCCATATGAAATACCATCTCACTACCCTCCTTCCAAATTCCCTGACATATTCATTCAGCGTGGTGTCGTTGTTTGAGGCAAAGCTTTGAACACAGACAGAAGTGGGGTTTTATGTAGGCTCTACCATGTACAAGGTATGTGTCTTTGAGCAAACCAATGATTTCCTTAAATCTATTTTCCCTGTAAAATAGGGATATTTTAACATGCCTCCCAGATTCATTTTGAGGTGATTACAGTAAAGCACTCAGCTCAGCACCTCTTCCACAGGCTATCCTGGACACCAAAACCATGAAGGAGAGGCTTGGGCAACGTGTATGTCCAAGAATATTTCTCTCTTTTATTCCCTCAAGTCATGTCAGAGCTATTACAGAGCTTTACAGAAGACAGTATTTTCCTGTTAGAAATTTCATGACACTCTCTCTTTGACACCATAGTACACCCCAGGTACCTGCAGGTCAGAGCCATATCTGCATGCTATGATTGCTCCCAAGAGTTGAGGTAGTCACTAACCCATCTAAGGAGTTCTGTTGAAACTAAGTGTCTTCCAGAAATTCTTCCACCACTCCTTTGGCAATTGCAGACACAACCAGATGAAGGAGGGCCAGGCAGGCAACCAAGTTGGCTGGAAGCACCTAGGGGTTTATATTGCAGCATCCATTCTCTGTGAAGAAACAGACATCCTTCATATTAATATTCAGCCCTGAGGAAAGAATCAATCCTATATCCATTCTCTTATCTATTTTAGTAATTTGCTTTTGCCTCACTGATTTCAGAGTAATGTAAACTCTTCTCATGGTTGGTTGAGAGCTTGAGTTTAGAAGCAATAAAAAAGAATTTAGAGTTCAAAAGTGTACATCCTCAATTGTGTTGGCTTCTCCAGGTGCTTAGCCTGACTTCTAGATTGGTTGTTGCAGCTTAATTTTATGCTTCAAAAATTGCTTTTCTATTTCTTACAACACAGATTGTTTCAAGCTAACTCGTGGCAGAAAGAGGTAGGAATCTTGGTGATAAGACAAGGTGAACACTGAATACTTTCCTTGCCCCTTGTTCTGCCTGTAACTCAGAGCTTTTCCCAAAAGTAGGGAAGGAGGGGTGGCCTAACCTGTCTCCCAACAGCCTTCCAGTGTATTAGGAGGGGAAAATTTCTGTGTGAAATAAAGCTTAGCTGAATTTGCTTCTGCCTTTTATTTACTTGTTTATTTATTTATTTCAAGTTTTAATTTAAATTTTATTTAGTTAACATATATGGTAAAATTGGTTTCAGGTATAGAATTTAGTGATTCATCACTTACATATAACACCAGTGCTCATCACAAGTGCCCTCCTTAATGCCCATCACCCAATTAGCCCACCCCCCCACCCCCTCCAGCAACCCTCAGTTTGTTCTCTATAGTTAAGAGTCTCTTATGGTTTGCTTCCCTCTCTCCCTCTCTCTTTTTTAGGAAGTGGCCAGCAGTGATTGAGCCATCCTTAATCTTCCTCAGTTCCTGCTTTCAAAGTTAGTCCCAAATAAATACATAATCTGTTCTGGTTATTCTCCATCACCCAAACCCACCCCATTTGTTCTGGTCCATGGACAGGGAATCTGGCAAATGACCTCAGCAAGGCTCCCCTGCCATCTGGCTTCTGGTTGGGTTCAGCCCATTAGAAGCATCTGGGAGAGCAAGAGGAATGGGATCAGAATATTTCCTTCCCCACTCCCTCCCTGCTTTGGTGCCTATAACCCCTATAATAACAGCTCCTCCTGGCTCTTCCATGGCTCCAGCTGTCACCAGGCTCAGAGACACTATTTCCTTCCCTTGCTCTTTCAGGCCTACAGGTATAATGGCTTCCCAATGGCACTGTCCCTGGGTGCCTCAGTGTTCATTTTTGGTTTCTCTAACCTGCCCACACTTCTGGAGACACGCCCTTAATTAAAATCTCTTTACTTAAACCCCATTAAACAGAATTTTGATTTCTGCCAGGACTTTGCTGTGTGATTAAATTAAAAATAGTTTGTTTGCTATGCAAGTATAATTTCAAGATAAGTTTTCTTAATTCCCTTTCCATTAGACAACCCCTACAAAGCCCATTTTACATAGAAATTCTGGAACTGCCATAAGGAATATCATAATTCAGTCCTGGGGTAGATGGTTCTGTTAAGATCATAATGAGATTATTATCTTGGTTAAGAAAGCCCCCTCTTGTCATTGCCTGGGGTGAGGTGGGGAGTAAGAACATATTTATATTTCTGGGGGAAACCTTGAAGATAAGAGTGAGTAGATGAGTAAAGGGCCTGGAAAATAGGGAGAAAGGAAAACAAAAGTGGTCATGGAAGACAGGAACCTCAAGATATGGCAGGAAACAGGCAGTGAGAAATTGTCAGTGGTGGGAAATGGTCACAAATGCCAGGATTAGTGATGTCTGAAATTGTTGAAGGTTATTTTGTGTTCTTTGTCGAAATTACTGTTACCCTGTTCCTTTCACCCCATCTTCTTCCACCATGCCATTCCTCCCTCAAAAGATCAGTAAAAGTTGGCTACAAGTAGCAGCTTTGTAAAATTAGTGCTCCAGGGGGCATGAAAGAAGACAGATGAAGGTCCCAGGTGGAGCCCTTTAGAGAGAATGGGGCTTGTTCACACTGAGAGGGATGTTAGGAGGAGGTACATGTGGAGAAGCAGGCAACTAGGAACCTTACGGAAAATTGTGAGTCCCTTAAAAATCCTCAGAGATGTTGGGCTGTGTTTACATATTATTATTTAATTACTTCTGAGGACCATGGTGATGGACCTCCACTGTTAACTCCAGAAGGCAGGAATATGTTCACGTAAAGCCTATATGACTCAATCAGAACAAATAAGAACAATAACATTAACTATACATGCAAGTGTGTTCTGAGTTTGAAATTTTTAGAAACAATTTCTAAAGAAGTGAGCAAACACATGGGTGTTTACGCTGGCAAATGGGAAATTTTCCCTAAGTGTTGAGAATGGTACCTGGCATAAAGTAATTGCTATCTGTGTGTTTGGTGGTTTATTCTTTCAAACGAGAAACCTCCATAAACAAATAACTTCAGAGATAAGGCCATACAATTGCAGCAGGATACGTATATAGATGGATGGGTAGATAGGTATAAGGGTGAATAGATAGATTTAAAATATTAAACAAATAATAGTTATTATTTCAGTGTTGTTGTTGTGACCTGGGCTTCAATGTCCAAAGAGTGCCTTTCCTTTTTTCCTGTACTCAAATTGTAACTTCCGATGTTCATAAGGGTCATGCAGCTACATATTCCAAGAAATTCAGATTTGAGTCAAGAATACAAATATAAGTGTGTGTTCATGGTCTATGTAAAGCATCATCGATGGAAGAAATAACTCAGGATATTCACAGGAAAGCAACCATGATAAATGATATTCTTCTGTACTATGTGTAAGACCCCATTTAGATACATTTGATACTCAGAGCTACCTTATTATTATCTCATTTAACAGAGGAGGAAATTGAAGGACAGAGAATTAACTTGCTGGAAATTTCCAAGCTAGTAAGCCACAGAGTCAGGATTCAAACCTAGACAGCTCAACTCCAGAGCTGCAGCTCGCAGTGACTAAATTACCTCATCTTAAAGCCAGAAATAAGCAGACTGGTAGACATTCCACTTCGGTCCAATTCCCTAAATATTTTATTGACATATTTAGGGGGGACATAATTCCAAAGCTGCATAAAATATACTAATTATCACTGAATGTGGGAAGGCAATAATCTAATAAGAATTTATTCATTCTTTCAACAAGTCTTTAGTGAACACCTACTCAGTGCCAGAAACTCTCTAGGCATGGGGGCAATAGTTATGAACAGTGTGGACAGAAATCCATGCCTTCATGGAGCACAGATTCCAGTGAAGTGGATACAGGCAATAAACAAAAAAAGGCATAAATATTATGCAAAAACAAAACAAAGTGGAGAAGAAGGAATAGTCAAGGAAAGCCTCCACAAGAAAGTTGTTCATTTGCTTCGGAAACCTTGGAAAAGGGTAATGAAATATTGTGCTTACCTTTTCCCCTTTATTTCTATTCTCCTCTTCACTAAGATGAAGCATGAATGTGAGCTAAACAGCCACAGGAACCTGCTTACCATAATTTTAGAAATTCACTCTTCCACTAATGCAAAACCAAAAGTATGGCTATTATGTTGTCATTACTTCTCGAAATCCTTTTAAGTTTGCAGGGACTTCCTTTCTTGTGCTGGGGTGCACCCACATGTCTGTGGTTTTTGAAAGAGCCTTCTAAGCCAGAGCAGCTCCTCCACCTGATCATCTCTCCGTTAAGTCAAGGGCAGATTTATTTGAACTTCACCAAATGCCTTGGGCAGTTCAGTGTCCTTTCACATGGGACATTTGACTTGTCAAGAGATAAGCTGGATTCCCTGAGGCGTGATCTTGAATGAAGTTAAGACACTGGATGGGATTTTTCCCTTCTTTTCCTATTTTGTATATATGTGTGTCTGCTAAAAAGGCAATATTGTCACAGAACCTACACGGGCAATCACTTTAGAAGTATTTATCATGGTATGAAATCATGCTGATAAAACGTGTTTTTTTCATGGATTCCCATAAATGATCTAGCTTAAACACTCCAGAATAGGGGCACCTGGGTGGCTCAGTTGGTTAAGCATCTGACTTTTTTTTTTTAAAGATTTTATTTATTTATTTGAGAGAGAGAATGAGAGAGAGAGAGAGCATGAGAGGGGGGAGGGTCAGAGGGAGAAGCAGACTCCCTGCTAAGCAGGGAGCCCGATGCGGGACTCCGATCCCGGGACTCCAGGATCATGACTTGAGCCGAAGGCAGTCGCTTAACCAACTGAGCCACCCAGGTGCCCAGCATCTGACTTTTGATCTCAGCTCAGGTCTTGATCGCAGGGTTGTGAGTTCAAGCCTCACATTAGGCTCCATGCCTAGCTTGGAACCTACTTAAAAAAACAAATCAAACAAACAAAAAACAGAAAAAAAAAAACCATTCCATTCCAGAATAACAGATGGCCCCCCAAAGAGGATAAATAAAATTTGAACAAAACCCTCAAGCATGAAAAGAATATATTTTAATTCACCAAAGGGTTTATTTCCACTCTTTAAAAAATCTTCATAAATCCTAAATGGTTATCATTTATTTCAGTTTTCTCTCTGTTCCTTGAGGAAGGTCATTTTCTCTTTCATAAAACATAACCATGACCTCCTCGGTTTTGAATATCATGGAACACAAAGGCTAGACACCCATTGTATTAGTTGATGCTATGGCTGTGGGGCATTTCTACACAACCAGTTCTCATAGTTAGTGCTTGATTTCAGTCTGTTCAAACATGAAACCAGTGTGAGCAACAAAGAAATGCATTCTCCAGGGGCACCCCTGCCACCCAGATCACTCCCTCTTTTCCTCTACACCTGTTTCTTCCTCATCCATATTTAGGTAGCAATTATCACTATTCCTGTCACTCTTCCCTCCCTTCTCCTGTTCATTCCTGGATTCTCAGTTGTTCTCAAACTTTAGAGGAAATACAGATCAGCCCAGAGTTCATTAGACACATGTAGTCTCAAATTCCTCCTCCCATACTGCGATTTTTTTTTTTTTAGGAACATGATTTTATTTTTAAAATGTTTCCACTAGCTTTACTGAGATGTAATTGACATATAACATTACGTAAGTTTAAGGTGTACAACGTGATGATTTGATATGTGTATGTATTGTAAAATGCCGCAATAAGGTTAGTTAACACAACTATCATCACACAGCATTACCATTTTGTGTGTGTATGCTCAGAACTTTTAGGATCTACTTTCATAGGAAGTTCAGGTATACAATACAGTATTGTTAACTAGAGTCATCCTGCTGGATGTTAGATCCCATCCTAAAATTTTCTATTTAGTAGGCTTGGATCAGGATCCAAGAGTCTCTATTTTATTTTTATTTATTTCTTTTATTGTTTTATTTTACTTATTTTTTCATGATAAGTGTACTCCTTAATCCCCATCACCTATTTCACCCATCCTCCCACTCACCTCCCCTCTGGTAACCATCAGTTTGTCCTCTACAGTTAAGAGTCTGTTTCTTGGTTTCTCTCTCTCTTTCTTTTTTCTTTCTTTGTCTAGTTTCTTAAATTTCACATATGAGTGAGACCATAGGGTATTTGTATTTCTCTGACTTATTTCACTAAGCATTATACTCTCTAGCTCCATCCATGTTGTTGCAATGGCAAGATTTCATTCCTTTTTATGGCTGAATAATATTCCATTGTATATATACAACACTTCTTCTTTACCCATTCATCAATGGATGGACACTTGGGCTGCCTCCATATCTTGGTTTTTGTAAATAACGCTGCTATAAAAATTAGTGTTTTTGTATTTTGTGGGTAGCTACGCAGTCGTGTGATTACTGGATTGTAGGATAGTTCTATTTTTAACTCTTTGAGGAAGCTCCATACTGTTTTCCGCAGAGGGTTTGTACCAGTTTGCATTCCCACCAACAGTGCAAGAAAGTTCCCCTTTCTCCACATCTTCACCCACACTTGTTGTTTCGTATGTTTTTTATTTTAGCCATTCTGACAGGTGTGAGGTGGTATTTCGTTGTAGTTTTGACTTCCATTTCCCTGATGATGAGTAATGTGGAACATCTTTTCACGTGTCTGTTGGCCATCTGTATGTCTTCTTTGGAGAAATGTCTGTTTATGTCTTCTCATTTTTTAATTGGATTATTTGTTTTTTAGGTATTGAGTTTTATAAGTTCTTTATATGTTTTGGATATGAACCCTTTATTGGATGTCATTTGCAAATATCTTCTCCCTTCAGCAGGTTGCCTTTTAGTTTTGTTGATTATTTCCTTCACTGTGCAGAAGCTTTTTATTTTGATGTAGTCTCAATAGCTTATTTCTGCTTTTATTTCCCTTGCCTCAGAAGACATATCTAGAAAAATGTTGCTATGGCCAGTGTCAGAGAGATTACTATCTGTGCTTTCTTCAAGGATTTTTATGGTTTCAGATCTCACATTTAAGTCTTTAACTCAGTTTGAGCTTATTTTTGTGTATAGTAAGAGAAAATAGTCCAGTTTCATTCTTTTGCATGTTGCTGTCCAGTTTCCCCAACACCATTTGTTGAAGAAACTGTCTCCCATTTTATATTAATTCCTCTTTTGTCAAAGATCAATTGACCATATAATTGTGGGTTTATTTCTGGGTTTTGTGTGTGTCTATTTTTATGCCAGTACCATGCTGTTTTGATGACTACTGCTTTGTAATAGAACTTGAAATCTGAAATTGTGATACCTCCAGTTTTGTTTTTATTTTTCAAGATTGTTTGGCTATCCCTGGGATGCAAGTTTGGCTCAATATTTACAAAACAACCAATGTGATATGTTACATCAATAAGAGAAAGGATAAAAACCACATGATCATTTCAATAAATTCAGAAAAAAACATTCTAGAAAGTACAACATCCATTATGATAAAAACCCTGTGCAAAGTAAGTCTAGAGGGAACACACCTCAACATAAAAAGCCTTATATGTAAAACCCGCAGCCAACATCATACTCAATGGTGAGAAACTGAGAGCTTTTCCCCTAAGGTCAAGAGTAAGAGAAGGATGTCCACTCTCACCAGTTATTCAACATAGTACTGGAAGTTCTAGTCAGAGCAATTAGACAACAAAAAGAAAGAAAAGGCATCCATGGGGCACCTGGGTGGCTCAGTCATTAAGCGTCTGCCTTCGGCTCAGGTCATGGTCCCAGGGTCCTGGGATTGAGCCCCACATTGGGCTCCCTGCCAGGTGGGAAGCCTGCTTCTCCCTCTCCTACTCCCGTGCTTGTGTTCCCTCTCTCACTGTGTCTCTCTGTGTCAAATAAATAAATAAAATCTTAAAAAAATAAAAAGAAAGAAAAGGCATCCAAATTAGTAAGGAAGAAGTAAAACTCTCACTATTTGCAGATGACATGATACTATATATATATAGAAAACCCTACAGACTCCACCAAAAGCTACTAGAACTGATAAATGAATTCAGTAAAGTCACAGGATACAAAATCAATGTACAGAAATCTGTTGCATTCCTATCCATTAATAATGAAGCAGCAGAAAGTGAAATTAAGAAAACAATCCCCTTTACAATTGCATCAAAAGCAATAAAATATCTAGGAATAAAATGAACCAAAGAGGTGAAAAACCTGTACTCTGAAAACTATAAAACACTGAAGAAAGAAATTTAAGATAACACAAAGAAATGGAAAGACATTTCATGCTCATGAGTTTGAAAATCAAATATTGTTAAAATGTTTATACTACCCAAAGCAATGTACAGATTTAATGCAATCCCTATGAAAATACAAACAGCATTTTTCAAAGAAGTAGAAAAACAATCCTAAGATTTGTATGGAACAACAAAAGAGTCTGCATTTTAAATAAGCATTCCTGGTGATTCTGTTATATGGAAGCTGAGGACCACCATTTGAAAACCAGTGTTAGTGACAGCAAAATAATTTCTTGAGAGAGGATCTACTAAAATTATAGATTTCAGATATGTTCAGTGTAGAATGAGGATTAAATTTAAGAATTGTAAAAATGTAGCATTATGGAATTTTCTGGCTGGGAATAAAGATCATTCTAGGCTAGTGCCTTCACTTCACAGATGAGGTAATACAGGTTCTGAGTAGTTAGGTGATATGCCCAAGGGTTATAATAAGTTTGTGGCAGAACCAGGGCTGGAAATAAGGTCTCAATGCCCCATTCAGGTTTTCTTCCCCCCATCTTACATTCTAAAATGAAGTAAAACTAAGAGGATTAATGAGAAAAGTTCTCTTTGTGTTTTTAACCTTTCGTAGGGCTCTAGAGTTTCTAATTGTCTCTCAAAATACAGCTCCATTCCATTTAAACATTTTGGAAGGGTAACAAAGGAGTTGATTGCCACAAAAGCGGAAAAGAATGTGGAAAAATACAGCTGGTAGAGACAAGCTTTTCTGTGTGAAGAGATTCTAAACCATGATTTTATGTTTTAAATACTTGTAATTAGACCCCTCTATATAAACACTCTAGTCTCCTTTTGGCTTTTCAACATACATTCTTTTTTTTCTGCACAGCAAGGTCAAATTGTGTCTTGTTGATGCATGCACGATGAGCAAGGTGCATATCATATTATTTTCAAGAACCAGGTATTAATGACCCACTACACCAGCATAGAAAACCAATCCTTTGACACTTCCATGTCAAACTCTTCTCCATTATTATATGATTAAAATCAATTTCAAAGTTGTACTGTTAGCAGTTTTGCAGGAAATTTATAGCTTTTAATATGGTCAGTGATTTCCAGGTAGAAAAATGACAAATATGAGCAATATATAAAATTACTGTATAAAACTACTGGTCTGATTGCTTGGAATGTCCACCACTCCAGACATTCTCTTCTTCAAAGGGAAGTATGCATCAGAAAGTAAACTGCACATTTGAAACTTGAAATCTGACATTCTTTAAAAAAGAAAACTTTCCACTCTCTCCACCAAAGAGACAGTGAACATACTAGAATAAAAAGAGCACTGGAGTTGGAACCAAGTGACAGAGACCTGGCTTGACTGCTATAACAAGTTTTAACTTCAGTTTGCTCATGTGCAAAATGAGGGTATCTCAACCTATCTGACAGACTGTCATAAGGCTTCTATGAGCTTATGACTGTGAAGTGATCAAATAAATAAGATATTGTTATTTAGTAATTGATATGTTTATTTGCAGTGAAAATAGTGTTAAGAATATTTTATCATGTGGTATTAGGAGGAAATGATGACAATATTTATTATTAGAATAAACCTATTTCTGGTAAAAGAGCGACAGTCTTTTGCAAGCATAGCATTACATAAAGCATTTCAGTAATGTCATTCAGGCTCCCTAGGGTCTTGGAGCTAGCTTGTAGGTGCTGACTTGCTCCAACCTCCAAATTCCATTCTAGGCAGGAATTAAGCCAAGTAGAAGAAGGAGAGAGACATCTGCAGGGAAGGGGAACATGAGTAGGGATAAATGACAGTTACATTTGCCCTGCTAGTTCATCAATTCCTTGTACACAAGTCCAAATTTAAGATTGTTCCTAAGTAGACCACCTCTAGTAAGTTAGTTGTCTCTGTACCTTGTCACATCTAATTCACTAAGGTTAGAAAAATCAACAGCAGTGTTCTGAGTGCTGCTTTGTCATAATCACAGAGCTTGGAGCTGGAAGGGATACATTTTTAGGAAGCTTCTTAGGTGATTCTGATACTTAACCAAGTTTGGGAATCAAAGCTGTAGATCATCTAATTCAGCAGTTCTCAGTCTCTGTTAGAATCAACAGGAGAATTTTTTTTTATTACCCAGATATTTTATTGAGCTGGACATCAGAATATTTACAAAGTCCTCCTGACATTTCTAACATGCAGTTGGGGTTAAGAACAATTGATCTAGCTTAGTTCCTTATTCAATGAGCACACTGAGCTCCTCTCCTCTTGAAGGGAGTAAATTATTAAATTACTACAAGCATCTACAAATATGAATACTCAATTCAACTAAAAAAATCTTTATTGAGCACCTTTATGGTATAAATCCTGGTCCAGGTGGCCTTATCAATTCATAAGAGGATTGAAAATAACTCAGAATTATAGAAGGCAAAATAAGGTAAATGCTATAGGGCAGGAAAAACAAGGTGTTTGGGTATTTCAAAGGGTTGAGAAATAACTGAAGGTCTTTATCAGGAACATGGCAGAAAATTCCTAAAAATCAGAGGATGTTGACTTCTAGAAGCTAGTGAGTTCTGAACCTGAACCTGTGGAGCTGTAGATAATGTGACATGAATACTACAATTCCATCTCATGCTTTGAAAGTTACCCTGTGTTCCAAAGAACTGTAAAGACTTTTGCTCATCATGGACAGTAGAACTATAAAAATGTCCTGAAAGGAAGATTGCTATAAATAAGGTTTATATATATACAAGGTTTATAAATAAGGTTAACTTAAGTGTTTAAGTTATAGGATTGCACTCACTACTACTAATGTCCTGAAAAATTACTTGAGAAGGACTACGAATGATGGCAATGGAAGATGTGGTCATTCCTGGATATCTTTTTAAATACTTTTAACTTCCAAAATATATTCCAATATGTCACCATTCTAATATCAGGGATACCCATCTAGTTCAAAATCTCAGCATGTATCAGCTTAATCATCTCAAAGTCCCCTTTCTGGTTTTCTTTCCTCTAATCTCTTACTTCACTCAACTGATTCTACATATTGTTGTGGAATTAATAAATCTAAAATACTAACTGTTAAATGTACATTGAAACTTCATTTTGCTATACATAACCTTATAATATCCATTTATATGTTTTCTCCTTTCAAAGTTTAATTATTATTTGTTTATCAAAGTAATACATATAAATAATTTAAGAATCAGAAAATACTAAAAGACTTACAGTAGAACACAGCTGCCTCCTGCTTTATTCCTTCACACTCCCAACTTCTGCTCCCCAGATTTTTCAATAATGAACGTTGTCTACTGATTTTCTACTCTAAAGGATCTAAAGAGTTTTCTACTTCAATTATACACTCCCTGTCCTCTGTCTTCCTGAAAATAATAGGGGATATTATAGTAAATAAGACAAAGTCCCCATATTTATGAATTTACCTTTGGGTATAAAACGGTAAATAATAGACAAGTAGCCAAATAATCTAATAATTCCAGAAGTGACCCATGATACGAAAAAATAAATAAATAAAGGACAAGAGAAAAGGATACATGCTCCCTTTCTCCATCCACCCAATATAGTTACACCAATATTTTTGTTGTTTTCATTGGTATAACTAGACAAATATTACTCAACACTGAGGCATAACTTGGCACTATGATTACCTTTCATGTATTGTACAACCTCTTGTTTTCTCTGAATCTGAAATTGCCTTGTTTTTGCATTTGTTTAGTTTTGCATTTGCTGAGAACAAATTCATTCCTAAACATGCTGCCAGACTCTACAACTTCTCTCAATATGGTCAAACACTACAGTTAATCTCCCAGGTTTTCTTCCTCCTCTCCTCTTTTTCCTCTTTCATCATTCCTTCCAGAGACCTCTGCCTTCTTGCTCCAGTCTTGTCTGGTAGCTTTCTGGGCCTGTGACACAGCTGATACCCTACTGTCCCTTTATCTTCCAGGATTTCCCTCTGACTCTCTCCTTGGTGGAGGTCCTTCTGCGGATACCCCATCTTCTTTTATTGATTTAGTCCTCCAGTAGCTTCTTGAGAAGAGGGCACAGGATGCGAATTCTTGCAACCTCACATGATTGAGAATGTTTTTACTTCACTCTCACTCTTGATGGACAGCCTGGGTATAGAATTCTAGATTGAAAGGGATTTTTCCTCAGAAATTTGGAGGCATTGCTCCATTGCCTTCTAGTTTTCAGTAGCGCTACTGAGAATTCTGATGCCATTCTTGTTGCCAGGCCTTGGTATGTGACCTATTTTTTTTTCTCACTGGAAGCCTTAGGGTTCGAAAATTTCAAAAATTTGGCTTTCATAAGATCTAATTTTTTCTGGAAAGGCAGATAGTGTAGTGATTCTGGGGTCAGGCTGCTGAGTCTCTTATTTAACTAGCTCCATAACTTTGGGCAGTTTATGCAACATCTTTGTGCTTCTGTTGGCTGTAAAATGAGGATAATACTAGTGCCCATATCATTGGATCTTGGGGAGGATAGTAATAACACTTCAAAACGTTCAGAACCGTGCTGGGTGCATAACAAGACTTACGTAGACATTGGCTGTTACTATTATTACTATTATGTATTTTTTGTGCTGGACATTCAGTTGACTCAATTTAGAAACTCAGATTTTCATAGCTAGCACATCTGCTTCTGTTATTTCTTTGATAATTTTTTCTCCTTCGTTATTTCTATACTTTATTTCTGGAATCTTTGTTATTAATCCAATTCCCTCAGTGTTATATTTCAACCCATCTGTTATATTTTAAATGTCCAAAATTTTTGTCTTATTTTTTGAATGTGTATATGCATGTGTGTATATTTATGTATTTATATATGTGCATATAAACTTTTTCAAATGGATGTGACATTTCTTTTTTCCTTTTTAAGATTTTATTTATTTATTTGACAGAGAGAAAGAGAGAATGGGAGTGAATACAAGCAGGGGGAGAGCAAGAGGGAGAGGGAGAAGCAGACTCCCCAGTGAGCAGGGAGCCCAGCGTGGGGCACGATCCTAGGATCCTGGGATCATGACCTGAGCCAAAGGCAGATACTTAACCAGCTAAGCCACCCAGGCACCTCTCTTTTTCCTTTATGATGATATTTATCTTAAGGTTTGTTCTTATTGTTCAGGCCTTCCTGAAAAGGCTTTTCTCCGGTGATTCTGGCTATCTATTTATGCTTAAAAGTGAGGCTCCTAAACTTCAGAATTTGCCAACTGGTGGGCTTTGCTGAAGAGATATTGGGTTGGAGTAGGGATCCCCTGAAGAGACAGATGGGGTCCTATAAATGTCAGTTTCTGTAGACTTTTTATTTTGAGCTTGTCATTTTTTTCTTTTTTTTTAAAGAATTTATTTATTTATTTGAGAGAGAGAGAATGAGAGAGAGAGAGAGAGAGCACATGAGAGGGGGGAGGGTCAGAGGGAGAAGCAGACTCCCTGCTGAGCAGGGAGCCCAATGCCAGACTTGATCCCAGAACTCCAGGATCATGACCTGAGCCAAAGGCAGTCACTTAACCAACTGTGCCACCCAGGCACCCCTGGTCATTTTTTTCTTATCTCTTTCCTGGGAGTATAAGCCTGGCCACCAGAGCTTTGGGAGCTGAGCTGTGGAAGGGGTGAAAGAACTGTTCTTCCCAAGGACTCACATAATCCCCTTATTTTTAGTATGGTGTCTCTTGGCCCAATCTCTCCACTCTGTCTAACATAGATCTAGGTTTGGTGGCACCTAAAGCTTATGCAATTTGGGGGACCCTCTTCCAGACAAAAAAAAATATAAAATTATGCAGCAAACTTCAATACAGGGCCCTGGAAGGGACCTGTGCAAATGGGGAGCCTAAGGCCTTGCCTCCATTAGCTTCGTGGTAAATCGGGCTCTTCATCCTGCCCTCTACCAGGGGCTAAAATGGTGTACCTGACTTTATTGGCTGAAGAGGGCATCTGGGAGGTCTGTTGTTTGTTTATAGTCTTTTGGTTAATTCTCTTCTTTTTCATCCTACTCTATAGCCTGGCTCTTTAGGAATAACCAGTATCTTCAAGTTCTGGGCCTTTCTGGCATTGATAGTTCAATGGGTACACTTGTTGGGATATCTCTCATCACAGGTAGTTAGGCTTCACTTGCTCTGCTGAGCAGTCTTTTACTGCTCATTCATGTACTCCCCGTTTTCTAAAATCTTGAAGATATCTCTTAGTTACTGTTATTACCCACCTGTTCTCTTTGTTATGATGGCTTTATTCCTTTTAACAGTGGCTTTGCTGCCATTTATGTGGGGATTTAGGAGAGTGTAAAAATAAGCAACCAGGTTCAATTGCCATGTTTAATTGGAAGCCTCATTCCATCATTAAGTATTTTTATGTCTACCATTAACTCTAATATTTTATTGCCATTTAAATAATTTCATTATAAACCAAGACACTTGTTGTACTCCATATTTGAAAAATAAATACTTCAATGTTCTTATAGTCTGGTATTTTTCTTGAGCCAATAAATCAACACTTGTTGGCCCAGCAAGCTGGTGTGCTCTCCTGTTAATCAAGCTGTGAATATTCTGTGAAGGAGAATATGCCAGAAAATGTCTACAATTTTTTATTTTATTTATTTATTTATTTATTTATTTATTTATTTATTTTAAAGATTTTATTTATTTATTTGAGAGAGAGAGAGAATGAGAGATAGAAAGCACGAGAGGGAAGAGGGTCAGAGGGAGGAGCAGACTCCCTGCCGAGCAGGGAGCCCGATGTAGGACTCGATCCCGGGACTCCAGGATCATGACCTGAGCCGAAGGCAGTCGCTTAACCAACTGAGCCACCCAGGCGCCCCTGTCTACAATTTTTTAAAACAAAATTACAAAACAATGCATGTTAATAAAGGAGTTTATAAAGAAAAAAAACCCTTTGTTTATATGCTTTGGAGAAAATTCTTTGTCTAGTTTATTCTCCTAGATGGTGCTCAATACATGTTTATTAAATAAATAAATGCTCCTATAACTAGTCCTGTCTCAACCACTCAGCTGACTTCATTTCTATGAAAACATTTTCTTTCCCAAACTACTCTCCAAACTCTTGGCAAATGAGATATAAAAGCATTTATAGTAATGTTTCTCAAACTGTGCTCCTTGGAACCTCAGCTCTATAAGAATACTTTAATAAGTAAAATCTAAGAAAATGATCTGTAGTCAAGTACATTTTATAAATTCTGAGTTCAACAAAGTTAAATAAATTTCTTTACATCAAGGACTTCTTAGAGCCTTCACTACAATAATATGCATTATGAGTCTTTAAGAAGGGAATAATTATTAGTATTTCTCAAATTTATTTACTACCAATTCTGTTTTAGGTAGCATACTATTTATTCCTGACAAAGCAAGTTACTTCAAAATGTGGTTTGGAACATTTTTTACCAACAGGTACAGTAATTCTGTACCTGTAAAAGATGTCATTTTCATCCCAAGGAGTTTCCATTCTAGATCTTGAGCCAATTCCATCCTAGATCTTGATCTCTCAGGATTGTTCTATCTCGAAACTCTCTGGAAGACTGTTCCCATGGGATCTAAATGATGCAGGGTGAAATAAAAACCTATGTCAGGGAACTTTTTATATTTGAGTTACTGGGGAAAAGCAGAAATGAATAAAGGATAACAGCAGGATGCTATGGCACAAGATAGGCCATCCAAGTAGTCCTGAACTGAGTATCATGCTTCTGCCTTAGGATCAGGGTCAATTTTAAGCAGAGTCAAATAGAGAGATAACACCAAGTGTTCCCTTCTCTCTGCTCTTTAGCGTTTTCCAAACTTTCTTTCTGCATGTATTAAATACATACATTTTATGTCCAGAGCCTCAAACTGACTGAACCAGACTCTCTAGGGGAGAGACCTAGAAATCTGCATGCCAGAAAAGATGATTCTTAGGATTGGTGGGTTTAGGAAGTACTGCACTCTGCACCACAACTGTGGGGTTTACCTGGCCACTCCTGACCATGACATCCACATTGCTCTCACATTGAGGATAATCCTGTTGGAGACTCTGAACTCACTTTCTGCCATATGCATCTGCTTTGCTTCAGATTCTGATTGTGTAATTTCTGAGCTCAGTCTCTCATCCTGGTTCTAATTTCTTTGTCTCCATCTACTGAATATTTTGGACAGGCATTAAATGGAGTGAATTCTCTCTAGGATTAATCTTACCAGAGCAGCTCAAAAGATCTGAATACCTTCTCCTACTCTTTGAGGAAATTAAATGTTTTAGATTCAAGGTAACTGAAGAATAGTTGTGGAAGATGATTAAAAAAATTAATTAACACAGAATTCAAAAAGTGCAAAAAAGCAATAATTAAAAAGTATGATTTTTCTATACTACTTCTACCAGCTATGTAGTTGTTTGAAAGCCACTAGTATTTTATGAATGCTTTTAGAGACATGCTAATGCATTTATAAACATTTATGTAATATGTATGTGCGTATTTCTTTTACATGGAGGTATCATGCTATATACCCTATTCTGCTCCTTGCTTTTTTCACCTAATTTACCTTGTAGATTGTTACAGATTGAATTGTGTCCCTCACCAAAATATGTTGAAGTCTTAACCCTTAGTATCTCAGAAGGTAGCATTATTTAAAACTAAGGTCACTGTAGATGTGATTAGTTAAAATGAGATCATACTGGAATAGGGCGGACCCTTCATCCAGTGAGACTGGATGAGATGGTGTCCTTGTAAGGGAAGTACTGCACTCTGCACCACAACTGGTGCAGATGCATATGGCAGAAAGTGAGTTCAGAGTCTCCAACAGGATTATCCTCAATGTGAGAGCAATGTGGATGTCATGGTCAGGAGTGGCCAGGTAAGCCCCACAGTTGTGGTGCAGAGTGCAGTACTTCCTAAAGTACCTGTCCTTATGAGACTGGTGTCCTTATAAGAAGAAGACACAGAGACGTACAGTGAGACTACCATGTGACAGCAAACAGAGGCAGCGATTGGCATGATGCAGCTGCAAGCCACAGAATGCCAAGGCTTGCTGGCAGATCACCAGAATCTAGGAGGAGGCAGGAAAGGAATGTCCCCTACAAGTTTCAGAGGGAAACTGACTATGCCAACACCTTGATTTTGGACTGCTAGTCTCCACAACTGTGACACAATACATTTTTGTTGGTTTACATCATACAGTTTATGGCACCTTTTGGGGCAATTCTAGGAAACTAATACAGAGATCTTTCCACATTAATAGAGAGATGCTTCATTCTATTTGACAGCTGCGTAATATTCTATTGTATGGCTGAAGCATAACTTATTTACTTGGTCCTTTACTGATGGACATTTAAGTTGTTTTCAAACATATCCCATTAAAAACAATGTAAAATGAATAGCCTATTTCGTATCTGTGTCAGATCATCTTGGGCTAAATATACAGGAGTGGTGAATACTTAAACTGAAATAAGATGTTTTATACATGAACAGTGAGAAATTATTATAATTTGAGTAAACTTAAATTTCCATGAACAGAAGATAGATAAAATTATGTTCAAGCCAATAATGATGCCAAATGGCAGGACTTTATCTTGACTCCTTTTTCATCCCTCCTCCTAACTGTCCACCTGCTGCATGACCTTTTAAACAAACCTTTCTTCTTTTCTCTGGATCTCTGTTATCCTGGAGTTTTTAGTGTCTTAATACTTAAGTTCTCAGCAATGGTTGTGAGGATCAAATGAAGAGAAAATTGTGAAATTGCCCTACATAAGGACAGGGATTGCTGTTATCTTTGCCTTCAAGCAATGTTTGATAACTTTATTATGCTCTTCATCCACATTCTACACACACACACACACACACACACACACACACACACACACACACAGTTGCTCTGGGTTATATATCTGTTTCTCACATTTGTTTTCATAAATTTAGTAGTTTCTTACTGTCTCCTTTATATTTGCCCACAACAGTTAATATTCTGTCTTTTCTACAAATGTTACTACCTGACTAATAAATATATACTCAGTGCTTTTGCATGCTAAATTTTTCATCAATGAAAATCCTTTACCTCCTGAGGATAGCTTGAGGCTCTCCTTTTTCCAGAATACAGTTTCTACAAACTACATTCTTTCCCTTTCTTCTTTTCTCAGATTAGGGAAACTGTTGGGGATATATTTTGTAACCAATAGAGTGAAAACAATCAGTACAACATACATTTAATTGTTACAGCTAATCCATACACAAAGGAAGGAGGTAATTTCACCTGTCTTCCTAAATGATGAAGACTTTTCTTTCTAGGCAGGGTTTAGGATTGAGACCTCAGCCTTGTAATCTGCCAAGTATCCTCAGCCTTGTAGCCTGCCAAGAATAGTCAGGGCTAAAAGCAGGCTGTTGTTTATATGATATAATTGGTGAAGTGCTAGGAAGAGCCCTAAGTCTTCACACATCTCCCCTAGAGCATTCCAAAGTACTTAAAATTCCTACCTTCAGAGTTAATGCTTTCTTTTGCTCAAATGTAAATAGCCCGAAGGGATATCATAATAAACCATTATCAGTCATCAGCAACTCAGCATGAATTGGTCTATTAGATTCTTTTCCTGCTAACAATACATGGCCAAGAAGAAAGTGAGAATTCAACAGAGAAGCTTTCACTGAAGTAAGTCGTTTGCTGCTGCTGCCTCCGTGAATGAAAAATCTGGAGAGGTACTTATCCCCCATCACTCTTTTCACTGACCAGGAGACCAGAGCTCCTTCGGAGGGAGGATGTACTGGGATTGGAGCCATCTAGAGAACTGAGCTAAAAGGACCTTCTTCACTTGCCTGCAGGGTCAACTCTAGGCAAAATTGTGAAGAAGTAGCTGTTAGGTATTTCTAAACTTTAAGTACGATAAGTATGATTCTGGAAAAGCTCAAAATGGTATCTGGCAGTCAAAATGGTTTATCACACTTCTTTAACACATAATGTTTAACACTTATTTTTTGAACCAAGCTACTTACTAAGATGGAAGTACTCTGTATTCCTCTCCATTTTCCCTTTTTCTCATTTCTGTGACTATTGTGGGGCCACTGATCTCCATCCATTTTGGAAAAGGCTTTTTGACTTCTTTTTGGAATATTTATGGCTAACAAAGTCTAGTCAATATTGTTCATGTGTCCTACACACTGAAGCTATCCCTACACCAAGAGATTCCCTTGGGGGATTGAATGCCTGGTTAGTTGAGGCACTTCCTTCTCTCTCGCTCGCCCTCTTGGTCGCACACTCTCCAGCATTTTCCATTCTCACCTGACTAGAAAAACTATTAGAAAGAGGTGATAGCTCATCTCGATAAAGCTGTCTAGACTTTTAGCCACATCTTTTAAGAATTCGCATTCATGGGGTGCCTGGGTGGCTCAGTCGTTAAGTGTCTGCCTTCGGCTCAGGTCATGATCCCAGGGTCCTGGAATCGAGCCCCGCATCAGGCTCCCTGCTCTGCGGAAAGCCTGCTTCTCCCTCTCCCACTCCCCCTGCTTGTGTTTCCTCTCTCGCTGTGTCTTTCTCTGTCAAATAAATAAATAAAATCTTAAAAAAAAAAAAAGAATTCACATTCATTTCAGAAGCAGTAAAGAATTATAAATTGAAAGTGCTCCATAGAGGAAACACTTTTTTGCTTGAGAACAGCCAACAAATTATAGGTGGTTTCATAAATTAGATTCATCCACAGATGTTTCAACTCAAATACTGTTCTCAGTTATTGATTTATTGAACTTGTCATATTATCTCTTTATGAAATTTATCAGTTGTGAAAAATTTTCTCTAAATAAATAACTCCCCACTTCATATAGTATTTTTATTCTATTGCTAGCTCTTTCTCCTCTGCCTAAAAACATGCTCAAGCTTTTCTCCATCCTAGAATTGTACAAATCCCTTCTTAGACAGTTTACTACTCAAGTGAAGGCTTCATGTCTCTCCTCTTTCTTGCAGACTTCTTGAGAAGTCTCCATGTCCTAACCTCCCATCTGCCCATTAACTGATTATGATATCATTATTATTAATAGTCAATACTTGCTGAGTGAATAATGTGTGTCAGGCACTGTGCAGCTTACATGTATTATCTCATTTATATCTTCCAAGGATTCAATAAAACGTAGGTATCAGTAGTAGTCTTACTTATACAATGAGAACAAGGGCTTAGAAGGTGTTAGTATGTTGCTCAGCAAATCTGACAGTGAGTGGGTGGCAGCATAAAACTCGTTTCATCCTGCACCTGCTATCTGTATCATTATCCACAAAGTGTACTGTCTGTACCAACTCACTGTAACCAATTATTGCCTAATCATCATACCCAAGGGTTTATTTTTAATTTCATCGACTCAATCTTCCCACAGCAGTGGCCAGTGTTGGACCTTTAGAACTTTCTCCATCCTTTGTTTCCACCACATTACATTCTGTCAGTGCTTCCACATTTCTATTTTTTGACCTTGCTGATTTATTCTTCCCTTGTTCTTTTTAAAATACTGGGCTAATCTGGATTTTCTTCTTCCTTTTTTTTAAATTTAATTTTATTATGTTATGTTAGTCACCACATAGTACATCATTAGTTTTTGATGTAGTGATCCACGATTCATTGTTTTCTTCTTCCTTTAAATGTCTTCACTGGGTGAACTCAATGACTCCTATGTCCGCAACAATCATCTCAATTCAAATTCCAGTGTTTCTTTCTCCTAAGCTTCAGTTTCGTCTCTACGTATAGGTACCACAAACTAGAAATATCTAAATCAAACACATTATCTTTCCTCCAAAGCCTATTCATCCTTCCACATTCCCTCCCTCACTCTAAAACATGGTTTATATAAACATACAAGCCTGAGTATGGGTAAAATATGCATTTTTTTACATCTCTTTTTCTTTTATTCCTGCATTTAATTGGTCACTATATCCTGTGTATTCTCATTTTTAAATTTAAAAATTTGTCCATTCATCTCCATTATCATTTCTGCTGCTTTAACCCGAACTCTCATCCTATCTCATTTCTTTTGAGATTAGGTGTTGTGTATTATACTTTATTATATTCCCTACATTAGAGTTCCCTACCCCAATTTTGTATACAAAAATAGACCATCAGACATTTGTTAAATGAATAAATGAATATCTAACATTTATATTTCATGAAGATTACTCTACTGTCTAATACTAACACAGCAGTTGTTATTCACCAGACATTACTCTAAATGTGTTAGCTATATTACCTTATTTAATATTTATAAATTTCTTTTGAAGTAGGTACAATTATTATTCCTATTTTATAGATGGGGAGATAGACATAGAGAAGTGAACTGACTTGTCCAAGTTTCTACAGCTAATAAATGGCAGAGCCAGAATTAGATCACTGTTTGGCCTTAAATCCATGCTTTCAATCACTGCACTTCCTTACATTTCCTTTTGCTCTGCTTCTATGTATTACTTTAAGATCCTAATTATTTTTCCATTATAGCTATGAGAATACAATGGTTACTCAATTTACAAACTTACAGATACAGATCTGGAAGTAAATTCATATTTTCAGCTTCATCCAACCCTTCAACTAATCCTAGAGCAATTTAGAACCAAGTTAGTTCAGAGTTTAAAGGGAAACTGGAGATTAAAGCAGGGTCCATTGGCCCAATAACAAATAGAGGTGCAAACAACCAGCATGGTTCCTATAACCCAAAGCAAAATTAGACCTCAGGAGCTGTATCTGGATCTCCTGGTGAGTATTAGCCCTGTCATGTTGGACAATGGGTAGCACTGAGTTGAGAAGATAAGGCTCTAAGGCAGGACAAAACATAGTATGGAGCTGTCATTTAGGACAAAGTGAGTAGATGCTCTAGAGTAAAAGTAAAAGACAAGTAAAAGTAAAAGACAAGTCCACATGGAGGAATGGATTAATGTCAATAAATGTAAAGGAGTCAAGAATATGAAGAAACCAAGAGCCAAGATGGGTCATGGGTGAGAGAGGGGCAGAGAACAGAAAGCAGAAGAGAATGCGTGCCAGAGACAAGAACGCCTTCAAAATGAAGGTAAAGTCACTTCAGATGTCTTACACTCCGTGGTAGATTTTTGAACTGAACATCAGAAGACTTGCTTATAATTTGATTCTACGAGCAATCAGATGTGCAATCCTGGAAAAGCTACTTAAACTATCTGGAACTCATCTTTCTCATCTGTAAAATCAATTTTTTATTTTTTATTTATTTTTTAAAAGATTTTATTTATTTATTTTGATAGAGAGAGACACAGCGAGAGAGGGAACACAAGCAGGGGGAGAGGGAGAGGGAGAAGCAGGTTTCCCACTGAGCAGGGAGCCCGATGCAGGGCTCGATCCCAGGCCCCTGGGATTATGACCTGAGCTGAAGGCAGCTGCTTAACCAACTGAGCCACCCAGGTGCCCTGTAAAATCAATTTTTTAAAGATTTATTTTATTTATTTGAGAGAGAGCACATGTGAGTGAGGGGAGGGACAGAGGGAAAGGCTCTCAAGCAGACTCTATGCTGAGTGCAGAGCTGGATGAGGGGCTTAATCTCATGACCCTGAGATCATGACCTGAGCCAAAATCAAGAGTGGGACACTTAACCAACTGAGCCACCTAGGCACCCCTGTAAAACCAAATTTCAACATGGGTGATCTCTGATAATTATATAGTTACAAAGTCTAGTATCATTTACACAATGGTCTTAATGATTTTTGATCATGGACTCTTAATAGCAAAGAAATCTGAGCAAGTACCCCCATTTAGGAACATGCTAGATGGACAAATTTGTAAATTATTTATAAATGTGTTAATTTGTACAAACATCACTTACTAATACATTAAGTATGTTATTAAACACAGAAATAGAAACATAAGACAAAGATTAAGCAATAGTTAAATGTCTTATCAACTGTGATGTATCATATAATCATTACTATCTGAAGGCGCAGTATACAAGGTGAGGTTTACCATTATAATGGATGTAAATGCCTATTTAAAATAGTCCTAGACAATTTTGATTTTTTCCCAATTCTTGTTAGACCTGATTAGATTTTCGTTACTTTTGTATTGCAGTTTGGCTGACAACGAGCTCTTTCTTGGATTTAGAGAAGTGTCAGCAATGTTAGTTTCTTGTTCACCCACTCTTACATATCAGTATTATCTTATGCATTTTCTTCGAAAGAATCTTTTAAAAAATATTTCCATTACGTAAGCATTCATTCTGTTAACTAATTAACAGTATAAAAGTCCATCTCATCTGACTTTTTGGATTCCCTCACTAGCAGCTCCGGAGAGAAGGACCAAATGCAGGTCATTTTCTAGGGAGGTGATCTTTGGAAGCATAGGAGCACGTTGCTGCCATGGGCTCAATCACAATACTGACCTCTCAGAGGCCATGTTGGACATACCTCAGAATCATCCTTTCCTGGATGACTGGGGCAGCTGGCACATTTATCCACCAACTTTCATTTCCCATTGGTTGATGGTTGTTGCCAGTGGCTTTAATTCCCCTCCACTTCTGGGTTACACCTGTCTCTGGCAGAGCGAACTCCAAATACCCATGGTGCTGGAGAATTAGGCAGAGAAGGGAGATGCTGGTGCTAGAGGTGGAAGGCTAAATTTTAGCGTGCTGCAAACTGTTTACTGCACCTAAGGTGAATTCAGCTGGGCTCAGCGAGGATGGCGCATGGTATCTACAGTGTCTGCCACACCTGGTGATGGTGAGGATTTGGAGTAAGGTTAAGATTAGTAAACTGTGATAAATTGAAGCAAACAAAGAAAGGACAGCACTGGTATTACCTCTCCCCTTCTTTCCTCAGGATATACTCAGTTCCATATTTTGGCAAACTGTGTATTAAACATTAATAATAAATTATAATTTTTTGGGATGCCTGGGTGGCTCAGTCGTTAAGCGTCTGCCTTCGACTCAGGTCATGATCCCAGGGTCCTAGGATCGAGTCCCGCATCGGGCTCCCTACTCAGCCGGGAGCCTGCTTCTCCCTCAGCCTGCCGCTTCCCCCCTGCTTGTGCTCACTCTCTCTTTCTCTGTCAAATAAATAAATAAAATCTTTTTAAAAAGTATAATTTTTAATATTTTTAGACAAAATATGTAAGTGGAGGCTCTAATATTTTCTTTCCGCATTTTGAAGGTCATTTTCTATACCTCTTAGGGGCATGCATCTCTGACTTATGATCAGCTCTAGAGTTGGGTGACCCAAATGCCAGGTTCCTTAAGCTACTGAGATGTACCTTCTGAAAAAAGCTGCTTCAGACCCAGGAAGACATGCCAGGTGTTGCAGGTCCTGGCAACCTTTACGTCTCTAATGCAAAATTATGGGCTTCCGCTAACCACACACCTGCATATCCTCCAAGGACAAGGGCCGGAATACCCTGGAGGCCTCTGGAGGGTGCTCAAATATCAGAGCCCTCTTACAGGAAGTACTGCAGTGAGAGGCTACCTATTCAAGGAAACGAACTAGAGGGAGGAAGAAAATGACATCTATCTGCATATAAGCTAATCTATAGAGAAAGTTTAATTATTGTATCGTTGATGTTTATAATCATGGTGGAGCTAACATTTTCTCTTTGGCATTATCACAATTCTATACATGAGGTTAAACAAATTAATTGAACAATTTTGACATCTGAATGCCATTGATTAGGTAACTCCTGTATGCTAAACCCCTGTAAAAAGTGGTGTGAGTTATAAAAAAGATCAGTAAAACTCAGTCTCTTACTTTTAATATTGTAGGGGGGGAATGAACATTGCATCTAAGCAACCATAAAGCAAGGTGGAAAGAGATAAGATCTGTAAGAAAAATACGAAGGGCTGTGAATATTCTAAGATAGAAAAATTATTTCTGCACCAAGCAATTTATTATTTCTTGTGATAATAGCTAAGCCTAACCCAAATTCCATGCCTTGGAAATTTCTTTAAACATGGTCCACTGGTAAGCCCACCAGTTTAAGTTTAGTAGTAAGCAGCCTTGGGCTTAGAAAAGACAGAGAAGTCTGAGATGGGCCTTTAAATCAGTAATAACTACACTGGATTCTAAAAACACCTTCAAGAGACAAAGCAGAATACATTCTCTAACTCTTAAAGAAAAACCTAATGTTTTGTGGTATGTTTTTAAGCCACAAACTTTTAAGAATACAAAAGCAAACAATGGAAAAAACTGTACACTATTTGTACTGACAATATACTGTTGCAGCTTTCTTGAGCATGAAAATATTTTCTCAATAAAGGTTTTATCATAAAATGGAAACTGATATGTTAGGTGTCTTTTTTCTTAGTCAGAAATCAATTTATAATGAGACTATACACATGAAAGAATTTGTAACAGATATTTTAATAGAAAATCAATTTGAGTAGAGCTATTCAGAATTATAATAAATAATATTTCATGCTCAAATAAGTAGGAATTCTATACTTTTCATATTAGGTATTAGGTACAACTTGAGATCTAATAAGTACATTTTCCATTCTGTCCAAAGACTTAAAAAATGTTATAATGAATTGCTTACAATAAAATGTATTTGTCACATTAGCTATATACAATATGTATTTGACAACTTTTTATTTATTTATTATTGGTATTTAAACTTATCAAAACATAGTTGACACACAATGTTATATTAGTTTAAGGTATACAACAGTGATTTGACTATTCTATACATTTTTCAATGCTCACCAGGGTAAGTGCCATCACCATAAAATGTTATTACAATGTTACTGACTATATTCCCTATGCTGTACTTTTGATCTTGTGACTTATTTATTTTATAACTATAAGTTTGTACCTCTTAATTTCCTTCCCCTATTTCACCCATCCCCCAGCCTTCTGGCAACCACCAGTTTGTTCTCTGTATTTGTTATTCTGTCTCTGTTTTTGTTTGTTCCTTTGTTCTGCTTTTTTATAGATTCCATGTAAGTGAAATCATATGGTATTTGTCTTTCTCTGTCTGACTTATTTCACTTAGCATAATACTCTCTAGATCCATGCATGTTGTTGCAAATGGCAAGATCTCATTTTTCTTTATGGCCAAGTAATACACCTTATATGTACACACACCACATCTTCTTTTCCATTCACCCATTCATGCTCACTTGGGTTGCTTCCCAATTTTGGCTATTGTAAATAATGCTGCAATAAACACAGGGGTGAATATCTTTTTGAATTTGTGTTTTTGTTTTCTTTGAGCAAATACCCAGTAGTGGAATCACTGAATCATATGGTATTTCTATTTTTAATTTTTTGAGGACCCTCCATACTATTTTCTACAGTGGTTACACTCATTTACATTCCCACTAACACTGTATGAAGTTTCCCTTTTCTCCACAACCTCACTAACACTTGTTATTTCTTTTCTTTCTGACATTAGCCATTCTGACTGCTGTGAGGTTGATATCTCATTTTAGTTTTGGTTTGCATTTCCCTGATGATTCGTGATGTTGAGCATCTTTTCATGTGTCTGTTGGCTATCCCTATGTATTCCTTAGAAAAATGTCTACTCAAGTCCTCTGCCCATTTTTTAATCAGATGTGTGTGTACTGAGTTGTATCAATTTTTTAATCAGATGTGTGTGTACTGAGTTGTATCAATTCTTTACATATTTTATTTTATTTTTAAAGATTTTATTTATTTATTTGACAGAGAGAGACACAGCGAGAGAGGGAACACAAGCAGGGGGAGTGGGAGAGGGAGAAGCAGGCTTCCAGCAGAGCAGGGAGCCCGATGTGGGGCTCAATCCCAGGACCCTGGGATCATGACCTGAGCTGAAGGCAGACGCTTAATGACTGAGCCACCCAGGCGCCCCAATTCTTTACATATTTTAGATATAAACCCTTTATTGGGTATATCATTTACAAATATCTTCTTCAGCAAGTTGCCTTTTTGTTTTGTTGATGGCTGCTTTTGCTATGCAAAATCTTTTTATTTTGGTGTAGTCCCAATAGTTTAATTTTGCTTTTGTTTCCCTTGCCTGAGGAGACAGATCCATAGTCACGTTGCTACGGCCTATGTACAAGAGATTACTGCCTATTTCCTTTTGGGAGTTTTATGGTTTTAGGTCTACATTTGAAGAAACACTTTGAGTTTATTTTTGTGTATGGTGTAAGAAAGTGGTCCAGTTGCATTCTTTTCCATGTAGCAGTCCAGTTTTTGCAACACCATTTATTGGAGAGACTGTCTTTCCCCATTGTATATTATTGCCTCCTTTGTCGTAGATTAATTGACCATATAGGCATGGGTTTATTTCCATCCTGTGTCACTGATCTATCTATCTATTTTTGTGCTGGTACTATACTGTTTTGATTACTACAGCTTTGTGGTATATCTTGAAATCTGGCACTGTGATACTTCTAGCTTTGTTCTTTCTCAAGATTGTCTTGGCTATTTAGATAACTCTTTAAAAACACTTCAGTCACTACCTCCAAATTAGTATTTACATATATTTTCTTTATGTGAGCTCTGATAAGCTTTGTTGAAATTTCAAAACTTCTCATAACACCAAGCTCCTGAAGTACCTATTTAAATTCTGTTGTTTGACGCAATGAATACCCCACTAGTGAATCTACATCATGAAAAGTGTACTATTTTTTATCTTTCTTTTTTTTTTTTTTTTTAGACAGGGTGACTCATCTTTTTTTCTTTAGGAAGGAGAGAACCAGTGCTTCCAGTCCTCCTTTTTCTAATTCATCCTCCATACTGTTACTGAGGAGATTTTTTTAAAGGCAAAGTTCTGAGCAGCTCACTCTTTCCTCAAAGCCTTCATAATGCCTCATCACCTCCAGAATAAGGTCCAGACCCTTTAGTGTAATATTCACAGCCCTTCACACCCCTTGCCTCAAACTACTCCTTGTATCCCATTCTCCCACAATACCAATAAGTTTGTGGTTCCCTAAACATGTCATATTTTTTCTTTCTTTGTTTTTGAACATTCAACACTACTCAGAGGACTTTCCACACAGACACTTTCTTTACCTGCCTGGTAAACTCATATTCATTCTCTAATACTCACCTTAACATCACCTTCTTCTTGAAATGTTTTGACCTCAGGCAATATGGATTGCTCCATTCTATGCACTACCCATGCAAATTATGATACCTCATGTATATGGCAATTAGTTGTTTACATAGTTGACTTCCACATCAGACTACAGTCCTTTCTTCTTTGTGTTCTCACTGCCAAGGAAAACAACTATTGAAGGACTACATAGATGGATTTGTTCTTCTTTTTCAAGATGATTTTGGCTACTCTGGGTCCTGTGCATTTCTTTATAAATTATATCATCAATTTACCAATTTCTGTAAAAATCTCAACTGAGAATTTAATATGGATTGTATTGGCTGTGTAGACCAATTTGTGAATCCTGCCATCTTAATATTCAGTCTTGTAATACACAAACAAGAGATGTCTATCCATGTATTTAGGCCTTCTTAACATCTTTCAGCAAAGTTTTATAGTTCCCCCCACACTTTACTGAGGTATAATTGCAAAATAAAATGATATATATTTGAAGTGTGATGTGATGAATCCATCGCCTCACATAGTTACTATTTTTTACTTTTGTGGTGAGAATGTGTAAGATCTACTCACATAACAAATTTCAAGTAGACAATACAATATTATGAACTATAGTCACCATACTGTACATTAGATCCTCATAATTTATTCATCTTGTAATAGAAAGTTTGTACGCTATAACCAACATCTCCCCATCTCCCCCACCCTCTGCCCCTGACAACCACCATTGTTTTTTTTTTTTATTCCACATATAAGTGATAACATACATGGTCTTCCTCTGTCTGGCTTATTTCACTTAACATAATACCCTCCAAGTTCATTCATGTTGTCACAAATGGCAAGATTTCCTTCTTTTCTATGGCTGAATAATATTCCTGTATACATAACACATTTTCGTTACCAGAACAGATAATAGATATTAGGTAAAATAGGTATTTTCTTTCTCTATCCATCAGTGGACAGTTAGGCTATATCCATATGTTGGCTACTGTGTATAATGTTGCAATGAACATGGGAGTGTTTCTTTTGAATGTATACCCAGAATCACTGTGGTTTTGATTTGCATACCCCTGATGATTAGTGATGTTGAGAACCCTTCCATGGATCTGTTGGTCATTTGTATTTCTCCTCCCCCTCCCTCTCCTCCTCCTCCTTTACAGAAATGTCTATTCAGGTCCCTTGTCAATTGTTTAATCACTTCTTTTTGCTATTGAGTTGTATGAGTTCCTTATATATTTTGGATATTAACCCCATTTCTCATATATGGTTTGCCAACATTTTCTCCCATTGCATAGGTTGCCTTTCCATTTTGTCGATGGTTTCCTTTGTTGTGCAAAAACTTTCAATTTGATGTTGTCCCATTTGTCTATTTTTGCTTTTACTACCTACACTTTTGGTGTCATATCCAAAAAAAAATCATTGCCAAGACTAATGTCAAGGAGCTTTTCCCCTTTTTCTTCTAAAAACTTTATAGTTTAAGGTCTTATATTTAAGTCTTTAATCTTCTTCAAGTAATTTTTGTGAGGGGTATAATCTAGGGATCCAGGATCATTTCCATGTGGATATCTAGTTTTCTCAGCATCATTTGTTGAAGAGACTATCTTTTCCTTTATTGAGTTTTCTTGATATCCTTGTCAAAATTTCTTTGGCCATATAGTTAAAGATTTATTTCTGGTCTTCAGTTGATTTTTGAATGAACTCAAGTCTACCATGATTAGATGACTCTTTACATAGCAATTAAATGCATGGCTTCTTGTATCAGTCTGCAGGAGTGTAAGTACTCCACCATTTACTGTGATGTTAGACAATATACCTTTCTGCAACCTATTTTCCTTATCTATAAAACAACAATAATGATAGTGCCTCCCTCAGGATGGGATTATGAAGAATAAATAAAAGAAAACTTGTTAAAAATGCTCACTACATAGAACTCAAAAAAATCTTAGCTATTATTATTGCCTATTTTTCACAATTTTATTAGGGCACATCCAACACAATTATAGTTCCCTAAGGATCTTCAGATGGTTTCCTATGAATTTTAGGACTGTTTATTCTATTTTTGTGAAAAATGCCAATGGAATTTTAATGGAGATTGCATTGAAGCTGTAGATCATTTTAGGTAGTATGGACATTTTAACAGTAATAGTTCTTCCAATCCATTTATTTATGTCTTCCTCGATTTTTTTCTGTAATGTTTATAGTTTTTATTGTTCAGGTTTTTCACCTCCTTGGTTATATTTGTTAATACTTGGTTAAATTTGTTAACACTTGGTTAAGTTTTTTTTTTTTTTTTTTTTGATGCTATTGTAAATGGGATTGTTTTCTTAACATCTCTTTTGGATAGCTCATTGTTAGTATACAGAAACACAACTGATTTTCATATGTGGAACATTTTTTTGGTGGTCTTAAGGGTTTCTATATTTAAGATGATGTCATCTACATAGGGACATTTTTACTTCTTCCTTCCTGATTTGGATGCCTTTCTTTTCCTGCCTAGTTGCTCTGGCAAGGACTTCCAGTAATATAGTGAGTAGAATATGGTAAATAAAGAAGAGCACCCCTGTCTTGTTACTGATCCTAGAGGAAAAGCCTTTGGATTTTCACTGTTAAGTATGTTAGCTGTGGACTTGTCATATTTGGTTTTTATTATGTGGAGGTATGTTCTTTCTCTACCTAATATTTTGAGAGTTTTTATCATGAAAGGATGTTGACTTTTGTCAAATGCTTTTTCTGCATCCCTTGAAAGGATCACACAATTTTCATCCTTCACTTTGTTAATCTACTGATTTGTATATATTGAACCATCCTTGCATCCCAGGGATAACTCTAACTTGATCATAATGTATGATCCTTTAAATGTCCTGTTAAATTCAGTTTGTTAATATTTTTTCATCTATGTTCATCATGGATATTAACCCGGAATTCTCTTTCCTTGTAGTGTCTTTCTCTGGCTTTGGTATCAGTGCTATGCTGTCTCATAAAATGATTTGGAATGTTCTCCCCTCTTCAGTTTTTAAGGAGTTTGAGGAGGATTAGCATTAATCTTTTTTTAAGTGTTTGGTAGAATTCATCAGTGAAGACATCTATTCCTTTCTTGGGAGATTTTTGACTATTGATTCAATCTCCTTACTATAGATCTAATCAGACTTTGTATTTCTTGATGATTCAGTCTTGGTAGATTGTATGTTTGTAGGAATTTGTCCACTTCTAGGTTGTCCAATTTGTTGGTATATATAATATTTTTGGAGCACGCTCTTACAATCCTTTGTATATCTGTGGTGTCAGTTGTTACTTCTCTTTTGTTTCTGATTTTATTTATTTGGGTCCTTTTTCTTTTTTTTTCCTTGATGAGTCTGGCTAAGGCTTTATCAATTTGATTTATCTTTTCAAAGAACCAGCTCTTGGTTTCAATTTTTTTTTTTTTAGTCTTTATGTCATTTAATTCTGCTCTGATCTTTATTATTTCCTTATATCTACTCACATTGAATTTTATTTATTTTTTGTAGCTCCTTTAGGTCTAAGTTTAGTTTTTTCATTTGAGCTTTTTTTGTTTCTTGAGGTAGGCCTGTATCACTATATATTTCCCTCTTAGAACTGTTTTTGCTGTATCTCAAAGATTTGGGGCCACTGTGTTTTCATTTGTCTCCATATATTTTTTAATATCTTCTTTGATTGCTTCATTGACCCATTGTTGTTTAGTATCATGTTGTTTAGCTTCCATTTGTTTGTGTTTTTTCCAGTTTTTTTCTTGTGATTGATTTCTAAATTTATACTGTTGTCGTCAGAAAATATGTCTGGCATAATTTCAATCTTGTTAAATTTACTGAGGCTTATTTTGTAGTCCAACAAGTGATCTATTCCAGAGACTGTTCCATGTACAGTTGAAAAGAATGTGTTTTTGAATGGAATGTCCTATATACATCTGATAGGTCCATCTGGTCTAACGTGTCATTCAAAGACATTGTTTCCTTATTGATTTTCTGTCTGGATTATCTATTCACTGATGTAAATGGGGTATTAAAATCCCCTACTATTATTGTATTGCCATTAATTTCTCTCTTTATTTTCACTAATATTTGCTTTATGTATTTAGGTGCTCCAATGTTGGGTACACAGATATTTGCAATTGTTATATCTCTTGTTGGATGTCTCCTCTTTCATTCTTGATTTTTTTTTTGTTTTTCTCTTTTTTTCTTAGTCTAGCTAAAGGCTTGTCAATTATGTTTATGTTTTGAATAAACAACTCTTCATTTCATTGATCTTTTCTATTGGCTTTCTAGTTTCTAATTCACTTATTTTTGCTCTCATCTTTGTTATTTCCTTCTTTTTGCTACTTTGGGCTTAGTTCTTTTTTTTTGGTTCCTTGAGGTATAAATTTAGGTTGTCGATTTGAAATACTTCTTTTTTCTTAATTAGGCATTTAGTGCCTGCTTAGAATTGCCCTCTTAGAACTGCTTTTGACCTCCATCAAAAGAACCAGCTGCCTGGTAGCACCTGCTGTTGTACCTCCTTATCCTCCCACATCACTGCTGCTGCTATGGCTGGATGACCCCTTATTGGGGATAAGTCTCCCAACTTTGAGGCCAATACTCTCATTGGCCACATCCATTTTTATGACTCTCTGAGAGTCACATGGGGAATTCTTTTGTCCCAGGCTTGAGACTTAACCCCAGTGTATACTACAAAGCTTGGCAGAGCAGCAAATCTGGCACCAGAATTTACCAAAAGGAATGTTAAAGATGATTACTCTTTTAATAGATGATGTTGAAGACCACCCTGCCTGGAGCAAGGGTATCAATGCTTACAATGGTGAGAAGTCCACAGAAATGTTACTTTTTCCAATCACTGATGATAAGAATCAGGAGTTTACTATCCTGTTGAGCATGCTGGACCCAGCAGAGAAGAATGAACAGGGAATGCCCGTGACAGCTTGTGCGATGTTTATTTTTGGTCCTGATAAGAAATTGAAGCTGTCATTCTCTATCTAGCTACCATTGGGAGGAACTTTGATGAGATTCTTGAAGTAGTTATTTCTTTCAAGCTGACATTGGAAAAGAGAGTTGACACCCTGGTTAATTGGAGGAATGAAGATGGTGTGATGATCCTTCCAAATATCCCTGAAGAGGTAACCAAAAAAATTTTCCTTAAAGGAGTCTTTACCAAGGTGCTCCTATCTGGCAAGAAAGACCTCTGCTATACTCCTCAGCTATAAGGTTCTCTGAGAAGTTGGTGCTGGAATTGCTTGCTTAGCACAGTGAGCCAGAGGATGCTAGCTGCTAATCATGTTTTCCTGCAGCAATTTTGTAAAAACATCCTGGTATCATCCTAAAAAAAAGAAAGGGAATTGCTTATCTGAAATTTGGTATGTTGTGTTTCCATTTTCATTTGTTTGAATATATTTTTTGTTTTTCTTTTGATTTCTTCTTTGATCCATTTGTTGTTCAGAGGTGCATTGTTTAATTTCCACATATATTTGTAAAATTACCAGCTTTCTTCCTATTACTGATTTCTCATTTCATACCACTGTGTTTGGAAAAAATACCTGGTATGATTTGTCTTAAATTTGTTAAGACTTGTTTTGTAGCCTAACATACAAGCTAGAATGTTCCATGTGTGCTTGAAAAGAAAATGTATTTTGTTGCTGCTGGATGGAATATTTTGTATATGTCTGTTAGGTCCATTTGGTCAAAAGTGTAGTCCAAGTCTAATGTTTCTTTATTATATTTTCTGTCTGGATGATCTACATATATTGTTGAAAGTGGGTTATTGAAGTCCCCAGCTATTATTGCAATGTCTATTTCTGCCTTCAAATCTGTTAAAATTTGTTTAATCTAGTTAGGTGCTCCAATGAGGGTGCATATATGTTATATCCTATTGATGAATCGACCTCTTTATTATTATATAATGACCTTCTTTGTCTCTTGTTAGAGTTCTTTACTTAAAGTCTAATTTTTTTCTGATAGAAGTTAGCTTTTTTCATTTTCATTTTCATTTGCATGGAATGTATTTTTTCACCTTTCAGCTTCAGCCTATGTGTGTTTATAAAGCTGAAATAAGTCTCTTGTAGGCATCACATAGTTGGATCTCATTTTTATTTTATCCATTCAGTGACTCTGTCCTTTGGGAAGTTTAATTCATTTACAGTTAATTGTTGACAGCTAGGGACTTACTATTGCCATCTTGTTAATGTTTTGGGTGGGGGTGTTTTGTAGTTCCTTTGCTCTTTTCTTCCTCTCTTTCTATCTTTCTTGTGATTTGATGATTTTCTGCTGTGGTATACTTTGATTCCTTTATCTTTTCTGAATCTACCATAGGCTTTTGCTTTGTGGCTACTATGAGGCTTACATAAAACATCTTAAACTTGTAACAGTCTACTTCAAGCTGATAACAACATAACTTTGATCACATACAAAAACTCTACCCTTTTATTCTTCCTCCCATTTTATGTTTTTGATGCCATAATTTGTATCTTTTTATATTGTATATTGTATATCCATTAAAAATTATTGTATGTACAGTTATTTTTAATACCTTTGTCTTCTTTTATACTGGAGTTAAGCAATTTACACACCACAAATACAGTATTAGAGTATTCCAGAATTTGACTAAATATTTACTATTACTAATGAGTTTTACATTTTCATATGTTTTTATGTTACTAATTAGTGTCCTTTTATTTCAGCTTAAGAAATCCCTTTAGCATTTCTTATAAGGCAGAGCTCACAGTGATGAACTCTCTCAGCTTTAGCTTGTCTGGGAAAGTCTTTAATTCTTCATTTCTGGGGGCACCTGGATGGTTCAGTTGATTAGTTGACCTGCCTTCAGCTCAGGGTCTGAAGGCAGGTCAACTAATGACCATGATCCCAGGGTCCTAGAATAGAGCCCCATGTTGGGCTCCCTGCTCAGTGGGGAGTCTGCTTCCCCCTCTTCCCCCTCCTAGTGCTCTCTCTCTCAAATAATAAATAAATAAAATCTTTAAAAAAAATTCCTCATTTCTGAAGGACAGCTTTGCAAAGTATTTGAAGTATTCATGTTGGCACTTTGCATATATCATCCTACTCTCCCCCGGCCTGCAAGGTTTCTTTCTTTTTTTTCTTTTTTTTTAAGCTTAACCAACTGAGCCACCCAAGTGCCCCTGCAAGGTTTCTGTTGAGAAATCCTATCATAGTCTGCTGGGTGTTCCCTTGTATGAGTGGAGTTTCTTTTCTTTTGTTGCTTTCAAAATTCTCTGTCTTTGATTTTTGACAGTTTTATTATCATGTGTCTCAGTGAATTCCTCTTTGGGTTTTATCTGTATGGGGACCTATGAACTTCAGATACCTGGATGTCTTATCTCTGTCCAGATTTGGGAAGTTTTTAGCCCTTATTTCTTTAAATTAGTTTTTTGTCCCCTTTTCTCTCTCTTCTGCTTCTGGGACTCCTGGATTATGAATATTCTTTCTTCTGGTGGTGTCCCATAATTCATGTAGGTGTTCACTAATTTCATTTTTTCTTTTTTCTTTTTTCTCAGCTGACTGGATAATTTTAAATGCCTTGTCTTTGAGTTCACAGATCTTTCTTTTGTTTAATCAAGTCTCTTGTTGATGCTTACCATTGCATTTTCATTTCATTCATTACATTCTTCATCTCCAGAATTTCTGCTTGGTTCTTTTTTTTATGATTTCTGTATTTCTGTTGGCTCTCTTATTTTGTTCATCTATTTTTTTCCTGATTTCATTAAGTTGTCTGTTTTTTCTTATAGTTTGGTGAACTTCCTTAAAACAATTATTTTGAAAATTCTTTTTTTGGTCAGAGAATTCATAGATTTCCATTTCTTGGTGGTCAGTTACAGGAAAATAATTATGTTCCTTTGGTAATGTAATGTTTCCTTGCTTTTTTGTGATTCTTGAAGTCTTGCATTGCTGTCTTCTCATTTGAAGAAGCAGTCACCTCCTCTAATTTTTACTGACTGGCTTCTGGAAGTAGATACCTATATTGGTTATGGTCCAGCTAGGAAGTCTGAACATATTTTCTCAGATGTCTTCTATGAATGTGCCCACTCCATACATGTTCCCTCTTGGGGGAATTTTTAAGATTCTCTGTCCTCTCTTGATCCTGCAAAACTGTATTGGGTGCTAAGAGTCTCCTATTTGTTTTCCCTAGAGTGGCAGCCTGAAATGCTCAAGTTTGTAAGCATTCTCCCAATCTCACAGAGTCAGGCTGGCTTTCTGCATTTATTTGTTTTCAAAGGCTCTTTTTTGCTGTCTGAGGAAGCATGTGCTGGAAGCTGACCCTGGGGGGTGGGATGGTAAGAGGGTATGGGTGAGATGGGGTTATCTATGGGTCAGCTGTGGGGGTCTACAGGTAAGATGTTCCCAGTGGCTTGGGGGTAGGATTCGTGATGGAGTTCACAAGTCAGTTAATAGGAAAAAGTGGTTAATGCCATCCCTTTAATGAGTTTGGAGCCCTGGCTGCTGTGTTCCCAGCCTCTATCAACCCCTGGTCTTGCTGATCACTTCAGTAGTTTAAGTGAGAAGAGAAAAAAGTGTGTCTCTTGAGCAACATCCTGCATGGCTAGGGAAGCTAGACATTCACTCACATGTTCCCACTTTCCCCCATGGGTAATCACGGTTGGTAATAATGTCTGCACTCATTCTTGATTTTAGTAATTTGAGTCTTTCTTTTGGTCTAACTAAAGCTTTATCAATTTGTTTATCTTTTTGAAGAACCAACTATAGATTTTGTTGATTTTCTTTATTATTTTTTATTTATTTCATTAATTCTGGTCCTAATGATTTTCTCCCTTGTGCTTCTTTTGGATTTAATTTATTCTTCTTTTTCCAGTATCTTAAGTGGAATGTTAGATCACTGTTTGAGCTATTTCTTTTTTTTTTTTAACACAGGCATTTACAGCTATAAATTTCTAAGAATTCCTGTAGCTGCATTTATTAACTGTTAGTAGGTTGTATCTTTATTTTTATTCATCCTAAGGTAATTTCTAATTTTTCTTTTGACTTCTTCATTGGCCCCTTGGTTTTTTAGTTATGTTGTGTCTAATTTCTTCATTATTTGTGAGTATCCCAAATTTCTTTTTGTTATTAATCTCTAATTTCTCTCCATTGTGATCAGAGAAATACTTTCTACATTTTCTTTTTTTTTTTAAAGATTTTATTTATTTATTTGAGAGATAGAGAGCACGAGAGGGAAGAGGGTCAGAGGGAGAAGCAGACTCCCTGCTGAGCAGGGAGCCTGATGTGGGACTCGATCCTGGGACTCCAGGATCATGACCTGAGCTGAAGGTAGTCGCTTAACCAACTGAACCACCCAGGCGCCCACTTTCTACATTTTCAAACCTTTTAAATTCACTGAGGCTTGTTTTATAGCCTTGCATGTGGTTTATCCTGGAGAATGTTCCATATACTCAGACAAATGTGTATTCTGCTGTTGTTGCATAGAGTCTTCTATATATGTCTGTTAGGTCTATTTTGCATATACTATTCAAGTTTTCTATTTCTCTTGTTGATATTCTGCTCAGATGTTCCATTCATTATTGAAAGGGGGTATTGAATTCTTCAGTTATTATTGTCAGGTTTTCTATTTTTCCTTTCAATTTGTTTTTGCTTCATGTATTTTAGGGCTCCACTGTTAGGTGCATATATGTTTATAATTATAATGTCCTGGTAGATTGACCCTTTCATCATTACAAAATGTCCTTTTCATACCTGTAACATTTCTCATTTTAGTCTACTGTGTTTAATATTATTATATATTATATTATATTATATTATATTATATTATATCATATTATATTATATTATATTACATTATATTAGCCTGTGGCTGCTGTTTACATGATATATCTTTTTCCAGTCTTTTACTTTCAATCTATTTGTATCTATCTTTGAATATAAAGTGCTTCTTCTGTGGACAGCATATAGCTGGATCATGTTTTCTTATCCAGTATGACAATCTCTGCCTTTTGACCAAATTATTTAACCCATTTATATTTAATGTTATAATTGATATAATTGCATTTGTGCCTGCTATTTTAGTTTTTAAATTTTTACTTTCTATTGTCTTATGCCTTTTTTGTTTCTATTCCCCCTACTGCCCTCTTCTGCATTAAATAAATTTTGGGGGGGGAGTTATACTTTAATTACTGTAATTACTTTTTCATGATTTTAAAAGTACTTTTGTCAATTATTTTGTCAATAATTGCCCTAGGGATTACTATATACATCTTATCAGAATCTACTTTAGGTTTATACAAACTTAATTACAGTGCAATACAGAAACATTATTTCTGTTCAACTCTATTCTCTCTTTTGGACTATTATTGTTATGCATTTACTATATATATTTTATATATATATATATATATATATATATAAAACTAATCCACCAATATATTGTTATAATTATTACTTTGTATAATTTTACATCTATTAAACAAGCTGAGTAAAGAGAAGAAAACAAGTTTTATTTACAGAGTTTGTTATATTAACCTTATTATTTACTCTTTTTGGTTCTCTACATATGTTCCATGGATTCAAGTTACCATCAAGTGTCATTTCCTTAGTCCAACAAGATTTTGCTAACACCAAACTTCTTTGTACTATTGTTGGCAAATATGTTATATTTCTATATGTTCTGGTCCAATCATACAATTATATATATATAGAATTTTATACAATTGTGTTTTAAATCAGTTAAGAGAAGAAATAAGAGGCATACATTTATACTATCTTTTATAATTAAAATGAATTATTTTCTTTATTTAATAAAGTTTTAAATTAACTAATGTTATGGGGGCTTGTGTTCCTCCACCCCCATCAAATTCACATGTTGAAGCCCTAACCCTCAATGTGATAGTACTAGGAGTTAAGCCATTTGAGAGGTAATTAGTTTAGATGAGGTCATGAGGGTGGATCTCCCATGATATTAGTGTCCTTAAAAGAAGAAGAGCTTCCTCTCTGCCTGTACACAAAGAAGAGGCCATGTGGACATACAGAGATGGTTGCTACCTACAAGCCAATATAAGAGGCCTCGGCATGTAACCCACCCTGGCAGTACCTTGATCTTAGACTTCCCAAGCTCTAGAACTGTGAGAAATAAATTTATATTTTTTAAGTCACCTAATCTATGATATTTTGTTATGGCAGTCTGAGCTGACTAAGACATTAAATTAACAAATTCAAGCAGGGGTAGTTTTTGAGGTCAGTCTCTGAAATGTGTTTTGACCTTAGAAGGTTTCTTAGCTCTCTCTTTCACTGACTCTCTCTAGTAAACTAGCTGGCCTATGATTCTGTTTGTTGTTCTTAATTAAGAGGAGTTATTGTTTTTGAGTGCCCTTAATTTAAAAAAATAAGTGCTAATTTCTTCAATATATACAAATCAATTAGAAAAAGAAAAAAATCCATTGGAACAAAATGGGCAAAAGATATGAACATATGGATTTAAAAAGGAAATATTTGTGGATTTTAAACATATAAAGAAATTGTCAACCTCACTTAAAATTAAACAAAAACACAAATTAGAGCTATACAAAGATTACATTTTCATATGCGAGGTTGGCAAGGATGAAAAATTGATAACACAGTCCCAACACTGATGGTGAGAATATAAATTGTTACAATAATCTCTGAACAGTGCTTTGACAATACCTATTAAAATCACAAAAGCCCATATCCTTAAACCACTTCTAAGGATTTACCCTAGAGATATACTGGCAAATGTAAAAGATGACGTATATACTCATTAGTCATTGCTGCACTGTTTGTAATAGCAAAGAGCAGAAAACCTTCTAATATCGGGTTGTTTAAATAAATTAAGTCACAACAGTTTGTGGTAGATTGCACAACAGCCCCATTTCATTAGATTTTCCTCTATATAAGCCCTTTACTGTGTCCTTTTGTAGTGCTTTCCCACTATGGATGGGGTGTAATTCCCTGCTCTGGGGCCTTAGCACATGATTTGCTTTGGCTGATAGCATATTGACAGATGTGATGCCAACAATATTTTGAAAAGGACTTACCTGGATTAGGCTTGCCTTCTCTTGTGCTTCTACAGTTGTCAAGAGAAGAATGTGCTAAGGCTGTTCCATTCATCTTGGGAGGAAGGTAATAACCATTTGGAGATGAACTGTCTTCAAATAAGGTCTCTCAGTCAGGCCCAGCCTAGAGTAGAGCACACCAGTCAATTTCTAGAAGCACAAGCAAGCCCAGATTAGTAGAGTTTACCAACCAAGTCCAACTCAGATTATCCAATCCTGCAGGTGCATTCACTATACATATAAAGAATTGTTTCAAGCCACTGAGTTTTGAGATGGTTTATTACACAGCAATAGATAGACAATACACTGTGCAATGGATACCATCTACCCATAAAAGAGTTTTTTATTATAGTAATAGGAATAGTCTTTGACATTTATAGTTCAGTTAAATTAAGTGCAGAACAATGTGAAGTATTCAATCATTTCTGAAAATAAATTTGCATACATGTGCATAAGATATGTCTAGAAGGATACACAAGAAAAGCTGATAAAAGTTTGTTGCCTGTGGATAGGTTATCCAGATAGCTGAGAGACAGGAGGAGTGGAAAGAGACTTTCTTCTATATACCTTTTTGTTACTTTTTAATTTTCAACTGTTTAAATGAATTATGCATGTTAAAAATAAATTAAAAATTTTTTTTCAAAAAATCAGGATATTCCTTGTGTTCCAAATTCTTCTAGCAACTAATAGAGCTGAAAAAAATTCTGAAATCATTAGATTTTTTCTTCCTTTAAAAATGACATTTTTTTACTTAAGTGATTGTGGGATTCTTTACTTTTCCCTTAAATTGGGAGTTTCAGCAGTATTTGTCTAGTTGCACAGCTCTAGTTTATTATTTCTTGATAGCTAGAATATATATGTAAAGAACTCTTAATTAAAACTCAATTCCATAGGGCTTCTGGGTGGCTCAGTCAGTTAAGCGTTGGACACTTGATTTAGGCTCAGGTCATGATCTCAGTGTCATGGGATGGAGCAATGCATCCAGCTCCATGCTGAGTGTGAAGCCTGCTTGAGATTCTCTCTCCTTCTCCCTCTGTGCCTCCTCACACACACTCACTCTCTGCTTCTGTCTCTCTCTCTTGATCTCTTTCTCAAATAAATAAATAAATCTTAAAAAAAAATAAAAATCTCGTGAAAACAAACAGCCCAATTTAGAAAATGGGCAAATGAACTGATCAGACACTTCATGAAAGAAGATACAGAGGTGGCAAACAAGAACATTAAAAGGTGCTTAAGATCACTGACCGATGAAAAGCAAAATGAGGTACTACTACACACCTTTTAGAATATCTAAAATTAAAAAGTCTAACCATGTCAAGTGTTAGAAAGATGTGGACTAACTGGAAATCTTCACTGCTGGTGGTAATGTAAAATAGTATAACCACTTTGGAAACCAGTTTGGCAATTCCTGAAAAAGTTAAAAATGAATCTACCATATGACTTAACCATTCCACCTCCAGTAATTTACCCAAGAGAAACAAAAGCATGTGTCCACACAAAGACTTGAACATGATTTTTTTATCAGAGCTTTATATGTGATAGCCCCAAACTGGAAACAGACCAAATATTCATCAACAGGTAAAGGAATAAACAAAATATCCTATATCCATACTATGAAATACTACTCAGTTAAAAAAAAGGGGGGAATCAATTATTGAGACTCATAATAACATGGATGAATCTCAAATTTAGTATGCAAGTGAAAGAAGCCAGATAAAAGACAGCACATACTATCTGATTCCATTTATATAAAATTCCAGAAAATTCAAACTAATCTATAGTGACAGAAATGAAATCAATGGTTGCATGGGGATGGGTTTGGGTGGAGGTAACGTGAAATGGATGGATTAGTAAAGGTCATGAGGAAACTTTTGAGGGTGATAAATATGTTCATTTTCCTTATTCAAGGGTGTATACATAAGTCAAAACTTACCAAGTTATGCACTTTAATTATATGCAAAAGAAAATTGAAAAAGAAACCAAATATTAGGATTTATAAAGCTGAGCAGTAACTATACATGTTTTTGTTACACTATGTGTTTTCTATATTTAATAACAAAATATTTACATTCAATTAAAAAAGAAAACTAGATTTCCCATACTTCTGATAACTGATTTAATAAACTAGTGGAAACAGTAAGTTTTCATGAAAACAGGGCCCTTGTCTGTTTTATTCACCATTGCATTCTCAGTTCTCAGTACAGTGCCTAGAAACACTCATCATATACTTCAAAATTATTTATCTAAAAAATTATGACTAAATTCAGCTTATTCATAACTACTGGTTATTTTCTTATTTTAAAGAAGCTTTCAGTTCCTTATGGTAAAGCTTGGAAATCATGGAACAATTTTAGAGTGATTGCCCATACTGTGGTGTGTAGTTGATGAGATTATCAGAAAACTCTATCATCTATCTATCTATCTATCTATCTATCAACATCTATCTCCTATATATGTTTGCATTCAGGCAGCTTGTACCAACAAAGTCCTATTGGTTGCTTACAAGTGGCACCCTGATTATTGAACACTTATTAGTCCATGTTTTCATGCACCATACTGATTGTAGACTATTTTGGATATCATCCCTTCACAAATGTCATCATATCAATTTTCTTGGGTTCAAGTACTTCTTGATGCTAAACAACCCTCCAAAAGCTTTTTGCTCACGTTTAGTACAGGCATCCTTTGGCATGTACTCTGCACCCAAATCCTTTTTTCTACCATCATCTACACTGCTCAGGCCATATGATTTGACACTGGTTTGATTTTATCTCCCTAGTTAGACTCTTAACTTCCTTTTTTTTTTTTCACTGCCAAGGTGAGGTGATAAATCTCTATTCCAAAATACACAATATATTTAGTCCTCTCTTCTTGGGCTTTTATATGGGGATCTAAACTAAATCTGATACGTAGTCACTTACTGGCTTCAAATATTTCAAGCAGTTCTAGCAGGCAACTTATTAACCTATGTACTTTAGCTCACTGAATAAGACTTATAAAATACATCAGAGAAGCTTGGGTCGTGTATCCAAGCTTTGGCCCAAGTCTGTCTCCTGAACCTCTGCCATGGACATGCAATAGATTGTCTGTCAATTTGCCAGGATTAGAAATTTTTTAAAGGAGAATTTCTGGCTTTGGAGGTGGCTCTGTTTGGAAGACAAAGTAAGTACCACAAAAAAAGGCACATTAATAAACATTTATTGAACTGTATTAAATTTAATTGAAATTAATTGAATTTGGATGATGGCTACAATTGCAACTGCTCCCATTTTTGACTGAATTCCAGTTTTGGTTTAGAACCCAGTTTGGACAAGGACTAGAGAAATGAAAAAACTTCAGTGTCACCTTCAAAGTTGAATTACTGTACATTAGAAAAAGAGTATTAGGTAATATCGCTGATTTAAATATTTATCATAATTTCCTTTGAAAAAAATAATTTCAACCAAATAAGGTAGATTTTTCTTTAAACAAAGTTCACTATTTTATCCTTTACTCTAGGTATTTTTCAGCTTCTTATAGCCAAATTTGACTCTTCATTCTAGAATTAGAATTTCTCCTGGACATCACTGAAAATATAGAAATTATAAGGTTGTAATATTTAGAATGATAAATGTCTGTATTCTCACTTCCATACTGAATAAGTCACCACAACTTACAGTGTCTAGCTCTTAAATATTTGCATAGGTTGTTTTCAACCCTTTTAAAACTGTTTCCTTTTTAAAACAAATATTTTATGAAGCCCCCCTTTACATAAAATTTACCTTCACACATAAATTTTAAGTATATACTATATTAACTATAATATAAAGGAGAAATAAAAGAATAATTAAATATTAAATAATATTAATAACCTATAAATGTTTGGGCATAACTATATTAGAAGACCTAATGCGGTGGTAATATACTTCCACCTATTTATAAATAGTCTAGTATTTAAGAGAAAGTAGACCAATATTCAAATAAACAGTGAAAATAATTTTTCTTTCTATTGGACATTTTGAAGTAAGACTCACCATGGATGCAATAACTACAAATGCAAACTGATACAGATGGGTTGTATTGGTGACTCAAATTGCATGAGTGGCCGAGCTGTCAGAAATAAAATTTTGTGAAGTTCCAAACAAAGTAATATATATTCTTCCTTCAATGAACATGGCAGCTGCATTCCTGGAAAAGTCAGTGTATATTTAAATCATACTATAAGTATTTGCAGTTTCAATGTAAAATGGAGTTGTTTCTAGGCTGAGATGATTGTAATCTGGTTTTTCATCTACAGGAATGTCTAGATGGATATTTGAATGTCATTTGGGAAGCAAAAAAACTTTTCATTGCATATTACTATCCCTCTAATTACAGGATGTCTAATATCCCTGGCCTCTACACTAAATGTCAATCACAGGGACAGCCAGAAAATGCCTCCACAAATATCCAAAATGTTCACCAGAGACAGTGTCACCCTCTTGAGAACCACTGGTCTATGTAATCTGTTCCTGCCTTGCCAATCTTTTACCACTACTTTAGTTGGGTTTTGCAACAACTAGCAGTTGGATCTCCCAAATTCTCTCCCTGTCCTCAGTCTACTCTGCCCATATTTCACCCTTCAAACAGATAGCAAAAGTGATCTTCCTAAAATGCACATCAGGTCCTGTCATTTCCCAGCTGAATATGGTCAGAGGCTCCCCGGCACTATAGGATGAAGTCAAAATTTTAGAACGGAGGGAAGAAATCTGATCCCACTCTATTTCAAACCTGACCTTGTACTACTCCCTCCAGTGTGCTGTACTTTTCCCCTTGTATTCTCTAGAAGTGAACAAGGTCTCTGAGTCTTTCCACCAACTTGACCATTGTTGGTCTGATGAGTTCTTACTAATAATTCAAAACGTTATTCAAGCATGGCTTCCCCAGTGAAGCCTTCTCCAGACAATCTCCTCACTGTGTCCCTGACCCTGGTGCTTACCATGTTTTGTAACTGTTAGATAGTCTGCCTCCACCACTAGACTGTGAGTTTAATCTGACAGTAGGGATTTTTATGCTATCTACCTTTGTACCCCCAAAACATCAACTAGGTGGAGGTCATATGGTAAGCTCTGAAAAAGTTAAACGCTTTTAAAGTTGAATGATCCTATAATGTTAGCTCTTTGGAGTTCTACAGATTACCCTGTAATTTATTTCTCTTTCAATATTTTCCCTTGAAGAATCACATATTTCCATTCAGTTTAAACTCTCCATCTATTACAGCCTTTTATCTTGTTTTCTTTAGTATTTATTTAAACTCCAATAAATTTGGAAACATCTTTGTTATATTTTCCTTTTACTAGCTCAAACCCCCACTGTACTGACTCATGAAAAAAAATGTCCTTTTTGACCCAATCCTAGTTGATATGATACTTGATTTATTTAGCTTTACTTGATTAATTTAGCTTTACTTATTTACATACTTAATTTACCTTCTTTATATATCTTAGACAAGAAGCCCATTTCTTTCTAAGGTGATTTGAAATCAGCTCATGAAAAGAGTTTTATTTTCCTTCATTAACAATTAAAAAAAATTTTGTCTTTGAGGGGATATATATAACCTCATGTTGATTGTTTGGTTTTAAGTGTTGGTTCATGGTTTTATGATATATGTGCTTGATGTTATTCACCAATTCTTGATTTTGCTTTAGGTATTTTTCAGATTTGAGAGTATTTACCGTTATCAATTATTTTGCTAATTTAAGGCAGAGACCAAAATGAACTAGTCTTAAATAATGTTGATATTTGTCCATGCTGGACTACTTGGCTTCCCTCTGCCTCATGAGGGTGGCCATAATCAATCGTCTTTTTTTTTTTTTTTTTTTTTTTTTACACTACACGTTATTCCTTGCCTTCCTAGGACTTAACAGCAATATTTCAACAACTTACTAATGATTTTCCTTTGGGTCATTAGAAGAAAAGTGGATCCTGTAGAAACAATCTTAATAAATGATAGTACAGAAACATCTTCCTGGAGGCTACAAAGTGACCTAGTGAAATACACTAAATTGGTTCTTCTCCATTAGGACATTCAGATCCTCCTTTTATTTCATTTTGGAATGAAAGAATAAATGGGGAACAAATGTGCTCTGAAATCCTCTGTCCTGCTCTAGAGCATGGAAATAGCAACTCACACAAAAATTTTTCAAGCTGTCAGGAGTAAGGCAAGTTTTGGCTAAGATCAGGTGTAAGATCATTAAATGCTTAAGACAAAATAGAATGGATCCTAGTAAGCTTTTCTCACTCAAAGGAAGCTTCTTTAAAAAGTAGTTACTGATCTAAATGTCTTTCAATGAGGCAATTAAAAAACAATGTGGTATAACAATTCAAAGCATGGGATATTTTGTGGTCTTTAAAAAAGAAGACAGCAAACCTATAGTTATGGACATAGAATGATATGTGGTTGTCCTAAAATAAGAAAAATTATGAATAACGCATATACTATGATCCCATTCATATAAAAATAGCAGAAACAGAAGTAAAATATGTACAAGAGAGAGATTGGAAAGATACACACATGTCAAATTGTAGTCAATACTGTACATTGAAAGCTTTAGTTTCTGTGTCTATTTCTTCCACCAGGTTATGAGTTCCTTGGCTGCCAGATCAAATAAAGGGATGCCCAGTTAAATTAGAATTTCAAGTAAACAATGGACTTTTTCTTTTTAGTATGAGTACACCCCAAATATTACACAGGACATACGTATACTAAAAAATTACTCATTATTTATCTGAAATTCAAATTTAACTGGATGCCCTGTATTTTTTTTATTTGCAAATTCTGGCAATTCTACTTTAAGGAGACTATAAACTCTTTATCCCTGTACTCCTATCATTAGCATACTTAAAGATATATAGTGGTTGCATAATAAATCCTGAGAGGGAGAGTAGTTCAGGAGAGCACAATAATAACAGGCAATTTTGCTAAATGTGTTACATATATTATCTCAATTCCAATGGAAATGCCTTAAAGTTTTATTAGTGGTCCTATTTTACAGAATAAGAAACAGAGTTATACAGAAGTCACACAGTAAATGAGAGAGCTAGAAATGACCCCAAGTTTCTGGGTCCTGATTCAGCAACCATAACCAGCTGCCAGTTGCCGAGATGAAAGGGGGAAAGAGAACCAGGGGTGAGGCTTTGGTTCTGCCCAAGTGCAGCTGAGCAGGACTGCACAAACTCCTGAACCTTGCTAGAGGTGGAATGTGGGCTATGTCCGAGGCACAGACAAATCTGGGCCTGGTCCCCATATCCACCACTCATTCAAACAAGTTACATAATTTATTCTGACCTCAATTTTCTCGTCTGTACAACTGGATTCAGAGGACCTACCTGAATACTGGCACGATGAATACAGGAGGTAATTTCTGTAAAGTGATCAGCACAGGGCTTAGCCGGTGAAAGAACACTCAGTCAATGCTAGTTATTATTGGCCCAGAACTCCAGTTTTTTCATGTGTAAAACAGAATAACATCAATAACAAGACAGTAGTGCTAATGATAGCGATATTGCCAAGTTGGTTTGAGGATCAGATGAGACATATTATCTTTCTAAATTCTAAAGTGCTTCTCATTCTCCTTGAGTACTTGCTCTTTAGATCAGAACCAGAATTAATACCATGCCAAAGCATTACTACAATTGTTCCCCTGAGTAATTAATTTTGTTTTAAAAATTATCATACAGTAAAATCGACTCTGGTGTATAAAGTTTCATGAATTTTAACCCATACAGATTTATGTAACCACTACCACAGTACAGATACAGAACTTGACTATAGCTTTTGAGATTCTTTTTCCAAAGTGTTTCATATTCTTGTTGCAAAACACTTCTAAAAATTAAAAAAAAAAAAGAAACTTAGAAGATAACCATGAAGATACAAATTAACAAAACTGGCTTTTTATACAAATCTCTGCAGTCTCCAGCCCCTCTAGGTCTTGTCTGGGCCATTTTTGCTGTTGACCGTGCAGATTATCTCTTTTCACAAAAGTAATCAGGTATCGGCTTGAGAGTTGGGGCATTCTTTCAAGCTAAAGGCCCATGTCATAGGCACAAACTTCAGCATTCCTCATTTGGTCCTTTTTTATATTACCTTCCAGAACTTAATCTCCCCAACTATTTCCTCTATTTGCCATTTTCTCTCACAAATGAAGAGAATTTTCAAATGAAGACCTGGAATACCAGCACCTTTTCACCCTTTCAGGAAAATTACTGGGGATACAGTTATTGAGAGAGCAACGGTGGAGCCTTCAGGACCCTAAACCTCTCCGATATAACAGCTCCTCCAGGCAAGTCATCTATCCCTTTTCCCACTCCATCCTCTCCACCTACCCAGCCTGCCCGGCACCCCCTGGGAGGATAGACTTCTACACCAACTTCCGTCCTCCAAGAGCGGCCACCTCCCATCCCCCACCCGACCTCGTAGGCTTTCCCAGTTTAAGTAACTTGCACTGACACACCGTTATCACATCCGCTTTTCTGGATGACTCAAGTCATTGCTATTTGCCTTTTCTTTCTAGGATGCTTTGGCTGCTGTGTTTTTCTTCCCTCTGCTTTTAATTTGGGGAGGAAAAAAGCTAATGAATCAAGAATGAAGCTCCTCTCCAGTAATCCTTTTATCCCTCCTTAAAGTTGGCTCTCTCGGTTCTCAAGTTCCGTAACTATCCAAGAAGTGCGGGGGCGGGACAGGTGGGGACGCATAATCACACCGAGATCTCAAGTTGGCATGTAAGGAATCACTTTGGTGGGAAGACTTTCCGAAGCTCCCTGCAGCTTGCTGAGCGTTTCTGCTGCCGCCGCTCTACATTTTCTGCTCATTTCTTGATGCTGGTGCTTCGCGTTGCTCTGTCACGCCTAAACCTATTTTGTTACGGCCCTGCGTACCCAAACCAGGGTGAATTCCACGAGATTCACCAGCGGTTTTCTTCCTGTCCAAGGTAAATACAGTAGGCAAAATGAGGAACCACCAAAGGATACAGGGGAGGGGGGGAGAGAAAGGGATTCCCTCACCTTTTCCGGCACATTCCTTGTTAATTTCCACCAGGAGGAGGCGCGCGGCCCAGATCCCCCCAGTCTCCTTTCTTAAATCCCCCTACAGAGGGCTGCCAAGGTTGGCGGCGCGGCGGGAGAAATCCCTCCGGCAGGCCTGGCTCTCCCCCGCCCCCCGGGTTGGTTTTTCCCAGCGGCGGAGGCTGGGCCAGGGGCTGGGGTGCGAGGAGAGTCGGCGCCCGCAGCGCGGAGCCGAGAAGTCGCCGAGACTCTGGTGGGACTCGGTCGTCTCCGGAGGTGACGGGTGCGGAGGTGAGCGGTGGGGAGCAAGCGGCGAGGGCGAAAACCCGGAGGCGGCGCCGGCCCCTTCCCATCCTTTGGAGGTAGAGTAGCGTAGGTCCAGGGTCCCACAGCCGCTTTGTTCGCGGCCTCTCCCCTCCTCTTTGGAGATGACTCGAACCCCCTCTGGAATCGCAGGGGCTCGCGGGGGCGCGGGCCGGGGGCCGGCGGCGGGGGGGCGGCGACAGCTGTAAGGTCCTCCACTTCCTGCTAATCCGGGAAGATACCAAAAGAGATCAAAAGACTCCTGTAACCTGAAACTTCCCTCTCCTCCAAACCTGGACCGGGAGAGGTCCGGGCGGGGGCGGAGACCCCGGAAGGCAGGTCGCCAGCGGAGGCGGTAGGGGAAAGGAGCTGGGAGAGTGAGAAGTTTGGTCGGGAAGGCGCGGGGGATTAAGCGAGAAGTTAGACTCGGGGGACGAATCTGATCGGGAAAGGAGGAGGGCGGGAGGCTGGAAGGGTATATATAGTGTGGGCCTGGCAGAAGGAAGACTTTATGCTGGGTGTCTCGGGACGCGCGCCCCTCTCCCGGGTAAGGATGTGCGTGGGAGTGGGGGAGGCGAAACCTGGACGGACTTTCGTAGGGAGGTCTTGGGAACTAAGTGGGGAACACTTGGCTTGGAGAATCTGGCTCCCGCACTCGGGGAACTGCGGCCGCCGCCGCTCCTCACGCTTCTCTCCCGCCTGTCCCAGGTCCCGGAGCGGATCAAGCGCGAGGCGCCAACAAAAGAGGCAAGGAGGTGTCACCCGGGGGCCGCGGCAGGAAGAGGAGCGGGAGGAGGAGCGCGGAGCCGAGAGTCCCGACCCGCCGTGCGTACTTTCTGGAGGGAAGGGGCGGGGGAATCGACCCCGGGAGGGGAACGCCCGGTGGCGAGGGGCTTAGCCAAGTTCCGGCTGCGGCGGCCCTCCTCCGCTCCCACGAGAGGAAAGTTTTCTCAGACGCTTCCGGCCGGCCCGAACCCTCCGGACCCAGTTCCCGAGCCTTCGGAGCGGGCGCCGTCCCAGCCCAGCTCCGGGGAAAGCCGTGCCGCGATGCCTGGGGGGTGCTCCCGGGGCCCCGCCGCCGGGGACGGGCGGCTGCGGCTGGCGCGGCTGGCGCTGGTCCTCCTGGGCTGGGTCTCGTCCTCTCTCACCTCCTCGGCGCCCTCCACCTCCTCCGCGTCGTTCCTGGCCTCCGCGGTGTCCGCCCAGCCCCCGTTGCCAGGCCAATGCCCCCAGCCCTGCGAGTGCTCCGAGGCTGCGCGCACTGTCAAATGCGTTAACCGCAACCTGACCGAGGTGCCCGCGGACCTGCCTCACTACGTGCGCAACCTCTTCCTTACCGGCAATCAGCTGGCGGTGCTCCCCGCCGGCGCCTTCGCCCGCCGGCCGCCGCTGGCCGAGCTGGCCGCTCTCAACCTCAGCGGCAGCAGCCTGGAGGCGGTGTGCGCTGACGCCTTCGAGCATCTGCCCAGCCTGCGCCAGCTAGACCTCAGCCACAACCCGCTGGTCAACCTCAGCGCCTTCGCCTTCTCCGGTAGCAACGCCAGCTTCTCGGCCCCCAGCCCCCTGGTGGAACTGATGCTGAACCACATCGTGCCCCCTGACGACGAGCGGCAGAACCGGAGCTTCGAGGGTATGGTGGCGGCTGCCCTACGAGCCGGCCAAGCGCTTCGCGGGCTCCGGCGCCTAGAACTGGCCAGCAACCACTTCCTGTACTTGCCTCGGGACGTACTAGCCCAACTACCCGGCCTCAGGCACCTGGATCTGCGCAACAACTCTCTGGTGAGCCTAACCTACGTGTCCTTCGGCAACCTGACACACCTAGAAAGCCTCCACCTGGAGGACAATGCCCTCAAGGTCCTTCACAATGGCACCCTGGCAGAGTTGCAAAGCCTGCCCCACGTCAGGGTCTTCCTGGACAACAATCCCTGGGTCTGCGACTGTCAGATGGCAGACATGGTGGCCTGGCTCAAGGAGACAGAGGTAGTGCAGGGCAAAGCTCGGCTCACCTGTGCATTCCCGGAAAAAATGAGGAATCGGGCCCTCTTGGAACTCAACAGCTCCCACCTGGAATGTGACCCTATCCTCCCTCCATCCCTGCAGACTTCTTATGTCTTCCTAGGTATTGTTTTAGCCCTGATAGGCGCCATTTTCCTACTGGTTTTGTATTTGAACCGCAAGGGGATAAAAAAGTGGATGCATAACATCAGAGATGCCTGCAGGGATCACATGGAAGGGTATCACTACAGATATGAAATCAACGCGGACCCCAGGTTAACCAACCTCAGTTCTAATTCGGATGTCTGAGAAACATTCGAGGACAGAACAAGGACAGCTGTGCATGAGATGTAGACTTAAGCTTTATTCTGTCCTAGGCTTGCTCCAGTTCCACCCTCCACTATGGACACCACTCACCTTGACCGAAAGCAGTGAAGGGAACTTGCTCCCTTGTTATGTGAAGTTTCTTGGTGTGTCTTGTTAATGTAAGACAATGAAAAACTGTGCATATTGTTTTATTCTTTTCTTGGAACTCAACTCGTGTGGAGGGATTTTTCAAGTTTCAGCATGAACGTGGACTCCTGGCTGTCTGTTTCTCTTAGTACAGTTGGAGGTGTAGCCAGTGTGCCCACACAGATAGCATTCAACAGAAGCTGCCTCAACGTTTTCGAAAAAAATTCTTTATTCATAAATATCAGTTTTATTCTCATGTACCTAAATTGTGGAGAAAATAAACGCATTCCATAAACTGCCTGCAGATCTTAGCAAGCTCTTCAAAGTAACTCCATAGTACACAGGAGCACCTGCATCCGAGAGCATGCTTACTTACATTTTACTGTTCTACCTATTACAAAAAAATAACTTGCAACTTCAGATAACTTCTTTGACAAAGTAAATTACTTTTTTGGTTGCAGTTTATATGAAACTATTCTGAAGTTTTTTTATAAACTGCATTGAGATCCAACAGACTGAATTGTTAAGAAAAACTTCAATAAAGATTCTTAAAAGAATTACAGTTGTGTTCAAGTTTGCTATTTGAAAAAAATGATTGGGGTAATGATGTCTTGGTTCTGATGGTAATTGAGGTATTAGTTGTAGCTGAAAACGAAAGTGAAGTAATGTCTTAAATAGACTTTGGAAATAGGTTTGAGATGGTGGATCCTTTCAGGGTTTAAATAGAGAATTTGAATATTCATGTAATAGACTTCTCAGCGTCCCAAAGTTAATGCTATTCATGAAACAATTTTTTAAGAGCATTGTAAAGTTGGTAAGAGGGGAGAGTTCTATATGATAAACAGCTCACAGTTTGGAGCTTTTTCGAGGCTAAGTTGTTAGAATGGAATAAAATTATTTACTTCAGTAAACTTTCTATATGAAATTGTTCTATGGGTTTTTAGAGCAGAGTATGAAACAAATACAATGCAAATGTTTTAAAATGAAATGTCTTAAGGACACAGTATTCTAAAATAAAAGATTTAAAAATGTAAATTAAAAAAAACATTTCCTAAGATCATAATGTAACTTGGAACTTAGATTTTCTTGAGAATATTTCAAAAAAAATTTTTTAAATGGAACATACATGGTCAATGGTTTATCAGAGATCCTGCTTGTATGTTTAAAAAAACTGTTATGACAGGATATGAATTTGAGGAAATAACCAGAGATAAATGTCTACATCCATAAACAAGTGTCTCAACGAATCATAGGTTGTGTTCAGTTCATATTTAAGAATTGGGGAATATTTCAATTTTACCTAGGCTCTATATTAGTATATACACCTGTGTGAAGAGTAGATCACATGTAGGTGTAAATAACAGCAGTTGCTTAATCAGTTGATACTATCGATAATGGACAAGATTTTCTTTTTTTTTTTTTTCAGTTTATCATTTGCCAATGAAGCCTAAAAGTAAATTCCGTTACTCTCGAAGCTATTATATAAAGTGACATTAGCCATTATTGCTTAACATACAGTGTAGGTAAACTTGCATCAATAAGTCTTAGGGCCTTCTTTATCTTTAAATTGATTATGTTCTACAGTGTTTTATATTTGAAATAAAATTTACATTGCCATATTTTTATAAATGAAATAGGACTGCAGTCCTTTAGGTTCTAGAGATCTTTACCTATTCCTTCTTTAATTGAGAAGTTTTCAAAATAGGGCTAAAAATTTATGAATCTGTTCCTTATTTAGACTCTGTAGTCATAATATGAAGTTTTAACTAGATTAAGTTGGAAATATTATAGTATTTACTACTTATAGGAGATATTTCAGATCCTATAATTAATTATCCAAGAAAAGGTTAAATATATGGTACTTAATATTCCATTAAACATTTTAAGTGTTCACCAGGAATTCATAAACTGGCTGGCTGCCATTATTTCCTAGGAATGATGAAGGTATTAGCCTGCCAAAAATAGTGAAAACATCTAATAAATAAGGGCACATACACCATCTCAGAAATAAACTAACAGACTTTGGTAAGTCTGCTGATTCTGTGGAAAACAAATTGTAATACTTACAGTCTATTTAGAAGAATTATTTCTTCTTCATCCCATGATAATCTTAACAGTTAAAAACCGAGCTCTAGCTAAGATCCAGGAGAGCAGTAGATTTCATGTCTAGTTTTTCTCATTCACTCACTGAAGCAGGATCCGGGATACAGTGAAGGTGTTTTTGCCTGTTAGGGGGATGGCTTTTTTGAAGTAACGATTTCTTGCTTTTTCATCCCTTTGCTTCTTCCTCTGTATGAACTTCCCAACTTGGTAACTGCTCTCTTTTCTGTCACGTCACTCCTTGCTGTTCTCCAATACATGGCAATAGAACATTCTTTGGACAAAAAAATATTACTGTTTGGAAACAGTTGTTATAGTGCAGTCATAATACTCTAAGCCTAGAAACTCCTAAGACAGTCTGAGTTCCTTAGAAGATAGGTGCTATATAAATCCAATGAGTATAAGTGTATATAGGAAAAATGAAATGAAATTAAAAGTATCATAATTTTGTGTTTTAAACACTGATCTTTAGTTCCATTATGCATTACTAATCCTAAAAACTTACAAGTAATCCATTTTAAAAAGTGTATTTTATAAATCTGAAAATTTATTTAGAAAATTAAAGTATATTACCTACCAAAATAAGTTTTTGAGGAAAAAAGTTTTGAGGAAAGTATATTTCCTCAGTTTGAAACAAAGCTGTTTTAGCAGAAACAACCCTTCATTTATCCTTTACAAGTTTCATTTGAAGAAAGTTGGAAAAATACAAGCACTTGATAAATCCCTCAATTTAAAAGCTATTAAAATATCCAATAAATTTCTATTTAAAGTGCAAGATTTTAAGATAATAGACTATTTGACCGTTAATTGTAACCATCCCTTCTGCATGTAACCATTCAGTTTGATACATGAATATATATACATATTTCATCAATTTTGCTGCCTCCTGTGATTCAGTGGTGACCTGTAGGGCACAGTCATACCTTACGGCTGATGGAGTTTTCTGACAAATAGGGAGAGTTTGAAGCACAGTCAATAAAAATTTTTAAGGGAAAAGGAGCTACGTAGATTGATACTATCAATAATAGACAAGATTTCCTTTTTTTTTTTTTCAGAAGTGGGGAAAGGATTGAAATGAATGAGTAAATCACAACTGGTAAATTCTTTTACATTATCTTGATTGGCAGCAAATGTGGATTATGCTCAGTATTTAGAAATAACACATCTTTGTTTTCTGTCTTTTTAATTAAAGTAGATGTAAGAAAAAGAAAAAAAGTTCCAATGAACAGTGATTATTTCCTTAGGGATTCTGTTTTACTCTGTCCATTTTGGCCTAACATTCCAATACAGGGCTTACCTTCTTGAGGACATTACTGGCTTTGCAGCTTTAGGTTGGGAGTCTTTCATATCATTTCTGCTTTCCATTTAAATTTTTTCTCCAAAGACTACACTAAGAGAGACAACCATGAGGCTTTGCAAGGTTAAAAACAATTTGGCATGTGCTTTCTTCCTGCTCCAAAATCCATTCAGTCATCCAGCCTTCAGAGAGCAGCACCATAAAGTGAAGACTGACATTTATTAGATAAGATTCAGGTTTCACTTTTATACTTGTGCAAGGATTTTTCATGGTAAAAGAGAGGGAAGGGAGGAAATTATATTTCTAGAAAATGTATGAAAATACCTTGACAATGTCTTTTTAAAATCTTTCAGTAATACTGCAGTGCTGCATTAGAAATAATTAAGAAAACATAATCTATATGGTCCAGGTGATCCTGTCTTCTTTGAGATGGAGAAAAACAGCCCTCTGAGGATGTTTTGTACAATTATTTTTCTGTTCTTATCCTTATAAATGATTCAAAAATGCAAACTGGCTTCATTTGTGTTTTATCTTAAAACATTTTAGCAGCTCTAACTTGGTCATGGTTAAAAAAATCTAGATTTTTAAAAATATTTAATATGTGAAGAGTAAGAACTCAGTATTTCAAAACTGGAAGGGCTCTTAGATGTGTCAAGCCCAATTTTCTAGGCTACAGATGAAGACACTGATAATTGTGGCATATCATTATGTTACATAATGACAACCAGGACCAGATCTCAGGGTTCCCAGCTCTCCCTTCTCATGCTCTTTTTGCCACATGATGGCATTACTAATTACCTACCTTCAGATCTTTCAGTTCCCGTGTCTAATATAAAAGGCAATTGCTGTGAATATATTAGTTTTACCGTTTTTGCTTTGCACTCATTCAATATGTTTTGGTTTGATCTAAATTTCACTTCCATTGTGTTAAAAATTACTACGTTTCAGACCCCTCAATACGCCTTAAATATGTTTGAGATAATTTTTTTCATAGCAATCATATTACCATAAAGCTCCTCTGAGTCTATGATAGGAACTATTTTGGAAATTTAATGGTGGTATTTCTTTTGAAAAGCAAAATAAAACTCTGGGAAGCTGTGCTAGCTTGTGTAATTCTATCTTTAAAAAAAAATGAGTTAGCTCAGCTGGTGAGAACATTAAACAAATGAGACCAAGTTCATGACCATAGAGACGGTCAATTTTGCATGCTCAGGTCTAGCTCCCTGGCCTGTGCCTGCTCCAGGTGCATGCGAGCACCCATGCTTTGAGGGCCTAGACCAAACAGGGAATCTAAATCAGTGCAAATCCCTATCACGCAGGAAAATCCTGGCAGCTGTGCTGGTGATTTGCTTACTGTCTTGACCTACACAGGACCAAACATGACAGTTCCTGTGTCCTCACTGTAGTATGTATACCACAGATCACAAAAGGTTTCTCACTTATGTGAATTTTAAGGAAAATCTATCATGAGTGCCTGTTAATGTATCACATGGGAAATTAGTTAGGTTTGCTTTGCTATTTAAAATGAAAATATGGCTTAAGGTTTAGGATCGCGATTACTCTATCACAAACTTGTATGTAAATGTTTATAAGAAACAAATGCAGTTTACGTTTAGCAGACATTTTATGATAATAGGATTTATTTGTGGTTCACAGTTTAATGTGGTTAATGTAAGTTTAATGTGGTTCACAGTTTAATGTGGTTAATGTAAGAATACAGTTGTTTCTAAGGAAGTAGAGCCTTAAAATAGAACTCCCTATAATACTTTTTGTGCAAAGTAAATATTTAATAATATGTTTTAAAGAAACTGAGGATGTTATCAAGATAGGCTTTTTAAAAAAATGGAATTTTATAAATTTTCCTACTTCTCTACCCCCACAGTCCTATTCTACTTCTGTGTCTTCTCCCAAGGAGAACCATGATACACATTTCAAGGTGACTAGTTGCACACAGGAGAATTGGACTGACTGAAACATTAGGTGGGTCAATTTGCAAATATATATTTCTTTGTATGAGATATCTTCTGTATTACAGTACAGTTAGTGAACTGTTTTCAAAGAGGACTTTATCTTTCACTTAGACATTCTGCGGTTATTCTTACTGGTCACAGCAAACACATGGCTATTAAACATTTAAGAGACATTTTAAAATTAACTCATGCATGTTTCTTGTAGATTATTTAAAAAATGCAGGGGAAAACACCATGAGTTATCCTGTCACTACAGAAAAAAGTCTTCAATATTGAGATAAACTGCCATTTGTTTATATCACATTGTATCTTTCCTTTTCACTTCCAGTGTTGTCAACGTTCCCCAGCATCATTAAAAACAATTTTATATCTGGTTTTAAAGTACACAGGCAATCACATATTTTACCCATATAGGACGTTTTTTGAAATTTTAGCTAAGGTTCTAATGAACAGTGTTGTACCTCCCTGTGTTTCTACATCTTTCATTTTTCCCTTCAAGTAGATAACTTGAAGGAGAATTACTGCATCAGAAGGTATATCTTTTTTCTAACCCCTAAAAATATTTTTGATGTCTCTCTAAATTGGGAATATTAAACACAGACCAGCATAGTTCACTATGTATTTTAAATCTCACATCAAACTTTTTACAGAGTGTTGAATGGTCTGTGAACAGGATTTTGAACGGAAAGAAACCTTAAGTTGCCAATTAACTTGCCACTGTTTTTAATCCACAAATGTCTACTTTTTGTAAAGTAACAAAATTAGGGAACAGCTAAGCCCATAACCCAGTTGGAAGTGTCTGCGTGTGTCTGTGCGTGTGTGTGTATATGCGCACATGTATAGGTTACGGGGCTGGGAGAGGTGGTGTGGGTGTGGAGGGATAGCGAGGAAATTAATTTAGCTAGTTACAAGTTAGCAAGCAGTTTGCAAGACAAACCTACGTCTTTGCCTGAATTCTACTCTTTTTAGGTGATTTGTATCAGCATATTTATTAATTTAGTTTCCATGCATGTGATTTAATTGTCCTAATCTTACTGTTAATTTACTTTAAAATATCAGTGAAGTCCTATGAACCATTTATTCAATAGGTATTTATTAAATACTTTCGATATACCAGGCACTATTGTTGCATTGGATTGAAAAATGAGTTTCTGACATAAAATTGTTTCTGATCCAGTAGAGGATAAGTATGATAATAGCTAGCATTTTATTGAGGGTTGAGTATGAATCAGACCGTAGGCAAAACCCTTCATATGTAAGATTGTGTTTCTTCTCATTTGGGAAGGACTTGAGACTTAGCAAGGAGAGGTAACTTGCCCACTGGCAACTAGGTAGCGAGAATCAGATGTGAGATATTCGTTCAGTCTTTCATTCATTCAGTCAGTCATGTCTGTTTCCAGGGCCCATGGTCTCAACCCTTGAGCTTTAGGAGCAATAAGATGTAAATGACTATGTTACAGGGTAGAACATGATAAAGCACTACCAGAGATTCAAACAGTGTGGTACAGGGTTCAAAGCAGGAAGAGAGTTTGTCTGGTTGGAAGACTCAGAAAAGGGTTTATGGAAGAGTTCGCTTTTAAGATGACTTTGAAGAAGGGGCAAAGAGAGATGATGAGTGGAAGAGAAAACTCAAGACAGAGGGAACAGCATAAGCACAGAGAATGGAAGCAATTAAAGACCTGGTGTGTCTGGCCACAGTAACGTTTGAAGCATTATGTTTATAAGGAATATGGTGGAAAGTGAGACTGGATAGGTAAATCTGTAGCTATGATAAAGAGTTTCTATTTAATTCAGTGGACAGTGGGGGAGCTATTGGAGGTCTCTGAGCAAGAGGGTGAGACGCACAACTGTGGTTGTCCTCCAGTGGGTAAGAAAATACCTCCTCCTCAAATTGGTTTGAATATCAAGACCGATGATCACACACATGCCTCAAGAGGGTATGAAAAGGCTTATTACTCCTATAATGGAATTTTCTGGGAGCGCAGGGCATGGCTTTCTTTTCACAGTGATTAGGGGGTGGGGCCAGAGTGAGGGTTCTGGGTCTCTGTGGCTTTACCCAGCAGATGCCAAGGGATGAAACTCAGGAATTTTATGGGCTTGCCCAGATGTGGGGCAAAAAGTGGGAAGGGAGGGTACGGGGCTTGAAAGTTGTCAGTATTCAGACATCACAAATGGAGTCAGATTCATTATAATTCACAACTGATGTTTGGTGGATGGCTGAAATCTGCTATGTCTCATTTAATTGATTTTTAACTCATTTAAGTAAGCCATTATGACTCCCTATGAGGCTTAGAGCATGTGGCCATTAAGGTTTATTGGAGTTTCATTGGATATCTTATTCAGGAGTCTGTGGTGTGTACTTTGAGGAGGGAAATACATGCCTTGGTGGAAGAACATCAGTAATGTCTGGCACTCCGGAAGGAAGAAGATGAAGCCTTTTATTTTGGCTTTAATATAGACAGGCATGCGTGACCTTGATTTTTATTTTGGGTATCTGAGGCAAGAAATTCCCACAGTTTTTTTAGCCCAAAAGAGGTAACCTTGGATAAGGAGTTGTTACTGCCATTGGTCTAAGTGGCCAGATAATTGGTAATGTCCCAAGATTCTGTAAAAACAGGCACATTGGAGCAATTTTTGGCCAAACATCGTCTATTGCTAAGATGACTGAATAAAGTTTGGCCAATTGTGCTGACCCTTGAGTCTTGTCCTTAATCAAGGTTGTCCTGCTTGGAGATAGCATTCACTACCTTAGAGGGCTCCATCACATGTTATGGTGATCTTACCATAGGTAAAGTAAATGAACTCCCTTTTTTGATTACTCAGTTCATCCTGAGTTTCAGTCAAGTACACACATACTTCAGGTGGCCAGTGGGCCTGGGAGAGGAATGACTTTATGTAGCACCATTACATCTGGCAAGAGACTAAGGTCCAGGGAAGCCAATTCCGCCTACAGAAGGCCAAGGTTTGGCTCTATCTTGTAAGTACCATTTCCATTTTATTTATTTATTTATTTTTTGTTATAGCACAACTTATATATTTCAAGTGGACAAAAAATTAGTATCCTTTACAGTATCTTAAGATAAATTGCCTTTGAATGGGAGCTTCCTTTCCAGTACTTTGAGGTCTATAAGATGTATCTAGAAAATGTACTACTGTGGAAAATGACTGCTTAAATTGAATGGGGGGGAGGGGGAGGGCCTGTGGTTTCTCTTTTTGATTAATTGCTGTAACACTGTCCTGCAGGCGGCTGAGGAAGTTGCATGTTTTCTTCAGACATCATTAGGCGCCGGAACTCTTGCAGGACAACTTTGATGCTATATGAATTCTGCCATTTTGCTAGCACTCATATGGCTCTTGGGTCTGCCACTCCATTAGAACTATTAACTCCGTTCATATTAATTTTTGTTACAAATCTTACAAAGGGGGTGCTTCTGGGTATTTAGGTCCACATTCTATTTTGAGGCTGTATATTCGGTTTTCATAAATTGTTCTTGGAGGGCCAATTATCATCCCTGTCCATCTTATAAGTGTCATGTCTTCATCATCTTCTAGAACCCAGCTAACTGTGCCATCTCCTACTCCTTTCTGGCCTTCTTCCAGTTCTTCCAACAGTCGAAAATTGCGAGGGACTTTTACTCCCGAGCCCGTGGTAGCTGCCATCTTGCATCACTGTCGCTTACCATTTCCATTTTAATAAGGAGACCTTTGTGACTGTGCCCAGTCTGCTGGGTGCTGCCTCAGTGATCCAAGGCATAAGGGCAGCTGGGTGTGGAGAGTCATGGACTGAGGGCCTTTGTTTCCAGAAAAGCCCAACATGCAGCCATGAGTTGATGTTCAAATGGTGTATAGCCTGGAGGTAAGGAGGGTAGCTTCTTATAGGAAGGAGGGTAGCTTCTTATAGGAGAGGCTCATGGGTAACTTACTGTCATCATAGGTGGGCCAGAGACTCTAGGAGGCATGAGAGGAGGTTGCTAATGCCTCTAAGTGAAGGAGTCCCTGGAAAACATTAATGGGAGTACCTATTATAATGTACTTTGGACAGATTCTAGAGCCTTTTGTCGGAGGGGACCCTATTCAAGGCAGGTCAATTTGCAAGTAACAGCATAAATGAACTGAAGTAAAATTTGTAAATGAGGAATATGTTGCCTCTGGAACCCAAACAGTCCGAAAAGATGTTGGGTTTGTTTTAACATTATGGATGCTGAGAGGGTCATTATTTTCTGAGTGTCAGGGATGGAGCAGCCTTGACTGACAACGTAATTCCTAAGAATTTAACTGAGGCATTTTTTTTGTAGCGCCATGATGCATCCCTTTTAGTGAGCTCCTTTGTTAGTATTTGTATGTCTTGAAAGAATGTGTCAAATGAATCTCAGAAGAAGAGGATGTCATCAGTGTCATATCATACCTGTGTTCCTGGAGGAAGGTGGATGTGATGACAGTCTTGCCTGCAGGGACTGTGGGGAGGGCAAGGCTGTTGAGATACCCCATGGACACCCAGGTAGAAGTGTATTGTGTCCCATCAAAGGTGAAAGCAAATTGTGGCTGAGAGGCTGTTGAAATAGAAACTTAATAGAACATATTTGCCAAATGTAAAAATAGCAAAGTATTTTCCAGTTGTTGATTGGACAGTCAGAAATTTCAATAATATTAAGTACAAGGGTCTTAATTGCTGGTACCATGGCATTAAGGTTGTAAAAATCCACTGTTAGATACCATTCATTTTTTATCAGGTTTGAGTATTGTCCAAATTGGGCAACTAAGAGGAAAGCAGAAGGAATAATGGCTCTTTCCTTTTGTAGGTTTTTTTGGTGGTTCATAATTCCTGTAGGCCTTGTTTTAGTCTATATTGGGCTATATTAACTATTTTAGCTCTAGGGGAAGGCTTTTCTAACAGAAATAGGCAAATTGTGAGTACCTAGGACTTAAATTTATTTCAGTTTATTACTTTTTGGGTTAAAGCATCCACGCCCACCATGGGATATTTTAGGTCAATGGGCCCTTGACTGGGGGAAATTTAGGAACAACAGTAGTTTTGGTGGTGAAAGTGAGGCATCCCTATTTGTTGGTAACTCCTCTAAGAGCATAGGGAGTACCTTGTTTAAATTTCTTGGGATCCCAGCTATAATTGTAAGTTGGACACCAGTATTGATCAAGATCATGAAGGTCAATTGGTGCATCTTAGCTGATGTTAAAATTAATTTAGAATCTATCTTGTGGCGGCACAAAAGTCAATCTGTGTACTGTTATGTAAATTATTTTAGTACAGTTTGGATTTATAATTGGATCAAATTGCCGAACACTATTTCAGTTTCCGGTTCCTCTACCTGTATTGGTCTGCCCTACCTCCCCTTGTTGATTACTGGAGGTACTTTGGGGGTTCTCTTTACTCTGCTCATATTTATAAGTTTCTTCTTACAGAGAGTCCCCACTCAGTATTGTCAGGGTTAGGAACCTCTTCCAGGGTGATTGTTGCTTTCTAGGGTTTAGGGAGTCTGGGTTTAAGTCAGTTTTGAAATAACTCTTTGGCATGCTGATAAATCTCTGCACTCAATAGAACCTAGAGTAATTGTCAGTCCATTTTATAGTTATCCAATAGGGTGATGGCATCCTCTGTTCCTTTAGGAGGCTGCTTTTCATTATGTTCTGTGCCTTATGGGAGTGCCATGTATGTTTTCTTTATAGCCCTGATGATTAGGATCTTCTTTGGTGACAGAATCATGGATGACAGTAGAACCAGAGACATTTTGGGCAAAGGGTCCTAGTGAACCATCTGCTTTTAGGAGCATGGAGTCTGGCATGCCTCATGATACAGACTCTTCCTTCCACAAGTGGCCATGTGATGGGCTTGTATACTGCATAGAGTATCAGTCTTTGCCCTGAGCACTCTAGAGTGGGGTCTAGACAACCAATGGTCACAGGGTAAGAGCTGTCCCTGTGAGCCTAGTGTAGGTCATAGAATTGGGACACATGATTCAGTCCAAGACATACTGATAGATCTGGGCCAAGACACATGACTTAGGACCACTTTAAGGAGATCTGTGACACCACCCCACCCCCAATCCCATAATCCTGTACCTAAACTCTAATTATTGAAACTTCCAATTTAGGTTAAATCTGTAAACAGAAACTCTAGGACTCGGTGGAGGCAGCACTGCCACAGCACAACTCAAAGCATAAGCTTGACAGCAGGCAGCAGTGTGGTTCCAAGTGCATGCTCCCCAGCTTGCATCAGAGTCAGTGAGTAAGCCAAGAGCAAAGGAAGGAAGACTCTCTTCAAAGGTGGGTCATGTGGTCATCAACTACACAACACTGCTTGCTGCTCCAGTTGTTTTTGGTTGCCCCATGGAGGCCGAGATCAACCTCCCCACCCTCAACTGGTTTGGGTTTTAAAATTCATGACACCACACACATACCCCAAGAGAGTATGAAAAGGTTTATTACTTACATAAATGGACTTTCTGGAGAGAGCAGACATCCAAACTGGTCTAGAATGGCTTAGGCAGAGAGTATCTCTGATTTTTATTGTGGTTAGCGGGTGGGGCCAGGGTGAGGGTTCCCAAAGTTTGTTTGAACTCCCCCTCTGCGCCCCCCCCCCACCAATGGAAGGAGTGCTGGGGTCTTCTTATTGGTTTACCCAGATGTGGGGCAAGAGAGGAAGAATGAGAAGTGGGGCTTGAAAGTGTCAGAGGTCAAATATTAAAAAAAAATGGAGTCAGACTCTTTACTACCCTTTTACTCCAGGAAGAATAATCTCTGACAGTGATGAAGGGAGAGATAGGAGACAAGTGACAATTTCAGTAGTTAGGTAAGAGGGTCCCTTATATTGGTTTTTCACTCAAATTTAAAATATTAAAAGCTTTCCTGGTCAGGTCTAAAGATGCTGCCACTACTTAGCAGGTCAGCTCTCAGGGCCAGTTGTTCTGACCTCTGAAGGAATGAATGGAGAGTGGCTATACGTAACAGTCAGAGCATTTCATACTCTACCCTTTCTTTTTCTCTTCCATCCTTTGATAGATGTTCTAATGAGAATGAATTTACAGGAGGGAATGCTTGAACAAATCTGCAATCTTAGTAATTTAATGCTGGCTAATCAAATTAAACTTTGGGTGGTATTATACTCTTTTTTTTTTTGAAGATTTTATTTATTTGAGAGAGAGAGAAAGAGCACAAGTGGTGGAGGGAGGGGCAGAGGGAGAGGGAGAAGCAGACTCCCTGCTGAGCAGGGAGCCCAAAGTGAGGCTGGATCCTAGGACCTGAGCCAAAGGCAGACGCTTAACTGACTGAGCCACCCAGGCACCCTGTATGTTCTAATGGTTTTTAGAGTAAATTGGTCGCATATAGGTAGAGTAGTTTTAAATTAGCTTTATATTATGTACCGCAGACACATTTTGTATTACTTAAGGAAATGATTCTTATTTAATAAGAGACATATTTCATAATTCATTATGTCAAATTAATATGCCCCAGGCACCATTCTAAGTGCTATATTAATATTAAATCATTTTGTCTTTTTAATGGGACATAATGGGACAACGTGGTATAGATGAGGAAAGTGAGTCAACGTTGGAGGTTAAACAACCTGCTTAAGTTCACACAACTAGTAAGTGGTACAGCTAGGATTTGAATCCCAGGTCTTAAAGTTTAAATCTGGCTCCGGAGTCCACATCTTAACCACTGTGCTATATTGTTTCTCACAAGTACCACAATAACCACAATGCTTTATATTCTTAGAGAAATTAAGAATATAATATATTTCTCTCCTTAACAAGGATAGTATATGGGATTCTTGAGTAAGTGACCCAACTAACTTAATTTCAATTTCCAAGTCTTTAGTTTATTATTATTATTTTTTAAGATTTTATTTATTTAGTAGACAGAGAAAAAGCAAGAGACAGAGAGCACAAGCAGGGGGAGTGGCAGGCAGAGGAAGAGGGAGAAGGAGGCTCCCCGCTGAGCAAGGAGCCCGATGTGGAGCTCGATCCCAGGACCCTGAGATCATGATCCGAGCCGAAGGCAGACACTTAACCAACAGCCACCCAGGTTGCCCCTAGTTTTTTAAATGTTGATGTTAAACTCTAAACACAAAATCACTGCATTTCGATGTATTTTAGATTTGCAAATCTAAAATTAGAAAAAAAATAAATCACAGTAGTTTATAAAAGAATTACTTTTGGAAAAAAGAGTAGTGTCACTATTTTACTTTCAATATCTAAGTGGGTTCACAGATTTCCTTTGTGACTTTAAATGACCGGTTTTAAACTATTGGCTGCATCTACTTTTGGGAAATGCTTTCCACAAAGTGAACTTTAGTTTTGGACAATTTTGAACATCGGTATAATAAAACCAATATAGATAAATCAGACATTTCAAGCCTTTTTTTTTTTTTTTTAATGTTTTGACCTTAGTTATCTGATCTGAGGTCTGCATTTCCATTTGAATCAGATGGTTGTGAAATTCTCTCTGTTAGAGTTTAGAATAATTTGTCATGTCTTTTCAACTTAATCTTGGCTGGACAGTTGCCCTCTGGGTGGAGAAGCTGAGAACGAGGATTCCTGCCCTTCTTATGTGTCTGCCAGGGTGTTAATCCTAGTGTCTTCAGCAAAGCCTCACTTTAGGGACTCCTCTGCTACATTTATAAACTGTCCTTGATGTGGACTGCAATAAGGATATTTTTCAAATAACTTGTATCTTTATGTATAAAACAGGCTTATTATTTTAGCTGACTTCACTGGTCATATCAGCAAAATCACTGCTCAGTCCAAAGAAACAACTTTTTCAATGAACTTGACACTTAGAATAAAATACAAAATGCATGTTTAGATTGACTTGACTTTTCTTCCCCTACACTTGACTGTTTTGCTTGTGCAGGTTGCCATAATGTTAGTCTGAGGATCTTTGGTAAAAGATGTAGCAATATTAATAAAAGCAAAGAACCGTTAAGTCAGATTTTTCCATGTATCTCATCTACCCCTTGGATGGAGGTCAGTTGCTCTGGCATTGGGAAGGCCCAACTTAATTCTTTCAGTTCTGAGGTAGAGAAAATTGGCATTTTACTAAACACAGTCAGCAATGTTGATGTTTAGGATCTTTGACAATTTGTTACTATCCTTCATTTTGCTTGAGTAACTAGACACTCTGCCAGTATTTCATCAAGAGAAGTGAGTGCAGACAGTGTATGGTACTTGACTAGATGGAACTAGTTTTGGCCAGTCTTCAAGCTGAGTTGAGTTCCAAGCTGGATTGAAGCTGGACTCAAGAGGACTTTCCTACTGGCAATGGCTTCTGGACTCCCCAACCAGCTCCAAAGACTCTGGCAAGTAAGATAGTCTCCAAGAGAGAACGAATGCATTAATTGGGATTAGGTTCAGCTGTGAGTGGCAGAAAACTCAGTAGAGGTAAATTTATTCCTCTTAAAAGTTTAAATATTTAAAGTTCACCAGTGCGATGTCAGCCTTTCTCTATGAAATCCTTAGCAACTCAGGATGCTTCTCCTCGTTAGTCCTCCATCCCTAGTAGGCAGCCCTAAACCTTTTGGTCTGAGTTGGCTTGAGTCTGGGACCCTATTAGGATGAGCCCTTGGGAGCCTAACTTCACCCAGTAGCAAATGTACCAGTCTTCTTTAGAAGATAGCACATTTTCTGGGAACCTTTTTCTTTCTCTTTCTTTCTTTCTTTCTTTCTTTCTTTCTTTCTTTCTTTCTTTCTTTCTTTCTTTCTTTTTTCTTTCTTCTTTTTTGTCAATAGAGAGGATAACATCAACCCCTCTATATTTTTTAACTTTGTTTCTGACTCTTACCCATGTGGTTTGCTTATCAAAAAGCAGAGTTTAGGGGCGCCTGGGTGGCTCAGTCGTTAAGCATCTGCCTTTGGCTCAGGTCATGATCCTGGGGTCCTGGGATCAAGCCCCGCATCGGGCTCCCTGTTCCGCGGGAAGCCTGCTTCTCCCTCTCCCACTCCCCCTGCTTGCATTCCTGCTTTCACTATCTCTCTCTGTCAAATAAATAAATAAATAAATAAATAAATAAATAACATCTTAAAAAAAAGAAAAAGCAGAGTTTATATTAATTGCCAATATGCTGAAAGTCCTAAGTTTCATTTTGGGTTCTTTCTTTCTCCCCCTGTATCTAAAGGGAATCATCTGTGGTTCAAATTAGTGAGGTTTTCAGTTCAGGAAATATTTATTCAAGACTTTCTAAGGGTCAAGGACTCTGCTAGAGGATATGAAGAATAAAAGATTAAGAAGATAGAGTCTATGTGTTCTCATAGTTAAAATTAGGCAGGCACACAGATCATTATGATACAAAGAAAAATGTGAATATAAAAGACACACAGTGTTGTGCAAAACCAAAGGAGAGATTACTTTTACTGGATGACTTGGAGAAGGCTTAATGGAGTCAATGTCATTGGATCTGGGCTTTGGAGGACAAGAGGCAACCGCTGGTTGCTTACATAACAGCCATCCCATTCCTTGTTCCTCCACCTGGACAGTACAGTCCACCTCCCATGTTGGAGCCTGAATATGCTAGATGCTAACATTTCCCACCTTCTTTGAAACTAGAGATGGGCATGCTGGAAAGGGTTTTCCTTTCCCTTGAAAAAAGATAGATGAGAGGAATTCCCTTCCCTATTCCTTTTGGCATAGATATGTGAGGATGTGATGCCTGGGGCAGTGGCAGCTATCTTGAGACTATAAGGAAACAAGCCTGAAGACAATGGCCAACATGAAGATAGCGAAGTAGAATGATATAAAAGCACATGGCTTTTTCTATCTCAGAAGTTGTTGCTATGTAAGATAATAAATGTCTGTATTATCTAAGGCACAGTTAATTGGCTTTTCTGTTACAGGAAGCTATAAGCCTCCTAACTGACAGAATAGGATTTTTCCTGGCAGGTTGGGGTTATGGTGAGGGGGTGAAGTAGCATTGGAGAGAGAATATGCCAATCAACCGAAACAGTGTGAACATAAATGTGGAATGAAAAACTCAGATTATATAGGGAACTAGCAAATGGTTTGGTTTGGTTGAAGCAAAGAGAAGAGAAGATGGCAAACAATGGGAGGTACCTGGTAAGATTGTTTGGGACAAGATCATGGAAGACTTTGTAGCTGAACTTAAGAGTTTAGAATTTATTCAATAAGAAAAGTGACAGTTGAAGGTTTTTGAGTAGGGGAACTATAATCAAAACTATGCTTTCTTCTTTGAATAATATATGTATATATATATATATACACACACATTTATATATATAACTTTCTTGTTTATACTTGAAAGTATATAAATATATACTTTCTTGTGGTTACATTTCTCTTTTTTTGAATATTCTCCATCCTGTCATCAAGAATATATAATTTACAAAGTCAGAAAGAGGGGACAGACTGTTATGCATTTTATTACCACTGCTGGTTAAACTTTACATAACTGCTTAACAAGTTTAATTACATAAGGCAGTTTGCCTCTGATTAACTGACTCTCATTTAAGGATCTCTATATTTAAAAGATTTGATATTATGGACAGTTTGCAGATGAGAAGAACCCTAATCAGAAATGCACATTGTATTTTAATATGCAATTATTTTGTAGTTTTACCTAGAGATGAAGCAATTTTCTGTTCTTTTTAAAATAAGATGTTTTTTTAATTATGAAATAATAAATTCTTTATTGTTAAATATTTGGGAAATTCAAAAAATTGGGAAAAAGAAATAAATGAATAAATCTTCAGACCACTATTGTCCTTTAAGGTTTTTTTTTCCCTGAAGCTCATTTTTAAAGGCTTGAAGATGATGCATTATATATTTAAATTTAGTTTGAAATGTGTAATTGGCACATATAAGTGAACCAAATAAATCTGATTTCATGATTTGACAGTAAAATGCTATATTACAATTCTCAATTATTTAAATAATGTGTTCTTCAGGATACAAGCATATTATTCATTAGGAGTTTTAGTTTATTTTAGAAAATGAAGGGAGATTATGTCAGAATAAACAGAGCAGTTGTTCTTTCTCTGTAAAAAAGAGCAAACCCTGAATTTTGTTTTGGACTTCCATAAAGACAATCGCAATCCAGTAGAGGTTACTCTTGTTCTGAACAAAGCTTTTTGCAATTTTGCCGAAGGATTTACAGCATAATTCTGTTACCATGAATTCTGAAAATACTGCATACAGGGCACAAAGTATTTGCTAACTGAGGGCAAAATAATAAACCTGGCCCATTTAAAAAATATTATATCAGAGAAAACTAGCTGTTGCTGTAGTAATTACCATCAAGAATTTTTCTTTTATTCTATAACTGTGATTTGTTTGTTATATGTTGTTTGGGACGATTATGATGAACTTCCAACTGTATGGAGGAATTTCTAGGAAAAAAATTAGAGTCGCATTAAAAGTGTTATACTCATATCGAATTGATTAAAAATTAAAAGTTTAAAATTTGGAATTTTTAAAAATATTCTTGGTTTAACTTTAATAATTAGTTCTGAGAATTAAAAATCCCATCTTTTCTTTGTAAGAAATATGTGTAGCTGTGTTTTAGATCAGTGCTTCCCAAAATGCAGTGTGCACATAAATCATCTAGAGTGCTTGTTAAAATACCTTTTCTGATTCAGAAGCTCTGGGCTAGAGCCTGAGATTCTGCATTTCTAACAGCCTCAATGCAAATGCTATACTGGTGCACTGATTACATTTTGAATAACAAGGTTTTAGAGGGACAGAAAAAAGAATTGTTTCTGTTACCAAACCGGAAAATGTATTCTGAAAACTGTCTGATAGATCAATTTAATCACATGTAGATTGGTCATGAAATGCTGTGATCAAGAAAGGCAATCATTCAATAGTAAACTATTCACAACTACAAAAATGAAGGAGACTTTAACTCATTACATTTTCTAAAATATTTTTCAAATGTGCACTTAATAACTCTATAGCCCTGCCTTTCTTATGTAACAAGTTTAAACTAGAGTCTAGGCTGCAGACATCAAACATCAAATACAAGTTCACATTTTGGATTTGTGTTTGGGAGGAAACTCGGAATGAGTCTTTTCCAAGTCTTTGAACATGTTTAAATTCAGTCATTTTCATTAATTACTCTTAACAAGTAATTAATGCTCTGTTTGGTGTTTCACACAAGCTCGTGTCTTTAAATGCTGGTTTGTGTTTGATACCATTTTATAGACATTCAGGCTAGTTACTGGCCTTTCACAAACACTCCTGAAGCAGGAAAGGGAGAAACTGAAGCAGAACTACTTCTGTAATAACAGATGAGATATTCATTATATAGAGTTTGTGGGGTTTTGGGGTTGTTGTTTGTTTTTAATGTTGAACTCTGGGCATTTAACAGAAAACTTCTATTTCTGCAAAGCAGATTTTTTTTTCCACCCTTCAAGTAAAATCATCGTATACAAGTAAAGGTTAAGGGAAGTAAATATTTATCTCACTAGATACAAACAGAGCGTTTTAACAAGTTAGGAGCAGACTCCTCTGGCCCATTGTGTTGGCTCCAGATAGAGGGCCCAGGGTCCCCAGGCGTGGGTGCAGGGCTCATCCTGAAGGACTCCTTCGCCTATGTGACGAACCAGTCCCTCCGGGCAGCTGCTGAGGAGGGAGAGCAGATGCAAAATAGTGGTGGTTTTTTTGTTTTGTTTTGTTTTTAAGAACTGGCAATTTTCTTTGCCTTACCTGTGGATGTCAGCAAACTAGTCATTAAATATATTTCTCTCAAAGTTAATTTGTCATATTTGATGTTCTTTAAAGATCAAGTCTGAGGTCCGGGATGAGCATCACAAATCTTAACTGGAAATGATACCTTTATTATAAGCTACAAGGATGTCAGACTCTGGTAAGTTGGTTCCTAGCCTAAAGAGATTTTCATTTCACTTGAAATTCTCAATTCTTCACTGTTCCCTCATTAGCATGTGGATCTCAGTTTCTAGGGTAGGACAAATTCTCTAATTACAAAACAAATATAATTAGGAAAAAACTTCCAGGGGTCCCTGGATGGCTCAGTCAGTTGTGCGTTGGACCCTTGATTTCCAATCGAGTCATGGTCTCCGGGTTGTGGGATCCATGCCCCCCGCAGGACTCTGCAATCTGCTGGGAGTCTGCTTGAGATTCTCTCTTTCTCTCTCCCTCTGACCCTCCCCCCTGTGTTCTCTCACTCTCTCCAAATAAATAAATAAATATCTTTTTTAAAAAAATGAAAGGCAGTTAAGCCATACAACTCACAGATACTGTGATCTAAGATATTTGCTATCAGACACACAATCGACTGCTCATTAGTAACAGCACATTTAATACTACGTCAGTACACAGCAATTTTAAACCCAGTGCTCTGTCTCCTTTTTTCCTCCCCTTCGCCCCATATCAAACTGATTTAACCTCAGTTGAACATTTAATGAGTGTCCACTCTGTGCCAGGCATATCCAAAAACTGAAACTTGTCTTGGCCTTGACTCTAGAATAAAGCCCGCCTTTATTCTTTATTCTTACCTTCCCCTTTCTATTCTATGGCTTTATGTCATGGGAAGTCCAGGGCAGGCTCTTGGTGACCAGGGCCATAGTGACATGAAAGGATGGTCTCAGCCGGAGTCCTTCCTCAGCTACATCCATTAGCATGTTGGCCCTGGCTACACTTCATAACAAGTATTCTCGGCATGCATGAGGGTAAGGGAACCATGCTCAATTCCACCCGTCCAGCCGCCTAAGATGAAGAGCTGCTGGAGTAACGTGTTCTATTTGTTGAAAATAGTTTCCTTTATAAAATTGCCTCAGGATAGAAATACAAAACTTAAAACATTAATTAAAATGTGTAAAATAGCAGTGATCAACATTAAGATAGCATCTTACTCCTAGAGTAAGCCAGATTAAAAGAAAAGCAATTAGGGATGTTGAAATTGTGAGTATGTTTTGTCACAAGTTTTCACTTCTTTTATTAAGAAGATATGAGGTTTTTGCCCTAACTTTAATTTAACATCAACTAATCTTCCAATATTTATGGTGTTGATCAATAGGTCAAGATTGCATTGAGAATGATACTGACCTGTTCTCTGTCCAGTGATTTTCTGAGCTTTTAATGCCACTTAATAACAGCCCATATTCCTGGCTCCTGCCCAGGCGTCTCTGAAGCATTTACAGGTGGAATCCAATAGATGATGTGTAAAACTAAAGTGAAGGCTTGGGGCTGTTATTAGCCTCATTTTGAGGAATAATGGGCAAGAATGGCAGGAGTGGGCAAGAGAACCTTCACTGATCGGATACTAGAACTGCAAAGGGCTTCAGACACCAGACTCCTTCCAGAAAAGAGGCTGGCCTTTCTTTTCACTTCTTTTCTAACACATTTGATTTAGCCACATTTTGGTGTGTCATGATATTTGTTAAAGAAATTCCAAATAACAGTAGGGGAATCTGCTCAATGGGATATAATGTGTATACACTGTATTTGTATGTGTGTGCATGTGTGTGTGAGCATATGTGTGCATGTTTCAATCTCTAACTCTCCAGTGCCAAACCACCAAGCAGCCCTGGGATGGTGAGATTTCTTGCCTAGATAGTTCCCTCTTGTGCTTCCAGACTTTCAACATGTCTTTTCATCTGGGATGACTTTTTTTTTTTTTTTAATCTTGGATAACTTTTTAGGAGCCCCGTCAAAAGAACTGGAAAATTATGGGACTAATTTAACTTTAACAAATTCATCTTAAGTAGTATTTTCTCATGAAAGCAAGCAAGAGCAAATCTTTTCATTCTCCTTGATTGTCAGTTACAGGTTGAGGCAAATGGAGTAACACAAATTAGCCTAATGGAAAAACAATGTCTGTCTTTAAGAATAGCTTTTCAGTTAGAAGATACCAAGTAAAATTTTATTCATTTGCTAAAAAAAAAAAATACACACACACACTAAAGTGGCAGCAGGAGACTTAATACATTTGTGAATTCCTCTCTATCCTTGATATATCACTGCTGTTAACTTATTATAAAGGGGAAAAACATCTGGCAGCCTGGAAAATGGTTCTTTCTGAAGCCTAATTTTATGTAGAGTGAAACTTTATATGGTATATTTTTTCTTTTTGTTCTAGTGTTTTTGCAAAATAATAAAATAAATACAAATTGAATACATCAGGTTTTTTTCTAAGAAGAACAATCGCTGTGCATTTTTGTGTTACTACTTAGCATGGGGGGCGGCAATTGTACCTCCTGGGGATAAAGTGTTAATAACAATGGTAAATGTCTACTTTTAGTAAATGGAGTTCATTTACATTACACAAAAATCCTTATTTAGATGAAGCTTTTACAAAAGGTGGATGTTTCTGAATAATTGAGGTTTCTTCCCTGGTGTTTAAGTAGCTCTCCATCATGTGATCTCCTAAGAATTTTAAAAGTGAGTTGAACTCACTGTGACACTTACTTGTAATATATATCATTAAGAAAAATAGACATATTCCAGAAAAAAACTGAGCTGGCCTGTTCTAGGATGCTCAAACATTTAAATGTAAAATATTTGGGGAAAAATGTTTTTTTTACCTAGCCGAAAGCCATAGCAATTTATATCACTTATAACTTAAAAATTCTCTTTTCTATGTTCAGTAAACACAAATATACATTCTTTTAAAAAATCAATATTAAAAAAATGACTACTGTACCATTCTTCTCTGTACTTAGAGAATATGTTTCCCTTTTTCTAAAAATCAGTCTTATGTATTTCTTCGTAAAATAACTGTTACAGAAGTTGCCACAATTAAAATATTTAGTCCGATAAAAGATGTACAGGTAGTGCATCAGATCAGTGAGTGGCTTATCTATTTTACTTATTCCACAGTGATCATTCATAATAATTATCCACCTAATGTCATTTTCCTGAACCATCATAACATATTCCTGTGTGGAAAAGGTAAAAAAAAGATCTATTGTAATTCCAAAGATGAAAGAAACTTCCAAGTAATGCATGGTTACATTTTGTCCTTGAGGGGCCAGATGAATATATGCCCAAATGTTATGTTTGAGGCTTTCATGAATTATATGGGAAGCATTTGATTATCTCCAAAGAAAATGAGTTTTTCTTTACCAAACCCAGACAATTAACAGAGCAGAAGACATAGTATTTCCACATCTCCCACCTACTAGCTCATGTGAACAGATCCTCCTACAATAATGGATGACAAAAGGGCATGCATTTCAGTGTGAAATTTAGAATGGGATAAGATCTCAGAAATTGTGTGTTGACTTCAACTACTGCAGCATTCCATTTATATTTTGAGATAACACATTATGCAGTCTTGCATAGTCTTGGATTGTGTGAATAGGGAACCTGATTTTGGAGAGGCAGTCACAGAGTAATGCAATTAAAAAGTTGGGCTGTGGAATCAAACAGGATGGTTCAAATCTCGGTCTTTCTAAACTACTCATTTGGATGAACTTAGGTAGGGTACATCACTTCTGCTACTCCCAATTTTCCCATTTATAAAGTAGATTTTATAGTAGTATTTCCCTCAAAGTGTCATGACAGTCAAGTGAAATAGTTCATGTAAAGTGCTTGGCTACAGAAAGTGGTCAATAAATACATGTTGTTATATGAATTTCTTCCTCTGCTGACCAGTAATGGTTTAGATCATATGCTTATATTTCACCTATTTGGAAAATTGGGAATTCCAAAATTCAATTTTGGAAAAATCGAAAATTTTTCTCAGTTGTCATAATTTAAAATTTTAAAAGGGCATTAATACCTTTATATAATACATTCATCATATCATATAAAAATAGTGTAGTCATGCTCAGTTTAACTTAATCCTGTCTTATGTGATAAGGAGATAGAACTATATCATGATGCTCATTTTCTAGTTGGGAAAACAAAGCCAAGAAAAATTAAGTGAATTGATGAGAGTTATAGACTCCGTAGCATAATAGGAAGTTAAGTATTTATAGTAAAATTCCAAAGATTTAGAACTTTCATTTATACATGAGAAAGCACATTTATATCATAAAACAGTTGTATGTAATTGATTCTATAGAAAGGACATTTAATACAATGATTTGGAAAGCACGGTTTTCTTTTGTAGTTAATTTTTATGTTAATAACAGTAGAAAAATTTTTCATATCCTTAATTGCATTTGAATTTACTTCTAGAATACTGGCAGGAAAAAAAATTAGTTTTTTGAGTGACAGAAAAATCTTCCAAAATATTGCAGAGGAAAAAATCTTTTTTCATGACACTTAATGCCAAGTTAATGCTTAGCTTCTGATACACATTTGGTGTTCCTTAAAGCTTTGACACTGCTTTAGAGCTATGCATTTTCTTATACAGACATTACACCCTTTATATTTCATATAAAATTATATTCTTTGACCATCTGTAAATTGACACTTTGCTATTCACAATTTCGTGGTACATAATTTCTCACTGTTGATTTCACAAATCAAAAAAAAAAAAATCACATTTACTTGCCATTTCATTGAAATATGCCCTGCAAGACAAGGTATTCTTGCCATTAATAAGTATCCAACAGAATAAAACAACCAATATGATGACCTAATTCCCTAGTTTATTATTATTCAAAGATTGTTCACGTGATTAGCCATCCTATATCTGCAGACCTATGAGAAGAGTTTCTCTAGGTTTATTCCATCTTCATTTGCGATAGAGAGATGAATGTCTGCTGGTCTTGCAAAATCATTTTTGAAGAGTTTAGTGATTTTATCATAAGGGAATCATTAATATAGCCAACTGGATTAGCTATTTATGCCGTAGCTCTCGGTTTCCTATATTTACATATACCATTTCAGAGTTCCAAGGGATAGAAAGATCTCACAAAAGGAAAACTTTTACATTGTTTAAATGGTATAGAATCCAGGAAACAAGCAATATACTGTTCTTGGTTCACCAAGCAGGTACTCTTTTGTCCTCTCTGGGTCCCCAGTGAACTGCAACTCATTAAACCCGGATACATTTGGACATCAGACCCCCTCTCTAACAAGAAAAGAGGTCACCACAAGGAGAAACAGAACTGCCAGTTGGATTCACCTCCCACCAGAAACCTACTTTAATGAGCATGTTCTTGCTTCTCAGGGCAATCTTCACGCTCTCACTTTGCTCTCAGCAAGAACACCTGGGATTCTTCAGCCTTGCCATGTGTGGAGAAAAGCCCAAAAATAGGCCTGCTAAGACTTCCAAGATGGATTGCTAGTCTTTGTGAGTCACCTCTGAAACCTAAAGCTCCATGCTTTGTGATTTTTGTTTGCATCATTTGGATGGGGAGTTTCAGCAAAGCTAACCACAATTACTTGTAGCTAATCTTAGCAGATATAAAAGCAAGCGTTTTCTCTTTCAAATCCATATACATACAAAGGGCAAATAAAACCCAGGGCTAGATGACCCTTTTACAACTACTCTCCCAACAAAGTACTCATTAACAGAAGCTTTTCAGTACAAATACGGTATTCCACTAAAAAATGAGAAATATATTTTCCAACTTGTGATTTTGAACACTTACCTTTATGTACAATACTAGTAAAGAATAATTAGATTGGGATATTAAGCAAACAGATGTCACAGTGACTCTTCATACTAGGGAAATAGGTCAGGCTCTGGAAGGACCCATGGGCCAGGCTGACATTCTCATGAGACTAGAGCATAAACTGAATTGGGCTTTACAGAAGACATAGAACAAAAGTTATCATGCCAAGGCTATGCTTTATCAGAGTGAACTCAACTACCCACAGCCCATGTCCTTTCCTCGTGTCTTTTTTATTAAAGAGGTATATTAATGTTAGGAGGGCTGTCTTTTGGTATATGTACCCATAAGGAAAGTGGGAGGTAGTGCCTGGAAACAACCTGGAAACAGAAAAAGGATGAGGTAATACAATGGCCTGATAAGTAGGGACTCAGTGATCATTAGAATCTAGGTTGCTTCCTATTTAAAAGAGAACCATATACATTGTTAGGTAACTTTATGCCTCAGACTGATTCAAAGGTCACACGAGGCTAAAATGTTTGGATATACATTGTATTTTGGCAAGTAAGAAAAAAGGAAGAGTGACAGAAAAAAAGAGGATGGAAAGTATAGAGTAAGAAAGGAAGGGCAGAGAAAGGAAAAATGGAAATAGTGGTATTGGTACCACAGTCTGTCTATTCCAGATCCAAGATAACACACAAAAACCCATGTCTGAATAAATTCAGCCATCCCCTCTCAATCACTTACGGCATAGGGAGAAAGGGAGAGAACATTAAAGAAAATGAAAATAAAAATTAAAAAGCTAAATTCAGTTGGTAGTTTCAATTTGCCCTAAGAATCTAGGCACATTTTTCAAAGCTTACAGTGTTTATGTCAAGTTCATGGAATTACAATCTTTAATGTCTCACATTTATGTCAAGATGATAAACGTTGACCTGTATTTCCAAAACCCCATTAGCCGGTGTTTTCAAATAACTTTAGCAATATTAGCTTTCACAAACTTTAAGTGTACCAAGCATTATTACCACCCTTAGTTTGCATAACAGAGAAAGTTGAGACAAATAAAAAAATGAAATCGGTTGTCCAAGATTACACTGTGTATGCTGGGGCTGAGTTAAAATACAGATCACCTGATTCTGCTCACATGCATTATCTTATATCCATCTTACTTTCTACCCAAAGTTATTGATTCCCAGACTGAGTAGTGCTGTAATTTCAGAAACTTCTAAAGAGTATATGCGTTCTTTTAAACCAAATGTGACTCAGAATACAAACACATGAGTGAGTGTTCAGTTCTGTAAGATCCAATACACTGCAAGTTTGGTCAGAAATTTAACTACCTTAGAGCTAGACTGCCTAAATAATTACTGGAAGAGGAGGTTCATTTTTTTAAAAAATAAAAAATTAGCTTATGGGCAAGTAGGATACACACCCAGGAATTAGGTTTCCGACCTCTTTTGGAAGGAACATTTTTGTAAAGTTTGAAAGGGAACAAGGAGCAGGGGTTGGATTGGTTCTCAGTTGTCTGAGAAGACTGGCAGAAGACTGGCATCGAACCACTGGGATGCTGGAGCTGGTCCACACTGGCTTGTGAGAACAACTGTTAAATTTTTAGGAATTTCATGAGCCAGTTTTTAATTACAGCCATTAATAAAAATTAAATTATATAAACTTAGAAAAAAATTACATTAAAAACATAGGTGATTATATTTATCACTTCCTAAGTATTTTACTACATTTAATTATTTATGTCTACTGTATCTGTGTGGTGGGAAGGCTATAAATGGCATGCTTCTATGCATCTCTTTCTAACTTCACTTTCAGTAACTTCCTGTTGGTAACCTGAAGTAAACAATGGTGAGAGCACTGCCATAAGGGAAATTGTCAAGCAGCAAGACTAATCATTTATTGTTTTGTTGATTGTCTAAACCAGGGTTCAGAAAACTAGGGCTCTCCCATCATCTGCCTTTATGAATAAAGTTTTATTGGAACACAGCCATGCACATTCACTTATATACTATTGATGTTTATTTTCACACTGCAATGGCAGAGTTGCATAGTTTTGAAAGAGACAGTATGGTCTACAAAGCCTAAAATATTTACCATCTGGCCCATTATAGAAAAAGTTGGCCTATCTTTCATCTAGATTTAAGGAAGTGATGAGGCAAATGTTAATACGAACTAAATTTAAAAACTTTTTTTTTTTTTAATGGGAGAAGGAGCTAATGCCAATGGCTAGTCTTTATTGGAAAGAAGAAACTTTACAGCACATTTTGAATAAGTTAGTGCAAATGCTCAGTGGGCCAACTGGTGGAGCACCAGCTTGTAATGGGTTCCACAGCTAGGGCCTCACTGGGTCTAGGCTTTGTGCAGCCAGAACCAGATGACGGCACTCTTGTTCTTTTCACAGATGCAGCCCACTCTTCGCTTGTTGGTGACAGAAGGGACCCTAATTTATTAGGGTCTTCCTTGGTGCCTGAAGCTGCCTTGGGGCTAGCATGTTGTATGGTCTAGTCCCTTCCAGGCAGCCATCATGACCTCCCCCTCCAGCCCAGTCGCCTGCTTGTTGTCAGTAGGAACGCTACCTCCAGATGCCATGGAGCACACCTTGGTGACTCCACTGTTCATGCTGTGTGTAGCTGTTCCATTGTGAATAGCACAGAAAACTGAAGAAATATTCTTCTACTATTGGAAAACTATTATCTGATTCAGTAATCACTCATGTTGATGAGTGAGTTAAATTCAACATAAGTATACTGAACCTAAAAGAGATTTTAGTTTAATGCATATAATCTGTATGGAAGTGAAAAGTAGTTTAATAGTATTTCATACAGCAGACTTACCGACAATAATTTTATTGGGTAAAGAGTCAGTGGATCACCTCACACCTATTAGAATGGCTATTATCAAAAACAACAACAACAACAACAAAAAACAGGAAATAAGTTTTGTCAAGGATAGAGAGAAGCTGAAACTCTCCTGCACTGTGGTGAGAATGTAAAATGGTATAGCCACTATACAAAACAATATGGCAGTTCTTCAAAAAAATTAAAACTACCATATGATCTAGCACCTCCATTTCTGGGTATATATACAAAAGAATTACAAGCAGGATTGTAAAGTGATTATTTGCATACCCATGTTCATAGCAGCACTATTCACAATAGCCAAGAGGTGGAAGCAACCCAAATCCATCAACAAATAAATGGATTAATAGAATTGTTACATACTTAAAATGGAATATTACCTAGCCTTAAAAAGGAAGGAAATCCTTTCAATGCTATAGCATGGATGAATCTTGAGGACATTATGCTAAGTGAAATAAGCCAATCACACAATGACAAATACTGTATGATTCCACTTTTTGAAATATCTGGAGTAGTCAAATTCACAGAAACAGAATGTTGAATGGTGGTTGCCAGGAGCTGGGGAGAAGGAGGAATGGAGAGTTGTTGTTTAATGTCTATAGAGTTTCAGCTGTGCAAGATGAAAAAATTCTGAGATTGGTTGCACAGCAATCTGAATATGCTTAACACTATTGAACTGTACAGTTAAAAATTGTTAAGATGATAAGTTTTATGTGTTTTACCACAATTTAAAAAAAAAAGAGTTAGTGAATTGAGATACAATCCCATTAGTCAAATCCTGGTTAAATTGTAACCATAGTTTGGCTATGGATATAATTCAGCAAAAATCAGCTAAAAGTATTTGGTGAAAATCAACTGGGCATATGAAATTTATAATAAAGGGTATTGTATATATTTTTTAAATTTTTAATTTTTTTGACGTAGTGTTCCCTAATTCATTGTTTGTGTATAATACCCAGTGCTCCATGCAATATGTGCCCTCCTTAATACCCATCACCCGGCTAACCCATTCACCCATCCTCTCCCCTCTAAAACCCTCAGTTTGTTTCTCAGAGTCTATAGTCTCTCATGGTTCGTCTCCCCCTCCGATTTCCCCCCCTTCATTTTTCCCTTCCTACTATCTTTTTTTTTAAGGAGTGTTGTATATTTTATCATCATTTTTAAACTGTCTTACAAATTTTTTTTCAAGAGAGAGAAAGAGAGAATGTGCATGCAAGCTGGGGGGGTGGGGGGCTGGGCAGAGGTAGAGGACTCCGACACTCTGCTGGATCTCATGACCCTGAGATCATGACCTGAGCCAAAATCAAGAGTTGGACACCTCACTGACTGAGCCACCAGGTGCCCCAACATATTCTTTATGTGAGTAACATGTAGAATAAAATTACATATAAAAATATACACATATTTTTCTACCCAAAGAACATTTACCAGCACACCACTGTTAGGACTGAGCTCTCAGCCAGGAAGTGAGGTCCACTCTGGTGGAAGGACACTGGCCTGGATTCAGGTGTCTGAGTTCTATTTATGACTCTTCCTATAAGTAGTTATACAATTCTGGGCACCTCGCTTAGGCTCTAGAGTCTCAGTTTCCTCATTTATTAAATGAGAAGTGGATTGGTCAATCTGGTTTTCTGCTGTAAAAGCCCATGACCATATCTGATTGTAAGATCCATGAAATCGGAGTCTGTTTTTTATCTTTGCATTTCCAAAAACACTTAGCATAGTTCTTTGCACACTCAACTAATGTCTGCAAAATTAAGTTGTATAGAATTTTTCTCAAAGTGTTGGTGAATCCCTAAAGATGATAATAGCTAATATTTCTTATATTACCATGCACCAGTTGCTTTATCCTATTTAATCCTTTTAACACTATGCAGTAGGTAGTTATTAGCACCACTTATAAAAACAAAATAAATCTGATTCCTAAGATCTCACAGCTAGCAAATGGCAAACGGATTAGAATGTGAGTCTGTCTCATTTCACAAAAATCCTCTTAACCACTATGCAACACTGCTTCTTATCAAGAATTAAGGTCTTTCTCCTAATGTGACACCTGAAACCATAAAACTCCTAGAAGAAAACATAGGCAGTAATTTCTTTGACATCAGCTGTAGAAACGTTCTAGATATGTCTCCTCTGGCAAGGAAAACAAAAGCAAAAATAAACTATTGGGACTACACCAAAATAAAAAACTTTTGCACAGTGAAGGAAACCAACAAAACAACAAGGCAACCTACTGGATGGAAGGAGATATTTGCAAATGATGTAAATATATAAAGAATTTATACAACTCACGAGCAAAACAAAACAAAACAAAATGAATAATCTGATTAAAAATGGGCAGAGGACTTGGATAGACATTTTTCCAAAGAAGACATACAGAGAGCCAACAGACACATGAAAAGATACTCAACATCACTAATCATCAAGGAAATGCAAGTCAAAACCACAATGAGATATCACCCCACCCCTGTCAGAATGCCTAAAATCAAAAAGACAGGAAATAACAAGTGTTGACAAGGATGTGGAGAAAAAGGAACCCTCATGCACTATTGGTGGGAATGCAAATTGGTACAACCATTATGGAAAACTGTATGGAGGTTCCTCAAAAAATTAAAAATAGAATTAAAACATGATGCATAATTCCAATGCTGGGTATTTACCCAAAGAAAATGAAAACACTAATTTGAAAAGATGTATGTTTATTGCAGCATTATTTACAATAGCCAAGCTATGGTAACAACTCAAGTGTCCACTGATAGATGAATGGATAAAGTATATATATATATATATATATCTCATATATATTATATTATTTATAACATATAATAAATAAAAAATATATATATATTTATTATTACACAGCCATAAAAAAGAATGAGATATTGCCCTTTGCAACAACATGGATGGACCTAGAAAGTATAAGGCTAAGTGAAATAAGTCAGACAAAAAAAGACAAATACCCATATGATTTTACTCATCTATAGAACCTAAGAAACAAAACAAACTAAACAAACACCAGAGACACATACAGAAAAGCCGACTCTTAAATACAGAGAACAAACTGGTGATTACCAGAGGGAAGGTGGATGGGAAGATGTGTGACATACATAAAAGATATTAAGAGTACTACACTTATTGTGATGAGCAGTGAGTAATGTATAGAATTGTTGAATCATTACATTGTACATCCAAAACTAATATAACACTGTATCTTATCTATACTTCTGAAAAAAAAAGAATTAAGGTCTTCTCCATGTTATAATCACGAGGAAGTCCTCTGTAATGCTATAAAGTAAAATGACATGCTATTCTTTACATCTGTTCATTGCAACCCTAGAGCTGCTATCATCTGTGTCTGTAACTTCAATGCTTTGGTGAGAATCATGAGTAGTTTCTTTAAAATGCAGATTTCTGGGTCCTACTTCAGACCTATTCAATCAGAATATCCGAGGCAAGGTCAGGAAGCCATGTTTTTATCTGGACCATTATGATTTGTGGGCTCTGAACCACGTTTGGGAAAGCACTGTTCCAGAGACTTTCAAATAGGTTATATGGTAGCTTTATTTTTAATTTTTTGAGGAACCTCCATATAGTTTTCCATAATTGTTACATCAATTTACATTCCCACCAACAGTGTACAAGGGTTCCTTTTTCTCCACATATTTGCCAACATTTTATATTGTGACCCAGCACTTGTTTACATGTGTTCACAAAAATGGGAACATTCTGATTTTCTGATTTTGTATTTTTATTCAATACATGTTCAAAAGCCATTCTGTGCAAGACTATTTAGCAAAATGCCATCATGGGGTTCATAGTTTGTAATTTTATAAAGAATAACCAAAAGCCATTGTATTTCATAAATCATGTAAGAACAGTTGAAAAATAGGAGTAAACCTACATTCCCAACAGGCAAAATATTGCTTGACATTTTTTTAAACAGTTCTTTTCCCCCAAGATTTACTGAGGTATAATTGACAAATAAAACTATATATTTTAAATGTACCATATGATTTGATATATGAATATTTTGTGAAATAATTACCACAATCAGATTAATAAACACATTCGTCACTTCAGTTACCCTTTTTTTGTGGCAACAACACTTGAGATCTCCTCTCTTAGCAAATTTCAAGTATACAATACAGTGTTATTAATAATAGTCACCATGCTGTACATTAGTGCCCCAGAACTTACTCATCTTATAACAAAAGACTTGTACCCTTTGACCAGGATGTCCCCACTTCCCCAACCCCAGCCCCTGGCAACCACCATTCTACTGTGTTTCCATGAATTTGACTTTTAAAAAAAAAAATTTCACATATAAGTGATATCATACAGTAGTTGTCTTTCTCCATCTGGCTTATTTCAGCTAGCATAATATAATGTTCTTTAGGTTCATTTATGTTGTTGCAAATGGTAGGATTTCCTTTTTCCTTGTGGCAGAACAATATTTCATTATATATATATTCATTATATTATATTCATATATATAATATATATTCATTATATTATATTCATATATGTATATATATATATATCAATCACACCTTCATCCATCCATCCATCAGTGGACATTTGGTTGTTGTTTCCATATCTTGGCTATTGTGAATAATGCTGCAATAAACATGACAGTGCAAGTACCTCTTTGAGATACTGATTTTGTTTGCTTTGGGTATATATTCAGAAATGAGATTGCTAGAATATATGGTAGTTTTATTTTTAATTTTTTGAGGAACCTCCATATAGTTTTCCATAATTGTTACATCAATTTATATTCCCACCAACAGTGTAAGAGGGTTCCTTTTTCTCCACATCTTTGCCAACATTTGTTATCTCTTGTCTTTTTAATAAAAGCCATCCTAACAGATATGAGGTGATATTTCATTGTCGTTTGATTTACATTTCCTTGATGATTAGTGAAGTTGAGCATCTTTTTATGTATCTGTTGGACATTTATATTCTTCTTTGCAAAAATGTCTATTCAGATCCATTGCCCATTTTTTTAAATCAAGCTGTCTCTTTGCTACTGGGTTTTAAGGGTTCCTTATGTGTTTTTGATATTAACCCCTATCAGTTATATGCTTTGCAAATATTTTTTCTCATTCCACAGTTTGCCTTTGCATTTCTGTTTCCTTTACTGTGCAGAAGCCTTTAGTTTGATGTAGTCCTAGTTGTTTGTTTTTACTTCATAAGCTTTCTTCCTTAACTGCTCTGGCTAGGATTTCCAGTAATATGTTGAATAGAAGTGGTCAGAGTAGGCAGTATTATCTTGTTTTCACCATTGTGTGTGTTGTTAGTTGTGAGTTTGTTATACATGATCTTTATTTTGTTGAGGTAGTTCCTTCTACGCCTAATTCGTTGAGAGTTTTCATTGTGAAAGGCATTGAATTTTATTAAATGCTTTTTCTGCATTTATTGAGACTTTATTCTGTTAATGTGGTATATCTTATGTATTGACTTGTGTATGTTGAATCATCCTTGCATCCCAGGGATAAATCCCACTTGATCATTGTACATGATCCTTTTAATGTGCTGTTAAGTTCTCTTGGATAGTATTTTATTGAGGATTCATGAGGAATATTGGCATGTAATTTTCTTTCCTTGAAATGCCTGTGTCTGGCTTTGGTATCAAAGTGATGCTGGCCTTGTAAAATGACTTTAGAAGTGTTTTCTCCTATTTAATTTTTAGGAAAAGTTTGAGAAATGTTGGTGTTAATTTTTGAAATGTTTGGTAGAGTTCACCAATGAAGTCATCAAGCCCTGGGTTTTTCTTTGTTAAGAGATTTCTGAATACTGATTTAATCTCCTTACTTGTTATTGATCTATTCAGATTTTCTATTTTTTCATGATTTAGTCTTGGTAGGTTGTATATTTCTAGGAATTTAACTTTTTCTTCTAGGCTATCCAATTTGTATCTTACGATCCTTTCTATTTCTGTAGTATCCATTTTAACGTCTCCTCTTTCATTTAGAATTTTACATATTTGAGTCTGGTTGTTGTTTTTTGTTTGTTTGTTTTGTTAGTCTAGCTAAAGGTTTGTCAATTTTCTTCATGTTTTTGAAAACAACTCTTAGCTTCAATACCTTTTTAGTTGTTTTTCTGGTCTGTATTTTATTTATCTCTGCTTTGGTCTTCGTCATTTCTTTATTTCTGTTAACTTTAGGCTTAGTTTATTCTTCTTTTTGTAGTTGCTTGAAGTTTAGAGTTACACTGTTCATTTGAGATCACATTTTGTCTTAATGTTGGTGTTTATCACTATAAATTCCCCTCAGAACTATTTTTGCTGCATCCCATAAGTTTTGGTATGTTGTATTTCTATTTTCATTTGTTTCAAGATATTTTTCACCTTCCCTTTTGATTTCTCCTCTAACGCATTGGTTCCTTGGAACTATGTTGCTCAATTCTACCTTATCATAAATTTGTCCAGGTTTCCTCCCATTACTGATTTCAAATTTGATATTGTTGTTTGGAAAGATATATTATTTCAAACTTCTTAAATTTATTAAGATTTATTTTGTGACCTCATATATGATATATCCTGAGGAATGTTTGGTGTGTGCTTGGAAAGAATGTGTATTCAGCTGCCGTTGGATGATATGTTCTATATGTGTCTGTTAGGCCCATTTGGTCTAACGTGTAATACAAGTCCACTATTTCTATATTGGTTTTCTGTCTGGATAATTTATGCATTTTTGAAAGTGGTGTATTAAAGGCTCCTCCCATTGTTGTATTATTATCCCTTTAGATTTGTTAGTATTTGTTTAATATATTTACATGTTCTGACTTTGAGTATATATATATATATATATTTACAATTGTTATATCTTCTTGCTGAACTGACTCCTTTATTATTATATAATAATGTTCTATGTCTCTCGTTACAGTTTTTGACTTAAAATCTATTTTGTCGTATTAAGTGTTGCTACCCCTGCTGTCTTTTGGTTTCCATTTGCATGGGATATCTTTTTCCATCCCTTCACTTTCAGTTTGTGTGTGTCCTTAAAGCTGAAGTGAGTCTCGTAGGCAGCATATAGTTGGGCCTTCTTTTCCTCTTTATCTTTTATCCATTCAGCTACTCTATATCTTTTGATTAGAGAATTTAATCCATTTATATTTAAACTAATTATTGATAGGTAAGGACTTACTAATGCCATCTTTTAATTGTTTTCCACCTGTTTTGTAGTTCTTTTCTTCCTCTTACTGCCTTCCTCTGTGAATTGATGATTTTCAAAAGTGATATACTTTGATTCCCTTCTCCGTATCTTTTGTGTGTCTACTACAGATGTTTGTTTTGTGATTATCATGAAATTTACAAAAATATCTTATAGCTATGAGTCTCTGTAAAGCTCATAACAACTTAACTTTAATTGCATAAAAAAACTCTACGCTTTTACTCCTCCCACATTTAATATTTTTGATGTCATGATTTATATCTCTTTATATTGTATGCCCACTAAAATTTATTCTAACTCTAGTTTGTTTTAATACTTTTGTTTCTTAACCTTCTTGCTGGAGTTAAGTGGTTTATACAACACATTACAGTATTAGAGTATTCTGAATTCGACTATATATTTACCTTTATCAATGCATCTTATGTTTTAATATATTTTCATGTTGCTATTAGCATCCTTTCATTTCAGCTCAAAGAACTCCTTTTAGCATCTTCTAAGACAGGTCTGGTGGTAGTGAATTCTCTCAGCTTTAGTTTGCCTGAGAAAGTCTTTATCTCTCCATTTATAAAGGACAGTTTTGCTGAGTAAAGTATTTTTTTGTTGGCATTTTTTTCTTTCAAGACTTTTTGAATATATTAACCACTCTCTACTGGCCTGCAGAATTTCTGCTGAGAAATCCCCTCACAGCCTGATGGGGTTTCTTTCATATATAATATTTTTTGTTGCTGCTTTTAAAATTCTCTCAGTCTTGGGGTGGGTTTGTTCTTTGTTTTTTAAATTTTAGACAGTTTTATTATAATGTGTCTTGGAGAGGCTCTCTTCAGATTGAATCTGTTCAGGGCCTATAATTTTCATGAACTTGGATGTCCAAATCTCTTTTCAGATTTGGAAAGTTCTCAGCCATTATTTCTTCAAATAAGCTTTCTGTCCCTTTCTGTCATTCTTCTTCTGGGACTCCTGAAATGCATAAATTATTTTGATTTTGTTTTGTTTTGGATGATGTTCCATAATTTACATGGACTTTCTTCATTCTTTTTTCATTCTTTTTAATTTGTTCTCCTACCAGATAACTTCAAATGTGCTGTCTTTAAGTCCACAGATTTTTCTTCTGCTTGATCAAGTCTGTAGTTGATGCTCACCATTGCATTTTTTTGTTGTTTCATTCATTGTATTCTTTAGCTCCAGAATTTCTACTTAGTTCTTTTTTATGATTTCTATATCTCTGTTAAACTTCTCATTTTAATAGTGTCTTGTTTTTCTGGTTCCACTGAATTGTCTGTGTTTTCTTTTAGCTTGCTGAGCTTCCTTAAAACAACTATTTTGAATTCTTTATGGGGCAAAATGCAGATCTTCACTTCCTTGGGTTCAGTTATTAGAAAATTATTGTGTTCCTTTGACGGTGTCATGCTTCCTTAATTTTTCATGTTCCTTGAATTCTCGAATTGCTGCCTTCACATTTGAAGAAGCAGTCATATCCTCCAGTGTTACTGATGGGCTTCAGAAGAGAAACACTTTCTGTCACTCTTGCTAGAGATTCTGAGGATTTCTTAGACATTTTCTATGGATATGCCTGCTCTACACTCCTTTTTCCTTCTTAAATTCTTAAGATTGTATTCCTGCAAAGTCAGGTTGGTTGTTGAAAAACTCCCATTGCTTTCACTAGGGTGGTGCTGAATTGTCAAGTTGTTGTACTTTCTCCCAATCCTACAGAATCAGGCTGGTTTTCTGCATTTGCTCACCTGAAAGCTTGCCATCTGCAGAGGCTCACACTTGCCACCTTTGAAGCATGTACAGGCAGCTGGCCAAGGAGTAGGGTGTGTGGGGTGAGATTTGCAGAATGTTAGGGGTAAAGTAAAGCTGTTCCTCTTATCCCCTTCAGTACATCCAATCTTGGATTTTTTTTTCTTCAGCAGTATGCTGGAACTTCTCTGTTGGACTTCTGGACCTCCACAATGGCAATCTATGGTAATCTTGTCTGTGGGTGATTGTCAAAATCAGTCTTCTTTAAAGGAAGATGGAAGAAAACTTAATTGTGCCATCATGTATGTAAATTCCTCTGATGTTTTCTACTTGAACCTATTCATTTTACCGTATTTTTTTAAAGATACTGGGCAAGATTCATAAACTGATCCCATGTTTCATTAATTGGTCACAAACTACAGTTTATAATATATTGATGTAGAAGGTTTACATTTATACTGCATGCCTTCTTTTTTCCTAATTTAAGAGTTTCCATATCAGACAAAAAGTCAGCATCATACCTGCATACCTAGTTAACTTGATTATTTCTGGCAAGACTGGATTCCCTCCTGCTCTTCCTTTGCCCTAAAGTAAAGGGATAAAGTGTTTCTAGTGTTTTTGAAAGTTCCATTTAAAAGTGCCAGTCGTTTCCATCTGTCTCACCACACCATCAGTTATTAACAATGGCAGCCACAGCTCTGCATCCCATTGGCAAGCCCCTTCCTCTTTAGCTCTTGCTGCAGACCCCTGGTTTGTCTGTGTATGTCCCACCTGGCACAGCACAGCATTCATTCACTGTTGGCCTGGGTTTTGCTCCACCATTCCAGGGTTTGCTACCACTCCTGTTGTAGGTATTAATAACTTTCCAAGTGTAACCTTGTGACTTTTTTTTGTTCCTGAGAATTATCTATCAAGGGAATTACCAAATAATTTCTTGTAGGAGTTGGCTAAGAAGATAGGTCTATTTTCCTGATGTTGCTGAAAAAATCTCAGACACCTTCACTTTACCAAGTCCTTTACCTTTCACTCAGGAGTTAAGATACGGAAGCTTTTTTCAGGCTATTTTTAATGGGATGAGTTTGTAAGCCAAAAAAAGGAAATATAGTTGGGTTATGGGGAGCTGCATTTTGGGATGATCAGGCACAAAATCTTGATCTATTTTATGTTAGCAAGAGAAGACTATCTTTATTTCTTCTTCTTCCTCTTTCTTCTCCTTTTACTCTTTTTAAAATTCATTTCAGTCACCCATTTAACACACATACATTGAAACCTTACCATGTACCAGGCACTGAGGTGCAAAAGCAATAGGAAAGTGTCCTGATTTATACCTGGGGTGGGGGGGCGCTGCAATCTGATGGTGGGAGAAAGACTCCAGTTAATCAGAAATTATAATATTATAATAAAAGAGATATCTAAATCAGAGTAGAGCAGTCAGGTAAGGCTTTTCTGAGGAGGTAATGTTTGAGCTAAGTCTTTTTTATTTTTTTAAGATTTTATTTATTTATTTATTTGACAGAAAGAGACACAGCAAGAGAGCAGCAGAAGTGGGAGAGGGAGAAGCAGGCTTCCTGCTGAGCAGGGAGCCCAATGTGGGACTCGATCCCAGGACCCTGGGATCATGCCCTGAGCCGAAGGCAGATGCTTAATGACTGAGCCACCCAGGTGCCCCTGTTTGAGCTAAGTCTTTCTTTGTTTTGTTTTGTTTTAAAGGTTTTATTTATTTATTTGACAGAATGAGAGAACACAAGCAGGGGCACAGTAGAGGGAGAGGGAAAAGCAGGCTCCCCGCCGAGCAGGGAGCCCGATGTGGGGCTCGATCCCAGGACCCTGAGATCATGATCTGAGCCGAAGGCAGACGCTTAACGATCTGAGCCACCCAGGTGCCCCTGAGCTAAGTCTTAAAGGGTGAATAAAATTATAGAGAAGTCTAAGAAAGGGAAGTAGTCTTAGTTTGGGTTTCCCTTAGCACAGGATTCAGGTATAAGTAATTTGCAGCATGATCCAGGAAGCTAGAGTGAAAGAATGTGAGGCAGAGTAAGAAGAGAAAGTCATAAATGTTGTTTTTGAGCTCATTACAACTGTGGACAACTAGAGCTTTATTCCGTTGAGGACCTTTGGAGAAACATGTAAAATGTACCACAGAATTGTCTTCCAAGGACAAAGGGTAGGGTATCTCTCCATCAACTCCTATCCCCATTGGAATATGATGTATGCACATGTTGCTGTGGAAGGAACATGTAGAATTGTTTATCTTGCTTTCTAATGGGTGAACACCCACATTCTTTGCAGTCAGTGACAAATGGGGTAGACTTGAGGTACTGTAAATATCTTGCACCTTTTTCCAAATGTTCTTCATTTCATGTGAGAGTTGAGGTCTGCCTGAATTTTCCTTAATCTACCTTCAACATGCCTTATAATTTGGACAGATTCTTTACAGTCTCATGTATGTAATACAACCAATTTCAGTTTTTAGTGTTGTGGACGTTCATTTATTTTTAAGTTCTATATTTTAGTCAAAGCTTAAAATGGTCTTAATGAGGATTGCTCTCTTGCTGGAATTTTGAACTCTTGTATGATATTGGTATAGTAGTTTACCTACTAAATACACTCGAGTGTGAGAAGAAGTCCTATATCATCTTCAATAGGAACATTTGTAGAAATCAACTTTTGCTTGATAAAAACATTTTCAGGACTGCTTCTTAGGTACTGTTTTCCTAGTTTTTATGACTGCAAGAAACTAATCAGAAGAATTATATTAATTTATTCATGACCAGTAAGCAATAGAGACCAAACCCAATCTCATAATTACAATGTCACAAGAACACTATGTTGTTTCCATATCTTGGCTATTGTGAATAATGCTGCAATGAACATAGGAGTGTATATATATCTTTTCAAATCAGCATTTTCATTTTCTTTGCAGAAAATACCCCAAAGTGGAATTGCTGGATTATATGGTAGTTCTATTTTTAATTTTTGAGGAAACTCCCTCCTGTTTTCCATAATCACTGCACCATTTTGCTTTCCCACCAAGGGTTCCCTTTTCTCCACATTCTTGACAACACTTGCTATTTCTTGTCTTTTGATAAAAGTCATTGTGACAGGGTGCCTGGGTGGCTCAGTTGGTTAAGCGACTGCCTTCGGCTCAGGTCATGATCCTGGAGTCCCAGGATCGAGTCCCACATCGGGCTCCCTGCTCAGCGGGGAGTCTGCTTCTCCCTCTGACCCTCCCCCCTCTGGTGTGCTCTCTCTCTCTCTCTCATTCTCTCTCTCAAATAAATAAATAAAATCTTTAAAATAAATAAATAAATAAATAAGTCATTGTGACAAGTGTGACATGATATCTTGTGGTTTTGGTTTGCATTTGTCTGATGATTAGTGATGTTGAGTATCTTTTCATATGTCTGTTTGGCCATCTCTATGTCCTCTTTGGAGAAATGTCAGATCTTCTGCTAATTTTTTAATTGGATTGTTTATTTTTTTGATGTTGAGTTGTGTGGGTTTTTTAAAAACATATTTTGGATATTAACCCATTACCAGTTACATCATTTGCAAAATATCTTCTCTCGTTCAGTAAGTTGCCTTTTCATTTTATTAGTGGTTTCTTTCACTGTGCATAAGCTTTTTGGTTTGATGTAGTCCCATTTGCTTATTTTTGTTATTATTGTCCTTGCCAGAGGAGATATATCCAAAAAATACTGCTCAGACGAATGTCCAAGAGCTTATGTTTTTGTTTTCGACAGATGAATGGATAAAAAAGATGTAGTAATTGTATACAATGAAATACTAATCAGCTATAAAAAGAATTAAATCTTGCCATTTGGGATAGCATGGATAGACCTGGAAGATATTATGCTAAGTTAAATAAGTCAGACAGAGAAAGACACATTTGGTATGATTTCACTTATATGTGGAATCTAAAAAACAAAACAAAACAAGACAGAAACAGACTCATAGATGCAGAGGATAATCTGGTGGTTGCCAGAGAGGATGAAGGTAGGGAAATGTGTGAAATAGGTGAAGGAAATTAAAAGGTATAAACTTCTGGTTATTAAAAAAAAAATGACATGGGGATACAATGTACAGCATAGGGAACACAGTTAATAGTATGTAACAACTTTGTATCATGACAAATGGTAGCTAGCTTTATTTAAGTGATCACTTCATAGTATATATAAATGTTGAATCACTAGGTTGTACACCTGAAACTAATATAATACTGTATGTCAACTATACTTCAATAAAAAAAGAACATTATGCATGAATCTAAGAAAAATATGGATAGGAAAATAATTTAATAATTTAAAAGCAAAATATAAATTTTGGGAGAAAATTTATCAATAAAATGCTATTTTACATAATCAGGATAAAATTACATAATTAGATTAAAATAACTTACTTTATACTAAAGTAATTTGTAATAGAAGCTGGTCTCTTGGATAAGTAAAATGAATTTTAGTGTAAGAGAAATAAAAAAATCATTGCTGGAAATATTCAAATATTAACTTGTTCTTAATTGTTTATTTTTTTTTTTAAGATTTTTTTTATTTATTTGACAGAGAGAGAGAGACAGCGAGAGACGGAACACAAGCAGGGGGAGTGGGAGAGGGAGAAGCAGGCCTCCCACTGAGCAGGGAACCCCATGCGGGGCTCAATCCCAGGACCCTGAGATCATGACCTGAGCTGAAGGCAGTCGCTTAACGAACTGAGCCACCCAGGGGCCCCTAATTCTTTATATTTTCCAGATTTTATTTTCAAAATGGCTCCTTTATAGTATTTTCCCAAACATTACAATTTATAATTTTTTATTCTCTCAAAGTTGGCATGCTGATACTGTTTTTTTAGCAGATTCATCTTTTACCTGAAAATGAAAAAAAGTTTAGGTGCAAATAGATGCTTCAAAGTAGAGTTTTATGGGATATTAGAGCTTTTTTTAACAGAACTAATGAGAAAAAATACTCCAAATAATAATTGAGATATATATATAGAAACACCTCACTGCTAGCTTGTATTTAAAAGTTTCAGTTTTTTTCTTTTCCAGGAAGTTTTGAGTAAAACCTACCCTCCCTTACCCCTTTTTGGTGGCTCTCATGGTCTCAAATAATTAAAATATATTTTCAGCGGCAAACACCTTTGACTTCAGAAAAAAGTCATTTACAAGGCTCACTGATCTTTTTTATCAACAAGGCATCTTATAAATGTATATCATAACACTGTAAAGAATGAAGATGCAGTATTGTTATGTCTATTCTAAAAGTGAAGCCACTAAATTACAGATTATAATTAGAATGAGAGACTAAATAATATTTAGGGCTATTTGCAGAGTTTACTTCCTGAAATACATGCCTACCAAATGATTATGGTCATATGTTTAAATCTCTTTGAATCCAAGGATCCAATCATCTTCATGCCCAATCTTCAGGGCTATTTCCTTCCAAGTTTATAGTCAACCTACTATTAACTGTTGATGTTTCAGTGATCACCAACAGCATCTGTCTGTCTTGTCATAAAATGTTTTCAACATTATAGGAATATTAGACTTTAAACTTCGAAGGAACCCCTACAATTATCTACATGTATGGAGGGCCTTTCCATTTCAAACCCAGTTAGATATCTATAGTGCTGATAAATGTTAGCAACCAGTTCTCTTAGGAAAAAAAAAAAATCTCAGATTTAAAGAGTTTGACAATTTCTGCATTGTAAATATTCCCACCATGGCCAATTCCACACTGAATGTGGTGTCCTTTATATAATATTTTCACCACATAGATACAGTACACCTAAATAACCTCAAGAACATAGGTAATAGCAAAATACTTACAAAGTGATACACTTTAAATATATACTACCTTTGTGTTTTAATATAGTTTGTTTAATTGTAAATTTATATCATTTAATCTTTATTACTGGCTGTATTTAAAAACTGGTTTGCAAAGTTCCTAAAAATTTAGCAAGTAGCTCTCACGAACTGGTATAAGCCAGCTCTAGTACCCCACTGAACTAACAAGGTGTTATTATCGCTGATTTACAGATGAGGAAACTGGGACTCAAATGAGGGAGGGAAAAGGAACATGCATTGACCACCTATTGGAGGTCATGCATGGTGTTGGCCACTTACTAAATCATAGCTCGTAAACCCTCAAAACAACTAAAGGAGAAAGGATGTCTTATTCCATTTTTATACATACAAAAACAGATTTCTCTAAATGTCACAATGTTCTTAGGTGACAAACTCAGGATTAGAGCCCAGGTTCTCTGACTTAGGATTCTCAATGTTATTTATACCAGTATCTCTTGCTCTCTAGGGTTTCACATAAACTATGGAAGAACATCAAAGGCTATCAGATCAGACACTGAGACACAGCAATGAGCTGTGTACCTTTTAAAATACTATTTTTTAGGGATGCCTGGGTGACTCAATTGGTTGAGCATCTACTCTTGATTTCCCCACAGATCTTGATCTCAGGGTTGTGAGATCAAGCCTGGCATTGGGCTCCACGCTTGGTGGAGAGTCTGCTTGAGATTCTCTCCCCTTCCCTCTCCCTCTCCTTCTGCCCCTCCTCCCCCCCCTCTAAAATAAATACATCTTGGGGCGCCTGGGTGGCTCAGTCGTTAAGCATCTGCCTTCAGCTCAGGTCATCGTCCCAGGGTCCTGGGATGGAGCCCTGCATCCGTCTCCCTGCTCTGCGGGAAGCCTGCTTCTCCCTCTGCCTGGCGCTTCCCCTGCTTGTGTTCCCTCTCTTGCTTTGTCTCTCTCTGTTAAATAAATGAATAAAATCTTTTAAAAAAATTAAAAAATTAAAAAAATAATAAGATAAAATAAATACATCTTTAAAAAATTAAAAATTAAAAATAAAATACTATTTTTTAGTGATGACTATGGCTACAGATTTCAAAAATAACAATATATAAACTGGATAATTATGATTGTACTGATTTTAGAAATAAAGATATCGGTTTTAAATTTTTAGTAACTAAAAAGCTTAGGTAAAAATAAGACTAAGGAAGATAGAAATATATCATAGTACAGAAGTTATAATATTGAACAGTATGATGTAATGATGGGTAGAATGTAACAGTACAGAAGTTATGACTTTTTGTGAACTCAGCACTGTGAGGACTGACAGCTCGATATAGAAACGAGAGAGAAGACACAGATGTCCAACAAAACAATGTCTAAGGTGAATCCTTTATTCAGGATCAGTATCTTACTAGCCTTCTCTTATTGTATGTTGCTTTTCGTCAAACATCAGCAACAAAAAGAAATCAGCATAAAATGAACTAACCTCCATCACCACTGTTATTTGCTGTCACTTTGAAGATTAATATAATGTGATATTATCATGTTACTCAAAAAGACTGAACACAAATGCTGTAAGAAAATAAAGATTAAATAACAATAAAATATTCTAATTATAAGCAAGGTAACTTTTAAGAAAGGTGAAAGTGGATTTAGAAGTGAAAAATCCACCTTTTAGGAAGTCTCCTCATAAGCACACTATTAATTCAAGTTAACTTTTTCTTACATATATTTTGGAGCAATGTAAGGTGAGAAATTTCTGTGTAAATATTATCATATTCACACATAAATGTTGTTATGCTTTATATTTTTAAAAAGTATCAGGTACTGTGCATTTCACTTAGCATAAATAAGATAAAAAAAGTCCAGAACCGCTAAGCTACAAATCTCTCTGGGCGATAGGAACTATATTCATTTCAGTAACAAAAACTGCTTTAAATTCTGAATGTTAAAGGTGTTTTGGTAATGTAAATTATTGCACTTCTTTTGTAGTTTCTTGTCTTCTAAGTTACTGAACTTAAATCATAATTAATTTTCTTCTTTCAAAATTATGTCACCAACGTGACATTTGGAACTAACACCGAACTTAAACAATTTCCTTGTGTCCACAGCCTTCATGGCAGCTGCAGGAAGAATGGCTTTTGGGGGGTGATCCACAGAGCTATTTCTTTTTTTTTTTTTAAGATTTTATTTATTTCTTTGAGAGAGAGAGAATGAGAGATAGAGAGCATGAGAGGGAAGAGGGTCAGAGGGAGAAGCAGACTCCCCGCCGAGCAGGGAGCCCGATGTGGGACTCGATCCTGGGACTCCAGGATCATGACCTGAGCCGAAGGCAGTCGCTTAACCAACTGAGCCACCCAGGTGCCCCACAGAGCTATTTCTAACTGGGAGGCTCCCTGCCTTTCCCCAGGGCACCAGCTGCTCTTGGCAAGCTGCCACTAGCATGAACAGTTTCAGAAGGCGTTTGTGAGACGGGGCCTTGTGAGACAAGGTCTCACCTCTCTGCTGCCGACTTGAAGCCTGACAGACTATGGTAGGTGAGAGTGACAAATGGCTAAGACTCGTCTTCCAGAGATTCCCCCAGAGGGGCAGAGCCTGAACACAGGGCTGAAAGACGCCTCCACTCCATTCCCAACTTAGAGAAAACAGAACCCAATAAAACTAAAATTGTTAAATTAACTCAATTATTTACAAGCAAATAAACCAGGAAAGGAAGGCACTCATGTCCCAAGGAATGTGAAAACATGAGAACGTAGAGTTAGTTTCATCCTGATGTGTTTCTAGTATCTTTATACATGGCATTTTTGTTTCACTGGTAATTTATGCAGTTGTATCTGATATGTAAACAACCTAGATTCTTCCTGTAGCAGTGCTGATTGTTCTATACTGTGGAATTCATTGTAAGACAGACTCACTGTGTATCTTGTCCAAAGACAGTTATTATTGGAAGTACAAGAAAACCTAATTAAAACACTTGAACATTTAGCCTAGTCCTCCACTATAAATCTCATGGATTAGATGTATATCGCAGCGTTTATACTATTGCACCATAGTGTTACTATTATTTCTCTGTCTTTTTGGTCCAAGATTCAGAAATCTACGCCAGGGTAGCCAAGGTCTGAGTTTCTATTTGGTGATTCAGCCAAAAAACATTAAAGAAGCTTCCTCCCACAATTCCTTGCCTTACTCCATTATCTGTCCACTGCATTATTCTTCACACTATTAAAATGTAATAGAGACCAGGAGGAAATTTATCTCTCTTCTTTAAAGCATGTCTCATATATTTGTCTGAGTGCACAGGCATTATAATGATAGGTGCTTTCAAAGAACCTAGAGATAAAAAGAAGCACCTAAATCAATGTCCAGAACACCAGAACCATTATTACTTGATGGGAGACACAGAAGCAGGTCATACTTTTGAACATTTTTCTTAGGATTAAAAAAAAATGGAAGAAAAACTTGTATGTTTTAGCAAATAGAAAGAGACAGCAGCAAATTGTTTTGGGACGGAGACTGCTCCATGAGAATACAGTATGGGGGCCAAGAACAGGACCTTGGTCCAGGCTACAGAGTTGTCTCTTCCTAGTGTGTCTGTGTCACTGTGGGTGGGTCTGTGTCACTGTGCCTCAGTTTCCTCAACTTTACAATGGGGATAACAGTATCCAACAGCAAGACTTGTTAAGATTAAATGAATTGATATTTAGGAAAGTACTTTATTAGGTAAGCAATCAATAAATATTAGCTATTATTATATCATACACCATGTTTAAAATACCTCCTTTTTGCCATTGTATAGAATAAAAGAAGATATAGCTTGTCCTACCAGACCATCATGAGGATTACATAAATATTTGTTAATTTAATGAACACCTGGATGATTGTGACATTACATAATTATGATTATTAATGACATATTTCTCTATCATGTGTTACATGTAATACGATGAAAGACATGTTAGAAGTAGGGGACTTTTATTAATTGTATTTGTAATTGGTTTCTTAGAGATGAATTTGTCAATAGTTTATTCCAGTTAAGTAAAGAAACACAGTTATGCATATTGTGAAATATGCTTTCTTCTTGAAGAAATTCTATGTGGAAATGTTTTACCTTGATGAATCTGAAGTATAAATTGTTTAAGACTTTTTTTATGTTCCACTGACCCAAAATTTAAAAGTGATGCATTTAGATTCCAGCAAAACCAAAAAAGCCACTTATCGGAACTGTTCAATAAGATCTATAATGATAGCAGTATTCTGCTTTCTAATTTTATATAAAAGAAACATCTCTGAAAAAGATAATTACTATCTTTCACATTTTCTAGCACAGAGTAGGCATTTGATCAATTTAAAAAGATAAATGAAAACATGCAAAGACACTGATTTTTATTCTTGATTCCAGCATTTAATATTTATGTTACTGTTATTTAAACTTTAAAATGAGAATTTTAGTTTAATATACAATGTTAAGAGACGAACATAGGCAATACTGACAATTGACAAAATAGCATAAGACCCGTTTTTAAGAACCACAGTTGGCTTTAAGCTTCATCCCTAGTGCCCTGAACAATGCCAGGCACACGGTAGGTGCACAATTAGTATATTTGCTACCGTTAAAGCTCTAGAATTAAACTAGAGAGACTAAGGCCTTTGTCTTTACACCAAAAATAAAAAAGTAAAGAAATCAGGAGAAACTAATGAGATTAATATATTTGAGATACGGTTTTGCTGTCTTTTCTCATCCCTTTTTGTGAGAATACAGATTTTTGAGAGGGCATTGAATGCAGTTACTTAATCTAGACAGATTTTAGATTCCTGGCATTTTCTTGCTTATTGAATAATAGAGTTTTCAAACTGTTTAGGCCACTCTAAGGGGTGTATGTTAGGGGAGTAACATAAATAAATATACAAGGTGAACAGAAATTTCTGGTTTGAAGATTTTTTTAAAAGAGTTTTTATGACCATTTTTTAGGTTCAACATGACACACTCATTTTTTTATTATTATTTTTATATTTTGACTTCTTTTTGCTTCAGGAGAAGTCAGCATCCTAACAGTAGCTGTAACAATATCAGCAAGCTCTCATTTACTGAGTGACCGCAATGCGCCAGGCACGGTGCTGAGCACTTTGCATGTACTGACCAGGCGGCTGCTAGAGCAATTGGGCACCTGGGCACAGAAGTTATCTCCATTTTATAGATGAGTAAACAGGCAGAGAGAAATTAAGTGACTTGTTCAAGCTCATCCAGCAGGCGAGTTTCAAAGCCAAGTTGTGAGCCCACGCAGTCTGTCTTCCAGCCTCATTATCTGATGAAATCAAAGCCTTTCTGCACTTACGCACTCATATCATAGAAATTATATACAGGCTATATACATATATGGTTTAGTCTTAGCTCTCCAATTCAATTAATGGTTATTCAAAGGCCACTTACAAACAATTTTTCCTTGAGGAAGTAGAATCACAGATAATAAAGTTTCCAAGACTTCGGGAAAATTTCTTTAAGTTTTTAGTACTTTTATTTTCTAAAAATCCCTCCTATCAGTGTTTTTTTTTTCCTACATCTTCACTTCTTTAAAAATGAATAGAAACAGAGACAAGAACTTATCTTGATACAGGTTTAGAGTCAGCCAAATTCAGCTTTTAATTAAAAAAAAAATTTTTTTTACAGTAGGCTCCATGCCCAATGTGGGGCTTGAACTCATGACCCTGCATGCTCTCCTGATGGAGCCAATCAGGCACCCCCAAATTTAGCTTTTAAAGAGTTAAAGTCAACCACAAGTTTTGCACTTGGCGGCTGCAAAGCCCTGGCTGCCCAGCAGCATTGGATGATCTTCTCCAGCCTTTTCCCAGAGACAGTCTGTGAAGACGGCTGCTGAGAGAGACTGATGAAGGTTATAGGCCGCTGCAGTGTAGAGCTCTCTGAGAAGGCAGCTCCTTGCTAGTCACTTGCCAGAGAGTGATGACAAAGGAACAGATGTCAGCTTCGGTCACATGGTCTCTCCTTTTAGGAGTTCTGGGGCCGGGTGGGTGTGTGTGCCATCTGGGTGGTACGGAGGAGTCTGCGGAAGCACAGATCTTGCAGTTTCTCAGAGCAACCAGTCACCAATTTTGCAGGTATCTTGCTCACTGATTAAAACGTTTACCAGCCTCGGATGCAAGGGCACAATGCTTTATGACTGATGAAAAAGCAGGCCATTCCCATATCGAGGGAGTGCTATTTCCTGAGATGTGTGCAAGTGTACACGTTCCCAAATTTAATTGCCCTCTGGCACAGCAGTGAGGCCCCCTTCCTCCTCGTCAGGGCAACTGAAAGCACCCTATATGACTTGCTGTAAACTGACATTGCCACCAAACTCCGTGATTATGGCATATAGACTATTCAAGCCCACAGGCCCGTGTGCTGGCGGCCACAATGTACACGATATTGTCACGATGGAGACTTGCTATGTTGAGCTCAGCCCAGAAATTCACTGGGATGCCAGCCCATCTGTTTTTAAACATTTTTTTGATATGGACAGAAAGAAGAGACCAGGAGGCAGACTGAGAAAGACTGGTGAGAGAGATTAGAGGAGGAATAGGGAGAATGTTATTCTAGAATCAGGAGAAAGCACTTGGAGACATGGGATTGACCAAGAGCATCAAATACTGCGGGGACAAGTAAGAGAATAAAAACCTAGCCTTTAAATTTGGACACCTGGAAGTGACTGAAATGATTTTAGCAAGAGTGATTTCAATAGTGTGGTTGAAGTAGCCGCAAAGAGCAAAAGGCTGAGGGATGCAAAAGGGGATGTGGAGACAGGAAGTAGAAACAACTCTTATGGGAGAGGTACTTGAGAAGGGAAAAAGTAAGGAGAGGTCAAAGGTAGGCTCTTTATTAAATGGAAGAAAGGTGAACAAATTTATATGGTGCTGAAGGAAGGATCCAGCTGAGAGGAAGTTGATGATGCAGGAAAGAGAAGAGGTCATGGAGAGTATAAAGACCTTGAGTAACTGAGAGCAGATAGGATCTAAAGAACAGATGGAGGGACAGTATTAGAAGTTTTCTTCCTTTAGGACATGAGAAAAAGATGGCACAGTTCTCAATAAGCATATTTCTGTAGAGAAAGGAGGATGAGAAAGATCTTTCCTGATAGACACTTTTTTTTTCTTCTTTTCCCCTGTAAACTGGGAGGTAACACCTGCCTAGGGAGAAGAGGTTGGGGAGAGGATATGATGCCTGGAGGGAGTGACAGACCTTAGGGACAGCCACTGAAAGGAATGGAAATAGGGCTAATCAGAGTGACCTGGGGCTGTCAGCTGAGGTAAGAGGCAGCATATATTTAGCATGATGTTCTGTGTTAGTCTTCAGGAGTCTGGGCACAAGAGCAGAGAGAGCAAATGGTAGGCCTGAGAAGGGTCTTCAGTGAGCAGGGCTGGCACAGAGGGAAGTGATTCTGATGAGGAATTTGTTGAAATGATGTGCCATAAAGTGTAGGCTGGATCAGAAGGAATTCAGACAGGGAGGTGGTGAGGGCTGGGGTGGGGGAGTGCAAGAAAGTGGAGGTGGTCAGAACATCAGAAACTTCAGTGAGCTTAGAGAGCACATGTATCCGGAGCAACGGAGTGCGATTTCTAGAACGAGGAGGGCTGTAATCTGTGGGATATTTAAGCTGTTTTGGGAGATGGTGGTTCAGGTTGTGACCCCGGGAACAGGGTGATTGAGGAGGAACAAAGGTACAGGCTGCTGGAGATAAAAGGCTCAGAGCTGGGATGTCTCACAAATATATAGAGCTGCAACAAGTTAGCAAACTACAATTACTTTTTGAATGAATTTTTCATTTATCCAGGACCGTGAAGGTTTGTTTCTTCCCATAACTCAGCTAATGTGATGGTGGGATTACTTTGATGAATGTCTCTTGAGAGTTAACTTTGACCTGTGAGGTGTTCTTTAGTCCGCAATGCTGCTAGGCAAAAATGTTCATGGTTGTTCTCAGCAGGGCAGACTAACTGGTGAGACAAATAAATCCGGAAACACCACTTGATCGTGGTGTATGCTTCTTTTAATGTATTGTTGAAGGTGGTTTGCTAATATTTGTTGAGGATTTTTGCATCTATGTTCATCAAAGATATTGGTCTATAGTTTTCTTTCTCCTCTCTCTTCCTTCCTCCCTCCCTCTTCCCCCTCCAGCCGCCCCCACCTCTCTCTCTCTCTCTCTCTCTCCTTCTTTCTTTTTGGTGTCCTTGTCTGATTTGGTATCAGAGTAATGCTGGCCTTGTAAAATGAGTTTGGAAGCATTCCCTCCTCTTCAATATTTTTGAAGAGTTTAAGGATAAGTATTAAATCTTTGAATGTTTGGTAGAATTCACCAGTGACAGTCTGGTCCTGGGTTTTTGTTTGTTGGAGATTTTTGATTACTGACTCAATCTCTTTACTAGAAATTTGATCTATCAACATTGTTACAGCCTCGTCAAAAAACATGATATAGACTTGCTTCAGCTCAAGAACTAGACCAATATTTGATTAGCATTTTTTTTAACTAAAAAACATGATGGAATGAAATAAAATATGGATAAATTATACTTGGCTTCTCTCCTTTGGCTCCCCCTTTTTAAAAAAATTTCAGTTTCTGGGCGCCTGGGCAGCTCAGTTGGTTAAGCATCTGCCTTCAGCTCGGGTCATGATCCCGGGGTCCTGGGATCGAGTCCTGCATCGGGATCTCTGCTCTGCGGGAAGCCTGCTTCTCCCTCTGCCTCTCTCTCTCTCTCTCTCTCTCTCTCTCTCATGAATAAATAAATTTAAAAAAATAATAATAAAATAAAAAAATTTCAGTTTCTGGCAAGACATCTCCAAAAGATGTTAATACTTAGAAATGCATGTGAGATCACTCAGTAGTGTGCTAAAATACACGTCAAAGGCAGAGATAAGGGAATTAGGTCATCTAACAGAATGGATGGCCCTATGGAGAGAAGAGAAGAAGATACTTGTCACTGAAATGAGAGTGGCTGCTGGCTGGCGTCAGGATCAACACCACCAAAGTAGAAGCCAGTCCTCCTCTCAGAACATGTCCTTCCTCCTTCTGACTTCCTTATTTCTGTTAATGGAGCCCCCAATCCTCTCATCTTCTGGATTTAAACACTGAAGTAATTTCCTTTTATGCTTCTCACACCCTCATAAGTTATCAAGGCCCCTTAATTAATCCTTTCTCATACCTCCAATAGCCTGAAGAATGGCCTATCGGGCTCATGACCCTCTGTAGCTGACAGCTAACGTGGGAAGAAGGAGTAGGTTCATTCTGCCTTAGCGGTTCCACCTACTGGGTGAGCACATGGGTTTCCTTGCAGATTCCTGCCATTGTCCTAGGACTGCATCAGTGGACTGGGTTATGACACTTTACTCTCACAAGGATCTGTCCCCTTCCAACCCTGGGATAAGATTCTGTGAATGCATTGTGACTACGTGCCTTTTAAAAAAGCAAAGTATCAATAATAGAGATTTGTTTTATAGATTAAAAGCTTGAAGGAACTATAAGAGTCCTAGCTCCTCAAAAGTATTTGATCCACACATGCAAACATGCACATTCACATAACACAAACTCCTTTTGAAAATTCCCACTTAAAAATGAAAGTCTTTAATTCTGCTCTATAGGCAAACCACAACACTAAAGAGGTTCTCCTTAATTAGCAATTACAAAGATGTTCATGGCTATACTAGTCGGTGTATAACTATATAAACATATAAACCCCAAAATGTATAATGGGACAAACAAGAAAGAAGTTCTTGCTCATGTAAAGTCCTAAATAGGTTTTCCTTGTTGGTAGCTGGCTCTCTTTCAAGCAATGATTCAGGAACCCAGGTTCTTTTTTGTCTGTAGCTCTGCCATCTTCAACACGTGCCTTCAAAGGTCTGCTTCAAGCCAGTGGGAGGAAAAAGGAGTGTAAAGAGTTGAATGCACATGCAAGACTTTTCCAGGCCTGGAAGTAGCACATAAGACGTTCATTCACATTCCAGTGGCCAGAACTCAGTCAGATGGGAAGGTACTCTATGTTTTCAGGAAGATGAGATACAAGGTTGATTAAAAAATTAGCAGTTTTTTCCGCAACGGGATAGCAACCGGACCAGTGTGGGGCATTTACAGGAATAGCACCTGTTCTCCTGTACCAGGCATGCAGGTAGAGGCACACAGGAGACTCGTGGCAGAGGCCTTTAAATGCACAAGGACTCAGTGGTTACATGTAAGGGGAAGTATCTCCACTAGATTTTCTAATAAAGTCTCCTCATCGTCTAAAACACACCAAAAGGAAGTTTTCTTAAATGAACACAATTTAGTAACACAAAGTTGGCAGATTGACAGGTTGAGATGTGGGCAGTGGCAATCTGAAGGAACTAGGCAAGAAGCCCAGACTAAAGAAGCAAAGCCGAGGCAAGAATGCAAGAGTGCTGGGGCAGTGCCGACACGAGAAATCAAATAAGTGAATCGAAATCAAGAAGCCAGAGAAACCTCGGAGCAAAGTAAAACTGGAGTCACAAAACCTGGATGTGAACTCTGGCCTTACCATTCACTAGCTGACACAGGAGAGGACACTCAATGCCTCTGAGTTTGTTTTCTCATTTGTGAACTTCCGGTAATAATATTTATTTCACAATAATTAACTGGACAAACAGATGTGTGTGAAAACTCATAGAGCCTGGCAAAAGGAGAAAGAGGGCTAATTTTAAGTCTGTTTCTATTTTCACAAGCCTCGGATTTTGAGATTTGGAACCCGCTGTATGCATAAGTCTCTAGTCATGAATCAGAAGGAGGGGAAGAGCTACCTAGTGTAGAGGACTAGCATTTGGACTGGGGAAACTTTGCAGATTCAAGTTCCTTTATAAAAGTTCTGCCTTCTTGCATGCCTATCTTCCTCCCTTACTTTCAGTCTGCTTTCCTTCCTTCCTTCCTTCCTCTTTCTTTCTTTCTTTCTTTCTTTCTTTCTTTCTTTCTTTCTTTCTTTCTTTCTTTCTTCTTTCTTTCCTTCCTTCCTTCCTTCCTTCCTTCCTTCCTTCCTTCCTTCCTTCCTTCCTTCCTTCCTTCCTTCCTTTCCTTCCTTCCTTCTTTCCTTCCTTCCTTCCTTCCATCCTTCTTTCCCCTCCTTTATTTTTCTTCGCTTTTTTTCTCCATCTTGTTTTTTTGCTAGATGAGCCAGGCCATTAAGGAGGGTATAACTCATTTCATGTATAATGGTTCTAAACAAGAGTTTGCTAAGGTTGAATCAATAGCAGAACCTAAAGGATGCATTATTGACAGATGTGTTACTGGTGTCATTCTTTGGGACAAAAAAAAGGTATGTACTCTAAAGATAATTCTCTTTGACCTGCATTAATTCTTCAGAGTATCCATCTAAAGGAAATAATCAGAAATATAAAGGTCTTATGAACAAAGATGTTCATCATAGTTTTACTTCTAGCAGCTAAAAATTTGAAGCAGGCTAATTGTTAACATTGGACAAATGGTAAATTAAACTATATTATAGTCACACAGTAAAATATGTAATTGTTAACATTTGTGTTGAAGTGTTTCAGTAACGTGGAGTATCATGATAAAATAGCAAATGAAATAAGTAGACTACAAAGTGATCACAACTGTGTCAAAAACGCAGGCAGAAAAAGCTTACGAGGAAATATATCACAATGGTAATGACTGTCCATGGATGGATGAATACAAGTGTTTTTTTTTTTTATTTCTACTTTGCTGTATTGTCTATAATTTATAATGCATCTGTATTATTTTTATATTGGAAAATACAAAATCAATTTTCATTTCTAGGAAAGCGCTGATAGTAACTTCATGTTAGCCTAGTGCTACTGAACAAAGAGCTGGTGCAATTAACAGCAAAACAAGGGGCGCCTGCGTGGCTCTGTTGGTTAAGTGTCTGACTCTTGATTTCAGCTCAGATTATGAGCTCCAGGGTCGTAAGCTCAGGGTCAGTGGGATCAAGCCCCGTGCCAGGCTCTGCACTCAGCATGGAGTCTGTTGTCCCTCTTCCTCCGCTCCTCTCCCTGCTCTCTCTCTCTCAAATAAATAAAATCTTAAAAAAAAACAAACAAACCCCCCACAAAACAACTTCACTTCATGCATCACAATGTGAATAATGCTGTTCAGAGGTGAACAGAAATACAGGTACCCCATATAAATATGTAATATGGACATTAACATTATTCATTTCCTCTCCTCATAAGTCATAGTTTTGCTTTCCAGGATTTACTCAGTAAGAATAAAATGTAAATTTTTGGTGCAAAATTTTCACTTGTCATTATGACAGCAAAGACATGATCTGACATAGCATTTGCATGAATCACAAAGACTGTGTTGGAGTCGGTCAGAGTGAGATTGATAGGACTTGAGTCTTCTTAACGCTGACCACTGATATCCATAGTTGTGCCTTCTTTGTAGAATATGGTAATGGGCACTACAAGTAATGAAAATATTTGGATAATCACCCATAGCCATTGACAAACATTATCAAACATCATCACCCCTCAGATGTTCTGGGGAGTGGCTGGATTCATTGGAACAGTGAGAGATGAAAGAGACTTAATGTAGCCTTGTTCAAATGTCTGTTTAATTAGAAAATATTGATTTGATGTGATGCTCTCAGAAGTTCCAGATTTAAATGTAGTGAGTATTCACTACTAGCTGAGAAGAGATGAATAGATTATCAGGCAGGCAGGTCATCAGAAGTTGGTCCAGAAAGTCAAAAGGGACTGCTGATGGTATTCTGAAGAATCACAGGGACTTAGATTACTAAAGGGACAGGGGAAAGATGAGGACATAATCATTTTCTTTATTCAACCAAAAATAAAATTTTGTAAACCATAAAGAGTGAATGTGGAGAGTTCCTATCTTAATATTTATAGTTTTGTTTGAATTCACTGAAAGGTGTGCCACCACCTACAACCTGGTAAGATTTCATTCAATATTAAAATTACAGTACAGTAAACCATAAAGTTTACACATCAGACTGAAAATGACAGATTTAGAATGGGTAAGGAAAATATACCACAGCTGACAGGGAAAAAACATGACCTGAATTTGAATTTCCTGCCCATCCAAATGAAGTTGCATTCCGAGTCTAGGAAGCATCATGGTCTATTTATGATAATAGGAATTTGTAGGTGCCTGACTTCAGGTGAACCTCTCTGATATTTGGCATCAATATTAGTACAGGCACAAAGCTGTATTTTATTTCCTTGCAGAGCTTTCATGATGAAATTGAAAATATTGATTTGTGATCACCACACTATAGATCAATCTAAACACATGGATTTTGTGCTTTGTTTTATTTAAAGGACCTGGATCAGAGATGTCTATTTCATTTTTTGTTCCAAAACTCATCGGTGTTTCTCACACTTTAAGGTACAGAAGAATCCCTTGGGGTCCTTATTAAAATGCAGATTTGGGAGTAAGCAAAATGAATCTTTCATGAAGGAAGTCAGAATAGTGGTTATCTTTGCAGGGATAATGACTAGGAGGGGCAGGAGGGAAATTTGTGGGATATGTGAAATGTAATGTGTAAAATGTACTGAACACTACACTTAGGAATTGTATGCCTCACTAGTATGTTATTCTGCAGTTATTATTTTTTTAAAAAAATATAATAAAACTTTAAAAAAGAAGGTTCTTGGGTTATGCTGCAGGAAAATGTACCTTAAGGACTAGACCCATTATAATAAGGCTGGGCCCATTGTTAGCTAGAATGAACTTGTTAACCAAACATCAGACATGGCTAACAGAAAAAGATAGATATATTTTCATTGAGAGAACACCATCATGAGCAACCCTGCCTCCCACCCATTTTTATAGCAAGCAAAATTTCAGCTGGTGCTTTCTACAGTAATTCAGAAACCATAATTTCCTAAAGACATCCAAATTCGTCAAATCTTGAAGGTTTTGTCTTTGTATAGCAAAGGGAACAATAAGTGAGTTATAATTCTTAGACCTGCATAATTACTCTGCTTGGGAACTGGTTTTTTATGATCTCTTTTTACTCTCTTGTCCCTTACCTTTTTAAGGCTTCCTGCAAAACAGAACCAGCTTTTATTCACATTCTGACTGAAAGTATCTATCAGGTCAGACTTAGCAGAATGGAAGTATTTTCCCACCAACTGGTACTTTACTCAGTTCTTTCCCATGGTTTATGGGACTCTTCAGTAGGCCTGATCACTCCAGAACTCTATTTCTTGCAGACATGAGCTTATGTTCAGTCCCCAGCGGATATAGTTTGGGTAATTCCTGCCGGCAACATTCTCTTCAAGTCTGTCACACGTCTTATTGGCCATCTGCAGAATAAACTTCTAGAGGAAAGCCACTGAAAATATCACAAGTGACAAATGGAATATTCTCCAAAGCTAAACGGAAAAATCATTAATCATACCTCCCTGTTGCCGAGTTATACTTGGTGGAAATCATGTAACATGTAAGGTCTACCTTGATAAATTCTACTTAACTAACCAGAGCACCTCCAGCAATGAACAGGGAAGGTAAAAGAGGAGCACTGACTCATTTCCCCCAGCTATGACATCTTTTGCCTTCAGATGTTACACAGTTGCTAGTTTCTTCCAGTCTTTAACATGGTTTGTCTTCTAGTCATTAAACAAGAAGGGAAGATGCCAGTTGAGATAAAAATCACTCTGCGCACAATGAGTACACACATTTTTGAGCAAACTACAACCAGACCTCTGATGCCTGAGAAATAGCCTGGGCTGACTTGAGTCACAAGAGAACTAATCAGTTTTCAGTTGTCTAGCTAAGCTCATGTTTGTCTAGTTGTTTGCTTATTCCCTGCCCAAACAGTAACATCAAAGTAACAAGAAGATGCCAGAAACTAGCACTAAAAAAAGACACTGTCTTTAATTTGTTCATTTATTCCACAAATATTATGGGGTCCCTATCTTTTGCCAGATATTGTTCTAGGCCCTGGGGATACAACAATGAGCAAGAGACCCTTCCCCACAAAAGAAGCCCTCCTCACATATTATATGAAATGTCTTATGATTCATAATGTGAAAATTATAGTAATGATAGTGAAATGGGTGAAATAATAGACAGTACAATAAATAAGTTTTAATGGGAGAGAGAATACGGCCAGAAAAACATTCTCGTCAAGCTCTGAAATAAAGCTTTCTCCTAAATTTCAAGTAAAATTAAAAAAAAATCTCAAGTATACCAACCTATGTTTTTATTTTTATTGTAAAGATTGTACTCAGAAGAAAATGGAAATGACTTCCAAACACATGAGAATAGATGAACGTGGGTGCAGATCTATGGTCTATAACCACCTGTAGGTTTCCCCAAGCCTTCACGAGGAGCACCTGTTGAACTTTCTCAACTCCATTCAGTAAACCAACCAAAAATAGAGAACTGGAGGTTCTTTCCTTCATGCCATCCACAAAATCAGCTCAGAGTCCCTAAGACTAGGCAGAAATCCTTTTTTTTTTTTAACTTATTTTCCTATAGTAAGTCTAAATCCCTCTCCCTTGGGACCAAATATCTTTTTATAATATTTATTGTATAAGCATCCATGTAAACTATGATTTTTTAGGGCTTTTGAATTAATTAAATTGAAGTAAAATTTAAAAATTCAATTCCTCAATTACACTATCTACATTTCAAGTGCTCAATATCCACCTATAGCAAGTGACTACCATAGATATCGAACATTTCCACCATCACAGAAAGTTCTATTCTAGCATTGTTGCAGGGATTAGAGCTCCCTTTAATTTGCCTGTTTAGAGAGAGAAATTGGAATTGTCTACTTAAGTTGCATTTATTAGGGTCAGTTTGATGGTTAGAACCAAGACAACATCTGGGGTAGTCTTTGGGGGATTTGCAGTGCCAATAGAAGGAAGGGGTTGAGTGAATCCTAATGAGTCTTTAACTCATGGTATTTTGCTACCAATATTACCTCTCAAATGTAATACCACACAGGTGGACACCATAAGAGAACATCTGACTGAGTCCACCTGGGACTCTTCTCTTGTCCCTTAGGGGCTTAGATAGAGAGGTATGCATAGGGCCACAGAGGTGTGGTAGCAACAAAAGTCATAGCTTTCCTAAATTCAAAAAAAATGGACCACTACCCACAACCTGAGTCACCCCATGCTACATGCCTCTCAACGTCTGCTGTGGGAAGATTTATAAGGAAGGTTGGTAAATTTACTGAACACAAATACTGCTGAATGGAGAATAAAGCCATTTGAAGCTTAATTAAGCCAAAGGAGGATTGAAATATATTAATAAAGAAGCTAATGAAGGGTGCGTTTGGATCCTAACCAAACTACAACAGAAAATTCACAACAGCAGCATACTTACCTCAAAACTAAACGGTTGAACATAATCAATACTGTTGAACTGAATTAAATTTGCAACATCTTAATCTAAGATTCTAAAATACAAAGGTGGCATCTTTGTGAACTGCCTGGATTTTCTTAGATAAGTGTGAAGCCAATAATGATTCAATGACTTGTTCTACCTTCTTGGCCTTAAGTCCTATATCACTGTTGTTTGCTCCCCCAAGAATAAGCAATAATCTTACTCTTAAAGTCATTTTCCTTTCTACTTAATCTAGTGTGTTTCTTCACACATAAATATGATAACTCCTTAGTAGCTATTTTTCTATTTGGTATTACTAAAATACACCCAATAGTCTTGCAAATCATGGTATTAAGGACATAATCATACCCTATAGAAAGCCATGACTCCAAGGGACCTTGAGGATAATCTACTATTTCTGATCTCTAGTCCATTCATTTTTCAACCATGCCATGTTACAGAAAGTTTGCAACAACAATAATAACTATCATTTATTGACACTTACTCTGCTCCAGGCACTTTACCAAGGACTTTATTTGTATTATCTTTTAAATCTTTTCCACAACTCTTCAGTTAGTGCTTTAATTAACCCCATTTGGAAGGGAGGAAACTAAAACTTAGAGGAGTAAGCAACTTGTCCAAAGTCACATACCTGGTAAGTACCTGGGCCAAGATTCAAAGCCAAGTTATCCCCCGGAGCGCTCAGCCACCAAACCACACCGTGCCAGGAAAGCCAGCTCTAGCAAGATGGAGAGAAACGTACATATGTCTAATAAGAGTAAAATACCATTTTTATCATTAATGAAAATACTCTTGGAGGAAAGAACAGAACCAACACACAGAGGCTGTTTGCCACAGGCATTCTTTACATTTCAGAGTAAGTTGAATGATGTTGTAGAACAAATACAGATGGCAATGATATGAATTTTAATTCATAATAGTTGCATATTTTATTCTATCTTCATCAAAACCAGAAGGCAATATTGACCTCAAATGTAGGTGATAGGAATATACCTCTAACTTGCTTTCCTATCTAGGAAAAACTATTGTTTTATTTTTTTTTCTTTGCTTAAACAAAAAGCAGTTCTGAGGGGAAAATGTCACATAAAACATACCAACAAATCTCAGAAAATCAACGCAAAATAAATAGGGTAAAGGTTTTTCTTTTTTTTGAGACTTATTCCTGAGAATTTTCACTTATGTAATTTTCAGTTTGAACAAGTTGCACAGAATGACCCATCTGGTAAATAGTCCTCAAAAAATTCTCATACAATTAAGTATATTTTGTTTTTTGATTATGTGAGATATATTTATATATGTATAGATATACATATATATATAATTATGTAGCACATAATTCCTACTCATCATATCTGAATCAAAAAGTAAACAAAAGAGATACATTTACCCATAAGAATTCAGTGGTGGGCAGGGAATTGAAATTGTTTATTGAACATGTACACTTGTCATTGATTCTTTTTTTTTTTAGATTTTATTTATTTGAGAGAGAGTGTGTGTGAGCGTGAGCTGGGAGGGGCAGAGAGGAGGGAGAGGGGCAGAGGAAGAGGGAGAAAGATTCTGAAGCAGACTCCCCACTGAGCGTGGAGCTGGATGAGGGGCTTGATCCAATGACCCGGAGATCATGACCTGAGCCAAAACCAAGAGTGGGAGGCTCAACGGACTGAGCCACCTAGGCGCTCCTGTCATTGATTCTTATTCTGTTAGGACCAGGGACATCTAACAAATTTAAACAGAAACCCATTCTGACTTCTTAACAGATGATTTGACATATGATATTATTTTCTTTTTATAAACTTTTCAATTTGTGTTAGTAACACACACATAGCTAAAAGTTCAAATAGCCTCAAAATCCTTGTAATGACAAAAAATAATCTTAGGTCCCATGCCCTCCTTACTGCTCAACTCAGCTTCCCAGGGTCAGCTACTTATAACTCTTTTATTTGCTTCTTCTGGCAGTTATTTCCAAACTGCCAAATAATATGCTATCAGGCTGCTCCTTGATCTATCCATTTTAGACATCGTGTCTTAACTTCTTTATTGCGTCAGATGAGGGTATGATACTTACACACAGATGCACACGTCTCCTACTACTATCCTCCCCAATTAATCATATCGTAGCTTTTAAATTAAATTGATAATATATACATTTTTTACTGGAAGGCTAAGAAGTGTACTTCGATTACATTTACTTTCTTATACAGCTTCTTTTCCTAGGTCTCTGTTGTTTTCCTCTCTTGCCATATTTGCCCATTTTTATGTGTTCAGATTTTCAAGGGAGGCATTATAACAGGGTGCCTTCCATCCCCGTTTTTTGTTGCCAGAGCCCCTTTTCCTCTTGTTCTAAATTGGACTGGATATGCTGTTGACCTGATACACAGTTGTCTTCTTGGGACTTCATTTTTTTGGATTTACTTTTTCCTCTATGCTATTTTTTTCTTTTTCTAAGTTCATGTCCTTGTTTTCTTGGACATGTCTTCCATTAACTTCCTAAGAAAGAGTATGTGGGAGGTTGAGTTTTGAGTCCTTGCATGACTGTGATAAAAAAAGAATTCTTCATGAGTGGCTGAGTATAGAATTGTAAGATGAAAACAGTTTCTTTCTCAAAAGCTTGAGCATCTAGTAATGCTGCAGGGAAGTCCACTGCCATTTTGATTTTCACTTCTTTCAAAGGGATCTTTCTCTCTAGAGATATTTGGATCATCTCTTCATACTAGAACTTATGAAATTTATAATTATGTTCCTTGGTGTGGGTGTCTGCCCATTTGGAGAGCTGAAAAATCAGTGGGATTTTAAACCTTTAAATCTGGCCACCTGTGTTGTCCTTGACTCTGGGAAATTTTTGTCTATTTATTCTTTGATTATTTCTTCCTCTCTGGACCTCCTAGATTGATATTTGAACTTTTAGCTTTTCTTTCTCATTCTGTATCTTTTTTGCTTTGTTCTACATTATGGGAGATTTCCTAGACATTATCTCTCAAGCTATCTATTGAATTTAGTATTTTGCCAATCTCATTTCTAATTCTCAAGAACTCCTTCTTGTTCCCAATTGTTCCTTTTCTTTGTGTGCTGATTTAGTTTTATGGATTCAATATCTTCTCATGTATCTCAAAAGATGCTAATTAGAGTGTTTTCTTTCCCTTTCTCTCTCTTTTTAAACTTCTTTTGTGTTCTATGAACTGGCTTCATTTTCTCTGGGATCTTTTTGTTTCTGTCTTTCCCCACCTTGTTTGCTTGTTTTCCCTGCTGTTCACATTGGAGGCTTTTTCCAAATGTCTGAGTTTTAGTTGATCCCTCATATTTAAAAATGAGTCACTAAAAACTGATTTGGCTTGTTGACAGTTAGGCATTGCTTGGGTGGATCAGACAGAGAGCCATCCCTCTCATTATAGGATGCTATCATGTTCTGCCTCTAGAACCATTTAGCTCCTCCAAATTAAAGACATTTAGTCTTCTGCTTGGGAATTTAATTCCCACTTACAGATGATCTCTGTTTCATAAAGATTTGTCCAATTGTTCCAAATACATGCTTTTAATTGACCCCATTATTTCCAGTCCTAGGCCTTACTTCTACTCTCACTCCAGCTCTACTCTTGAGCCTCTCCCAAGTTCTAGGAGGAAACTCTCTTCCTTCCTAGTCCTTTTCTTCTACATTCAATAAGGTTTCAGCTTCCCCTGCCCTGTTTCACCAGCAACCATAACTCCTTCTCCCTTTGTTCTCCAGAAACTCACTGATAACCCTGGTTTATGAATGATGGTGACTCTACCATTCTTTTTATCACTGTAGCTTTCTAGAGATCTTTTCCCCTTACTGGCATTTAAATCAAGTTTCTAGAAAGAGAGGACACAATTGTGTGTGGTCAGCACACCATCTTTAATGGTCAATCAGTGTAACGTTTACTGATTATTATACTATTGTACTATTTATTGTACAATTACTGTAATAATAGTTACTATTGTGCTATTATTGTGCATAATTATTGTACTATTATTTTTATACTATTTATTTTTTTCATACTATTTTAAAAAGCCAGTCTATTTTTAAAATTTTATCCCATATTTTAGCTAAAAGATTTCTCTTACATGGCTAGATTTTGGAAATATCTTGGGCTTTAAAGTCAAACAGACCAATATTGGAATCCTGGTTTCACTACTTCTTAGTCATATAACATTGAAAAATTCATTTAATCACTTTAAGCTTCAACCTTATAATAAGTATAACAGTATTTATCTTGATGATCTCTTATGAGAATTAAATGAAATAAGGCATATAAAACACAAAGAATAGTGTCTGACACATAGTAGGAACTCACTGTCCTTGCTATGTTTATGTATGAGCTGTCTGCTACTATGAACGGATTACCTGAACTCAAATCCCAAACAATCAGACTCCTTGGCTTGGATATCACCTTTTTCGGGAAGACTCCCTTACTTAAGATTGGGACAGAGGTGGCTTCTTTGAGTTCTTGCAGCACTCTGTTTATTACCTATTGTAGCACCTGCCACACTGTAGTGGAGTTGCTTATTTAATTGTCTGTCTTCCCCACTAGACCATAAACCCCATGAGAATGGGGATGTGGTCTGTGTTGTTCACCTGTATTTGCAATGCATAGCCCTATGCTTGCCTAGAATGGGTGCTCTTATAGTTGTTGAATGAGTGAATAATACCATTCCACTTTAAAAAAAAACTGGTTATATTCAAAGATTTAAAAAAATATAAAATGCATTCTATGCTTGAATTTTCCTCTGTAAGGATACAAGATGACTTTTCTTATGGTATTATTTAGAAAGATAGTGGAACAATCATTAAACAAGCAATATGCACAAACTTAGAGGAACACAAATATTGTATAACAAACCAGGACTCTATGAAAATCACATCCAGTTGAAACAATCAAGCCCTTCTTTCCCTCCTCCCCACACTGCCCTCCCCACTATGAAGGAACATTGAAGTTTTATAGTTAAAGGAAATTCAAAAACTCATTCAAAAGTTGGTATTGGTTTTGATTTTGTTACTGCTTCAAAGTCAAGCTTCTACTTAATTGCTCTGAAATCTAAATAATTCCTCAGCTAAAATAAAAAATAGAAAAGAAAAAAACAAAACCACACTCTCTGGATGGTTTTAATTTGGTAGCAGTGCTAGAGGCTATAAATAGACCCAACAAATGTGTTTCCATTTCTCCTTCTGGAATGCTTCCTTCCTTAACCCCACCACTTGGATAGAGCAGCCATCACCAACTAAAGAGATACAGCCTTAGCAAAAGTGATCTATTAGGAATGTAACCTGTTGTTTAATTTACTTATTGGATTGTCCTGGACACTTCCTTCTGTTCCAGGAGTAATTAGGAGAAATGGTGTCCCTTTGCTTTTCCTGTCTTTGAGGAAGGATGGAAGACTCTAGGATTCTGAGTAAACTCCTAAACTATGCAGAAGATGTAAAATCTTAGTTGATCAATCTATTTCAACCTATTAGTGATTACAGAGCTGCTGAATGTGGTGATGGTGAGACTGAAAATCCATCTTTATATATTCTGCCACTGTATTTAGTAGAATTATTGAGATGGGGACTCTGTTGTTGATGCCATTCTTATTATCTTTGTTATTTTAAACTGAAAGTAATCTTAGTGATCATCATTCTGAACATTTCATTTTACAGTTGAAGAAACTGAGGACCCAAAAGTTTAAGACTTATCTAAAGTCAGTTTCAAATCTATACAATAATAGGAAACAACATAAATCTCACCAGACAGAAACCTGACTTCCTATAAACAGATAAAATGTAACCGTATTTGGGAATATTATATTTGAATATATGTGACTCAAGTATCCCAAACTTAATGCATTAGTTTAGACCACAGTTAAAATATTTGTGATCAAATAGTTTATATATTCTGATGGGAATTATCTGCATACAGAAATTCTTGCCTAGGTTTGCAGTATAAGATGTATTTTTCAGACAGACAGAATATCAAGAATAGTTAGAGCCAAACAATTCTTTTTGAGAGGAGGTTTCTACTCTTATGTCTCTAATGCTTTAAGATACAGAGGCAGTAGTAGTACACAGAACAAGTCCACTTATGGATTGATAAGGGAGGAGAGGGTGTGATGTGAATTATGTTTTTCTTGAAAGTTGCATAATTCACAGCCTATAGAGATATTTTGGACAGACAATGGCCTAGAGACTTGTCAGGTGATCAAAGCACAGTTTATAATATATTCACTGATAGAGACATCATTGAGCTAAAAGATGGTTTTGGATTAAACTTAGATTTCCTTAGTTCACTAGATTCATTTCTATGTTACCAGTATAGTGAGCCTGAATATCATCTACCTGTGTGATTGGTACCTTTCTTGAATTTTTAATCAAGGGCCTGCCCATGATAACAATTTTTATATAATCACAGGTTTTAGGAAAATAGTAATTCTTATTGAACCTAATGAGTCTCTTCATAAGAAGCATAAACATCGTGCGTAAGGGCATTAGTTTGTGAATAGCTATTACAGAATACTATCCCAAAGGTGGCAGAAAATCAATCACTTCATAAGTACAACAATTTGTACAGTGATTAGGCTACTGAGATGGACCCAAAAGCGTTCATTTTTCAGTGGGATTGATGAGCTAATGCTGAGCAAGAAAGTTGCCTACTGGGTAGAATGTTATCTTAGAGGCGATTTTTTTGGTTTTTAAGGAAGCTGAACCTAGTTAGAATCCTCTTGAAATTTTCACTTTTGAATGTTCATAAATAATTTCTACATCCACATTGTTGTTTTTTTTAAATGAATGTGCAGGAATATTTAATCTTGCCCTAGATAAATTAAAATTTATAAATGATATTCAGCTCTGGCATTCTTCATTCCTAACTATATATTCTGAATGAATTATTTCAGTGATACTATATGATACTATTGGTTGCAAATAACAAAACCCAATAAAAATGGTCCCTGACTTATGATGGTTCCATTTGTGATTTTTTGATCTTACAATGGTGTGACAGTGATGCACACTTAGTAGAAACTGCATTTCAATTTTGAATTTTGATCTTTTCCTGAGATAGTGATATATGGTATGTTCTTCTCTCATGGTGCTGGATAGTCAGTGAGCCCCTGTTCTCAGTCAGCCACATGATCAAAGGGTAACCTTTCTGTACTCATACAACCATTCTGTTTTTCACTTTTTTAAAGACTTATTTATTTGAGAGAGACAGAGAACAAGAGCATGGGGAGCGGCAGAGGAAAAGAATCTCAAGCAAACTCCCCACTGAGCGCAGAGCTTGACATAGAGCTTGATTTCATGACCCTGAGATCATGACCTGATCCAAAATCAAGAGTCAGATGTTTAACCAATGGAGAGACCCAGGTGTCCTTGTTTTTCACTTTCAGTAGAGTATTCAATAAATAACATGAGATATTTAACACTTTATCATAGAGTAGTCTTTGTGTTAGATGACTGTGCCCAACTATAGACTAATGTAAGTGTTCTGAGCACGTTTAAGGAAAGCTAAGCTAAACTATAATGCTATGATGCTATGATGCTATGATGTTTGGTTGGTCAGGTGTATTAAATGCACTTTCAACATACAATATTTTCAATTTAACATGAGTTTTTCTGGATGCAACCTCATCATAAGTCAAGGAAGATCTGTAACAGAGGCTTAAATAATTACAGAATTTTATTGATGTAGGAACGGAAAAGTGCAGAGGTGGGGTGAACTTTAGGCATAGTCCAGCCAAACTCTGGGCCTGTTTTTTGCAGTTTGCTCAGATCTGCCCAGCTCCATATTGACGTCATCTTTAGGATGGCTTCCTCCATGGTTTTAATACGGTTTCTTGCACCAGTGTCTCTCATGCTTCCTCATTCATATCAACTGTGGGTGGTGGGGTAAGGGAGCAGGGAAACTGCAGAAGTAAGAATCTTCTCTCCACAAACTATCAAGTAAGATTCCTGACCTTTCAGTTAATTGGACCATCCTTTATGAATCACACTGACGAAAGATACACATTTTCTGATTGGATAAGGTTATCAGAGCCCATCTTTGCAGGGGAGGGTGGGTGAAGATATCAATTACATTTAAATTCATCATAGCCACAAAATGGGAAAGGTAAGAATGGGTATTGTTAAGACAACCTCAATTTTCTTTACATTGAGCAAGTAGAGAATGAATTAATTGTATGTACTTTTCATTCTAAAACCCAAGAATTGTAAGGATGGGATTATCATATAATATGATGGTTCTCAACATTTATTCTGTTCTATAGCATTCTGCTATACTTCACTGAGAGGAGATATTATCATTCATCCTACATGCCTAGGTAGGTTTATTACAAAATTCTCTTTCTTTTTGCTCCAGCTCTCTTTTTTCACTACAGAGAGAATGAAGTAATGAGAGAAAAACTAGACTCTGTTCCATTTTATTATCATTTATGATTTCATTGGGTCCAAGTCAACTGACTAGAATATAACAGTGAGCCATGACATATAGCTAAGAACCTAGATTTTAGATAGAATAGCACCTATCAGTTATATGTGGTATGAATATATGCTTTATTAGACATAGACCATACCAAAAAAGAAATATGAAATTCTGTTAAAAAAAAAAGGCTTTGCTAGTGTATTAGTCAGGGTTCTCTAAAGAAACAGAACAATAGAATATACATATCTAGAAAGAGATTTATTGTAAATTGCTCACACAACTTTGGAAGTTGAGAAATCCTATGATCTACCATCTGTAAGCTAGAGACCCAGGAAAGCCAGTGGTGCAGACTCAGTCTGAATCTGAAGACCTAATATTCAGGAATGGTGAGGACAAGAGAAGAGCGATGTCTCAGCCCAGTCAGGTAGAGCTATTTCAACCTTCCTCTGCCTTTTTCCTCTATTGAGGCCCTCAACGGATTGAATGATGCCCACCTATAATGGAAAGGGCCATCTGCTTTACTCAGCCCAATTCAAATGATCATCTCTCCTAGAAACACTCTCATAAACACACCCGAAAATAATATTTAACTAGATATTTGGGCATCCCTTGACCAGTCAAGTAGACACAAAATTAACCATCACAGCTATGCATAATGTAGCACAGTGAAAAGAGCACAAGATTTGAACCAGCATTCTCCATCAAGAAACATGGGCAAGGACTGGGCAAGTCACTTCACTTCTCTGAGATTTAGAGGCATAAAAATGTGTAACCTACCTACTGTGTAAGAAGTTGTTGAAAACTTAAAAGAGATAATTTATATGAATAAGTTTTATAAACTGTGAAGTGACATACAAATTTCAGTATTAATTGGAAGTTAAAATATTACTAGAGATTGAAAATTCCTCTATTGAATGTAAGCTCCTGAGGACAGGGTACTGTTTTTTGATACACATTCCTTCACTGTGCTTGTTTACCAGTAACTCTTTATTGAATAAAAAAAAAAAAAAATGACGTGAAAATAAGGACAATAAGGTTAATGATGGTAATTAGAAAAAATATTTGTGGTATTGGATAAAATGAGTTAACTTGAAGGAAAAAATAAATGATATTAGGTAAAAACAAGGAAAATACAAGGAAAACATGCGTTCTTAAATTGAAGCTAATAATCTGTCATCAATATATTTAGAGTACCCCATGATCTACCATGCCAGTGGGCTATCCACAGTTTCACTAAGAGCTGGCAGATAAGATTGTTAAAAGATTTTGTCTTTTTGGGGCGCCTGGGTGGCTCAGTTGTTAAGTGGCCGCCTTCAGCTCAGGTCATGATCCCAGGGTCCTGGGATTGAGTCCCACATCAGGCTCCCTACTCAGCGGGAAGCCTGCTTCTCCCTCTCCCACGCCCACTGCTTGTGTTCCTGCTCTCGCTGTCTCTGTCTCTGTCAAATAAATAAAATCTTAAAAAAAAAAAGAAAAGATTTTGTCTTTTTGGAAAATCATGTCTAACTTTTAAAGGATATCCAAGGGAAATTGGATAAGCCCTAAAGCTGAATTTGCTGGAAGGCATCTATACCAGTTAGCAATGTATATTTCTACATTCTGGATGTGGCTATGAGATCTATAGAATTGATGAAGTCCTTGTAAATCTTCAAGAAAGAAATAAAAAGCTTTGCTACCTCAAGAATGCTCTGTAGTCCTAATAAAAATCAATGACACTCTTCACAGGAAACATGGAGTTTTAGGCACATGTGTTTTCACTCTAAAACTTCTTTCTATAGCCAAATGCAATTAGTTGTCACATGTCCCCAATTTATTGCCATTTACCAACACTAAAAATTTTGCTGGGATGTGCACAGAACGTACAACTAGATACAATTCCTGCTGTGTTGGGGGCAGGGTGAGTTTCCCCATAAAACAGTCAGTGAAGCATCTTCTGCAAACAGCAATAGGCAACCCACAAATTCCAGCTACAAATCTTGCAAACTGTGCCATTGGGAAACAGCACTTTAACTGATGGTCTGGTATTTCCAAAAGATAATGTCACCATGACATTTTCAGTCTTTTAATATCCTTTTATTGAGTCCCTTTCGTATCATCATAGAGCTGAAGCCACTTGAGCTAGAAGAGATGAAATGCATTTTTGTTGTTTGCCATGCTGTGGTTTGCCTAGCCAGCTGGGCTATCACAACATAATCTCCCAAATTCTTAGCGGGAGGCATCTTGCCCTCCCCACCACTAGAACAACGATGCCACTTGTTCTGAAATAAGAAAATATTCCTTCTGCCATGGCTGTTTTCAGTAAAGAAATGTCTACTATTGGAAGTCTCCCTGGGTTGAGCAGCCATGTTCTTTCTATGTCACCCTAGAAGTAACAGAGGTCAGCAATGCTCTTCAAGTCTACAGACTCAGATGGGTATTCTTGGCCAAGACTGTTCGTGTGTGCATGCCTGTGTGTACACACTCCCACGTGCATTCATGTCTATCTGGCAAGTTTGGGTACAAAATGCATATACAATGTGTAAAGTAATCTAACTAGTTTATCATACAGGAGACTATGTTGAAAACTGAAAGTCATCTGTGTTCAGGAAGGAATACCATCAAAAGAGAGATGTTTTAATTGCTCTTTTTCACCACTCTGCTCAAGAATGTTTGGGTCAACCAGGAAATCCAAGAAGAACTTAAACAATTCATGGAAACCAATGAGAACAAAAACACATCGGTCCAAAACCTATGGGATACTGCAGAGGCGGTCCTAAGGGGGAAATGCATAGCCATCCAAGCCTCACCCCAAAAAATAGAAAAATCCCGAATCCACCAACTAACTCTACACCTTAAAGAACTAGAGAAAAAGCAACAAACGCTGCCTAAGCCATGCATTAGAAGAGAAATAATTAAGATTAGAGCAGAGATCAATGAATTAGAAACCAAACACACAGTAGATCAGATCAACGAAACTAGAAGCTGATTCTCTGAAAGAATTAGTAAGATCGCTAAACCACTGGCCAGACTTACCCAAAAGAAAACAGAAAGGACCCAAATTACTAAAATTATGAGTGAAAGGGGAGAGATCACGACTAACACCAAGGAACTAGAAACAATTATTAGAAATTATTATCAACAACTATATGCCAATAAATTAGGCAACCTGGAAGAAAGGGATGCCTTCCTGGAAACCTATAAACTGCCAAGACTGAAACAGGAAGAAACCGAAAACCTGAATAGGCCAATAACCAGTAACGACGTTGAAGCAGTGATCAAAAGCCTCCCAAAAAACAAGAGTCCAGAGCCTGACTCCGTGGGGAATTCTACCAAACATTCAAAGAAGAAATAATACCTATTCTCCTGAAGCTGTTTCAAAAAATAGAAACGGAAGGAAAGTTTCCAGACTCATTCTATGAGGCCAGCATTACCTTAATCCCCAAACCAGGCAAAGACCCCATCAAAAAGGAGAAGACTCCACCCCCAAATTACTAGAACTCATACAGCAATTCAGTGATGTGGCAGGATACAAAATCAATGCACAGACATCAGTTGCTTTCTTATACACTAACAATGCATCTGTAGAAAGAGAAATTAGAGGAACGATTCCATTTACAATAGCACCAAAAACCATAAGATACCTCGGAATACACCTAACCGAAGAGGTAAAGGATCTATACTCTAGGAACTACAGAACACTCATGAAAGAAATTGAAGAAGACAGAAAAAGATGGAAAAACATTCCATGCTCATGGATCGGAAGAATAAACATTGCTAAAATGTCTACGCTACCCAGAGCAATCTATACCTCCAACGCCATCCCGATCAAAATTCCAATGACAGTTTTCAAAGTGCTGGGACAAACAATCCTAAAACTTGTATGGAATCAGAAAAGACCCCGAATCGCCAAGGAAATGTTGAAAAAGAAAAACAAAGCTGGGGGCAACACGTTGCCTGATTTCAAGCTCTATTACAAAGCAGTGGTCACCAAGACAGCATGGTACTGGCACAAAAACAGACATATAGACCAATGGAACAGAATGGAGAGCCCAGATATGGACCCTCAACTCTATGGTCCAATAATCTTCGACAAAGCAGGAAAAAATATGCAACGGAAAAAAGACAGTCTCTTCAATAAATGGTGCTGGGAAAACTGGACAGCCACATGCAGAAGAATGAAACTCGACTACTCTCTAAGACCATACACAAAGATAAACTCAAAATGGATGAAAGACCTCAGTGTGAAACAGGAATCCATCAAAATCCTAGAGGAGAACACAGGCAGTAACCTCTTTGACATCAGCCACAGCAACTTCTTTCAAGATACATCTCCAAAGGCTAGTGAAACAAAAGCAGAAATGAACTTGTGGGACTTTGTCAAGTTAAAAAGCTTCTGCACAGCAAAGGAAACAGTCAACAAAACAAAGAGGCAACCCACAGAATGGGAGAAGATAATTGCAAATGACACTACAGATAAAGGGCTGGTATCCAAGATCTATAAAGAACTTCTCAAACTCAGCACCCAGAAAACAAATAATCAAGTCAAAAAATGGGCAGAAGACATGAACAGACACTTCTCCAAAGAAGACATACAAATGGCTAACAGACACATGAGAAAATGTTCATCATCATTAGCCATCAGGGAAATTCAAATCAAAACCACACTGAGATACCACCTTACACCAGTGAGAATGGCAAAAATTGACAAGGCAAGAAACAACAAATGTTGGAGAGGTTGTGGAGAAAGGGGCACCCTCTTACACTGTTGGTGGGAATGCAAGTTGGTACAGCCACTTTGGAAAACAGTGTGGAGGTGCCTCAGAAAATTAAAAATAGAGCTACCCTATGACCCAGCAGTTGCACTCCTGGGTATTCACCCCAAAGACACAGATGTAGTGAAAAGAAGGGCCATATGCACCCCAACGTTCATAGCAGCAATGTCCGCAATAGCCAAACCGTGGAAAGAGCCGAGATGCCCTTCAACAGATGAAGGGATAAAGAAGATGTGGTCCATATACACAATGGACTATTACTCAGCCATCAGAAACGATGAATACCCAACTTTTACATCAACATGGATGAGACTGGAGGAGATGATGCTAAGTGAAATAAGTCAAGCAGAGAAAGTCAATTATCATATGGTTTCCCTTATCTGTGGAACATAAGGAATAGCTTGGAGGACATTAGGAGAAGGAAGGGAAAAATGAAGGGGGGGGAATCGGAGGGAGAGATGAACCACGAGAGACTATGGACTCTGAGAAACAAACTGAGGATTTTAGAGGGGAGGGGGGTGGGGGGATGGGTTAGCCCGGTGATGGGTATTAAGGAGGGCACGTACTGCACGGAGCACTGGGTGTTATATGAAAACAATGAATCGTGGATCACTACGTGGGAAACTAATGATGTATTGTATGGTGACTAACATAATATAACAAAGTAAAATTTAAAAAATTAAAAAAAAATGGAATGACAATTGGAAAAGGACCCTCCATGTCTACTACGCAAGGAACTGGATATGAGAAATAAGTTTCAGAAGATTGGTTAAGTGAGTATAACAAATACAATGGAAGAATGATTCTCAGAGACTATGCTTGGAATCTTGATCTAGAAGTTGAAGCTCTTTTGAATATTAAAAAAAAAAATAGATAAAAACAGACTCTGCCTACCCAACTACCAGAGTGGCATGCATTACAAAATGTGTATTTATGCCATTTAATGTGCTGATGAGACATTCTGCCCAGTACCCCCTGAACTCTGTGCCACTCAGCACTTACTTGTGCCACTTATCTGAACAGTCTAACATTAAGTAGCGATTACTCACAGTAGAAAGAACTAAATTCCTATGTAACACAGAGAGTCTCTTGGCTATGTCTTTATTAAAAAAAATAAATACAAGTCCAAAATTTATAGCAGACATTGCAAAAATGGCACTGGGGCTGCTAATACGTACTTGGGGGTAAATGGAACCACCTTCCCAGCCTCTCTAGACAAGCAGACCTCTGTGAGAGTGAATTGGTTGGGAAGCACAGGACTCCCATTTATCCTGTCTGAAAATTAGGATTAGTGGACTTTCCACTGACTCTCCTGATGACAGCTTCTAATTTCCCCCGTGAATCTGTCTGTCTCGAATGGCTCATGTGCTATTTATCTTCATCTGCATTTGTACTACATTTCTGAATTCATGAATTACAATTACTTTATTCGAGTGGGAAGGGATTCTATGGAGAGTTAAATTCATAAAACCAACCTGAGGCCTCTTTTTTTCCTCAAAAATGTACACTTTTTAAATTCAAAGAACTTTTTCCTTACTTTACCAGGGCTGGGGGCAACCAACTACAAGTTGGTACATTCTGTTATTTAATTATTTGGCTTCCTAATTTCTTCTGAAGCATATTTTAATGTATGGGGTAAAATTAAACAGCGTGAGTTTACTTTATTCCATACTTGCTTGTCTTGAGTATTTGAAATGTAAATATTTTCACACAAGAGCATTGTAGGGTTAATACAAGTGGAAGTCTTTATCTCATTTTATTTATTTTTTTAAAAGATTTTATTTATTTATTTGACAGAGAGAGAGAGACAGTGAGAGAGGGAACACAAGCAGGGGGAGTGGGAGAGGGAGAAGCAGGCTTCCTGCTGAGCCGGGAGCCCGATGCAGGGCTCCATCCCAGGACCCTGGGATCATGACCTGAGCCGAAGGCAGACACTTAATGACTGAGCCACCCAGGCGTCCTTTTTTTATCTCATTTTAATAAGCACTTATGGAATTCCCTACTATCTGCCGGGCACTGGAGGTATAAAAATAAGGACACTTTCTGGTACCTCAAAATCTTTACAATCCAGAGACAGAAAAGCACACCAGTATAGAACTGTGTCATCTGTACTGTGAGACCAGGAGGCAGCTACAACAGTAAGCCTCACGGTACAAGAGGGCGGAAAAAGGTCCCTAGCACAGTCCTCAAGTGTTGCCTTCGTCTGGGTTGCTGTAACAAAATACCACAAACAGGTGGCTTATAAACAACAGAAATTTGTTTCTCACAGTCTAGAACCTGAGAAGTCCAGGATCAAAGCACTGGCCAACTTAGGGGCTACTGAGAGCCTGCTTCCTGGTTCCTAGACAGTGGTCTTCTCACTATGTCCTCACATGGTGGAAGGGGCAAGGCAGCTCTCTGGGCTCCGTTTTACAAGGCACCGGTCCCATTCCTGTGGGCTCATTCTCCTGAATGACCTAATCACCTGCCAAAGTCCTCACCTCCTAATAACATTACCTTAGCGGTTAGTATTTCAACATACAGATTTTTGGGGGACCCAGACATTTGATCTATACAAACATTATCTGGGAAGCAAACCCAGGGATGGCCACACCCGAGTAGAGCATTTACATTCATTTCTTGTGACTGCCATAACAAAGTACACAAACTAGATGACTTAAAATCACAGAAATTTACTTTCTCAGATTTCTGGAAGTTAGAAATCCAAAACCAAGGTGTTGGCATTCTCTCCCTGAAGGCTCTAGAAAGGAATCCTACTTTGCCTCATCTCACCTGTAGTGACTACTGGCAATCCTTGGTCTTCCTTGGCTTATAGCTACATCACTGCTTCTGTTGTCACATACCCTTTATTGTCACATAGCTTTCTTCCCTGTGTGTGTCTTTGTCTCCAAATCTCCATCTGCTCGTAAAGACACCATTCATTTGGTTTAGGGCCCACCCTAATCCAGTATAACTTCATCTTAATTTGATTGCATCTGCAAATACCTTATTTCCAAATAACACAGTCACAGTCACCTGGGGTTAGGACGTCAACATATCTCTTGGGAGGATAGAAGTCAATCCACAACGGTACTGTAGAGAGAGTAGGAGTTAGCGAGGTAAAGAAGAGGTGATGTGTCTATGTGCAAAGGCACAGGGGTGAGAGGGAGTTTGGATCTGTAATGAGCTGAAACAGGTGGGGCTTGTCTTGTGAGCACCCAGTATGCCCCATCTGTTACACATCTGCTAGGTCATGCCACCACCTAACCATTTTCTCTTTCTCCTTAACGGCAATCATGTTTTTTTTGTCCTTAGCACTTTCCCTTTAGGGACTTTGTAGGCTATTGGTTATTGGCTGAATAGGTTACTGACTGATTAACCTGATTCTTTTGTGATAGGATCTTAAAATGGATACTAGTGGATTAATGTATTTACCCCTGTGAGGTGATGCCAATATCTTTTAATAGTACTTTCTAAAGCTAAAAGAGGGATTATGATTAAATAACAGAGGAGAAGACATTTTGCTAAAGAATTGCCATTGTGTTTCTTCAATCATTTCCTCTGCCAATCATTCCTCCCACCCCAATACTCCTTAAAGAATCTTCCCCCATTGCCCTCACTAAATGGGCAGCCAGCCCAATGGGTGCCTGGGCCCAGATAGCCAATTAGAGTCTCTCTTACAAGAATTTCGATTTGGGACTCAGGGGCTCTAGTGAGTCTGTGACAGCCTTAGAACAGGAAATGATGCAAAGCTAAGGCCCGTAGCCATGTTTGGCCTGTGAATCTCAAAACATGGGAAGCCAATCTGCAGAGAGTAAAACTAAGTATAAACATTGAAAGTAGCAAAGATGAGAGATCATAGGGTCCTAGAGATACAGAGATCTTTTCCAGAGGTGGTTCCATTCTTTTGTGAGACCAGACTGTGCTTCTTGCCCTTAAGTCTTTAAATACACACACACACACACACACACACACACACACATCTTTTTCCTAAGCTCACTGGAGTGAATTTCGGTCTCTTATAACCGAACAATCACTGTCTGGACAATCCTTAACCTCCTTAACTACCTATGTCTGGAACTGGCTCTGAGTGGGCCCCCTAAATCCTGAAATCTTTAGCCATGCCGCAGTTCTGTCCCTCCTCCTATGGAATGTAGACCCTCCTCGGCTGCTGCCTAGGAGGCTGTTTTGTTCATACCACATCCCTTCTCCATCTTTGTGCAAAAATGTTAACTCACTTGGGAGAACAGAAGCAAGACCTTTGCAGATAGATAAAGGTCTCACTAATATAACATACTAGTCTTAATGTTATATATTAGTATTATAAGTATCATGTGTATATTTCTATTTCTTCCAGAAAACAACCCTTTTTATTGCTAAAAAAAATGACTTCAAGGGCCTACACCAATGACTTCAGAGTGAATTATTATCTTACTTTATACCTTCCTTAAATGAAGCCTGCAAGATTAATTGCATCCTTGAATGTTACTATATTGAAGTATATTTACTTTGCTTTGGTCTTCTAGAAATATGGTATGAGTCATGTCCTACAAACTTAAACCTAAAAGAAACATGTGAAGTGGCAAATACACAGCATCTAACAGATAAGTGATTTATAAAGAGATTTGCACATAGTTATCAGGGCTTTTCACCTGAGACAAGAACATTTTGATGATGTAAAGAACAAAATTGAGTCCTCTCTGACAGAGCTGGCTATCTTCTGTCTTAGAACTGCAGTAGGGTGGTAAAAGTAAATTATGGATAAAATCTATCTGACAAAACTACATTTTGTGCTGAAGAATCAGTGTGATTAAACTGTCATCCTGTGGAGAAGAGTTCAGGTCCAAGAAATCTCTTAATTTGCAGCATATTGTCCACTCCCAGATTCTTTTTCCCTTCTTGAACATTCTGTCGATTCACAACCCCAAAAGTCCAGTCTGCTTCACTATAGTCTGTTCCTTGAGGAAGTCAGCGGAGGTTAGGCTGCATGCAATTGGACAACTCTTTTACGTGCCCCCTTTCTCACCCTTAGTTCCTCTGGCTAGTCCTTAAATAGTTGGATCTGTTCCCAGTCCCTGGAGGGTTGGGATAGGAGACAGCAGAAGAAGACATGTCCATTGACCTCAGGGGTTTTCCTTCCCTCCCAACCTGTAAGCCACTAGAGGAATTAAGATAGATAGTTTTGGAGATCTAGAACTTCCTTAGAAAGCATCTGAGTGGCTCCACAACGTGTGATTGAACTGGGACCTTAGTGTCATGTCTATTCTAGTGATACTCTTTACTCTGACTCAGTCCACCCCCATCCTATGCCCAGTATACAAACAAAAGTAGAACGGGAATAAGTGATATTATTATCTCTCGCATTCCTTCCCATCTTTATCCCCAAGAATTCGCACATAGTGGCATTCAGTTGTGTTTATTAGATTTGTGAATGATTTTTCCATAGACTCATGATTGCATTCATCCTCTTTTTCTCTGACTATTCTTAAATATGGCTGCCTTTCAGACTCCTCTGGCAGCATTCTGAACCTGGTCATTCCTGCATGTCTTCCAGCTCTATCTAGACTTAGTCCTCAACTACCCCTGCTCCTTCAGTTTAGTTAAGGAGTCCCTGGTGTAGCTTGTGGCCCCACTGAATCCCATCCAAGTGAAAAGAGATTCCTATAGCTGATTTCTCAAGAGGCTTTGGTTTACAACCAGTTTAGTTCAGAGATAGTTTCTTAAACTTTGGTTTAAGATAAAATTAGATCAGCTTTCAGGCTCAGGAATGGAAAAATAAGCAGATGGTTATTCTATTCAATTCTTTTTCATGCTATTCTTCCATTCTGAGTAGACTGAGGTAGTAATCAAGAGCAAAGGTAGAGCAAAATTGTGGAATTTTGGAAATTCTATTTCCAAAAATGGAAAAGCATGGAAAAAAAAAAACCCTAATCTTTCTAAGTTCTTTTTTGAAAAGTGTACATCTTTGGGAAAACTGTAATAAGAGTTACCATATTGAGGTCTTACCACATCCAGGTACTATGCTAAAGCCTTTACTACAATATTCTCCCCTGTAATCTGCACAAAGCTTGATAAATTAGGCACCATTATCACTCTCCAGTTTTACAAATTTGAAAGCTTAGGTTCAGAGATTAAATAATTTACTCAAAGCCTGTCCAGCTATTTCATATAATTCCATGAGTATATTACCACTGGTGTAGGTAAGTGGCTACACTGTCCTATTCAGGGGATGCCATTCATATAGACTATAATGTGATTATGTTCCTGGAGGTGAACAAGGTAGCTCCCTGTCCACAGCAATAAGGAGTAGAATCAGAGCTTGAACCCTAGGTCAGCTTGACTTCAAAACCCAGGCTCATCACCACTGAGCTATACTGAGATAAACATTTGGGTTTTAGAAATATGATCTATCATTTTATTGAGCAATTAGAGGGACAAATGGGGATGTATTATATTACAGTTGCAGGTGTTAGCGATTTTTTGTAACACTTAATAAAGGACCCTAGGTCTTTTGGAGCAGAGCCATTTCAGGCTTAATGACAATCAGTGGTGGAAACATCTATTTGACCAAATTGGAGGCCAGAGGAGGTCAATAAATACAACTAAAAAGGATTCTTAAGTGAATTTGGGTTTATAGTTGTTTGGGATATATATGGGTGACACCTTTCTCCACCGTGGGAAGATAACAACAATCGTATTCTATATCCATCAAGCATTTTACAGACTCTTTTTTTTAAAGCAATCTCCAAGCCCAACGTGAGGCTTGATTGAACTCATAACCCTAAGATCAAGAGTTGCATGCTCTACTGACCGAGCCCACCGGGTGCCCCTATCCATTAAGCATTTTAAAAAGCCAATGTTTATAATGGAAAATCAGAAGGAATCTAAATGTCAAACAAGAAAATTACTTAATAAGCTATGATATGTCTACTCAATGGAATTGTATATTATCACTGTGTAAAAGATATATGTATGAAAAAAACAGTGGAAGGGAATACACACACAAAAATGATAACAATTGTTGTATAAGGGTAGTGGCATTATTGTATATGGTTCATTTTGCCATTGTTTTTACTTTCTATTGGTTCTGTATTTACATTTTTTAAAAATTTAAAATTTACATTTAAAAAAAGCAAAAATAATTTTAAGGTATATTTTGCATATGAGAGAAATATAATTGAACTTTAAACATTTGCTTACCAGCCCAATTTTCCTCCAAAAACAAGAAAAAATATCAAGTCAGAATTGTCCATTACCTAGAGTCATCCCACACTCTTGCAATTTAAACAATCTAGTCAGCATAATGGCCCGTTCTTCTAAAGATCACTGTCCTTATAAGCACACTGTACACCATAAATTATTGTAATTTGTGAAATGGAGTACAACTGTGAGACTGTGCATGCCTTCTGAGCATCCATTAGGGAAAATATTGATAATTACTCTGTACACAATTTGTAATTTGATTTATGAAACTGGTACTTCAGTGAATTTTTGTTTTTTAAACCCCCATTTTGCAAATACTGTATTCTGGAGTCACAGCCCATCATGTTCCAAAAGGTACTGAATTGCCAAGAAGCACACCTCATCACAAAGTTGACCATTTTTAAGAAGCAATTGAAAGACAAAAGAAAATTCTGTCTTACTCTATGATGATCGGCATCAGTGCTGGACACTTGTGGTTTTCAATTAGGGATTTTTCCTCAAAACCTGAATCATGAAAGTAGTGAGCCCAGGGCAAAATGAATCAGTCTTAGCCTTCCAAGTAATGATATATCAACTCTCCTTTCTATTCCTTTTTGGTGGCTTTCCACGCAAGTAAGTGTTACTGGTAAATAGCAAGAACCTCCAGAAGGCAACCTTTGTCTTCTCTTGGCCTCAGGGTCACAGGTAGAGGTGGGAGAGAGTAGAAAGTAAGAACGTTACAACAAGAGGTACAACTGTGGTTGAAATATCAACATCATTTTTAGCACTTGCTCTTGTTGCCACCTCCACTGGAGCTGTCCTCAACTTGGATGGAGTGCATGTGCAGGCAGATGTAGGACCTAGAGTCAGTGGCCTGGCTTTAAAGCCAGGATTCCTTGCTTTCCAAGCATGTGGCCTCAGGTATGCTACTCAACTCCTCATCTCTGTAACAGAGCTGTTGCTTTAAAGGAATAGAAGTGTGAAAGTATTTTGTAAAGCACTGACTGTCCTTTCCCCGCTTGCACACTATTCTAGTACATAATGGCCTGTCTCAGTCTACTGTGCCTTTTTAAGCAGCTTCCTCAGATTTTCCGTCTTGCTTTCATTCTCTCTGGCACTCACACTTCTGGCTTTGGGTCCTTCTGGTTCTGGCATCCAATCATAGTCCCTTTGGTCCAGAGTTCACTTCCAACTTGGCTATTAGCTGTGTACACATCCCTGACTTAGGTGTCTACCTTGGCCCCAATAAACTTCTCTTCCAGGCTCTGGCCTGGCTCGGGGATCCTTCTCCCCTTTTGCAGCCATTCTCATCCCACCAAGGGACATGTGGAGGGCACCAATCACCAAGGAAGGTAGGGAATTCAAGAAGAGCAGGTTTATAAGGAGAGAGGGCTGAAAAATATTCCAATATGGTTAGACCATGTTGAATTGGAAATGCCTCCAGGCCCCCCAAATAGAGATATTTAGAAAGCTGTTGGAACTGGAAATACAGATTGGGAAGTCATAACCCTATGAGGGAGAGTATGTCAAATAAGAAGAAGGAGAAAAGAGGGCAAGAGAGATGGTCAAGTAAAGTAAGAACCAAAATATGCTCCTTGGATTGACTCTGCTAGGTCACAAGTAAACTTAGCAAGCGCAATTTCCAAGAAGTAAGATAAATGTGGCTATATTACCGTGGGATCAATAAATTGGGGGGAGGAACATGTCTTTAGTCAATTGCCTGCAGCTATCTGTTGGTTTAATGTGCCAGCCGGTCGTTGTGGCCGGGGCAGGAAAAGTGCACCGTGTTCTTTACAGAAAATGGAAAGGTGGTGGTGGCAGGACTTAGGATATTTGGAAAAGCTCACCTCAAGATTTAAAGGAAATTCATGATACCTGCATTATTCATATCAAATTCTAAACCATAGCAAACCTTTTGCATACACGGTGATTTTTTTTTTTTTTTTTTTGACATATTTGCAAGACTCAAAGAATTCAAATCAAGAAAAACTTTCTGGAACTTTTAACTCTGGCCTTATCAGAAAATAGGAAAATCCTAAATTCTTCATGGTTTTTCTGAAAGCATGATGGTGTATGTGAATGTGTATAGGTATATAGGGGATGGTATAGGTGGGCGATGGAGACGTGGAGAGGGTAAGTATAAGCACTTGCCAGCTCTTTTGAGTTCAGTAGGGATGCTAATTATGTGTCATTTCCAAAGGAGGAGGAAATGTATTGTATTCCTCAAGGAGAGGAGAACATGGAACAGAATCTGTGATATTATCTGAAAATACCTCTACCCGAGTTAGAGGGTTAGATGAGTGTAACTCTTGTCTCTGGGTAACCCGTTAGTGACAAGGAGGACCCTTGGCTGCCTTTCCATTAGGAACTGGTCAAAGAAGCAACTATGTTAGGACTGTGAGCCGTTGTGTCCGAAATAAACTCAGACAGCCAGTTCTGTCTTCTATAGCTTGATGCAGTTTCCTATAGTCATCTCTCTTGGAAATCACCAAAATAGTGACACTGATTTATAATCTGTAACAGTTCAGGAGATCCACTTCCCACAGTCGGAGTTTCTTCCTGATTGAACAGAGAGAACTGAGGAGGTAAAAGGCAGAAGCTGTATTCATTATTTAAAAAAAAAAAATTCTAAGGGCAAAATCAGTGATTCATTCTTTCTGGGACTCTGGGTATTCAATATTGCAATGTTATATTTAGGGGTTCAGTGAGAATAATCACTAAAGTATTTCCTGTGAGGGAAGTATAGCAAAGAAGTTTCCAGTTTTTTACAAAGTCCTGCCCAAGAAGTTTCATTAAACAAATACGCTTATTTACAAGGGACCAAAATAAATTCCTAAATAAGTTGTCTAGTGGAGGCATCGTTAATCTCTGTCCTGGCTCAGAGGCTCTGGAGTTGCGCCATCTAAACTCTTTTGTTGTTGTGTGGGGGTGCCCTGAGATGTTGAGAGGGAGACTGCCCTCTCAGAGTATGGTCTTGTGAAGTCTAGGGACACGGACGCGTGTCAGTCCTGGTTTGCAGCCTCTGTAGCAGTGCTAGTGATGACACAGCATTGAAAGGGACGAGGTCCCTGGGCATAGATTGCCCATGCCTGCGAGGCCATGCTTGCGGGAATGAAGTGGTGCCAAGGATGATGACTCCCTCCCTCCCCATTTGTGAGCCCCTCAGGGTTTCCTTTATGGCTTCATATACCTTACCTGGGGTGCAGGAGCCCAAGAAGCCTCCTACCTAGAAAGTTCTCACAGTCTCTCCTCTAGGGCATTGCTGCTTTTCACTTCTCCCCTCCTCCCACCCTACCCAGGTAAGAGGAAATATTTTCTTGCCTGGAAGAAAACTTCTACTTCCTGCCTGCTTTTAAAAAAACATTTTGTCTATAGATACAAATTCCTTTTCTTTTAAGTCTTCTGGAAAAACAAACCCAGAGCCATAATCAAAGCCAGTTCCCCTTTTCACACAGGGCAAAGACAACTTAAACTTGAAACCCTTCAAGAGCAGTAAAAAAAAGAAAGGAAAAACAAAACAGCTAATTGCCATGTTAAAGCAACTTGTTTATATCCTGCAATGTAGCAAAAATCTAATTTCTGTGTTTTGTCAGGGTTGAAGTTGATGGAAGACCCAAATTAACAGGTTATTTAAGAAAAAAAAAAGACACATTACTGAAAAACGTGCTTAGACTGATTGGTCTTATGCAAGCAAACATGCGAAGTATGGATTCAATATTTTCCCTTTACAACTCACAGGGAGGCATTATTCTGGCTTTCTTGAGTGTGAATTTGAGTTAAAAGTCTCTATTTGACTCACCTCTGTGGTCTTTTTACATCAATATGTTAAAAGGTCAGGGGCGCCTGGGTGGCTCAGTCGTTAAGCATCTGCCTTCAGCTCAGGTCTTGATCGTGGGGTCCTGGGATTGAGCCCCACATCGGGCTCCCTGCGCTGCAGGAAGCCGGCTTCTCCCTCTCCCACTCCCCCTGCTTGTGTTCCCTCTCTCGCTGTGTCTCTCTCTGTCAAATAAATAAATAAAATCTTTAAAAAAAAAAGATGTTAAAAGGTCAGATTTGGAGTTACTAAGCCTTGGTACACCTCTTTCATTTGCTGAGTCCAAAGGTTTGGGCAGGAAGGATCAAATACTATTTAGACTAAACATAAAATGTGAGCGCTTGATGGAAGAGACCTCATTCTGGTGTCTCACCTGCTTTAATATTGATTCAATAGCAAAATTCATCTTTAATATTTAGAAAGTCAACATCTGATTTTGATAGTAGGATCTGGAGCCCCGTGTGCTCTCTCTCATAAGTGTGCTCTGCTTCCAACTGACATACTTTTTTTCATAGGTCAATTCACATGTTCCATTTTAGGCAGGCATCAAGGAAGAAAGAGATAACACATTTCACTTTCATTGTGTCAAAAATTCTTATCAAGAGCGTTTTCACATTGTTGAGCAGAATAAAAGGGATGCCATTTTTCAGAACTCAAGAGGACTGGATTTCCACCCTGAACACTCTTGCTGTTTGACCCTAAGGAATACATGTGATATCTTTATTGTATAAATGAGGATATTGACCCTTATGGTGGTTCAATAAGATGCCATAAGTCACACATAATTTCGGGGCTGTGACTTGAATTTAGCTCTGTTTGATGAAAGTAAGAGAGAAAGAGGGAGAGCAAAAGATATATCTGTATATCTATTTAGAGAGACATAAATGTAGAAATAGATATAGGCCTATATTAATCTGTGATGGTTAAATTTCTGTGTCAATTTAAAAGCATGTTTTGGGATGAGATTAACATTCAAATTGGTGAACATTGAGTAAGGAGATTGCTCTTCCATAACGTAGGTAGGCCTCATAAAATCAGTTGAAGGCCTAAATAGAACAAAAAGATTAACCTCCCAGAGCAGAGGGAGTTCTCCAGGCAGACTGCCTTCAGACTTCATCTGCCCCATGGCTCTCCTGGGCTTCAGGCCTGGGGGCCCTTACTATAGATTTGGACTTGCCTGCCTCCATAATCACATGAGCCATGTCTTTAAAATAAATCTCTTTCCTATGATTGTCCAGGGATTGGTATTAAGGAATCTGGGTGATGGGGACATGGACAATCACTATACTGTCCTTTTTTACTTTTGTATGTGTTTGAAATTTCCCAAAATACAAAGATTTTTGTTGTTGTTGTTGTTATTTTTAATTAGTCACCATTTTGGGTGATGGTATTTTCCCCTTATACTTTTCTATCTTTTCCACTCTTACACAATAATAGAGATTTACTTTAAATAATGGGAAGAATACTTTTTGGCAAGGAATAAGATGAAAAATTAGTCACTGCCTAAAATATGTATATAGGCACACATTCTATTGGTTCTGTTTCCCTGAAAAACCCTAATGCAACGTCTATATAGCTAGGTACAGATTTATCAAAAGAGAGGAAAATGAACAATTGGAAGAGGTTTCACAGAGATGATTGTGACACTGAGATTATGGGTCACCAGCCATGGGAATAGCTGCTCCAATGTGTGAAAGATAAAGACCAATTTTTTTATATTAATTTATTTAACTTTTTAAAAAATGTATTTTATTTTATTATGTTATGTTAGTCACCACACATCATTAGTTTTGATGTAATGATCCATGATAAATTGTTTTTGTATAACACCCAGTGCTCCATGCAGTACGTGCCCTCTTTAATACCCATCACCAGGCTAAACCAACCCCCCACCCCCCTCCCCTCTAAAATCCTCAGTTTGTTTCTCAGAGTCCATAGTCTCTCATGGTTCATCTCCCCCTCCGATTTCCCCCCCTTCACTTTTCCCTTCCTTCTAATGTCCTCCAAGCTATTCCTTATGTTCCACAGATAAGGGAAACCATATGATAATTGACTTTCTCTGCTTGACTTATTTCACTTAGCATCATCTCCTCCAGTCCCATCCATGTTGATGTAAAAGTTGGGTATTCATCATTTCTGATGGCTGAGTAATAGTCCATTGTGTATATGGACCACATCTTCTTTATCCCTTCATCTGTTGAAGGGCATCTCGGCTCTTTCCACGGTTTGGCTATTGCGGACATTGCTGCTATGAACGTTGGGGTGCATATGGCCCTTCTTTTCACTACATCTGTGTCTTTGGGGTGAATACCCAGGAGTGCAACTGCTGGGTCATAGGGTAGCTCTATTTTTAATTTTCTGAGGCACCTCCACACTGTTTTCCAAAGTGGCTGTACCAACTTGCATTCCCACCAACAGTGTAAGAGGGTGCCCCTTTCTCCACAACCTCTCCAACATTTGTTGTTTCTTGCCTTGTCAATTTTTGCCATTCTCACTGGTGTAAGGTGGTATCTCAGTGTGGTTTTGATTTGAATTTCCCTGATGGCTAATGATGAACATTTTCTCATGTGTCTGTTAGCCATTTGTATGTCTTCTTTGGAGAAGTGTCTGTTCATGTCTTCTGCCCATTTTTTGACTTGATTATTTGTTTTCTGGGTGCTGAGTTTGAGAAGTTCTTTATAGATCTTGGATACCAGCCCTTTATCTGTAGTGTCATTTGCAATTATCTTCTCCCATTCTGTGGGTTGCCTCTTTGTTTTGTTGACTGTTTCCTTTGCTGTGCAGAAGCTTTTTAACTTGACAAAGTCCCACAAGTTCATTTCTGCTTTTGTTTCACTAGCCTTTGGAGATGTATCTTGAAAGAAGTTGCTGTGGCTGATGTCAAAGAGGTTACTGCCTGTGTTCTCCTCTAGGATTTTGATGGATTCCTGTTTCACACTGAGGTCTTTCATCCATTTTGAGTTTATCTTTGTGTATGGTCTTAGAGAGTAGTCGAGTTTCATTCTTCTGCATGTGGCTGTCCAGTTTTCCCAGCACCATTTATTGAAGAGACTGTCTTTTTTCCGTTGCATATTTTTTCCTGCTTTGTCGAAGATTATTGGACCATAGAGTTGAGGGTCCATATCTGGGCTCTCCATTCTGTTCCATTGGTCTATATGTCTGTTTTTGTGCCAGTACCATGCTGTCTTGGTGACCACTGCTTTGTAATAGAGCTTGAAATCAGGCAACGTGTTGCCCCCAGCTTTGTTTTTCTTTTTCAACATTTCCTTGGCGATTCGGGGTCTTTTCTGATTCCATACAAGTTTTAGGATTGTTTGTCCCAGCACTTTGAAAACTGTCATTGGAATTTTGATCGGGATGGCGTTGGAGGTATAGATTGCTCTGGGTAGCGTAGACATTTTAGCAATGTTTATTCTTCCGATCCATGAGCATGGAATGTTTTTCCATCTTTTTCTGTCTTCTTCAATTTCTTTCATGAGTGTTCTGTAGTTCCTAGAGTATAGATCCTTTACCTCTTCGGTTAGGTGTATTCCGAGGTATCTTATGGTTTTTGGTGCTATTGTAAATGGAATCGTTCCTCTAATTTCTCTTTCTACAGATGCATTGTTAGTGTATAAGAAAGCAACTGATGTCTGTGCATTGATTTTGTATCCTGCCACATCACTGAATTGCTGTATGAGTTCTAGTAATTTGGGGGTGGAGTCTTCTCCTTTTTGATGGGGTCTTTGCCTGGTTTGGGGATTAAGGTAATGCTGGCCTCATAGAATGAGTCTGGAAACTTTCCTTCCGTTTCTATTTTTTGAAACAGCTTCAGGAGAATAGGTATTATTTCTTCTTTGAATGTTTGGTAGAATTCCCCACGGAGTCAGGCTCTGGACTCTTGTTTTTTGGGAGGCTTTTGATCACTGCTTCAACGTCGTTACTGGTTATTGGCCTATTCAGGTTTTCGGTTTCTTCCTGTTTCAGTCTTGGCAGTTTATAGGTTTCCAGGAAGGCATCCCTTTCTTCCAGGTTGCCTAATTTATTGGCATATAGTTGTTGATAATAATTTCTAATAATTGTTTCTAGTTCCTTGGTGTTAGTCGTGATCTCTCCCCTTTCACTCATAATTTTAGTAATTTGGGTCCTTTCTGTTTTCTTTTGGGTAAGTCTGGCCAGTGGTTTAGCGATCTTACTAATTCTTTCAGAGAATCAGCTTCTAGTTTCGTTGATCTGATCTACTGTGTGTTTGGTTTCTAATTCATTGATCTCTGCTCTAATCTTAATTATTTCTCTTCTAATGCATGGCTTAGGCAGCGTTTGTTGCTTTTTCTCTAGTTCTTTAAGGTGTAGAGTTAGTTGGTGGATTCGGGATTTTTCTATTTTTTGGGGTGAGGCTTGGATGGCTATGCATTTCCCCCTTAGGACCGCCTCTGCAGTATCCCATAGGTTTTGGACCGATGTGTTTTTGTTCTCATTGGTTTCCATGAATTGTTTAAGTTCTTCTTGGATTTCCTGGTTGACCCAAACATTCTTGAGCAGAGTGGTCTTTAGCTTCCAAGTGTTTGAATTTGTTCCAAATTTTTTCTTGTGATTGAGTTCCAGTTTTAAAACATTATGGTCTGAGAATATGCAGGGAATAATCTCAGTCTTTTGGTATCAGTTGAGACCTTATTTGTGACCCAGTGTGTGGTCTAGTCTGGAGAAATTTCCATGTGTGCTCAAGAAGAATGAGTATTCTGTTGTTTTAGGGTGGAATGTTCTGTATATATCTCTGAAGGCCATCTGGTCCAGTGTGTCACTCAAAGCTCTTGTTTCTTTGTTGATTTTCTGCTTAGATGATCTGTCTATTCCTGAGAATGGAGTATTGAGGCCTCCTACAATTAACCTATTGTTATCAATATGACTCTTTATTTTGGTTAACAGTTGGCTTATGTAGATCGTTGCTCCCATGTTGGGGGTGTAGATATTTATAATTATTTGATCTTCTTATTGGATAGACCCTTTAAGAATAATATAGTGTCCTTTTGTGTCTCTAACTACAGTGTTTAGTTTAAAATCTAATTTGTCTGATATAAGAATTACTACCCCAGCATTCTTTTGAGGTCCGTTAGAATGGAAGATGGATCTCTATCCCTTCACTTTCAGTCTGGATGTATCTTTAGGTTCAAAATGAGTCTCTTGTAGACAGCATATGGATGGGTCCTGTCTTTTTATCCAATCTGCAACCCTGTGCCGTTTTATGGGAGCATTTAGGCTATTCACGTTGAGAGTGATTATTGAAAGATATGAATTAATTGTCATCATGTTGCCTGTGAAGACCTTGTTTTTATAGATTGTCCTTGTAAATTTCTATATTACTCTTGGGGTCTTTCTCCTTTTATCGAACCCTCCTTAATATTTCTTGCAGGGCCGGCTTAGTGGTCACATATTCTTTCAGTTCCTGCTGGTCTTGGAAGCTCTGCACCTCTCCATCCATTCTAAATGACAGCCTTGCCGGATAAAGTATTCTTGGCTACATGTTCTCTCGTTTAGTACCCTGAATATGTCTTGCCAGGCCTTTCTGGCTTGCCAGGTCTCTGTGGATAGGATTCTGATGTTCCTCCCTCTGCATATAAGGAATCTCTTCCCCTAACTGCCCTTAGGATGGTTTCCTTGGTTCTAAGATTTGCGAGTTTTACTATTACCTGCCGGGGTGTTGGCCTGTTTTCCTTGATCTTGGGAGGGGTCCTCTCTGCCTCTAGGACGCGAATGTTTGTTTCATTCCCTCGATTAGGGAAGTTCTCAGCTATGATTTGCTCAAATATATCTTCTAGTCCTTTCTCTCTCTCCACCCCCTCAGGGATTCCAATAATTCTGACAGTGGAACGTTTCATGGTGTCACTTATTTCTCTGATTCTATTTTCATCTCAGATTCCAGATTCTGAGTTGTTTTTCCCTGGCCTCCTCTTTTCCCTTTTTATCTGTTATTTGGTCTGCTAGGTCACTAATTCATTCTTCTGCCTCACTTACCCTAGTTGTTAGATTATCTAGATTAGATTGGATCTCATTGATAGCATTTTTAAGTTCTGCCAATTCAGCTTTCATTTCTGCCCTTAGAGACTCTATGTTGCTATTAATTGATTTCTCCATTCTACCTATTGTCTTCACAATTGCTAGTCTGAATTCCATCTCCGACATCTTGGTTATATCTGAATCCATTTGTAAATCTGTGGCATAAGTCATAGTCTCTGAGTCTTTCCTATTTTGGGGGTTCCTCCTAGTCATTCTGTTGAGGGGTGGTTGAGGGAATGTATAGAGTCCAAATTATTGACCATAACCCAAGCAAGATGCACCTGTTTTCTAGGGACCCTAGGGTTGCTGGCCTCCTGTTTTCCCAGCCTGTCTTCTGGGAGAGGGGCCTGCCACGCTGGTACTCAGGCAACTGTGTTTGGGTGGAGTTGCCCTGCCCCCTCTGGTGGGGATGGGCTCAGTGAAAACCGGTTTTGGGGGGCTTTTGTTCTCTGGCGGCTTTCACTGGTGGCTTTCCACATGTCTTCCGAGAGTCAGAGCAGAAGAGACCATTTCCAACCCTCTGCCTCAGAGCAGAGAGATCACAGTCTGTTCTTCAGTGAGCTCTCCAGGCCACATTATCTCTGTTTCTGTCTGTGCTGCTATAAACTGCAGCATCCTGGGTTGTGTACCCCTCAGCAGTGCTCCTAGTCCTCGCCTCCAGCTGGGGCTCGTCTCTGCCCTTTGTGCTTCTAAAACTGTCAGCTGCCCCCAGTTTGCACGCGCAGCCCCACCACTCTGGGTTTCCTTCTGGGGGACTGCCTTAAAGTCCTTCCCTGCCGCTATAGTTCTGCAAGTCTGTGCCCTGTCCCCAGAGTGGGAGGCTATCACTCACTGGCGGTGTAGGATCCCCACGGCCAGGCTCCCTCCTGCTGCTGTTTATCCTCCCATATCTGCCCGGGGAAGCACGGCTCCCCACTTCATACCTAGAAACAAATTGCCTGCGATATTCTGTTTGTAGAGATTCAGATCTATCTTCTTACATCACAGGCTGATTTCGTGGGTGTTCAGAGTGATCTGGTATAAATCCAGCTCAATTCCAGGGACTGGTTGGAATAGGGTCCCCTACTCCTCTGCCATCTTTTCCCCCCTCTCCCATTTGTCATTCCATTTTTGATGAGTATCCTAATCCAGGTCAAGAATTGGTTTAGAAATGCGTATGTACCAAAATTCTGGCCAATGAGATGTAAGAGAAGTTTGCTGCAGGAGGGCGGGGAGCAGTGTGGTGGTGGCGGTGGTGGTGCTTATTCTAGGAAATATGTCCTTGCTTCTAACAGAGAGACAGAAGGGATGATTCCTTTTCTGCTTTTGGACATTGCTTGGTCTGAATGTAAGGCCTGGAACTACTGCAGGCATCTTGCTGCTTGAGGAAGAAAGCCTCACCAAGATGGCAGAAGAGAGGAATGAAGGAACTTGGGCCTTCAGTGACATCTTTCAGCCAATAAATCAAAGAACTCTGAGGTCTTCTCCACTTGGAAACTTTCCATTGGTATTAAGTAATACATTTCCTCATTATTTAAGCCAGGTTTTATGTTAGTTGCATCTGAAGGCAGTCAAACTTCTATACTCTGCTTAAATTCCATTGAAGAGATGACAGGCCAGTGAGTCAGCTGTAAGTCAGTGGCTGAGTCACCACCTGTAGTGGGCATGTCTTTTTCAGCCTAAGCCTTCTTTGATATACTTTGTTTTCTAGTTCTTATTCCATGTGGTTTCAGGGGCTGACCCAAATCTCTACCTCCACAGGGTTTGCCACCCAGGATTGGCCATTGAAATGACCCCAGCAAGCTGGCTGTGCTGACAGGTTCCAGATTGAGCTTGTGACCCAAGCAAGGCCAGTGAGCAGCATCACTAGCAAACTGACGTTAGCTGTTGAGAAAGGGGGATCTTTCTCTGCCAGAATTGCTAATCTATGAGGTTGTCATCTTAGAGCCATCAATGCCATTTTTGCCTTCACACGGGAAGGGCATGAATGAGAATGGAGCCAACAGAAGGGAAAGGAACTGACAAAGATGAGGAAAGAGAGGGAGTGCATGTACCATAATGATACTTGTTTTTGTCTGCACAAGCTGCTATAACAAAATATCATAGATGGGGGGGCACTTAAACAGCAAAAATTTATTTCTCACAGTTCTGGAGGCTGGGAAGTCAAAGACGAAGACACTGGCAAATTCAGCATCTGATGAGGGCCCACTTCTGGCTTATAGTCGCTGTCTTCTCACTGTCTCTCAAATGGTAGGAGTGGCAAGGGAGCTTTCTGGGGTACTAATCTTTTATAAAGCACTAATCCCATTTATGAGGGCCCTGTCCTCATGACCTGATCACCTCCAAAAGGCCTTACCTCCTAAGACCATCACACTGGGGGCTAGGATTTCAACATATGAATTTGGGGAGACACAAACATTCAGACCGTACCAACACTGACCCTAACTGTGCCAGAAGCTCAGCTCTACACTTAGACTTTCCAGCGACATAAACTGAAAAGGTCACTTTGGCTTAAATCAGTTTGAGTTCCTTTCTTGACTTGTAATCAAAACGATCCTAATTGACACAAAATTATATCATTAGCTACCATTTTCTGACACCAATTATGTTCCAGGCATATTATATCATTATCTCTAGGCTCACAGTGACTCTGCAATGTATTACCGTACAAATGAAAATGCTGAAATCTCAGAGGCTTTGAGGGATACGCCCACTTCACACACTATTGACAAGCTGAGCTGAGATCCAAACCCAGGTCTGTCAGACTCCAAAAACAAGGTGCTTTCCCTCCTCATTAGCATTAGTAACATCCGCACCGCATTTCACAGAGCACACACTTCTTTTTTAAATTTATTTTTCAAATAATAATCTATCCTTTTAGTATAAGACAGAAATGGATTCGAATTTCTATTACTACTTTTTCCCTGTTTCCCAGGGTTTTTTGTACACAGGTAAAGCTGTTTTATGAAACACTTATAATTTCTTACTTCCTTTGCTCTTGTTTTCTTCTCCTGGAATTTTCTTCTGTTTCTACATGATCAAATTCCATGCGTCCTTGATGATACAGCTCAAATGTTATTCCTTTCACACAGTCCTCTCGAGATAAAAGCCACCTATTCTTTGAACTCTTCTTTCACTGTGTTTGTGCTTCTCTAACGGCAATCTCCTTTTATCTCTTAATGAAGTCACTTGGGTAGGAGCCTTTTATCCCTTAATAGAATGTAAGTTCTTTAAGTCATATGTATCTGATCCAACTTTGCATCCTTATATTACCTAGCATGGGAGGATCTATAAATGTTGACTGAGTAAATGGATGAATGAAAGGCATTTACAGACCCATCTTCACAGCTCTAGGATCCCATGGGGAGCCTGCAGGTAAGTATATCAGGGTCTTTGGACACCATTTAGCAAGTAACTTGAACGAGGCAGACTTCCCATAATAAAATGACTTGAACTTGGCATAATACTTAGACCCTTTAAAAGTGAGAACGACTTTATTATGAACTATACTCAATGTCTTGTTTTCTATTAGGGCCATGCATTAGTTGAGTTGTAGCAACCTTCCTATTTATATTTTTCACATTTTCAGATATTATAGTAAAACACTGCTTTGAATTCTTATTTCATGTCTCCGGTGAATCTATTCCCTCAATGGCTATTGTTTTGCCACTTCACAGTCCTTTATTCTGAGAGTATCGTTTCTGCTAACATTAGGTATTCTAAGTAAAAGTCAGTTCTATTCTTGACTGATGCTGCCCTGGGCCTACACTTTCTATAAAAAGGATGACGTGCTGTTACTTTTCTAATATCCGCTCCTCTGTGATTACACATTTTGAACTCATATTAATATGTCTGCCCATTTTCAATGGACTCATAGATTAGTCCACTCGCATTTTTACTTCCAAACTACATTTAAAAATTCATATTAAATAAATGTTCTTACCAGCTAGATTCCAAAGGGTGTGGGGGGGGATTTCATTTGTCCCAATATAATCTCTAGAAGATAACTTTCATATCAAATGTGTCATGTGATGAAATAAATTTAAAATGCCATGCAATACTGTATTTAAATATTTTAATGTCAAAATTACCTTATGATTAGTATGTCAAGAAATTCAAAAAATTATTGTAAAGGCTCAGGTAAGCCATGTTGCACATTATCTCATATATATTACAGCTACATTTTAGGTAACAATATTTGACTCCCTTTTCCTAAAACTGTGTAAAAATAGAATAATTGGCATAGAAAGACATAGTAATCAGGAAAAAAAAATACCCAAAGCCAATGTTACGACTAGTTGAATATAGTTTATATACATGAGAATAAGCTTTTCCTTAAACGCATGGATCACCACTACAAATGATAGATTTCAAAGCTTCCTAACTTTATATCCTCAAAAGCTAAATCATGAAAGCAAACTTATAATTACCAGTAATAGATAAGCTTGCAATGAGTCGCTTTCATTTCATTCATTTTTAGTTTAGAACAGCAAGGAATTGTTAACCAGGTATTGATAATTAAATTCCTCCTCTTTACTTAGGTATGACCCTATTCCTAAAACATGTTTTTTGGTAAAAGCTTTTTAAGGATTGCTCAAAATGATGAGATACTTTATTTGGATATACTTCTTTGTCTATCTCTCTCTCTCTCTCCTTTCTTTTTCTAAAGGGCCTGACTTTATTAGTGTTGTGTTGACAGGAAAAGAAAACCTAAATCACACACATATATTTTATTCTTTTCCTCTCCCTCTTTTTTACGGCCTGAACTCCAGGATTCATTTTCTTTTTAGTAACTCACACCATCACACTTTAAACTCTGGGAAACTAAGCCTATATAACAGTTTGCATGATGTAACATTTAAATATTAAATATTAGATGCCTGGGAAGATTTGAAGCATCTTAGAGTCTTTAAGTAATTTATTTTTCATACACAACCTTAATGGAAAAGCCTCTTCTTAAAGTAAATCCTTGCATTGGTTTCTCAGTTTAGCTCAATTTCAGATCCCGTAAGAAGAAAAAAGTCTCTAGCTCCTGGAAAGGAGAAATAATATCCTAATTCATGATAATTAGAGGCCAGAACTCAAAGCTCTAGTTTCTTTTTCTGACTCTTTTTAAAGACATATCTATTTACTTTAGAGAAAAAGGGCATGCATGTGGGGGAGAGGGGCAGAGGGACAGAAACTCAGCAGACGCCAGGCTGAGCCCGGAGCCCCACGCCAGGCTCAATCCTATGACCACAAGATCATGACTGGAGCTGAAATCAAGAGTCAGATGCTTAACTGACTGAGCCACCCAGGAGCCCCTCTCTTTCCCACTCCTAACTAGATATGTAGACACAGGCCATTTGCTTCAGGTCCCCAGGTCTCACACACATCCTGAAATTGACAACTCCATGATCCCACAGTCTATGTCAAGCTTCCTTTAAGTGCAGCAGTAACAGATGGTTAAGTCTTTGCTTTCGGGAGCTCATGATCTCATTGGGCACTACCATTTCCTAAAGAAAATTAGTTACCATATTTTATAGTCTTATTTGTGATAAAATGTTTAGCTCTCATTGCCTCTGAGTAGTTGAGTACATGAACATCTCTAGAAGCAGAGTGCTTTTCATATATTTTATTTTCTTTACCAAAATTATTTCAGAGAATTTAACAAATATTTATAATTCAATATTTTAAAAAGTGAAAGTCACATTTCACACCATGATTATTTGCACACCCACAAATTGTACAATATTAAAGTGTTTTATAAGTTAATATTATGTTACTAAATATTATGATATAGTAGCCCTGAGATAAATGGTTCACAACTTATTCTTTCCTTCAGAGCTATAGCTGATGTTTCTATTGTCTGTCAAACTAGCTATGGGACTAAAGCTTCTAGGAAACAAGAGTCCCCAGTTACCGACTGCAACCCACATAGGTCCAGATAGACAGACACATGTCTACACCTGCACAGCCACATGTACCAAATGTGTGCAAACACTGTTTGAAAATGCTTTGCATGACAGAAAAATCTCACTACCTGCTATAAACTGGGACACCATTACCTATGAAGGAAAAGGAGAATTGCACATCAATGTTCTGAAGAAGCTGTATTTAGAAAATAATGCTTGAAATGCTTAAGGACGGAAAGTCTCTCAGCGTTTGTAGAAGATATTCAAGGGTAAGGCATTCTGATAAACTTGAGCTCAGGTGATCTGCCCTTCAAAAACGTTCAGTCTTCATACTGTCAAAGAAGCATTTTTCCCTTGCTCCCACACTTTTCCTTTGCTCTTTTATTTTGTATGTAATAATCATGAATATTGCATCATATAAAATTTTTTTTAAATCATCATGGTCATTTATACTTGTCTGCTTCATATATAAGTAATATACTAAAGCTTACTTTATATTTATCGATGAAGCGCAGCCCTTCTTCTTTGGAAAAGACACAGATGCAATTATGATTTGATGTTAATATGTTTCAGTACACTATGCAAATTTCACAAGATAATTTTGTCATTATGTTTATATATAACCAAGACAAAAAAAATTACTAAGACTATTCAAAGAACTTAATCCTTATAATTAAGTGCTTGCTATTATTCTTATTCTCTTATGTATTGCCAAAGTACCCTTAATGCTTCTCCTTATTATGACACTCATCAAGCAGTATTTTTTTTATGTCTCCTCACTAGACTAGAACTATTTCATAGGCAAGGACTTCATGGTATTTATACATTCTAATTTCTTTGTGTTATCTGAGAAAGAGAGATGACAGATTCATACATACAGAGATATGGCTTCCTTACTGAGGCTCTAATCCTCCAAAATCAAGCAAATGATAATCAAGCTTGATATCTTTTTGATAATCACAGTTAAGTAATGTCTTAAATAGAAAAAGCAGAAACCAGCAGACATTTAGGGATAAAGTGAACAAAATTTTTTAAAATACGAAAATTGATTCTTCAAGGGATTGATTTAAATTCACATAATTTGCTTACAATAAGTGTTTACAGAACAGTTAAAAGGAGGAGGTACACAAGCAAAAAAGGAGAAAGGAAGGGAAAAGTAATCTTTAGTGACTGTTAAAACTCATTAATCTAAATTGAAGACCATTGGGAGTAAATGTAAAGGCAGTAATGCCATTCTGAGATGGGTTCAAAACATTGAAAGTCAGATAATGTAACTAGAAGTTACCATAAACACTATAAAATATGAAAATGTGAATGGTAAACTTGGAACATTAGAACGGAAAGACAACTGCAGAACACCTTCATAATCTGCCAGATTTAGAGATATTGTCACTTTCTGTGTCAATTGTGATAATATTGTCACTGTCTTCGTAATGAAGAGATGAAATTTCAGTATTTGAGGACATAGAAAGAAATGGACTCCAACTAAAGGGCAGATGCTACTTCTTTTTTTCCCTATAAATTCACCCTCCTTCCAACAACTGGATATTTCTAGCTTTCCTTTCAAGCCCTCTGCTTACATGTGCTACTCTTGGTGTTTGGGGTTGGACCTCAAAGTGATAGCAACATCTTCCACCTGCAGACTGGACTCTTCCTCCCAATAGGAGAGGTTATACTAACCCTTTTTACTCTTCTCCCTTTTTCTTTTTTTATATAGCTGCATAGTTACATAGCACTCCATTTTGTGGGTACATTGAGTTTGTTTAAACATTCTCCTATGTATGAGCATTTTGGTTGTTTCAAAGTTTTTGCCATTACGAACAATGTTGCAATGTGTTTTTGTGTTGTGGGAGGCTTATTCGAAGAGTAAATTCCCAGACATGGGATTGCTGGGCCAAAAGATAAATTTATGTGTATATATTTCCACATTTCCTTCCAAAAGGATTGTACCCATTTGTATTTCTACCACAAATGTACGTGCATACGTGCTTTCTCACAGTCATGCCAACCAAATGTGTTTCCATACTTTTTAGTTTTTATAAGTCTCATAGGTCATAGGTGATATCTCTGTGTGATTTTTAAAATTTGCTTTTTTTCTAAGACTGAATATCTTTTCATATGTCACAGGGCCATGACTGTTTTTTACCCATTTTTCTACTAGGTTTCAAGTGTCTCTTTAGGCAAAATTCACAGAAATGAGATTTCTAATTCAAAAGATAAATGAATATGTAGTTGTATTAGATATTGCCAAATACACTTCTAAAGGGTTATACTGGCTTGCATTCCCACCAGCAATGGGTGAGTACCTGTGTTCCCACAGCCTAGCCAACAGAATGTGCTATGATATACTTCTTAGTATTTGCTAGTGCTACGGTCTAAATGTTTGTGCCCTCCCCCCTGCCCTAAATTCACACATCAGAATCCTAACACCCCATGTGATGGTATTAGGAGGTAAGGCCTTTGGGAGATGATTAGGTCATGAGGGCAGAGCTTCATGAATGCGATTAGTGCCCTTATCAAGGAGGTCTGAGAAAAACTCCTTGTCCCTTCCTCCATTGGAGGTTACACGGAGAAAATGGCCATCAAAAAGGAAGATGGGTCTCACTAGACCCCAGATCTGCTGACACCATGGTCTTAGATTTCCCAGCCTCTAAAACAGTTAGAAATAAATTTCTGTGGTTTATAAGTTACCCAGTCTATGGTATTTTGTTATAGAGCCTGAATGGACTAAGACAGTCAGTCTGACAGGTGAGGAATGGTAACACACTGCTGCAGTATTATGCCCTCTGCTGATGGAAAATTAGATGGCCAGCCTCCCTCCAGAACACAGTGCAGGTGTATTATGCTAGACTCCCTTCACTGCCCGAAGCATCTCCCCAAGAGGCTTTTGTGTTCTCTCCTGCTAGCAAACCTCAGGCAGGAATACTCCAGCACAATAGATAGAATCTTATCACAGTGAGCCTCAAAAAGTAGGTGGTCATAGTCTCCATGCCATTTCTCCCAAGATGTTGACATCTTTGCGAAATTACTTAGCCCCTGCCTATTCATCCACAAGCTCATAAACCAAGAAGTATCAAAAGGGGGAGATTTTATGAACTACACAAGCTCCTGATATGCCCTTGTGCCAGGGCAATGACTTGTCTTGCTTTGACAGAAATAAGAGGGGCAATCTCCTAACTCTCTCTTGAGCAAAGATACCTCCGTCCACCTGGAGAGACAAACAGCAACAAGCATCAAATTGATCACTTCTCAAAGTTCCAATATCCTGATGATTCCACTGGCCCAAAAGATGTCACCTCTAGGAGTGTTTTCCCATCATCAGGTGCCTCAAGGTTAAGTATTACCCTCCAAGAAGCTGACGGAGAAGAGAGGGTCTAATTATGAAATCACTAGCTAATGTCAAAAGAAATGATAGAATTTCTGAGGAACTGGGTGTCACAGCCACTGATAATATCTGTCCTTAGCACATTGGGCTTTTCTAATGTGGACATTTGCCAATTGGTACAGACACTGAGGTTTTTCCCCATCCCACGTCAATGTTCTTACACCTCAGGTGCTACTGTCTTCAGTGAAGGAGCAGGGTAGGCTCTTTGTTCCCTGTCAGAAATGGCACCTTCCCTTGGCTCTCCCCTTATCCTACTCAGCAAGCTCTGGATACCTGGCAGCCCTGTGGGATCTGAGCTATTTTAACCCCTCATGCCCTGATGTAGCGTTCACCACTCTCAAAAGATGCTGAGGGATCAGAATAGCACACAGTTACTTCTATAAATAGATAATTCCAAAATGGACTCCCCCTACCTAACAAGTGAATCGCTTCCCAGGAGACTTTTTAATAGATAAAATAGTGGAGGAAAGAGCCAGGAAAGAAGACAAGGAGAGAAGTTTATAGATGCACTGTGACATAATGTCTTCTAAATGTACTGGTGGCCAGGCATAGTGGCAACCTGCCTGCCTATTTTAATTTTGATCAGTTCTTTATTACTTAGTGAATATACAGTTAATAAAGAGCTAAGATCTTTAAATCATACAATATTCTTGCCACCTGTTAACTTTTTGTAGTTTGATAAAAGGAATAAAACCAAAAGCAAAATTGAGAAATTTGAATTATTTAGACATTCCAGTTATCCCCATGTCTACTCTCAAATAGCTATGTCCTGTGTAGATTAAATAATTATGCAAATGTGAAGTATAACTCTAGCCAGCTACTTTTTTGTACACAATCTGAATCCCACAGATTAATAGATCAACTTCTCAAATAATGAAAAATCAACATGCATAAGCTAAGTATCTGGCACAGAGTAAATGCTCAAATGGTTTTTGAGGAAGCTAGAATTTTATGAAAAATTTCAAGTGTAACTTTATACATACCTTTTTTGGGGAGAGAATCTATTATCATTTTCAATGGACTATTTATTATTCCCCCAATAGGTTAGCAACAACCAGACTAGGGTATGGAATTTCTTTTAATCTGTATTAGACATTACACACATATTAAAGCAATAGTCATTTCATTATGCAATCTCATACTTTTCCTAAATAAATAACATGGTCTTTGCCATAATTCTAATGACTATTTAAAACAATAAAAACAAGATATGTAAACATTAATTTAATAGACTGTGTCCTTGAGCATTATTGCCTATTGTGCTTGAAAAAAAAATTCTCATCCATTTTTCTTAACAATGAACAGGTTGGGGTTTTTTTCCCCTCTTCCTAATGGTGTTTCCTTCTAAGGATATTCACTTTAAGAAAGATATAAATGGGGCGCCTGGGTGGCTCAGTTGGTTAAGCGACTGCCTTCGGCTCAGGTCATGATCCTGCAGTCCCAGGATCGAGTCCCGCATCGGGCTCCCCGCTCAGCGGGGAGTCTGCTTCTCCCTCTGACCCTCTTCCTTCTCGTGCTCTGTATCTCTCATTCTCTCTCTCTCAGATAAATAAATAAAATCTTAAAAAAAAAAAAGAAAGATATAAATGTTCACAAACATGAACAAAAGAGATTTTCAACTTGTTAAAAGTTTCTATCAATCATTGTACTGTTTGGGGAGTACTAAGCCTATTTGCCAGAAAATTCAGATCTTCTTATATATCAAGTCTTTATTTATTTAAAAAATAGGTCATTAAAGTAATGAATGAGTATAGAGATGAATTATGAGAAACCTACAGAGTTTTTAAAGGAACCATGATGGCTGCCAAGATAAAAAGAAGAAGCATAATAAAAGTCTACAGGATGAGTAAATGTTTGGCATTTAAACAGCTCAAGACCATATAAATTACTTCCACCCAGAATTATTCATTTAAATTCTAGGCCCTTAAGCAAAACGTCATAAAGTAAGAGAAGCCATGAAGTAATTCTTGGAACTGAATTCTGATCAACAAAGAAGGACTTGGTGGCAACATGGGAGTGACAGAAACAGGGAAAAAAGATGGTATCACCTAGGCATTCACAAAAGAAATGGAATGAAGTGCTGGACATTTCTGGACATACATGCCAGACTGACTTAAAAGCTTGACTTCAGAAATTCCTGGGAATAATAAGTATATGCCAACAGCCAGAGACACAAGGAAAAAAAAATGACTCATGAAGATCACAGATGGTGAACAATGAAATTCTGACTATACATTCAAACAATTCCAATGAGAGCTGGAGGGGAGGAGGTGGCCATCAGGACAGACCAGCATGGCTGTCTAAGGAGCCCTCTGACAAGCTCAGACTTACAAGACATGAGTCAAATACAAAGGGAATTAAGAAAAGCAAGGGCAAGTATAAACAATAGCATGAACGTCAGGGAAGTGAAAGAATTAAAGGAACAGAGACGAGGAAAATAAGAGTGCTGAGGAAAACACAGTGTTGTTGAAAGTACTTGCTATATGTGGGGTAGGGCAGACCATGAAGTCTATGCTGTTATTTCCTCCATTTTTTTTTTTTAAGATTGTATTTATTTATTTGACAGAAAGAGAGACAGCGAGAGAGGGAACACAAGCAGCGGGAGTGGGAGAGGGAGAAGCAGGCTTCCCGCCAAGCTGGGAGCCCAATGCAGAGCTTGATCCCAGGACCCCAGGACCATGACCCAAGCCGAAGGCAGATGCTTAACGACTGAGCCACCCAGGCACCCCATTATTTCCTCCATTTTATAGAGGAGAAAACTAAGGTGCGAAGAGGTAAAATCGTTTCTGCCATATCCTGATCCTTTTAAACAGTGGAACAGAGATTTCAAACCAGTGAGGGACCCTTATTCCTTACTCATGTCTCCTTCCATGTGGAGGAACATCCTTTAATCCTGGTCCTTCTCCATCTCTCTCAACACTCCACTGCAGGGGTGGAGGGATAAATACCTGACTGGTAGGCTTAGAAGGAGCAACTGTGCTAGCCAGCCCCTTCCCCTGGCTCTCTTCTTCCTCCTTCTCCTCCTTCTCTAACCTCCAACTCTCAGGAGAGAGCTACCTCTGCCAGCAATGCTCTCAGACACTCTAGGCTTGATGCAACTTTGAGGTGAGGTCTTGCCCCCTTGGGGAAGTCTGCAGTGGTCCACAGCTGCCTGTGACTGACCGAGAGGGTCAGTCAGATCCGGGGGTGCAACTCCAGCTCACTAGCTACCAGACATGTCAAATTCTCCAATATCAGCTCTAACAGTCATACAGATGGTATTTTTATTCCCATAGGCTTCATTGGGGGGAGGGGGTTCTGTTTCTCGGCTAGTTCGGCATACAGGCTTCTCAAAGACTTCAACAAAACCCTGCTTTGTATGATCTCAGGCCTGAGCTCCTAACCACTTAGCAATACCATTTTGCATACGTTTTATGTAAGATGGAATAAAGCTTATAGATGATGGAGAGAATGACAGCTTTTCCAGAAAATGGAATATTTTACTAAATTAGAAATGGCAAAACATGATTAAGAGAAAATTGAAAATCAAGACAGAAAAGGGGATAGTAAAAGACCCTGTAAAATCTTTGAATACATTTTTCAGGCCCAGAAAAATGATACTGCAGCCTAACTAAATGGCTTATGCCTCAGAGCCACTGTTGGTCATAGCTGAGAAGTCATGGAGTATCTCCAGAAAACCGGAGATGAGCAAATGTCCCTAGTTTTCAAAAGGCTAAAAAATGGCAAATTCTCAGAAATTACAACCAGTAGGCTTGACATCAATACCCAGGAAACTCATAGAACAGGCCTATGAGAGAAAGATCTAATGAAAAACCAGAAAGCTGGGTCCACTAAAAAAGGGAAGTTGCTCCAAATTAATTTCATTAACATTTTTGATAAGTTTACTGACGTGTTTATCAAGAAAAGCTCAAAAACACAGCATGTATTTATTTCAACAAAGCACTGAACAGAGACTTTCATAATACACTTAATCCAACGGTAGACAAGAAAATGCAAGGACATTACACTGTGAAATAGCTTGGCACCTGGAAGATCAATCATTGTGAATATGAATGACATTTGTGAAGTGAATGGGATGCTGGCCTTCTCATTGTATACCCTATGTATCTACAATATTTGTTTGTCAATTATGCCTCAAAGATGCTGGAAGGAAATAAAAAGCAAATACAATCTTTACGTAGCACTACAAGAAGAAAGAGCCCCAGATCAGGGAAAGAAACCTTCCCAATGCACTCTTTAATAGTAAAACCGTATTTTGAGTTTCGTGTGAGATTCTAGATACCCTGTTAGGAAAGATAATGACAAAAAAAGGGGCATGTTCAGAAAGCAGTGAAGAAAGGTGACGATCCTGCATAACAAGTCCATCAGAAGAAGGTTGAGGGAGTTTGGAATTTTAGTCTGGAGAATAAAAGACAGTGATAAACACGTAGAGCGACTTCAAGTCATTTAACTGTGTTGGGTCTCAGATTTTTCTTACATAAAATGAAGGAGCTTAAAACTTATGAGATCTTTATGATCTCAGTCCCTCAAATTACATGCTTTGCCTGTCCAAACATTTGGAAAAGTCATAGTAAAGGACAAAAGAACGTGATCCTGCTTACAAAAGAAGGCAGAATTGGAGTGGATGGGTTAACTGCTACAAAGAGGTACATTTTTAACTAAGCTTGACGGAACTTCCTAATAATGGGATGTATCCTAAAAGAATGGAGTGTTGATGGCTCGCAGTAGACTGACAATGGAGATATTATGCAAGCAGTGGGTGGATGATGAGGAAGATAAGATGTTTATATTTAACTGTAATTCTTATCATTACAATAGGTTAAATGTCTACACTCAGATAGGGGCACTTTATATATGTTAATTACATGTATGGGTGAGCTTCTGTCCAAATTGCCAGGGGAGAGAATTCTTCAGTGGCTGGAAAGATGGTCTAGATGAGTGGTCCTCAAACCCTAGTACAGAGGACTTGGTGAAGCTCAGATTGCGAGGTCCCACCCCCAGAGCTTCTGATTCAGTAGGTCTGGAAAAGATCCCCAGAATTCACAGTTTTAACAAGTTCTCAGGCAATACTGATGCTGCTGGTTCAGGAACTACGATTTGAAAGCCACTGATCTAGATTATTTCCGACTTCATTTCTTTTTCATGCTAAAGACTTAAAGTTTCAATAACTGCCTTTACTTTTCTCCATGAGAAACAAAGAGATCCTCACTCCCTCAAAGCAAGACCATAAAACAGCAAAATAACTTTTAAAAAATCAGGTCACTGAGAAATATCAATTGGTTTAACCACTTGGGCTACTGTGCCCCACCTTTCCCTCACGTCTTTCTTAAAATGCTGGCTTCCTCTTTTTTTTTTTAAAGTAGAGTTAAAATGCTATCGTTTTGAAATGGGCAGACAAAAAAGCAAACTTTCCTTTCTTTGCCTCAGTTCTTCATTATTATGCAATTTCAGACACTTATTGTTACCTCCCAGAATCTGGGAATTAATGAAATCTAATTTGGGAAAAAAAAAAAAAAACCCAATGCTGTAAAATAAATTATCATCAGTATGATACAAGGAGAATATAGTTAAAGGGTTTTGAAATTTTGGAAAGATAAACTTTTTGACGGAGAGTGAGCATGGGAGTATTTGCAGATGGTGTGTGTGTGTGTGTGTGTGTGTGTGTGTGTGTGTGTGTGTGTACATATATTCTTTAAAAAGGTAACATTTCATTCCTCATTGCTTCAGGTGACTTCTTTCTGCTATTTTTAATGCTTTCATTATTTGAATTTGCAGCACCCCAGGGGTCTTTAGCTATTTCACGAGGTGTCATGAAATTCTGAAAAGTTTCTCAAAATAATACTTAAGTCACTTCAATTGAAAAAATACATATTTTCTGTACAGAAATTTTCCAGAGTGGTGAAAGGGACAAAGGCATGTGTTTAGAACTGAAATAAACAAAAAAAAAAAGGGGGGGGAGTTAGCTGATATGGTATTTACACCTCCATTCTGGTTCCCAAATGAATGCAAAGTTGTATTTTGTGCCCACAGACACTTGGCATCTAAATCAAATGCAAAATGCCCCACATATTTTGAAATGAAAAAGCACCCCATATTTTCAGGCAATTCTTATCTCATTAACAGTCTGCTTGTAATGGTTGAAAGCCCTAATGATTGTTTCTCTTTAATCTGAAACTATTTTTGCACTTAGAGGTGAAAAGCTCTTTTCCTGATGACCTAAGATTTAATGTTAAAGGTGTCACTAAGAAGAGCTGGAAGGTGGTTAACGGCCCTTTTGCAAAAGACCGTTTTCTTCTCAAATCATGCAAAGTCTCTTTTCTCTTATAACTATTCCTAGAGCTGGGGAGAGGAGACAGAAAGGATCTGAAAGGGCTTCTGGACCTCTCTAGATAAAAAGAGGGAGTTGAGGTATTCCCATTATGATTACATCGATTAGGTCCTAACAGAAAATTATTTGATTTTTAAACGAATAAGCTGCTAATTGTCTGTATCTGACAAAGGAGGGCCACATTCCTTTTGAACACCAAGCACAGTGGTTTTGTTCTTCTTTGTAAATGAGCAGCAGATGGGCCAGGGAAGATCCTGGAGCTCTGCGGACCGGGCTGGCTGTATGCTCCGATGAAACAGAGCAGTGCGAGAGGCTTGAATTCCCAGGGTAGCTCGGGCATTTGCAGCTTTCCCTGTTCTTCACATCCGCTTCCTGTACCTTCCACTCTCCCTGGACACATCACGGCTGCCCACTTCTCCCTATTCCAGTTTTCAACCCCTTAAACCGATGCCAACTTCTCACAAATATAAACATCTCATTCCCTCTTCCCCCAGAAACTCAAACATGTCCCTCAGGATTAGGGGAGTGGAAACTCCAGTCGGCCATTTCTGTATTTTCTTTGTAACCTAGCAACGAAACGGGTGTGGTTGTGTTTCAGTTTCTGAAGGTGGCATTATAAGCATGAGAGTTCTATTTTTAAAAAAACAAAAACAAATGACAAGATCGATTATGTCTTCTCAAATTTTTCAACTGCCTCCTCCCCACCACCCCTTCCCCCCTCCCCCCCACCAGAGGTTGCTGGTATTTCTCTTAGGATCCATTTCTCCAGGTGAGGACTGTTGCTCTAATTTTTATGTCATGACCAGGACTGGCTACAGTAACTTGTGGGGCCCAGTGCAACATGAATATACAGGATCCCTTGTTAAAAAATTATTAAGAATTTCAAGACAGCAACAGCAGCGCATTAAACCAAAGTGGAGCCTTTCTAAGCTTGGTGTCCTGCATGACTACACAGATCCTATGCCGTGAAGTTGGCCATGATCATGACTTTTCAGCTTCTGCTGCTCCTGTGACTCTGTGTTTCCTAACTCTGATCCTAAGACTAACACTGACTGGCTGAGATAAGCATTTTATTCCAGGATGTGTCACTGCTTGCTGGCAAGCCTATTCATTGGAAGTCCCTTGGTCAGTTAAATGTGTCAGGACCAAGCAGTTGTGTGTGACGAGGGTGAGGGGGTTGGAATGGGAGTAGAGAATGGATTTCCTAGCACAGGACACAGACACCCATGCAGCAGGGACAGAGACAAGGCAGTTTTCCTTAGAAGGGGGTGTAGGTAAGCAGACAATCATTGACATTGTTAGTACAAAGTATAACAACATGTATTTCCGGTTTGAGCCTGGCGTCTGTGTGTGTAAAATGGAGTCACAGTATTTCGGAGGGTTGTTCGGGAACTACAAATGAGATAGTGGCCTAAACAAGTGGGTTGTAAAGCCCTGACCAATAACTGTGATTGCCACTGCAACTGACGGAGCTCATACGTAGTGAAAACTAATTGAATATTTCAAACAGCTTAATACTCAAAAATGTATGTGTACAATATGAGGTTATTAGGACCCTGCTCTTGTGATAGATGCTCAGGATGACTATCACCGTGAACTAAACAACACAGATCCTGTGTTCTGAGGGCAGACACACACCAGGGATTGTAGCTTTGTTCAGATAAACAGAGGAATTGCTACCAGACCAAATGAGAACCAAGAGACAATGTATTTAATAGACTGTGGCTTGTGGTATTTGTAATCTGTTGATGAAACAACATGTTTCCTTTAGAGAAAAAAAAGAATTTTCTAACATTCTCCTGAGAAATGTCTAAGTTGCCCTTGATTCTGTCAGTAACTACAAGCGACTGTCCCACTCTGGGTCATTATCGTTGTCATCACATCAGTTCTTCCTCTAGGCTTAAAAAAACTCATTCCCATATATTTTTCCCCCTGAGGATTTTTGTCTAATCGATGATCTACTTCCAATTTAACCACTAGATCTAGCCATGGGTTGTTAACCCCAGGCCCTACTTTTTACCCTACCCTTTCCCTTGTCCCATTTAAGTTAAATTTTATAATCTGTACAAGAAATTAAGTTGGTCACACGAAGGATTTTGAAACATGAAGGATTTTGAATTCCGACAATGATATCAGTAGCTTTTGACATTCAAGAATTTTTCCCCTATGTGAGACTGTGTGTGTTTGTGTGTGTGTGTGTGTGTGTGTGTGTGTATTTAAAGAATATTTAGATCTATAACAGTGTAAGAAAAAGTTCAAATTGCAAAAGCCAGGATTTACACCATATAGAACTTTTGATGCAGTCATATGCGATAAACGCTACTCATGAAAGAATCATTACAAAGAAACTTTCACATTTTTCAATACTAAAAAGAATCAGGAAAGTAAAAGTTTAAAAAGTAGTGCTTTCAGGGGGGAAAATAAAAAAAGAAGCCCTTGATGGAGCATTTTGTGAGTAGGTGAGGATCACTGGTTAAACTGGGAATGCCTGTTTTCTGGGCTCCAGCAGTCTTAGGCAGAGCCGGCATGCATCTGCATAATCCTCTTATGTGTTGGGTGCTACGCTTAGCCTTCCCGATGATGACTTATATTTACCAGAAACACTACACTTAGGACACACACCACAGTAGCAGTTCCAACAGGTTTCCAAAGATCGATGGCAGCGCTAAGTGAGAAGGATTCTACTAACTACCCTACAAATATTTACTTGAAGAATGTGGGCTTGTATGTACGTGCTACTATGTGTTCATGTAGTTAGCCAGCATGCTGTAGAAAACTGCTTTTTTTTTTTAACACTTGTTTGTAGGCAGAAGTAATTTCAAAACCCCTCAGTTTTTTTGAATGCCAGCTACTGAAGAGATATAAAAAAATCACATGATTAGAGAAAACGGAATTATAAACAGCCTTAGGATATTACCTCTTTCCTTCCACCATTTAAAAATCAATTAACTTTCCGTTTTGGTACAACACACTAGGACAAATAAAGAACACATAAGAAAAGCAAGATTTCAAAAATGATGTGAGGAGTTTATCAAAATGCCTTAAACAGCTCTCAATGTGGGCACAGGAGATTTTTTAGCTCACAGATATTCTAATGCTCCCTATTATTGGGAGAACATATCACCATAGGTTTTAAAAACCATCAGTCTCATGAAGAACAAAATCTAAATATATTTACTACTAAGAAAATTGATATCTTATTTTCTCACCATGTGGGTGAAAGCTCATAGAGCCATATTTTAACTGTGAATTTGTCAAGGAAGAGTAAGAAAACAATTTCCTGTGTGTCTAGATTGGGACAAATAGAATTTTAAGCAATTTCAAGATCTTCCTATTTGGATTTTGCATCGAATTGGTAGAACCCTGATTCTCTGATGATCAGAAATTCACTTTGGACTATGACTAATATGACCAGATGTTCCATTTTCCTGGGATAGTCATGGTTTGTGGCTGGTATTTTGGTATCTCATTTGTTTTACTATTAGTCCAGAATGCATTAAAAAAATTTTAATGATGATTAATAGTGACATTAAAATAACTGAGGATGAGTTTGACAGACTTCCATTTTGTACTTTCAGTTTCTGATACAGTGTCATCTAGTAGCATGCAAAACATGCATGTAGTGATCACAGTTCACACTTAACATGTAGTTAAATGTAAAAGATGACTAGTGACAATTCATCTCTCCTTGGCTGACCCTTTCCAGATAGAATTTAATCAACACCTTCTGTATCAGTTATCTATTGCTACGTACCAAACCACTCCAAATATAGTGGCTAAAAATAATAAATCATATTAAACCATGATGATTATTTTTCACAATTCTGTGGATTGACTGGTGGATCTTCTATTAATCTCATCAGGGCTTACTTGTGTGGCTGCTTTTAGTTGGTGACTGGGATAGGTTGTAATACCCAAAATGGCATTACTCATATGTCTGCAGCCTTGGTGCTGGCTGTCAGCTGGCATGTTTTGGTCCTCCTCCATGTGGCTTCTGATCTGGATTTCTTCATAGTGTATTGGTCTCAGCGTTCCAAGGTAGATGCTGGAAGACTTCCTACTGAGGCTTAGGCTCCAGAATTCACTCAACATCACCCCTAATACATTCTATTGGTCAAAGCAAGACATAAGGTCAACTCAGATTAAGAGAGTGGAAAAACAGATCCCATCTCTTGATGGAAGAGTGACAATATTCCATTGTAGAAGAGCATTGACACAGAAAGTCAGGCTTCATTGGAGGCCATTATTATACTGATCTACCACACCTTACTTTAAAGGATAGCACATATAGCTCTTGCTTATAAACTGAAGTAGGCTTAGATACAAGTAGTTGGGGACAACCGCCTCATTCTGTTCTCTAATGGTAGAGAGAGAAGTATCTGATGTTGTTAACTCTGCTGACCACTCTGAGATACACAAAGCTCCTGGACCTCTACCCAGCAGGGTTGCTCAGAAACATGGACAAAATAGATTAGGCAAGCATGAAATATGTGTAGAAAACAGAAGCTAAGCAGTTCTATAAAATATTGATTTAATTTTTTGGTAACACTTTTCTCTTTTGCAATAAATCGTTTAAGAAGCAATGAACTTTTAAAAAGTTCATGACTGTGGCACCTGGGTGGCTCAGTCAGTTAAGCTTCGGACTCTCGGTTTCAGCTCAGGTCATGATCGCAGGGTGGTGAGATCAAACCCTGTGTCAGGCTCTGTGCTCAACACAGAGTTTACTTAAGATTCTATCCCATTCCCTCTGCTCCTCCCCTGGTTTGTGCTCTCTCTCTCTCAAATAAATAAAATAAAAAATAAAGAGTTCATGACTATGATGAATATGGAACTTGCACAAGATACTTGCTCACATTTAACAGCATTGGAGCCACAATGACAGCACTGACTATTTCAGAACTAGAAAATACAAATATGATAAAAAAGCATCAGTATCTACCTAAAAATCAGGAGGATTTTAGAAATACTGCTCACAGATAATGATTTAACACCCAAAGTTGCAGGTGTTAAGTTTACATAAGACTTCATAAAGCATGATTTTCATTTAGATCAAATAACTGCTTAACTCATATATCCAAGGTTTTGTGTACATCTGAGAAATGAATCATTAATTGCTAACATGTTGGCTCCAGTAATAGAAAAAGAAGTGCAAATAGTTAAATGATATCAGCATAACATCAGTATCATCAAAAGTTTCAATAGAAAATCAATTAAATTCACTAATAATTTTGTTTTTTTAATCTAATTCATGAAATTATAGTATTTTATAGTTTCATCCTATCAAAAATAAAATATAGCTTATTACTGTGAATGTGAAATCATTTTAAAAGTTCATCATTGAAGGAAAATTCATTGCTTTTGTAGTGGAAATACAAATAAAATTTTGGTGAATAAGGCATTGTGGAAAAAAACAATATTTTTACTCAATTAAGAAATCTATAGATCAGAAAGATACTTGGAATTGGTGGAGGCATGGTTCAGAGCTGATGTTGAAAATAATTTAGCATGGTAGTATGCAATTTCTCTTTGGCTGCCCATCAAAAATTGGATTTTTAAAATGTTTGACCCTTTAAAGCACTGATTTTTAAGTCAACCTAATGTTCCACTATGATATTAGACATTTTTAAAAACAAATCTATATTAATTAATGTTGTATTTTGTTCAAAATCAAACATCTTTAGTCAAATAATCAACAAATGGAGTGAACAAAGTTTACCTTTCAAGTTTTTAGCAAATTTCAGTTAATAAAAAAATTTGTAAATATGAAATATTTAATGTATCCTAGAAAAGCAAAAAAGGAAATGAACAAATTAAACCAAGAGAGTTCTAACAATGTACAAGATATAATTTTGAAATTACATAATTGTACTTTGGAATATCTTGATTTAAAAAGAAACTTTTGATGTAGCTTATGTTTTAATCATGTAAATTTATATTTTGTCTTGTAATGAAATAAAATTAACAAAATTTAAAGATATTGTACTATCTAAATTTGGCAAAACATCCACATGAATAATGAGTAGAGGCAGCTTACTGATGAGTTTTGTCTTATAAATAATTTGCTGAAGAAAGATAATCTAAATGGAGGCAATAAGTTCTTGAGGAAATATTCTGACATGTAATGTAAAAAAATGTATTTGGCATTATCCTCCATTTGTCATAATTTTCTCTGAATTTACCAGTTATATCAGCACCTAAATAAATAGTATTTTCTCTGTTGAAAAGATCATGGTCTATAGAAATGAAATCAAATGAAAACACAATTAACCATAATTTCAATCTGAAGAAGATTCAGGCATTTTGATAAAAAAAAGGACTATATTGAAAAAATGTCTTCTTTTTTTTCAGAAAAATGCTATTAATAAAGAGAATTAGAGAAAGTATATAAATACATTATAGGTACTATTACCTGCTTTTGTATTTTTAATCTTGAGGTAATTGATATAAAGAAGGTTTTTGAAATTTTTATTAAATGTATACTAATGGCTGCTAATATTTTTATTTGACTTATAGATTTTACATTTATAAAATCATAAACAAATTTAATAATAAATATAACAGCTGTCATAACAAATTGATAATAAAATATAATTTAGTATTAATTAAATATATTAAAATTTATTATAAGTATAAATATATTTCATATATATGTGTGTATATACATGAGAAATATATTTATTTCAAAAATGTTTGAAATACAACTATTTTATAGTTCCACGATAAAATCAGTTTTTGTCCAATATATAAATATTATAAAAATGATATATTTTCATTTATTTTTATTGAGCCCTTTTAATGTAAAACACATTCTTGATTTAGACAATGAATTAATCTTGTTATCTATGGTTCTTTTCACATTTGGTCTATAATCATCTTTGAGTTCACCTCTCTCCCTTTAAACCTCTAAAAATCAATTTTTACTTCAGGAAGCTCCTACTAGATTGCTGCTTTTAGAATTCCACCAGTCTTCATATTTATAATCTGACAAACCCAAACTTCTGCTGTATCAGGTGTTAGTGTTAGTAGCTTCAAGTGTTAGCAAGCATGAAATTGCCTCCAAAGACAAAATAATGTGAAGTGTTAGAGTTCTGTGGTAATGCGATAATTAACAACAATGCTAAGAAATAACAATTATGAGAAGCAATAATCATTATTTGTCATTCTATTTATTGTTTTTTTTTTAACTTTCTGGAATTAGAGAAATTCTATTCTTGAAACTTAGGCATCAATATAACACTGCTAACAATCTGGCAGACTGCAAATATGGATCATTAGTATTTACAATATACTTGATTCATATAGCAGTTTCCAAAGAACTCAAAGTGACTTCACATACATTAAGTTACTTATCCTCATTGTTTCTAGTGAAGTAGATTTTAAAACCCATTGTGCCCATTCTATTGAGGTTAAGCCTCATGTTTCTTACACTTCTTCAGCAAAGTAGATCTAATTATTAAAACACTTTCACACATTTTGATCAATTACTCTGAAAAAAAACATTTCTGTGACAAAATTATCCAGACAGTTCAGGCTACAAAATAGTAGATACACATATAACCTTTTCTCAAACATCTCTAATAGCCTACTTTCTAATATTGCCTCAATTAACACATACATTTTTGACATCTGGGGCAGTCTACCTTCTAAGTGCCTTACTTAGTTTTGTTCAATGTACTCATTAATTACTTGAAGACCTACTTATTCAGGACTTCCATTATATAAGCATTGGTCTTTGTGCTGCAAAGATACAACAGGAAGAAGGGTTTACAATCTCAAGGACAACGCGGGACATCTACTTTGACAGCTATAGTATTGGTTAGAAAGGGAATATTGGTTAGAAAGGGAAGAGAGACAGATGAGATGTATAGCTGAAATGCTTTGGAAGTTTAGATGATAAAGGGTTTACTTCAGCTTGAGATATTAATCAGAAGTCACATTATTATTTCCTTAATCCATCCCTGCACTTACCTCTGTATCACTTAAGAGAATTTTGGAAATATAAATAATAGAAGACACAATTCAAAATGTTCTAAAGAGGGGATTTGTCACCTCATCTAACAAGAAGTCCCAAGGCAGAGAGGATCCACAATTGATTAATTCAGTGGCTCAGTAGTATCACTGGCATCCCTCTATCTTACCACTCTGCCTGTCTTAGCACATCACGAGGCATACACTTCAGATCCCAAGATGACTCTAGCAGCTTCAGGCATCTTACTTTTTTCACACCAATGTCTGAAGGCAGGAATAGAGACCCCATTTCTCCCTTAGACTTCTTTATAAGAACTAATAAATCTTTTCCAGATGTGTTACCTCACATTAGACCTCCCCTCAGCATCTCATTGGCCAGAAGTAGGTGACATGACCCTTCCCAAGCCAATCACTGGCAGTGATTAGTTACCATGATTAGCTTAGACTAACCTAGGTTCCTTTCCCCTAGGAATATAGTTACATAGCAAAAAAGTGAGTAACTAGTCAAATTTGGATTTCTTCTAACGAGGAAGAAGTGGAGGTGAGGGAAAGCTTGGGATAGGCCACCAAAAATGTCTCTTAAATTACCTCTAAACTAGCTCCTACCCCTAACAGTCCTATTTTATATCTTGGCACCACAAATCTCCCTCTCACTTAATGGACTCAAAATTCTAACACTGGTTCTTTGACAAGACTCTTCTGCTTCTCTGTATCTTATTACCAAGCATCACAAATATTAACTCCCATATCTTGCAAATGCTTCCCAAGTTCCAGTTCCAACTTTCACGTGCCTGGGATGTTGTAAAAGTCTTCTTGGTGGGGGGAGCGTATTAATTTATCATCCAGACTAAAATATTTTTGAGATTGAAATAATGTGCTATTAATGATTATATACAGAGAATAAGTATAAACTACAATCAACCCAATATATGCTTCTCCTACCCCTAACTCATCTTTTTTGAGTCCAGTTTTTGCATTCTCCAATTCAAGTTTCATTGTCACTAAATTCCTCATTCTGGAGGCCAGGCCTGATCATGCCATGTTCCTGTGCAAAAACTTTCAATAGTTTCATGATCCATGTGGATTTAAACACAAATTGCTTACCTCAGGACTTGGGGATTTCCCATAGGCTGCTCCGAAATTAAAATTTCCTGGCTTGCCTTTCATTATCTCCCAAAATATAAACAAAATCTCAGCTAGCTACATACTACCCTTCAAACAAAACAGGTTACCTATAAATCTTTGAGTGTGCCCACACTCTCCTGCCCCTAGATATCTGCTAATGTGATTTCTTCTGCTGGGAATGCCTTTCTCCCAAAGTCAATATCATAGCCATCATTTGAGGTTATGGCAAATGTGTCTTCTCTTTAACAAGTCAGATGTATTTCTGTGTTCTTTTTTTCATACAACTGGTTATGGCTATTATGACCATGTTTTCAGAATAAAGATCAGAACCTGTGAGCTGTTGTGGATTCTGACAATGCGATGAACCACAAACTGATCATACTGGGGTTTTTATTACAACTGAATTTGTCAGTTTTCCTTCCTAGAGGATAGGCTCTGTAGTGGAAGAAGATGGGTCTTACATCTCTTGGACTGGCTATTGATTTATGGACACCAGGTTCTCCATAAATATGTTCATATAAATTTCCTAATAAACAAATCAGTAGGACTACATAGCTATCACACATCTCTTCAACTGGCTTAAAAATCTATTACAACACAAAAACAGTAACAGTTTTTACCTGTTGGGGGGGTGAAAAACTGAGTAGACAGAAGATTGGGGGAGGGCAAACTTTTTCTGTATGCCCTATTATACTCTTTTGATGCTTGAATTCTTTACATGTATTGATTATTAAAAACTAATTTAAAAGCATAAAAGTTTAATTGGAAAATGTGTCTTATAATAATGGGTTTATATTTAAGTTTTCTTTCTAAACACATATAAGGTACGTAGACCAGTGCCACATCTTCATGGGAATTCTGCACATAGGATTTATCAGAGTTAGCAGTATTAGTAACAGATACAGTAGAAGAGAAACCAATTACTCTAATAAATAGCAGTAATAGATTATTTTACTATAAAAGGATACGCTAGAAAATATAAAATCATACTTCAATGATGCAGATTTTCTTGGAAAATCTTTATCTGGCCTTTATTAGGATCACACAACCAAAAGGGGTCAACATAGATGGTGTCAAAAGATACCAGCAACTTCCATTTCATTTTTTCCCCTATATTATGCTTTTAAGACTTAATGATTCTTATAGATCTAATTCATTTACTTTAACTACCTTAAAATTTCCCTATTAATGAATCAGTCACAATCTGTCCACAACCTTACTGATGGACAGCAAGCTTGCTTCCTTTGTCCCATTATAAGAATGTTAAAACGAATAACTTTGTATATGTGACCTTGTGTGCACGTGAAGCTATACGCCCAGTCATGATCAAAGGGCAAGTGAAGGGCTAACTGATAGCAGCAAGTAGAGAATGCCAAGTGTCAGGACCCACTATCTTCTCTTTCCAGGTCCTTCGCTGACCTTCACAAACACATATTTTCACCCATCCTGGGTTGTTCCGGGAAAGGAGGGAGGCTCTTCCCTCCTACTGTGCCTTGAGAGATTACAGATTTGAATAGAATGTCAAATGAATGCCCCACAGCCTTCCACTGACCTTGCAAGAGTCAGGGCTATTCACACATAGTCTGCCATATGCCCACATCTGGCTTCACTGCCCAACCTTAACACTTTGAGTGTTTTCACACCTTTTTTGAAAGGAAAAAATTATGTGAGCAAATCCCAGAGTTTGCTGTGCTTTAGCTGGTTAAATGAACCATAGGCTAGCAAGAAGAGACAGATCAAATATATTGGAAATGTGCCACCATCTTCCTTTGCGACTATAGGAAAGTCACTTTGCCTTGCTATGTCTCCATTTCTGTATTCATGAAATTAAGGACGCTTATTCATCTTTTTAATGTAATAAATAAAATACCTGAAAGTGTTAACTTAGTATACCTTAGCATTTTAACCCTTATTTACAACTGAGAAAATAGTCATGTGCATGTATAATAACTTTGGCCATCAAAGGTCACTTTTAGAGACCCAAATGTCTGGGGGCAACAGTGTGATTTTGTATGAGAGTAAATCTATTGCTATCACTAACTTGAGCAAGTCTTGCAAAGATTTTCTATTTTATTCACTTACACTAACCTTCAAATCTTTCTTAGGACAATATTTTTTTGTCCTATTTGTATATACTTCACATTCTTGGTAAAGACTGAAGTCATGATAATTTTACAATATCAGACTAGGGATTTTTTATGGACCAAGATTATATAATCCCCAAAATGCTTATTTTAAACAAGAAAAGTAAATCATTACACATTTCTGGTTTGTAAAACCACTGAGATGGTTTCTTTAAACTTCATTAGATTTCTTTCAGTCATTCTTGATTATGGCAGACAGAACTTTTTCTAGCCTTAGTTCTGAGAAGATTCCGTATCCATGAGTGTCTAAAAAGATGAAATTGGTCATTTAACACTATTCAAGATCCAAATAAAACCTTAGAAATGTTCAGACCAACCTTGTTTCTCTAGAAGGTGAGTAACTGCCAGCCTCAAGGAAGTAATACTTAAATCATTTTGGTTATTGGCATTTTAAACAAATGAGCTTATCACAAAAGCTAGCTGAGATTAGGATCCTTCTAGAAATGGGACTATCAAAGGAGGTCCAGAACTCCAGAAATTATTTGAGTACAGCAGTACAGTTTAGGGTATTGTAAAAAGAAGATATTCAACAGGTGGAGGCAGCATCTTGGAGGCTGGGCCCATGTGGAAGAGAGAGGGAAACTTCAAGGAAGAGAGATGGTCTGCAAGGCAAATTTTGCCTACTTTCAAATTTTACCACTTCTGAGAGAAGAAGACTGGGAGCCCCACAGTTCCATGGCTTCTAAGGGAGTTAGAGAGCTTTTTTGGAAAAGAAGCTGATAAAATCTGGGAGAATGGCCCCGTCATACTGGCTATTCCACTTTCAAATCTGTGAAGTCTCTAGAATAAGAATAACCTAAATAAGAGGATAAGAGACAATAGGGATCATGGAAGAATAAATAATCACCACCTACACTTTATCTTTTTTTATTGTAAATACGTTGATTTGAACCTTAACCTTTCAAAAAGCTGATAAATAAATCACAACTTTATAATTGGTCTTTGTTTGACATGATGTGAATTGGTAAGCCATAGAACTTCTTTTTCTTTCCAAGTTTTTATGTAGATTCCATTTAGTTAGCATAGTGTAATATTAGTTTCAGGTGTAGAATTTAGTGATTCATCACTTAGCTATAACACCCAATGATTATCACAAGTGCCCTCCTTAATATCTGTCACCCATTTAACCCATCCACCTCCCCTCTAGCAACCCTCAGTTTGTTTTCTATAGCTAAGAGTCTGTTTCTTGTTTTTACTCTCTTCCCCCCATGTTTGTTTGCTTTGTTTCCTTTTTTTTTTTTAAGATTTTATTTCTTTATTTGACAGAGAGACACAGTGAGAGATGGAACACAAGCAGGGGGCAGTGGGAGAGGGAGAAGCAGGCTTCCCGCCGAGCAGGGAGCCCAATATGGGGCTCGATCCCAGGACCCTGGGATCATGACCTGAGCCGAAGGCAGACGCTTAACGACTGAGCCACCCAGGCGCCCCTGTTTGTTTTGTTTCTTAAATTCCACATATGAGTGAACTCATATGGTATTTGTCTTTCTTGACTTATTTTGCTTAGCATAATAATACTCTTGAGCTCCATTTACATCGTTGCAAATGGCAAGATTTCATTCTTTTTTTTTTTGTGGCTAAGTATTACATATCACTTCTTCTTTATCCATTTATCAGTTGATGGACATTTGGGCTCTTTCTATAGTTTGGCTATTGTTGACAGTACTGCTTTAAACATCCAGGTGCCTGTAGCCCTTCAAATCAGTATTTTTGTATCCTTTGGGTAAATTCCTAGTAGTGCAATTGCTGGGTCATAGGGTAGCTCTATTTTTAACTTCTTGAGGACCCTCCATACTGTTTTCCAGAGTAGCTGCACCAGTTCACATTCCCACCAACAGTGCAGGAAGGTCCTCCTTTCTCCGCATCCTCACCAACACCTGTTGTTTCCTGTGTTGTTAACTTTAGCCATTCTGACAGGTGTGAGGTGATATCTCATTGTAGTTTTGATTTGTATTTCCCTGATGATGAGTGATATTGAGCATCTTTTCATGTGTCTATTAAGCCATAGAGCTTCTTAAAAATACATAGATTCTGTGCCCCATCTTGGACTCAGAAATCTGTTTTCTTCACAAGATTTACCAGAGGCTTATAATTCATATTAGTATTTTTAAAGAACCATCTTTTGGTTTTATTGAATCCTCTCTTTCACATGTTTGTTTTATATTTTATTTATTTATGTTCTCATGTTTATTTTTTCCTTCTTTCTACTTTCTTGGCTTTATTTTCCTCTTTTCTAACTTCTTGGGATGGATGCTTGGCTCATTAATTTTTAACCTTTACTTTTTTGTAATTATCTGTATTTTAAGACTATAAATTTCCTTCAAATTTGACCCTCAATATACCCTACAAGTCTTGTTTGCTTGTTTTATTTGAAAACAATATCATCCTGTTAAAAATATTTTCTGATGTCCATAGTTTTTTCTATTAATTTATAAATGTTTTTCTTAAAAATCAAATACATAGAGACATTATAATTGTCTTTTAAATTTTTATTTCAAATTTATAATTGCATTGTGGTCCAAGAACACGCACCATATGGATTCAGTCTTTTGAAATTTGCTTTCTGATGTTTACAAGCCTACCTTTTTTTGCTTAACTATGTTACACATTTTAAAAAATAATCCTTGGCTGCTAATTCTCACATCTGAGGTCTCTAGTTTTGTTTCTCTGGGTTATTATTTGGAAGTTTCACTCATATTGCTTTGTTTCCTTGTGGGTTTTATTATTTTTTACTGGAAAATCATTTGTGAAAAGTCTTTAAGGCCTACAATAAATATTTCTTTAGTGAGGATTTTCTTTTGCTTTTGCCACACGTCTTTACCCGCCTAGGACCACTTTAAGCTAAATTTGGGCTTAAAGTTTTTTTGGCGGTTTAGGTGATATGATTTGGGGCTGCAAACTGCAGGAAGGCTAGCTTGTAGTTATAAATTCTCAGGGACTTTTCCCCCTTCTGTTCTGCACCATTCCAAGGGACCTTGTCTTTGCAGTCTCTTCTGGTGGGTAGTGATAGTAAGATGGGGGAGTTAGGTTTACTTCAAGTTACTGTTACTCTAAGGTCATAGCCCTTTGGGGCCTTAGCTTTATGGAGACCAGTATGCTATTAAACATTCCAACTTGGACGAATTTTAGGATTAGATTTATGTCCCCTGTACAGCTGACTTAATTAAAACAGAAGCTCAGTTTTGCAATCCTCTATGGGTGTAAGCAGCTTTCCCTCATTCTTATTCTTAGATTGTAACCTTACTATCTTTTTAGCTCCTCAATGATTTTAAGAAAACAGAATAAAAAATATTTTACAGTATTTTTTTTTTAGTGTAAGAATTGATCTAAATAACTAACCTGCCATATTACTCTAAATAACTAACCTGCCATATTACTCTAAACTGGTCTTCAGCTTGATTTGTTCAGCCTGGCCTTTCCACAGGGCAGAAGACATGGCCATCAGCAGGTCTGGATCATGACAAGAGCACAAAAGGGTTATCCTCTCCTTAGCCCCAGGATGAAACACATCCCAGGGATAGACTCATATGGACTTATTGCAGCTGGGATATAAGGCATTGAATTGGGGACAGACTTTGTTACCAGAAGAAAGAAAGAAAGAAGGTAAGAAGGAAAGAAGGAAGGAAGGAAGGAAGGAAGGAAGGAAGGAAGGAAGGAAGGAAGGAAGGAAAGAAGAAAGAAAGAAAGAAAGAAAGAAAGAAAGAAAGAAAGAAAGAAAGAAAGAAAGAAAGAAAGAAAGAGAAAGAAAGAAAGAAAGAAAGGAAGGAAGGAAGGAAAAAAGAAGAAAGAAAGAAAGAAAGAAAGAAAGAAAGAAAGAAAAAGAAAGAAAGAAAGAAAGAAAGAAAGAAAGAAAGAAAGAAAGAAAGAAAGAAAGAAAGAAAGAAAGAAAGAAAAAGAAAGAAAGAAAGAAAGAAAGAAAAAGAAAGAAAGAAAGAAAGAAAGAATGAATGAAAGGGCTGCTGGGGCAATCAAAACAATAGTGTCCCCTGTGCAAACACAATTTTATTTCATTCTTTCACCACCATCAAGAGGTAGGCATTCACTTTATTTTACCTGACAAATATAATGGCTCAGTGAGACTAAGCAGCTTTTCCAATCTCATATAACTAGGAAGAGTCAGAGCCAATTCAAACCTGGGTCTCTTTGATTCCACACCCCATATTCTTAACCACTACATTCCGCTAACATGCTCTTTAACTGGCCACTCCCTTACTGTGTCTCTAATGGAGCAGGACCTGGATTATGGTACTTCTGGTGAATGGAATGGAAGATGTGAGAACATGGGCCAGTACAAGTGAGCAGCTCAGGAGCTGGTGGAGCCTCAGTGGAGGTGCTGAGCGAGCGTGGGGGGCAGGTGAGGGACATCAGACAAATCCTGCTCCCTGCTCAGTGAGGAGTCTGTGTCTCCTCTGTCCCCCACCCCTGCACCTCACTCTCTCTCTCTCTCTCTCAAATAAATAAATAAAATCTTTAAAAAAATACAAAGAATAAATGATCAAATAATAGAAATTCAGAACATGGGCTGGGAAAGAGATTTTCTAAAAATTAAAGAAATCAGAGTTATAATTCAGACAGTATTTATTGAGCATTTACCATTTCCATGCACTGTTCTTGGTGCTATTGATAAAGCAATGAACGAAATACCCTTGTGGAGCTTACACCATAGTGGGGGAAACAGACAATACATTCTAAAAAAATGTATAAGGTCAGTTGATAAGTGTTGTGAAGAAAAAAAGTGGTCAGGATTAAGGTAAGGAAGGGAGGTAGAAGAAGATTGCTATTTTAGATGAGATGGTCAAAGTGGTCTTCTCTGGAGGTGACACTTGCAGAGAAGGAAGCAAGGATTAAGTTATGTGTCTCCTGGAAATACAGCATTCTGGAAAAGGAAAGAGCAAGGAAGTAGAACATTCCAGAAAAGGAGGACAAATGCTAGGAGTGTTTGTGAATAGAAAGGAGGCTATTGTGCTGGGGCTAGTGAGCAGGCATGACAGTTCTAAGAGAAGAGGCCAAAGGTGGTAGGGCCCAGTTATGTGGGACCTCAGAGGTCACCATGAGGATTTGGTCTCTATTCCAAACCATGGGGGAGGCTTGCAAGGGTTTTTTTGTTTTGTTTTGTTTTGAAGATTTATTTCTTTATTTATGGGAGAGAGAGAGAGGGCAGGCACCTGCGAGCATGCTAGCCTGAGTGGGGGCGGGTGGGGGGGCTGGAGGCAGAGGGAGAGGGAAAGAGAGTCTTTTAAGCAGACTCCATGCTAAGCACAGAGCTCAACACGGCTCAATCTCAGATCTCACAAGCCCTAGATCACGACCTGAGGGGAAACCAGGAGTCTGACCCTTAAGTGACTGTGTATCCCAAGCATTGCAGCTTGCAAGGGTCTTGAACAAGGAATGATATACCTGGCTTATGTGTGGAGCTGTGTGCTGCTTTGTGCAGTGGGGTGAGAGGACTGGAGGAGAAGAGCTGGCAAGGATGGGAACACAAAGGACAGTAAGTGGGCTACTAGAATAATCCACATGACAGGTGACGGTAATCAGGAAGGGGCTGGTAGCAGTGGAGGTGGTAGTATTCTGGATAATTTCAAAGGTGGAGTTGTCAGGATTAGCTAATTAATTGGCTATGGAGTATTGAAGAAAGAAATCAGGGATGAAGGCAAGATTTTTGGCCAAGCAACTGGTAGAACAACGTCGCCATTTACTAAGATAGGGAGGACTGTGGGAGGAATAGTTTGGAGGAGGAAAGAAACAAGAGTTCATTTTGTGTATTAAACTAAAGATATTAACATCCAACAGGAGATGTTGACAAATGAGTTTATACTTCAGGATAAAGGTAGAAGATGGAAATACAAATGGGTAGACATTAAAATATATGTGGAATTTTAGGATATATGAAATCTCCTTGGCTCTAGAGGAAGGGTCGAGAGTGGGCAGGGGAAGGAGCCCTGCGACAACCTGATAGGAATGATCAGGGAGATGAGGAGGAACCAGCACAGCAGAGAGAAGAGCACTCTGGGAGATGGCATGGGGATCACGAGAAAGTGGTGGAGTAGAGGATCAAGAGAGTAATGACCTTGCTACATTCTACTGATGAGATGAGTAAGACCTGGGGCTGAGATGTAACCATTGTTTTTGAATGCAAGGAGGTTATTAGTGACCTTTATAAAAGATAATTCAGTGGAATGCAAGGACAAAACTTGGCTCGAAAGAGTTAAAGTGAGAACAGGAGCAGGAAAAATGAGAATGAAAAAACAATTATAAACTACTCTTTCTAAAGGGATACAGATATGGGATGTCACTTGGAAAGGATATAGGATCGATGAGAAGTTTTATTGTTTTTTTTAAAGGTGGGAGACATAGCAGGTTTGTACCCATGAAAGAAGGGTATTCAACCTCCCTCTGAGTCCCTTCTCTTATCTCTCTAAATTAATTACTTAATACAACTGGGGGAGAAGCATGCAATTGAGATCAAAATCTGACATCTTGTCTAAGTTAAACTCTGAAAAGAATATTTATTTACACTTTTACTAGTGACTCCCACATTTCTGAAAGGCTTCTAGAGAATCAGTTTTAAAAATTATCCTGATCTGCTTTGTTTTTTAATAAGAAATATGGGCGGGGAGATATTTTCACATATTTCTGATTAGCAATATAAAATAAAAGAGTGCCTCCTGCCTGTAAATTCATTCATTTCAACAGTAAGTCACATTAACAACAGAATAATAAGGTCTCATTCTAAAAAGAAATAATCCCATCACTATGCTCCTCTTTTTCAATATCCAAGCTGACAGAGAAGCCAGTCTCATTAGAAACAGGTAAGAGTCTCCCGACATCTGTTACAGGAGACGGCTGACACTAACGCTAAACACGGTGACTCTATTTACTACAGAAGAGTTAAACTGAATAAATGAGGATTCTAGCCCAGTAGTTCATGGCGCGGGCTGCACATCTGATTTCCCAATACCCGTGATCCACCCCCAGCGATGCTGATTCATTGGGTCCGAGTTTGGTGCGCACACCCGGATATGTTTGAAAACATCCCAGGTGATTGTAACATGCACTGGGAGTTGAGAATCACTGCCCAGCGTTTAAAGCTTTTCACCTCAAGGTGGAAAAAAATCATAGCTGACTATAATGAAAAGGTTTGAAGTTTGATCTAATTTCAAAAGCCACCTCCACGTGATGGACTCTCCTCCCCTGGATTCTCTCAGCCACCGAGAGCCCACTCACAGAATTCTGCCCGCGCAGCAGCTCCGTGCACCGGCCAGTGCCCGTGGGCGAGGAGCGACTTGGCGTCTGTGGGCAGGATTTCTTTTCTCCCCCAGTGACTGAGATGACTACTGAAGGTCTCAGAGCAGTCAGAATCAAATTGGCTTTTCTTTGTTCTCTTTACTACATTTGACAGCAGGGTACAAGGAGAAGCTAGGAGGTCAAAAACTTATTTTAGGTGTTTGTTGGAGGGAGAGCGGGAGAGAGGGAGACGGAACTGCGAACAAGAAACCATAAGGAGAACAGAATGAAAAAGACAAAACTCAGCTCAAGCCATATCTCTAGTGGCAAATTCACTTTGGGCTTTGACTGAATACATAATTTAGGTCACCGTAGAATTTTGCTTGAATTTTTGGATAATTATATCTATTTTGTTTTGTTGATGACAACAGCCAGGTTATTTATTTTCTCTGGAAAGAACAGAATACCACAATGAGGATCTTGGACTAAAGGCAACTTTTCATTCTTTTATTTTGCCTCAGGAATTTGATTTATAGGACAAAAATAATAACCAAAGTAAAAAAATCTCTCAACACAAAAATAAAGAACTAAATTTACCCTCAGTGTTACCACCATTATTTATCTATTTTTCTGTTATTCAGTTTCTTTTTTATAAAGATTTTATTTGTTTATTTGAGAGAGAGAGAGAGAACGAGTGGTAGGGAGGGGCAGAGGGAGAGAGAGAGAGAGAGAGAAGCAGATTTCCCACTGAGCTGGGAGCCCAACACGGGGCTCCATCCCAAGACCCTGGGATCATGATCTGAGCTGGAGGCAGATGCTTAATGGCTGAGCCACCCAGGCACCCCTGTTCTTTAATTTCTTGTTCAGCCCTATAAATTCTGTTATAGAGGTTTCACTATAGGATAGACTTTTTTGCATTCTCGTCTTTCACTACCATCTCTTTGTTTCCAGTTGCACTTCAGAGGCAGAGTTGGATATAATCAAGCCTCTTTGGCTGTCTCTGCCTCCAGGCACATTATCTGCATCAGTTCATCCATGCTCCTCAGGATATTTAGTTTCCTGGCTAGTTCCCCGCCTTGTATATCCCAGTCCCAGACTCCACGCACAGGGACCCATGCTTATACACTTAAGGTATTTTCTTCCAATACATATTATCTACCTTTATCTAAGTGCATATCTATCCATGAGCTATATAAACTATTCATTGTGAAAGTGCTTTCCCATTTATATTAACGGTATCAAATGGTAAATCACATTGTTGTTTTTTTTTAAATCATTCAAGTGCTATGTTTTGGAGCATTATGCATGTGAATGTATGCAGTTTTGTTTTGTTTTTGACTGTTGGATAATATTCTATTGTTTGTTTATATCCTATTGTAATTTCTTTTCAATAAAGTCTCTTAATTTTCATTTTAAGGACTATATAATAGTCCAACCTAGTGATACATCAATTTAAATCTAAATATCTTCCTGCTATTGCTTATTTAGATTTTATTTAGTCTTAGAACTAATCTGTATAGACATACGTATTTAAACAAGTATTAGTTTGCTAGGACTGCCATAACAAAGTGTCAGACTGGATAGTATAAGCAATAGAAATTGATCTTCCCACAGTTCTGGACGCTAGAAGTCTTAAGATCAAGGTGTTGGCAGAGTTGATTTCTTCTTATTCCTCTCTCCTAGACTTGTAGATGGACATCTTCTCCCTCTAGCTACCCGTGGTCTTTCTTCTGCGTGTGTGTGCATGTCTGTGTCCGAATTTCCATTTCTTATAAGGACAACAGTCATATTGGATTAGGGCCCACCCTAAAGACCTCATTTTAACTGAATTTCTTCTTTAAAGACCTTATCTACAAATATGGTTACATTCTGAGCTACAGGGGGTTTAGGACTTCAACATGTGAATTTGGGGGAAGCATGATTCAGCCCACAACTAAAAAACTAAGTATATATAATATATACAACTATATAACTGTATCTGATAACTAATTATAGATCAATATATATATATACTGT